>NW_025726093.1:3400137-4080165 GCF_021461395.2 Schistocerca americana
GAAGACTGACTTTTCTTACTGAATCTGTTTTGAACCTTTCCTGTGAGACCGGTTTTAGATTCCGATGCTTCACTTCAGGTTTACTTTATCCCTTGGACCTTCATATTGAGGACGATACCCAGAAATTGCATCGGAATTAATTAGAAAAGGCACAATGACGACATAAGTACAAAAAGACTGACTCTTCTTACTGACTATGATTTGAACATTTCCTGTGAGACCAGTTTTAGATTCCGATGCTTCGCTATATGTTTAGTGTATGCCGTGGACCTTCTTGTTGACGATGAAACACAGAGATTGCATCGGAATTAAATACAAAAGGCACAATGCCGACTTAAGTACAAGAAGACTGATTCTTCTTGCTGTGTATGTTTTGAACCATTCCTGTGACACTAGTTAGAGATTCCGATGCTTCACTTCAGGTTTACTGTATCCCCTGGACCTTCTTATTGACGTCGAAACACAGAAATTGCATCGGAATTAAATAGAAAAGGCACAATGAGGGCTTATGTACAAGAAGACTAACTCTTACTACTCTCTATGTTTTGAACCATTCCTGTTACACTAGTTATAGATTCCGATGCTTCACTTTAGGTTTACTGTATCCCTCTGACTTTTTATTGACGATGTAACACAGAAATTGCATCGGAATTAAATACAATAGGCACAATGGCGACTTAAGTACAAAAAGACTGACTCTTCTTACTGTCTATTTTTTGAACCTTTCCTGTGACACTGGTTATATATTCCTATGATTCACTTCTGGTTTGCTGTATCCCTTGGACCTTCTTATTGACGACGAAACACAGAAAAAGCATCGGAATTAAATAGAAAAAGCACAATGCCAAATTAAGTTCAAGATGACTGACTCTTCCTTTCTGTCTATGTTTTGAACCATTCCTTTGACACTAGTTATAGATTCCGATGCTTCACTTCAGGTTTACTGTATCCCTTGGACCTTCTTATTGACGATGAAACACAGAAATTGCATCGGAATTAAGTAGAAAAGGCACAATGCCGACTTAAGTACAATAAGACTGACTCTTCTTACTGTCTATGTCTTGAACCATTCCTGTGACACAAGTTATAGATTCCGATACTTCACTTCATATTTACTGTATGCCTTGGACCTTCTTATTGACGACGAAACACAGAAATTGAATCGGAATTAAATAGAAAGGGCATAATGCCGACTTCAGTACAAAAAGACTGACTCTTCTTGCCGTGTATGCTTTGAACCATTCCTGTGACACTAGTTATAGATTCCGATGCCTCACTTTAGGTTAACTGTATCCCCTGGACCTGCTTACTGACGACGAAACACAGAAATTGAATCAGAATTAAATAGTAAAGGCACAATGCTGACTTAAGTACAAGAAAACTAACTCTTCTTACTGTCTATGTTTTGAACCTTTCCTGTGAGACCAGTTTAAGATTCCGATGCTTCACTTCAGTTTTACTGTATCCCTTGGACCTTCCATATTGACGATGAAGCACAGAAATTGCATCGGAATTAAATACAAAAGGCACAATGCCGACTTCATTACAAGAAGACTGACTCTTCGTACTGACTATGTTTTGAACATTTCCTGTGAGACCAGTTTCAGTTTCTGATGCATCGCTATAAGTTTACTGTATCCCCTGGACCTTCTTATTGACGTGGAAACACAGAAATTGCATCGGAATTAAATAGAAAAGGCACAATGCCGACCTAAGTACAAGAAGACTAACTCTACCTACTCTCTATGTTTTGACCCATTCCTGTGACACTAGTTATAGATTCCGATGCTTCACTTCAGGTTTACTGTATCCCTTGGACCTTCTTATTGACGACGAAACACAGAAATTGCATCGGAATTATATAGAAAAAGCACAATGCCGACTTAAGTACAAGAAGACTGACTCATCTTACAGACTGTGTATTAAAGCATTCCTGTGTCACTAGTTATAGATTCCGATGCTTCACTTTAAGTTTACTGTATCCCTCTGACCTTCTTATTGACGATGTAACACAGAAATTGCATCGGAATTAAATACTATAGGCACAATGGCGACTTAAGTACAAGAAGACTGACTCTTCTTACTGTCTATGTTTTGAACCTTTCCTTGGACGCTAGTTACATATTCCTATGTTTCACTTCAGGTTTGCTGTATCCCATGGACCATTGTATTGACGACGAAACACAGAAATTGCATCGGAATTAAATAGAAAGGCACAATGCCAACTTAAGTACAAGAAGACTTACACTTCTTACTGACTATGTTTTGAACACTTCCTGTGAGACCAGTTTACATTCCGATGCTTCACTGTATGTTTACTGTATCCCTTGGACCTTCTTATAGACGACGAAACACAGAAATTGCATCGGAATTAAATAGAAAAGGCACAATGCCGACTCAAGTACAAGTAGACTGGCTCTCCTTACTGTCTATGTTATGAAGCTTTCCTGTGAGACCGGTTTCAGATTCCGATGCTTCACTTTAGATGTACTGTATCCCATGGACCAGTTTACTGACCGCGAAACACAGAAATTGAATCAGAATTAAATAGTAACGGCACAATGCTGACTTAAGTACAAGATAACTATTTCTTCTTAATGTCTATGTTTTGAACCTTTCCTGTGAGACCAGTTTTAGATTCCGATGCTTCACTTCAGTTTTACTGTATACCTTGGATATTCCATATTGACGATGAAACACAGAAATTGCATCGGAATTAAATACAAAAGGCACAATGCCGACTTAAGTACAAGAAGACTGACTCTTCTTACTGACTCTGTTTTGAACATTTCCTGTGAGACAAGTTTTAGTTTCTGATGCTTCACTATATGTTTACTGTATCCCTTGGATCTTCTTATTGACGATGAAACACAGTAATTGCATCGGAATTAAATACAAAAGGAACAATGCCGACTTAAGTACAAGAAGACTGACTCTTCTTACTGACTATGTTTTGAACACTTCATGTGAGACCAGTTTTAGATTCCGATGCTTCACTATATGTTTACTGTATCCCTTGGAGCTTCTTATTGACGATGAAACGCAGAAATTGCATGGGAAATAAATACAAAACGCACAATGCCGACTTAAGTACAAGAAGACTGAGTCTTCTTACTGACTATGTTTTGAACATTTCCTGTGAGACCAGTTTTAGTTTCCGATGCTTCACTATATGTTTACTGTATCCCTCGGACCTTCTTATTGACGATGAAACACAGAAATTGCATCGGAATTAAATAGAAAAGGCACAGTGCCGTCTTAAGTACAAGAAAACTGACTCTTCTTACTGTCTATGTTATTAGCCATTCCTGTGACATTAGTTATAGATTCCGATCCTTCACTTCAGGTATACTGTATATCTCTCACCTTCGTATTGACGATGAAACACAGATGTTGCATCGGAATTAAATACAAAAGGCAAAACGCCGACTTAAGTACAAGAAAACTGACTCTTCTCACTGTCTTCGTTTTGAACCACTCCTGTGACACTAGTTATAGATTCCGATCCTTCACTACAGGTTTACTGTATCCCTCTGACTTTCTTATTGACGATGAAACACAGAAATTGCATCCGAATTAAATACAAACAGCACAATGCCGAAGTAAGTACAAGAAGACTGACTCTTCCTACTCTCTATGTTTTAACCATTCCTGTGACACTAGTTATATACTCCGATGCTTCACTTCAGGTTTACTGTATCCCTGTGACCTTCTTATTGACGATGAAACACAGAAATTGCATCGGAATTAAATACAAAAGGCACAATGCCGACTCAAATACAAGATGACTCTCTCTTCTTACTCTCTATGTTTTGAGCCTTTCCTGTGAGACCGGTTTTAGGTTCCGTTGCTTCACTTCAGGTTTACTGTATCCCTTGGACCTTCTTGTTGACGACGAAACACAGAAATTGCATCGGAATTAAATAGAAAAGGCACATTGCCGACTTAAGTACAAGATGACTGACTCTTCTTACTGACTATGCTTTGAACATTTCCTGTGAGACCAGTTTTAGATTCCGATGCTTCACTATATGTTTACTGTATCCCTTGGACCTTCTTATTGACGATGAAACACAGAAATTGCATCGGAATTAAATACAAATGGCAGAATGCCGAATTAAAACAAGGAAACTGACTCTGCTTACTGTCTATGATTTGAACCATTCCTGTGGCACTAGTTATAGATTCCGATGCTTCACTTCATGTTTACTGAATCTCTCTGAACTTCTTATTGACGATGAAACACAGAAATTGCTACGGAATTAAATACAAAGGACACAATGCCGACTTAAGTACAAGAAGACTGACTCTTCTTACTGTCTATGTTTGAACCATTCCTGTGACTCTAGTTATAGATTCCGATACTTCACTCCAGGTTTACTGTATCCCTTGGACCTTCTTATTGACGATGAAACACAGAAATTGCATCGGGATTAAATACAAAAGGCACAATGCCGACTTAAGTACAAAACGACTGACTCTTCCTACTCTCTATGTTTTAGCCATTCCTGTGACACTAGTTATAAATTCCGATGCCTCACTTCAGGTTTACTGTATCCCTCTGACGTTCGTATTGACGATGAAACACAGTAATTGCATCGGAATTAAATACAAAGGGCACAATGCCGACTCAAATACATGATGACTGACTCTTCTTACTCTCTATGTTTTGAACCTTTCCTGTTAGACCGGTTTTAGATTCCGATGCTTCACTTCAGGTTTACTGTATCCCTTGGACCTTCTTATTGACGACGAAACACAGAAAATGCATCGGAATTAAATAGAAAAGGCACAATGCCGACATAAGTACAAGAAGACTGACTCTTCTTACTGACTATGATTTGAACATTTCCTATGAGACCAGGTTTAGATTCCGATGCTTCACTATATGTTTACTGTGACACTAGATATAGATTAAGATGCTTCACTTCAGATTTACTGTATCCCTCTGACCTTCTTATTGACGACGAAACACAGAAATTGCATTTGAATTAAATGGAAAAGGCACAATGCCGACTTAAGTACAAGAAGACTGACTCTTCCTACTGTCTATGTTTTAACTATTTTTGTGACACTAGTTATGGATTCCGATGCTTCACTCCAGGTTTACTGTATCCCTGTGACCTTCTTATTGACCATGAAGCACAGAAATTGCATCGGAATTTAATACAAAAGGCACAATACCGATTTAAGTACAGGAAGACTGACTCTTCTTACTGCCTATGTTTTGAACATTTTTTGTGAGAACCGTTTTAGGTTCCCATACTTCACTATAAGTTTACTGTATCCCTTGGACCTTCTTATTGACGACGAAACACAGAAATTGCATCGGAATTAAATAGAAAATCACAATGCCGACTTAAGTTCAAGAAGACTAACTCTTCCTACTCTCTTTGTTTTGAACCATTCCTGTGACACTAGTTATAGATTCCGATGCTTCACTTCAGGTTTACTGCATCCCTTGGACCTTCTTATAGCGGACGAAACACAGAAATTGCATCGGAATTAAATAGAAAAAGCACATGCCGACTTAAGTACATGAAGACAGACTCATCTTACAGACTGTGTTTTGAACCATTCCTGTGACACTAGTTATAGATTCCGATGCTTCACTTAAGGTTTAGTGTATCCCTCTGACCTTGTTATTGATGATGAAGCACAGTAATTGCATCGGAATTAAATACAAATGGCACAATATCGACTCATGTCCAAGAAGACTGACTCTTCTTAGTGTCTATGTTATGAACCTTTCCTGTGACACTAGATATAGATTCCGATTCTTCACTTCAGGTCTTACTGTATCCCTCTGACCTTCTTATTGACGATGAAACAGAGAGATTGCATCGGAATTAAATACAAAAGGCAAAATGCCGACTCAAATACAAGATGACTCTCTCTTCTTACTCTCTATGTTTTGAGCCTTTCCTGTGAGACCGGTTTTAGGTTCCGTTGCTTCACTTCAGGTTTATTGTATCCCTTGGACCTTCTTGTTGACGACGAAACACAGAAATTGCATCGGAATTAAATAGAAAAGGCACATTGCCGACGTAAGTACAAGATGACTGGCTCTTCTTACTGACTATGTTTTGAACATTTCCTGTGAGACCAGTTTTAGATTCCGATGCTTCACTATATGTTTACTGTATCCCTTGGACCATCTTATTGACGATAAAACACAGAAATTGCATCGGAATTAAATACAAAAGGCAAAATGCCGATTTAAGTACAAGAAGACTGACTCTTCTTACTGCCTACGTTTTGAACCATTCCTGTGACACTAGTTATAGATTTCGATGCTTCACTTCAGGTTTACTGTATCCCTTTGACCCTCTTATTGACGACGAAACACAGAAATTGCATCGGAATTAAATAGAAAAGGCACAATGCAAATTAAGTACAATAAGACTGACTCTTCCTACTGTCTATGCTTTAAACCATTCCTGTGACACTAGTTATAAATTCTGATGCTAAACTTCAGGTTTACTGTATCCCTCTGACCTTCTTATTGACGATGAAACACAGATATTGCATCGGAATGAGATACAAAAGGCACAATGCTGACTTAAGTACAAGAAGACTGACTCTTCTTACTGTCTATGTTTTGAACTTTTCCTGTGACACTAGCTATAGATTCCGATGCTTCAATTCACATTTACTGCATCCCTTGGACCTTCTTATTGACGACGATACACAGAAATTGCATCGGAATTAAGTAGAAAAGGCACAATGCCGACTTAAGTACAAGAAGACTGCCTCTTCTCACTGTCTATGTTTTGAACCTTTCCTGTGACACTAGTTATGGATTCCGCTGCTTCACTTCAGGTTTACTGTATCCCTCTGACATTCTTGTTGACGATGAAACACAGAAATTGCATGGGAATTAAATAGAAAAGGCACAATGCCGACTTAAGTACTAGAAGACTGACTCTTCTTACTGTCTATATTTTGAACCATTCCTGTGACACTAGTTAGAGATTCCGATGCTTCACTTCAGGTTTACTGTATCCCCTGGACCTTCTTATTGACGTCGGAACACAGAAATTGCATCGGAATTAAATAGAAAAGGCACAATGAGGGCTTATGTACAAGAAGACTAACTCTTACTACTCTCTATGTTTTGAACCATTCCTGTTACACTAGTTATAGATTCCGATGCTTCACTTTAGGTTTACTGTATCCCTCTGACTTTTTATTGACGATGTAACACAGAAATTGCATCGGAATTAAATACAATAGGCACAATGGCAACTTAAGTACAAAAAGACTGACGCTTCTTACTGTCTATTTTTTGATCCTTTCCTGTGACACTGGTTATATATTCCTATGTTTCACTTCTGGTTTGCTGTATCCCTTGGACCTTCTTATTGACGACGAAACACAGAAAATGCATCGGAATTAAATAGAAAAGACACAATGCCAAATTAAGTTCAAGAAGAATGACTCTTCCTTCTGTCTATGTTTTGAACCATTCCTTTGACACTAGTTATAGATTCCGATTCTTCACTTCAGGTTTACTGTATCCCTTGGACCTTCTTATTGACGATGAAACACAGAAATTGCATCGGAATTAAGTAGAAAAGGCACAATGCCGACTTAAGTACAATAAGACTGACTCTTCTTACTGTCTATGTCTTGAACCATTCCTGTGACACAAGTTATAGATTCCGATACTTCACTTCATATTTACTGTATCCCTTGGACCTTCTTATTGACGACGAAACACAGAAATTGCTTCGGAATTAAATAGAAAAGCCACAATGCAGACTTAAGTACAAGAAGACTGACTCTTCTTACTGACTATGTTTTGAACCTTTCCTGTGAGACCGGTTTTAAATTCCGATGCTTCACTTCAGGTTTACTGTATCCCATGGACCTTCTTATTGACGACGAAACACAGAAAATGCATCGGAATTAAATAGAAAAGACACAATGCCAAATTAAGTTCAAGAAGAATGACTCTTCCTTCTGTCTATGCCTTGAACCATTCCTGTGACACTAGTTATAGATTCCGATGCTTCACTTCAGGTTTACTGTATCCCTCTCACATTCTTATTGACGATGAAACACAGAAATTGCATCGGAATTAAATACAAAAGTAACAATGCCGACTTATGTACAAAAAGACTGACTCTTCTTACTGTCTATATTTTGAACCATTCCTGTGACACTAGTTATCGATTCCGATGCTTGACTTCAGGTTTACTGTATCCCCTGGACCTTCTTATTGACGAGGAAACACATAAATTGCAACGGAATTAAATAGAAAAGCCACAATGCAGACTTAAGTACAAGAAGACTGACTCTTCTTACTGACTATGTTTTGAACCTTTCCTGTGAGACCGGTTTTAAATTCCGATGCTTCACTTCAGGTTTACTGTATCCCATGGACCTTCTTATTGACGTCGAAACAAAGAAATTGCATCGGAATTAAATAGAAAAGGCACAATGCCGACTTAAGTCCAAGAAAACTGACTCTTCTTACTGTCTATGTTTTGAACCTTTCCTGTGACACTAGATATAGATTAAGATGCTTCACTTCAGGTTTACTGTATCCCTCTGACCTTCTTATTGACGACGAAACACAGAAATTGCATTTGAATTAAATGGAAAAGGCACAATGCCGACTTAAGTACAAGAAGACTGACTCTTCCTACTGTCTATGTTTTAACCATTTTTGTGACACTAGTTATGGATTCCGATGCTTCACTCCAGGTTTACTGTATCCCTGTGACCCTCTTATTGACGACGAAACACAGAAATTGCATCGGAATTAAATAGAAAATCACAATGAGGACTTAAGTTCAAGAAGACTAACTCTTCCTACTCTCTTTGTTTTGAACCATTCCTGTGACACTAGTTATAGATTCCGATGCTTCACTTCAGGTTTACTGTATTCCTTGGACCTTCTTATAGAGGACGAAACACAGAAATTGCATCGGAATTAAATAGAAAAAGCACATGCCGACTTAAGTACATGAAGACAGACTCATCTTACAGACTGTGTTTTGAACCATTCCTGTGACACTAGTTATAGATTCCGATGCTTCACTTAAGGTTTAGTGTATCCCTCTGACCTTCTCATTGACGATGAAGCACAGTAATTGCATCGGAATTAAATACAAATGGCACAATATCGACTCATGTCCAAGAAGACTGACTCTTCTTAGTGTCTATGTTATGAGCCTTTCCTGTGACACTAGATATAGATTCCGTTTCTTCACTTCAGGTCTTACTGTATCCCTCTGACCTTCTTATTGACGATGAAACACAGAGATTGCATCGGAATTAAATACAAAACTCAAAATGCCGACTCAAATACAAGATGACTCTCTCTTCTTACTCTCTATGTTTTGAGCCTTTCCTGTGAGACCGGTTTTAGGTTCAGTTGCTTCACTTCAGGTTTACTGTATCCCTTGGACCTTCTTGTTGACGACGAAACACAGAAATTGCATCGGAATTAAATAGAAAAGGCACATTGCCGACGTAAGTACAAGATGACTGGCTCTTCTTACTGACTATGTTTTGAACATTTCCTGTGACACTAGTTATAGATTTCGATGCTTCACTTCAGGTTTACTGTATCCCTCTGACCCTCTTATTGACGACGAAACACAGAAATTGCATCGGAATTAAATAGAAAAGGCACAATGCAAATTAAGTACAATAAGACTGACTCTTCCTACTGTCTATGCTTTAAACCATTCCTGTGACACTAGTTATAAATTCCGATGCTAAACGTCAGGTTTACTGTATCCCTCTGACCTTCTTATTGACGATGAAACACAGATATTGCATCGGAATGAGATACAAAAGGCACAATGCCGACTTAAGTACAAGAAGACTGACTCTTCTTACTGTCTATGTTTTGAACTTTTCCTGTGACACTAGCTATAGATTCAGATGCTTCAATTCACATTTACTGCATCCCTTGGACCTTCTTATTGACGACGATACACAGAAATTGCATCGGAATTAAATAGAAAAGGCACAATGCCGACTTAAAAAAAGAAGACTGAGTCTTCCCACTGTATATGTTTTGAACCATTCATGAGACACTAGTTATAGATTCCGATGCTTCACCTCAGGTTCACTGTATCCCTCTGACATTCTTATTGACGATGAAACACAGAAGTTGCATCGGAATTATATAGTAAAGGCACAATGCCGACTTAAGTACAAGAAGACTGACTCTTCTTAGTGTCTATATTTTGAACCATTCCTGTGACACTAGTTATAGATTCCGATGCTTCACTTCAGGTATACTGTATCCCCTGGACCTTCTTATTGACGTCGAAACACAGAAAATGCATCGGAAATAAATAGAAAAGGCATAATGCCGACATAAGTACAAGAAGACTGACTCTTCTTACTGACTATGTCTTGATCATTTTTTGTGAGAACCGTTTTAGGTTCCCATACTTCACTATATGTTTACTGTATACCTTGGACCTTCTTATTGACGACGAAACACAGAAATTGCATTGGAATTAAATAGAAAATCACAATGCCGACTTAAGTTCAAGAAGACTAACTCATCCTACTCTCTTTGTTTTGAACCATTCCTGTGACACTAGTTATAGATTCCGATGCTTCACTTCAGGTTTACTGTATCCCTTGGACCTTCTTATAGAGGACGAAACACAGAAATTGCATCGGAATTAAATAGAAAAAGCACATGCCGACTTATGTACATGAAGACAGACTCATCTTACAGACTGTGTTTTGAACCATTCCTGTGACACTAGTTATAGATTCCGATGCTTCACTTTAGGTTTAGTGTATCCCTCTGACCTTCTTATTGACGATGTAACGCAGAAATTGCATCGGAATTAAATACAAATGACACAATGGCGACTTAAGTACAAGAAGACTGACTCTTCTTACTGTCTATGTTTTGAACCTTTCCTGTGACAGTAGTTATATATTCCTATGTTTCACTTCAGGTTTGCTGTATACCTTGGACCTTCTTATTGACGACGAAACACAGAAATTGCATCGGAATTAAATAGAAAAGGCACAATGCCAACGTAAGTACAAGAAGACTTACTCTTCTTACTGACTATGTTTTGAACATTTCCTGTGAGACCAGTTTTAGATTCCGATGCTTCACTGTATGTTTACTGTATTCCTTGGACCTTCATATTGACGACGAAACACAGAAATTGGATCGGAATTAAGTAGAAAAGGCACAATGCCGACTTAAGTACAAGAAGACTGCCTCTTCTCACTGTCTATGTTTTGAACCTTTCCTGTGACACTAGTTAGAGATTCCGATGCTTCACTTCAGGTTTACTGTATCCCCTGGACCTTCTTATTGACGTCGGAACACAGAAATTGCATCGGAATTAAATAGAAAAGGCACAATGAGGGCTTATGTACAAGAAGACTAACTCTTACTACTCTCTATGTTTTGAACCATTCCTGTTGCACTAGTTATAGATTCCGATGCTTCACTTTAGGTTTACTGTATCCCTCTGACTTTTTATTGACGATGTAACACAGAAATTGCATCGGAATTAAATACAATAGGCACAATGGCGACTTAAGTACGAAAAGACTGACTCTTCTTACTGTCTATTTTTTGAACCTTTCCTGTGACACTGGTTATATATTCCTGTGTTTCACTTCTCGTTTGCTGTATCCCTTGGACCTTCTTATTGACGACGAAACACAGAAAATGCATCGGAATTAAGTAGAAAAGGCACAATGCCGACTTAAGTACAATAAGACTGACTCTTCTTACTGTCTATGTCTTGAACCATTCCTGTGACACAAGTTATAGATTCCGATACTTCACTTCATATTTACTGTATCCCTTGGACCTTCTTATTGACGACGAAACACAGAAATTGCATCGGAATTAAATAGAAAAGGCATAATGCCGACTTCAGTACAAGAAGACTGACTCTTCCTACTGTCTATGCTTTGAACCATTCCTGTGACACTAGTTATAGATTCCGATGCTTCACTTCAGGTTTACTGTATCCCTCTGACATTCTTATTGACGATGAAACACAGAAATTGCATCGGAATTAAATACAAAAGGCACAATGCCGACTTATGTACAAAAAGACTGACTCTTCTTACTGTCTATATTTTGAACCATTCCTGTGACACTAGTTATCGATTCCGATTCTTGACGTCAGGTTTACTGTATCCCCTGGACCTTCTTATTGACGAGGAAACACATAAATTGCAACGGAATTAAATAGAAAAGCCACAATGCAGACTTAAGTACAAGAAGACTGACTCTTCTTACTGACTATGTTTTGAACCTTTCCTGTGAGACCGGTTTTAAATTCCGATGCTTCACTTCAGGTTTACTGTATCCCATGGACCTTCTTATTGACGTCGAAACAAAGAAATTGCATCGGAATTAAATAGAA
Source organism: Schistocerca americana (assembly GCF_021461395.2). Taxonomy (NCBI): domain Eukaryota; kingdom Metazoa; phylum Arthropoda; class Insecta; order Orthoptera; family Acrididae; genus Schistocerca; species Schistocerca americana. The sequence continues at coordinate 3,412,524 of NW_025726093.1, forward strand.
AAGGCACAATGCCGACTCAAGTACAAGTAGACTATCTCTTCTTACTGTCTATGTTATGAAGGTTTCCTGTGAGACCGGTTTCAGATTCCGATGCCTCACGTTAGGTTAACTGTATCCCCTGGACCTGCTTACTGACGACGAAACACAGAAATTGAATCAGAATTAAATAGTAAAGGCACAATGCTGACTTAAGTACACGAAAACTAACTCTTCTTACTGTCTATGTTTTGAACCTTTCCTGTGAGACCAGTTTTAGATTCCGATGCTTCACTTCAGTTTTACTGTATCCCTTGGACCTTCCATATTGACGATGAAGCACAGAAATTGCATCGGAATTAAATACAAAAGGCACAATGCCGACTTCAGTACAAGAAGACTGACTCTTCGTACTGACTATGTTTTGAACATTTCCTGTGAGACAAGTTTTAGTTTCTGATGCTTCACTATATGTTTACTGTATCCCTTGGATCTTCTTATTGACGATGAAACACAGAAATTGCATCGGAATTAAATACAAAAGGAACAATGCCGACTTAAGTACAAGAAGACTGACTCTTCTTACTGACTATCTTTTGAACACTTCATGTGAGACCAGTTTTAGATTCCGATGCATCACTATATGTTTACTGTATCCCTTGGAGCTTCTTATTGACGATGAAACACAGAAATTGCATGGGAATTAAATACAAAACGCACAATGCCGACTTAAGTACAAGAAGACTGAGTCTTCTTACTGACTATGTTTTGAACATTTCCTGTGAGACCAGTTTTAGATTCCGATGCTTCACCATATGTTTACTGTATCCCTCGGACCTTCTTATTGACGATGAAACACAGAAATTGCATCAGAATTAAATACAAAAGGCACAATGCCGACTTAAGTACATGAAGACTGACTCTTCCTACTGACTATGATTACAACATTTCCTGTGAGACCAGTTTTAGATGCCGATGCTTCACTATACGTTTACTGTATCCCTTGGACCTTCGTATCGACGATGAAACACAGAAATAGCATCGGAATTAAATAGAAAAGGCACAGTGCCGACTTAAGTACAAGAAAACTGACTCTTCTTACTGTCTATGTTTTTAGCCATTCCTGTGACATTAGTTATAGATTCCGATGCTTCACTTCAGGTATACTGTATATATCTCACCTTCGTATTGACGATGAAACACAGAAGTTGCACCGGAATTAAATACAAAAGGCAAAAGGCCGACTTAAGTACAAGAAAACTGACTCTTCTCACTGTCTTCGTTTTGAACCACTCCTGTGACACTAGTTATGGATTTCGATGCTTCACTTAAGGTTTACTGTATGCCTCTGACCATCTTATTGACGATGAAACACAGAAATTGCATCAAAATTAAATACAAAAGGCACAATGATGACTTAAGTACAAGAAATCTAACTCTTCTTAGAGTCTGTGTTTTGATCCATTCCTGTGACATTAGTTATCGATGCCGATCCTTCACTTCAGGTTTACTCTATCGCTCTGACCTTCTTATTGACGATGTAACTCAGAAATTGCGTCGGAATTAAATACAAAAGGCACAATGCCGAATTAAGTACGAGAAAACTGACTCCTCGTACTGTCTATGTTTTGAACCATTCCTGTGACACTAGTTATAGATTCCGATGCTTCCCTTCAGGTTTACTGTATCCCTCTGCCCTTCTTATTGACGATGAAACATAGAAATGGCATCGGAAGTAAATAGAATAGGCACAATGCCGACATAAGTACAAGAAAACTGACTCTTCTTACTGTCTATGCTTTGAACCATTCCTGTGACATTAGTTATCGATTCCGATGCTTCACTTCAGGTTTACTGTATCGCTCTGACCTTCTTATTGACAATGAAACACAGAAATTGCATTGCAATGAAATACAAAAGGCACAATGCCGAATTAAGTACAAGATAACAGACTCTTGTTACAGTCTATGCTTTGAACCATTCCTGTGACACTAGTTATAGATTCCGTTGCTTCACTTCAGGTTTACTGTATCTCTCTGACCTTCTTATTGACGATGAAACACAGAAATTGCATCGTAATTAAATACAAAAGGCACAATGCCGACTTAAGTACAAGAAGACTGACTCTTCTTACTGACTATGTTTTGAACCATTCCTGTGACACTAGTTATAGATTCCGATGCTTCAATTCAGGTTTACTGTATCCCTCTGACCTTCTTATTGGCGATGAAACACAGAAATTGCATCGGAGTTAAATACAAAAGGCACAATGCCATTTCAAGTACAAGAAGACTGGCTCTTCCTACTGTCTATGTTTTGAACCATTCCTTTGACACTAGTTATAGATTCCGATGCTTCACTTCAGGTTTACTGTATCCCACTGACCTTCTTATTGACGATGAAACACAGAAATTGCATAGGTATTAAACACATAGGCACAGTGCCGACTCAAGTACAAGAAGACTGGCTCTTCTTACTGTCTATGTTTTGAAAGATTCCTGTGACACTAGTTATAGATTCCGATGCTTCACTTTAGGTTTACTGTATCCCTCTGACCTTCTTATTGACCATGAAACACAGAAATTGCATCGGAATCAAATACAAAAGGCTCAATGCCGACTTAAGTACAAGAAGACTGACTCTTCCTACTGTCTATGTATAAAACCATTCCTGTGACACTAGTTATAGATTCCGATGCTTCACTTCAGGTATACTGTATCTCTCTGACCTTCGTATTGACGATGAAACACAGAAATTGCATCGGAATTAAATACAAAAGGCACAATGCCGACTCGAGTAGAAGAAGACTGGCTCTTCTTACTGTCTATGTTTTGAAACGTACCTGTGAGACCGGTTTTAGATACAGATGCTTCACCTCAGGTTTACTGTATCCCTAGGACCTTCTTATTGACGACGAAACACAGAAATTGCATCGGAATTAAATAGAAAAGGCACAATGCCGACCTAAGTACAAGAAAACAGACACTTCTTACTGTCTATGTTTTGATCCATTCCTGTGACACTAGTAACACATTACGATGCTTCACTTCAGGTTTACTGTATCCCTCTGACCTTCTTATTGCCGATGAAACACAGAAATTGCTTCGGAATTAAATACAAAAGGCAAAATGCCGACTTGTGTACGAGAAAACTGACTCTTCTCACTGTCTTTGTTTTGAACCATTCCTGTGACACTAGTTATGGATTTAGATGCTTCTCTTCAGGTTTACTGTATTTCTCTGACCTTCTTATTGACGATGAAACACAGAAATTGCATCGGAAATAAATACAAAAAGCACAATGCCGACTTAAGTACAAGAAATCTTACTCTTCATACTGTCTGTGTTTTGAACCATTCCTATGACATTAGTTATCGATTCCGATGCTTCACTTCAGGTTTACTGTATCGCTCTGACCTTCTTATTGACGATGAAACACAGAAATTGCATCGCAATGAAATACAAAAGGCACAATGCCGAATTAAGTACAAGAAAACTGACCCTTCTTACTGTCTATGTTTTGAACCATTCCTGTGACACTAGTTATAGATTCCGATGCTTCACATCAGGTTTACTGTATCTCTCTGACCTTCTTATTGACGATGTAACACAGAAATGGCATCGGAATTAAATACAAAAGGCACAATGCCGTCTTAAGTACAAGAAGACTGACTCTTCTTACTGACTTTGTTTTGAACCATTCCTGTGACAATAGTTATAGATTCCGATGCTTCACTTCAGGTTTACTGTATCCCTCTGACCTTCTTATTGACGATGAAACACAGAAATTGCATAGGTATTAAATACATACTCACAATGCCGACTCAAGTACAAGAAGACTGGCTCTTCTTACTGTCTATGTTTTGTAAGATTCCTGTGACACTAGTTATAGTTTCCGATGCTTCACTTCAGGTTTACTGTATCTCTCTGACCTTCTTATTGACGATGAAACACAGAAATTGCATCGGAATTAAATAGAAAAGGCACAATGCCGACTTAAGTACAAGAAAACTGACTCTTCTTACTGTCTATGTTTTGAAGCATTCCCATGACACTAGTTATAGATTCCGATGATTCACTTCAGGTTTACTCTATCTCTCTGACCCTCTTATTGACGATGAAACACAGAAATTGCATCGGAATCAAATACAAAACACAATACCGAATTAACTACAAGAGAACTACTCTTTCTACTGTCTATGTTTAGAACCATTCCTGTGACACTAGTTGTAGATTCCGATGCTTCACTTCAGGTTTACTGTAACCCTCTGACCTTCTTATTGACGATGAAACACAGAAATTGCATCGGAATTAGATACAAAAGGCACAATTCCGACTTAAGTACAAGAAGACTGACTCTGCCTACTGTCTATGTTTAAAACCATTCCTGTGACACTAGTTATAGATTCCGATGCTTCACTTCAGGTTTACTGTATCCCTCTGACCATCTTATTGACGATGAAACACAGAAATTGCATCGGAATTAAATACATAGGCACAATTGTGACTCAAGTACAAGAAGACTGGGTCTTCTTACTGTCTATGCCTTGAACCATTCCTGTGACACTAGTTATAGATTCCGATGCTTCACATCAGGTTAACTGTATCCCTCTGACCTTCTTATTGACGATGAGACACAGAAATTGCATCGGAATTAAATAGAAAAGGAACAATGCCGACTTAAGTACAAGAGAACTGACTCTTCTTACTGTCTATGTTTTGAACCATTCCCGTGACACTAGTTACAGATTCCGATGCTTCACTTCAGATTTACTGTATCCCTCTGACCTTCTTATTGACGATGAAACACAGATATTGCATCGGAATTAAATACAAAAGGCACAATGCCCAATTAAGTACAAGAAAACTGACTCTTCTTACTGCCAATGTTTTGACCCATTCCTGTGACACTAGTTTGAGATTCCGATGCTTCACTTCAGGTTTACTGTAACCCTCTGACCTTCTTATTGACGATGAAACACAGAAATTGCAACGGAATTAAATACAAAAGGCACAATGCCAACTTAAGTACAAGAAGACTGACTCTTCCTACTGTCTATGTTTAAAACCATTCCTGTGACACTAGTTATAGATTCCGATGCTTCACTTCAGGTTTACTGTATCCCTCTGACCTTCTTATTGCCGATGAAACACAGAAATTGAATCAGAATTAAATAGAAAAGGCACAGTGCTGACTTACGTACAAGAAAACTAAGTCTTCTTACTGTCTATGTTTTGAACCTTTCCTGTGAGACCAGTTTTAGATTCCGATGCTTCACTTCAGGTTTACTGTATCCCTTTGGACCTTCTTATTGACGATGAAACACAGTTATTGCATCGGAATGAAATACAAAAGTCACAATGCCGACTTAAGTACAAGAAGACTGGCTCTTCTTACTGACTATGTTTTGAACATTTCCTGTGAGACCAGTTTTAGATTCTGATGCTTCACTATATGTTTACTGTATCCCTTGGTTCTTCTTATTGACGATGAAACACAGAAATGGCATCGGAATTAAATAGAAAAGGCACAATGCGGACTTAAGTACAAGAAAATTGACTCTTCTTACTGCGTATGTTCTGAACCATTCCTGTGCCACAACTTATAGATTACGGTGCTTCACTTCAGGTATACTATATCTCTCTGACCTTCTTATTGACGATGAAACACAGAAATTGCATCGGAATTAAATACAAAAGGCACAATGCCGACACAAGTACAAGAAGACTGGTTCTTCTTACTGGCTATGTTTTGCAACTTTAATGTGAGACCGGTTTTATATTCCGAAGCTTCACTTCAGGTTTACTGTATCCCTTGGATCTTCTTATTGACGATGAAACACAGGATGGCATCGGAAATAAATACAAAAGGCACAATGCCGACTCAAGTACAAGAAGACTGGCGCTTCCTACTGTCTATGTTTTGAACCATTCCTTTGACACTAGTTATAGATTCCGATGCTTCACTTCAGGTTTACTGTATCCCTCAGACCTTCTTATTGACCATGAAACACAGAAATTGCCTCGGTATTAAATACATAGGCACAATGCCGACTCAAGTACAAGAAAACTGACTCTTCTTACTGTCTTTGTTTTGAAGCTTTCCCGTGACACTAGTTATAGATTCCGATGATTCACTTCAGGTTTACTGTATCCCTCTGACTTTCTTATTGACGATGAAACACAGAAATTGCATCGCAATGAAATACAAAAGGCACAATGCCGAATTAAGTACAAGAAAACTGACCCTTCTTACTGTCTATGTTTTGAACCATTCCTGTGACACTAGTTATAGATTCCGATGCTTCACATCAGGTTTACTGTATCTCTCTGACCTTCTTATTGAGGATGTAACACAGAAATGGCATCGGAATTCAATACAAAAGGCACAATGCCGTCTTAAGTACAAGAAGACTGACTCTTCTTACTGACTTTGTTTTGAACCATTCCTGTGACACTAGTTATAGATTCCGATGCTTCACTTCAGGTTTACTGTATCCCTCTGACCTTCTTATTGACGATGAAACACAGAAATTGCATAGGTATTAAATACATAGGCACAATGCCGACTCAAGTACAAGAAGACTGGCTCTTCTTACTGTCTATGTATTGTAAGATTCCTGTGACACTAGTTATAGTTTCCGATGCTTCACTTCAGGTTTACTGTATCTCTCTGACCTTCTTATTGACGATGAAACACAGAAATTGCATCGGAATTAAATACTAAAGGCACAATGCCGACTTAAGTACAAGAAGACTGACTCTTCCTACTGTCTATGTTTAAAACCATTCCTGTGACACTAGTTATAGATTCCGATGCTTCACTTCAGGTATACTGTATCTCTCTGACCTTCGTATTGACGATGAAACACAGAAATTGCATCGGAATTAAATACAAATGCAAAATGCCGACTTATGTACGAGAAAACTGATTCTTCTCACTGTCTTTGTTTTGAACCATTCCTGTGTCACTAGTTATGGATTTCGATGATTCACTTCAGGTTTACTGTATCCCTCTGACTTTCTTATTGACGATGAAACACAGAAATTGCATCGGAAATAAATACAAAAGGCACAATGCCGACTCAAGTACAAGTAGACTGGCGCTTCCTACTGTCTATGTTTTGAACCATTCCTTTGACACTAGTTATAGATTCCGATGCTTCACTTCAGGTTTACTGTATCCCTCAGACCTTCTTATTGACGATGAAACACAGAAATTGCATCGGTATTAAATACATAGGCACAATGCCGACTCAAGTACAAGAAAACTGACTCTTCTTACTGTCTATGTTTTGAAGCTTTCCCGTGACACTAGTTCTAGATTCCGATGATTCACTTCAGGTTTACTGTATCCCTCTGACTTTCTTATTGACGATGAAACACAGAAATTGCATCGTAATCAAATACAAAAGCACAATGCCGAATTAAGTACAAGAGAACTACTCTTCCTACTGTCTATGTTTTGAACCATTCCTGTGACACTAGTTGTAGATTCCGATGCTTCACTTCGAGTTTACTGTATCCCACTGACCTTCGTATTGACGATGAAACACAGAAACAGCATCGGAATTAAATACAAAAGGCACAATGCCGACTTAAGTACAAGAGGACTGGCTCTTATTACTGTCTATGTTTTGAACCATTCCTGTGACACTAGTTATAGATTCCGATGCTTCACTTCAGGTTTACTGTATCCCTCTTACCTTCTTATTGACGATGAAACACAGAACTTGCATCGGAATTAAATACATAGGCAAATTGTGACTCAAGTACAGGAAGACTGGCTCTTCTTACTGTCTATGTTTTGAACCATTCCTGTGACAATAGTTATAGATTCCGATGCTTCACTTCGGGTTAATTATATCCCCCTGACCTTCTTATTGACGATGAAACACAGAAATTGCATCGGAATTAAATAGAAAAAACACAATGGCGACTTAAGTACAAGAGAACTGACTCTTCTAACTGTCTATGTTTTGAACCATTCCCGTGACACTAGTTACAGATCCGATGCTTCACTTCAGATTTACTGTATCCCTCTGACCTTCTTATTGACGATGAAATACAGATATTGCATCGGAATTAAATACAAAAGGCACAATGCACAATTAAGTACAAGAAAACTGACTCTTCTTATTGCCAATGTTTTGAACCATTCCTGTGACAAAAGTTATAGATTCCGATGCTTCACTTCAGGTTTACTGTAACCCTCTGCCCTTCTTATTGACGATGAAACACAGAAATTGCATCGGAATTAAACACAAAAGGCACAATGCCGACTTAAGTACAAGAAGACTGACTCTTCCCACTGTCTATGTTTAAAACCATTCCTGTGACACTAGTTATAGATTCCGTTGCTTCACTTCAGGTTTACTGCATCCCTCTGACCTTCTTATTGCCGATGAAACACAGAAATTGAATCAGAATTAAATAGAAAAGGCACAATGCTGACTTACGTTCAAGAAAGCTAACTCTTCTTACTGTCTATGTTTTGAACCTTTCTCGTGAGACGAGTTTTAGATTCCGATGCTTCGCTTCAGGTTTACTGTATCCCTTTGGACCTTCGTATTGACGATGAAACACAGAAATTGCATCGGAATTAAATACAAAAGTCACAATGCCGACTTAAGTACAAGAAGACTGACTCTTCTTACTGACAATGTTTTGAACAATTCCTGTGAGGCCAGTTTTAGATTCTGATGCTTCACTATATGTTTACTGTATCCCTTGGACCTTCTTATTGACGATGAAACACAGAAATGGCATCGGAATTAAATACAAAAGGCACAACGCCGACTTATGTACTAGAAGACTGACTCTTCTTACTGACTATCTTTGAACATTTCCTTTGAGACCAGTTTTAGATTCCGATGCTTCACTATATGTTTACTGTATCCCTTGGACCTTCATATTGACGATGGAACACAGAAATTGCATCGGAATTAAATAGAAAAAGCACAATGCGGACTTAAGTACAAGAGAACTGACCCTTCTTACTGCGTATGTTTTGAGCTATTCCTGTGCCACAAGTTATAGATTACGATGCTTCACTTCAGGTATACTATATCTCTCGGACCTTCTTATTGACGATGAAACACAGAAATTGCATCGGAATTAAATACAAAAGGCAAAATGCCGACTTATGTACGAGAAAACTGACTCTTCTCACTGTCTTTGTTTTGAACCATTCCTGTGACACTAGTTATCGATTTCGATGCTTCTCTTCAGGTTTACTGTATTTCTCTGACCTTCTTATTGACGATGAAACACAGAAATTGCATCGGAATTAAATACAAAAAGCACAATGCCGACTTAAGTGCAAGAAGACTGACTCTTCTTACTGACTATGTTTTGAACCATTCCTGTGACACTAGTTATAGATTCCGATGCTTCACTTCAGGTTTACTGTATCCCTCTGACCTTCTTATTGACGATGAAACACAGGAATTGCATCGCAATTAAATACAAATGGCACAATGCCGAATTTAGTACAAGAAAACTGACTCTTCTTACTGTCTATGTTTTGAACCATTCCTGTGACACTAGTTATAGATTCCGATGCTTCACTTCAGGTTTTTTGTTTCTCTCTGACCTTCTTATTGCTGATGAAACACAGAAATGGCATTGGAATTAAATACAAAGGGCACAATGCCGACTTAAGTGCAAGAAGACTGACTCTTCTTACTGACTATGTTTTGAACCATTCCTGTGACACTAGTTATAGATTCCGATGCTTCACTTCAGGTTTACTGTATCCCTCTGACCTTCTTATTGACGCTGAAACACAGAAATTGCATCGGAATTAAATAGAAAAGGCACAATGCCGACTTAAGTACAAGAAAACTGACTCTTCTTACTGTCTATGTTTTGAAGCATTCCCGTGACACTAGTTATAGATTCCGATGATTCACTTCAGGTTTACTGTATCCCTCTGACTTTCTTATTGACGATGAAACACAGAAATTGCATCGGAATCAAATACAAAAGCACCATGCCGAATTAAGTACAAGAAAACTACTCTTCCTACTGTCTATGTTTTGAACCATTCCTGTGACACTAGTTGTAGATTCCGATGCTTCACTTCGGGTTTACTGTATCCCACTGACCTTCGTATTGACGATGAAACACAGAAACTGCATCGGAATTAAATACAAAAGGCACAATGCCGACTCAAGTACAAGAAGACTGGCTCTTCTTACTGGCTATGTTTTGAACCATTCCTGTGACACTAGTTATAGATTCCGATGCTTCCCTTCAGGTTTACTGTATCCCTCTGACCATCTTATTGACGATGAAACACAGAAATTGCATCGGAATTAAATACATAGGCACAATTGTGACTCAAGTACAAGAAGACTGGCTCTTCTTACTGTCTATGCTTTGAACCATTCCTGTGACACTAGTTATAGATTCCGATGCTTCACTTCAGGTAAACTGTATCCCTCTGACCTTCTTATTGACGATGAAACACAGAAATTGCATCGGAATTAAATACAAAAGGCACAATGCCGACTTAAGTACAAGAAGACTGACTCTTCCTACTGTCTATGTTTAAAACCATTCCTGTGACACTAGTTATAGATTCCGATGCTTCACTTCAGGTTTACTGTATCCGTCTGACCTTCTTATTGCCGATGAAACACAGAAATTGAATCACAATTAAATAGAAAAGGCACAGTGTTGACTTACGTACTAGAAAACTAAGTCTTCTTACTGTCTATGTTTTGAACCTTTCCTGTGAGACCAGTTTCAGATTCCGATGCTTCACTTCAGGTTTACTGTATCCCTTTGGACCTTCTTATTGACGATGAAACACAGTTATTGCATCGGAATGAAATACAAAAGTCACAATGCCGACTTAAGTACAAGAAGACTGGCTCTTCTTACTGACTATGTTTTGAACATTTCCTGTGAGACCAGTTTTAGATTCTGATGCTTCACTATATGTTTACTGTATCCCTTGGACCTTCTTATTGACGATGAAACACAGAAATGGCATCGGAATTAAATACAAAAAGCACAACGCCGACTTAAGTACAAGAAGACTGACTCTTCTTACTGACAATGTTTTGAACAATTCCTGTGAGGCCAGTTTTAGATTCTGATGCTTCACTATATGTTTACTGTATCCCTTGGACCTTCTTATTGACGATGAAACACAGAAATGGCATCGGAATTAAATACAAAAAGCTCAACGCTGACTTATGTACTAGAAGACTGACTCTTCTTACTGACTATCTTTGAACATTTCCTGTGAGACCAGTTTTAGATTCCGATGCTTCACTATATGTTTACTGTATCCCTTGGACCTTCATATTGACGATGGAAGACAGAAATTGCATCGGAATTAAATAGAAAAAGCACAATGCGGACTTAAGTACAAGAAAACTGACCCTTCTTACTGCGTATGTTTTGAGCCATTCCTGTGAAACAAGTTATAGATTACGATGCTTCACTTCAGGTATACTATATCTCTCGGACCTTCTTATTGACGATGAAACACAGAAATTGCATCGGAATTAAATACAAAAGGCAAAATGCCGACTTATGTACGAGAAAACTGACTCTTCTCACTGTCTTTGTTTTGAACCATTCCTGTGACACTAGTTATCGATTTCGATGCTTCTCTTCAGGTTTACTGTATTTCTCTGACCTTATTATTGACGATGAAACACAGAAATTGCATCGGAATTAAATACAAAAAGCACAATGCCGACTTAAGTACAAGAAATCTTACTCTTCATACTGTCTGTGTTTTGAACCATTCCTGTGACATTAGTTATCGATTCCGATGCTTCACTTTAGGTTTACTGTATCGCTCTGATCTTCTTATTGACGATGAAACACAGGAATTGCATCGCAATTAAATGCAAATGGCACAATGCCGAATTAAGTACAAGAAAACTGACTCTACTTACTGTCTATGTTTTGAACCATTCCTGTGACACTAGTTATCGATTCCGATGCTTCACTTCAGGTTTTTTGTTTCTCTCTGACCTTCTTATTGATGATGAATCACAGAAATGGCATTGGAATTAAATACAAAAGGCACAATGCCGACTTAAGTGCAAGAAGACTGACTCTTTTTACTGATTATGTTTTGAACCATTCCTGTGACACTAGTTGTAGAATTCCGATGCTTCACTTCGGGTTTACTGTATCCCACTGACCTTCGTATTGACGATGAAACACAGAAACTGCATCGGAATTAAATACAAAAGGCACAATGCCGACTCAAGTACAAGAAGACTGGCTCTTCTTACTGGCTATGTTTTGAACCATTCCTGTGACACTAGTTATAGATTCCGATGCTTCACTTCCGGTTTACTGTATCCCTCTGACCATCTTATTGACGATGAAACACAGAAATTGCATCGGAATTAAATACATAGGCACAATTGTGACTCAAGTACAAGAAGACTGGCTCTTCTTACTATATATGCTTTGAACCATTCCTGTGACACTAGTTATAGATTCCGATGCTTCACTTCAGGTTAACTGTATCCCTCTGACCTTCTTATTGACGATGAAACACAGAAATTGCATCGGAATTAAATAGAAAAGGAACAATGCCGACTTAAGTACAAGAGAACTGACTCTTCTTTCTGTCTATGTTTTGAACCATTCCCGTGACACTAGTTACAGATTCCGATGCTTCACTTCAGATTTACTGTATCCCTCTGACCTTCTTATTGACGATGAAACACAGATATTGCATCGGAATTAAATACAAAAGGCACAATGCCCAATTAAGTACAAGAAAACTGACTCTTCTTACTGCCAATGTTTTGACCCATTCCTGTGACACTAGTTTGAGATTCCGATGCTTCCCTTCAGGTTTACTGTAACTCTCTGACCTTCTTATTGACGATGAAACACAGAAATTGCATCGGAATTAAATACAAAAGGCACAATGCCGACTTAAGTACAAGAAGACTGACTCTTCCTACTGTCTATGTTTAAAACCATTCCTGTGACACTAGTTATAGATTCCGATGCTTCACTTCAGGTTTACTGTATCCCTCTGACCTTCTTATTGCCGATGAAACACAGAAATTGAATCAGAATTAAATAGAAAAGGCACAGTGCTGACTTACGTACAAGAAAACTAAGTCTTCTTACTGTCTATGTTTTGAACCTTTCCTGTGAGACCAGTTTTAGATTCCGATGCTTCACTTCAGGTTTACTGTATCCCTTTGGACCTTCTTATTGACGATGAAACACAGTTATTGCATCGGAATTAAATACAAAAGTCACAATGCCGACTTAAGTACAAGAAGACTGGCTCTTCTTACTGACTATGTTTGAACATCTCCTGTGAGACCAGTTTTAGATTCTGATGCTTCACCATATGTTTACTGTATCCCTTGGACCTTCTTATTGACGATGAAACACAGAAATGGCATCGGAATTAAATACAAAAGGCACAACGCCGACTTATGTACTAGAAGACTGACTCATCTTACTGACTATCTTTCAACATTTCCTGTGAGACCAGTTTTAGATTTCGATGCTTCACTATATGTTTACTGTGTCCTTTGGACCTTCATAATGACGATGGAACACAGAATATGCATCGGAATTAAATAGAGAAGGCACAATGCGGACTTAAGAACAGGAAAACTGACTCTTCTTACTGCGTATGTTCTGAACCAATCCTGTGCCACAAGTTATAGATTACGGTGCTTCACTTCAGGTATACTATATCTCTCTGACCTTCTTATTGACGATGAAACACAGAAATTGCATCGGAATGAAATACAAAAGGCACAATGCCGACACAAGTACAAGAAGACTGGTTCTTCTTACTGGCTATGTTTTGCAAATTTCCTGTGAGACCGGTTTTAGATTCCGAAGCTTCACTTCTGGTTTACTGTATCCCTTGGATCTTCTTATTGTCGACGAAACACAGAAATTGCATCGGAATTAAATAGAAAAAGCACAATGTTGACTTAAGTACAAGAAAACTGACTCTTCTTACTGTCTATGATGTGAACCATTCCTGTGTCTCTAGTTACACATTCCGATGCTTCACTTCATGTGTACTGTATCCCTCTGACCTTCTTATTGACGATGAAACACAGAAATTGCATCGGAATTAAATATAAATGCAAAATGCCGACTTATGTACGAGAAAACTGATTCTTCTCACTGTCTTTGTTTCGAACCATTCCTGTGTCACTAGTTATGGATTTCGATGATTCACTTCAGGTTTACTGTATCCCTCTGACTATCTTATTGATGATGAAACACAGAAATGGCATCGGAATTAAATACAAAAGGCACAATGCCGACTTAAGTACAAGAAGACTGACTCTTCATACTGACTATGTTTTGAGCCATTCCTGTGACACTAGTTATAGATCCCGATGCTTCACTTCAGGTTTACTGTATCCCTCTGACCTTCTTATTGACGATGAAACACAGAAATTGCATCGGAAATAAATACAAAAGGCACAATGCCGACTCAAGTACAAGAAGACTGGCGCTTCCTACTGTCTATGTTTTGAACCATTCCTTTGACACTAGTTATAGATTCCGATGCTTCACTTCAGGTTTACTGTATCCCTCAGACCTTCTTATTGACGATGAAACACAGAAATTGCATCGGTATTAAATACATAGGCACAATGCCGACTTAAGTACAAGAAGACTGGCTCTTATTACTGTCTATGTCTTGAACCATTCCTGTGACACTAGTTATAGATTCCGATGCTTCACTTAAGGTTTACTGTATCCCTCTTACCTTCTTATTGACGATGAAACACAGAAATTGCATCGGAATTAAATACATAGGCCAATTGTGACTCAAGTACAGGAAGACTGGCTCTTCTTACTGTCTATGTTTTGAACCATTCCTGTGACAATAGTTATAGATTCCGATGCTTCTCTTAAGGTTAAATGTATCCCTCTGACCTTCTTATTGACGATGAAACACAGAAATTGCATCGGAATTAAATAGAAAAAACACAATGGCGACTTAAGTACAAGAGAACTGACTCTTCTAACTGTCTATGTTTTGAACCATTCCCGTGACACTAGTTACAGATTCCGATGCTTCACTTCAGATTTACTGTATCCCTCTGACCTTCTTATTGACGATGAAACACAGATATTGCATCGGAATTAAATACAAAAGGCACAATGCACAATTAAGTACAAGAAAACTGACTCTTCTTACTGCCAATGTTTTGAACCATTCCTGTGACACAAGTTATAGATTGCGATGCCTCACTTCAAGTTTGCTGTAACCCTCTGCCCTTCTTATTGACGATGAAACACAGAAATTGCATCGGAATTAAACACAAAAGGCACAATGCCGACTTAAGTACAAGAAGACTGACTCTTCCCACTGTCTATGTTTAAAACCATTCCTGTGACACTAGTTATAGATTCCGTTGCTTCACTTCAGGTTTACTGCATCCCTCTGACCTTCTTATTGCCGATGAAACACAGAAATTGAATCAGAATTAAATAGAAAAGCCACAATGCTGACTTACGTACAAGAAAACTAACTCTTCTTACTGTCTATGTTTTGAACCTTTCTCGTGAGACGAGTTTTAGATTCCGATGCTTCGCTTCAGGTTTACTGTATCCCTTTGGACATTCTTATTGACGATGAAACACAGAAATGGCATCGGAATTAAATACAAAAGGCACAACGCCGACTTATGTACTAGAAGACTGACTCTTCTTACTGACTATCTTTGAACATTTCCTGTGAGACCAGTTTTAGATTCCGATGCTTCACTATATGTTTACTGTATCCCTTGGACCTTCATATTGACGATGGAACACAGAAATTGCATCGGAATTAAATAGAAAAAGCACAATGCGGACTTAAGTACAAGAAAACTGACCCTTCTTACTGAGTATGTTTTAGCCATTCCTGTGCCACAAGTAATAGATTACGATGCTTCACTTCAGCTATACTATATCTCTCGGACCTTCTTATTGACGATGAAACACAGAAATTGCATCGGAATTAAATACAAAAGGCACAATGCCGACTCAAGTACAAGAAGACTGGTTCTTCTTACTGACTATTTTTGATCATTTCCTGTGAGACCGGTTTTAGATTCCGATGCTTCACTTCAGGTTTACTGTATCCCTTGGATCTTCTTATTGTCGACGAAACATAGAAATTGCATCGGAATTAAATAGAAAAAGCACAATGCCGACTTAAGTACAAGAAAACTGACTCTTCTTACTGTCTATGATGTGAACCATTCCTGTGTCACTAGTTACACATTCCGATGCTTAACTTCATGTGTACTGCTTCCCTCTGACCTTCTTATTGACGATGAAACACAGAAATTGCATCGCAATTACATACAAAAGGCACAATGCCGAATTAAGTACAAGAAAACTTACGGTTCTTACTGTCTATGTTTTGAACCATTCCTGTGACACTAGTTATAGATTCCGATGCTTCACTTCAGGTTTTTTGTTTCTCTCTGACCTTCTTATTGATGATGAAACACAGAAATGGCATCGGAATTAAATACAAGAGGCACAATGCCGACTTAAGTACAAGAAGACTGACTCTTCTTACAGACTATGTTTTCAACCATTCCTGTGACACTAGTTATAGATTCCGATGCTTCACTTCAGGTTTACTGTATCCCTCTGACCTTCTTGTTGACGATGAAACACAGTAATTGCATCGGAAATAAATACAAAAGGCACAATGCCGACTCAAGTACAAGAAGACTGGCGCTTCCTACTGTCTATGTTTTGAACCATTCCTTTGACACTAGTTATAGATTCCGATGCTTCACTTCAGGTTTACTGTATCCCTCAGACCTTCTTATTGACGATGAAACACAGAAATTGCATCGGAATTAAATACATAGGCACAATTGTGACTCAAGTACAGGAAGACTGGCTCTTCTTACTGTCTATGTTTTGAACCATTCCTGTGACAATAGTTATAGATTCCGATGCTTCACTTCAGGTTAACTGTATCCCTCTGACCTTCTTATTGACGATGAAACACAGAAATTGCATCGGAATTAAATAGAAAAGGCACAATGCCGACTTAAGTACAAGAGAACTGACTCTTCTAACTGTCTATGTTTTGAACCAATCCCGTGACACTAGTTACAGATTCCGATGCTTCACTTCAGATTTACTGTATCCCTCTGACCTTCTTATTGACGATGAAACACAGATATTGCATCGGAATTAAATACAATAGGCACAATGCCCAATTAAGTACAAGAAAACTGACTCTTCTTACTGCCAATGTTTTGAACCATTCCTGTGACACTAGTTATAGATTCCGATGCTTCACTTCAGGTGTACTGTAACCCTCCGACCTTCTTATTGACGATGAAACACACAAATTGCATCGGAATTAAACACAAAAGGCACAATGCCGACTTAAGTACAAGAAGACTGACTCTTCCTACTGTCTATGTTTAAAACCATTCCTGTGACACTAGTTATAGATTCCGTTGCTTCACTTCAGGTTTTACTGCATCCCTATGACCTTCTTATTGCCGATGAAACACAGAATTTGCATCGCAATTAAATACAAAAGGCACAATGCCGAATTTAGTACAAGAAAACTGACGGTTCTTACTGTCTATGTTTTGAACCATTCCTTTGACACTAGTTATAGATTCCGATGCTTCACTTCAGGTTTCTTGTTTCTCTCTGACCTTCTTATTGATGATGAAACACAGAAATGGCATCGGAATTAAATACAAGAGGCACAATGCCGACTTAAGTACAAGAAGACTGACTCTTCTTACTGACTATGTTTTCAACCATTCCTGTGACACTAGTTATAGATTCCGATGCTTCACTTCAGGTTTACTGTATCCCTCTGACCTTCTTATTGACGATGAAACACAGAAATTGCATCGGAAACAAATACAAAAGGCACAATGCCGACTCATGTACAAGAAGACTGGCACTTCCTACTGTCTATGATTTAAACAATTCCTGTGACACTAGTTATAGATTCCGATGCTTCACTTCAGGTTTACTGTATCCCTCAGAACTTCTTATTGACGATGAAACACAGAAATTGCATCGGTATTAAACACATAGGCACAATGCCGACTCAAGTACCAGAAAACTGACTCTTCTTACTGTCTATGTTTCGAAGCTTTCCCGTGACACTAGTTATAGATTCCGATGATTCACTTCAGGTTTACTGTATCCCTCTGACTTTCTTATTGACGATGAAACACAGAAATTGCATCTTAATCAAATACAAAAGCACAATGGCGAATTAAGTACAAGAGAACTACTCTTCCTACTGTCTATGTTTTGAACCATTCCTGTGACACTAGTTGTAGATTCCGATGCTTCACTTCGGGTTTACTGTATCCCACTGACCTTCGTATTGACGATGAAACACAGAAACTGCATCGGAATTAAATACAAAAGGCACAATGCCGACTTAAGTACAAGAAGACTGGCTCTTCTTACTGTCTATGTTTTGAACCATTCCTGTGACACTAGTTATAGATTCCGATGCTTCACTTCAGGTTTACTGTATCCCTCGTACCTTCTTATTGACGATGAAACACAGAAATTGCATCGGAATTAAATACATAGGCACAAATGTGACTCAAGTACAGGAAGACTGGCTCTTCCTACTGTCTATGTTTAAAACCATTCCTGTGACACTAGTTATAGATTCCGTTGCTTCACTTCAGGTTTACTGCATCCCTCTGACCTTCTTATTGCCGATGAAACACAGAAATTGAATCAGAATTAAATAGAAAAGGCACAATGCTGACTTACGTACAAGAAAACTAACTCTTCTTACTGTCTATGTTTTGAACCTTTCTCGTGAGACGAGTTTTAGATTCCGATGCTTCACTTCAGGTTTACTGTATCCCTTTGGACCTTCCTATTGACGATGAAACACAGAAATTGCATCGGAATTAAATACAAAAGGCACAACGCCGACTTATGTACTAGATGACTGACTCTTCTTACTGACTATCTTTGAACATTTCCTGTGAGACCAGTTTTAGATTCCGATGCTTGACTATATGTTTACTGTATCGCTTGGACCTTCATATTGACGATGGAACACAGAAATTGCATCGGAATTAAATAGAAAAGGCACAATGCGGACTTAAGTACAAGAAAACTGACCCTTCATACTGCGTATGTTTTGAACCATTCCTGTGCCACAAGTTATAGATTACGATGCTTCACTTCAGGTATACTATATCTCTCTGACCTTCTTATTGACGATGAAACACAGAAATTGCATCGGAATTAAATACAAAAGGCACAATGCCGACTCAAGTACAAGAAGACTGGTTCTTCTTACTGGCTATGTTTTGCAAATTTCCTGTGAGACCGGTTTTAGATTCCGATGCTTCACTTCAGGTTTACTGTATCCCTTGGATCTTCTTATTGTCGACGAAACACAGAAATTGCATCGGAATTAAATAGAAAATGCACAATGCCGACTTAAGTACAAGAAAACTGACTCCTCTTACTGTCTATGATGGGAACCATTCCTGTGTCACTAGTTACACATTCCGATGCTTCACTTCATGTGTACTGTATCCCTCTGACCTTCTTATTGACGATGAAACACAGAAATTGCATCGGAATTAAATACAAAAGGCAAAATGCCGACTTATGTACGAGAAAACTGACTCTTCTCACTGTCTTTGTTTTGAACCATTCCTGTGACACTAGTTATGGATTTCGATGCTTCTCTTCAGGTTTACTGTATTTCTCTGACCTTCTTATTGACGATGAAACACAGAAATTGCATCGCAATTAAATACAAAATGCACAATGCCGAATTAAGTACAAGAAAACTGTCGGTTCTTACTGTCTATGATTTGAACCATTCCTGTGACACTAGTTATAGATTCCGATGCTTCACTTCAGGTTTTTTGTTTCTCTCTGACCTTCTTATTGATGATGAAACACAGAAATGGCATCGGAATTAAATACAAAAGGCACAATGCCGACTTAAGTACAAGAAGACTGACTCTTCTTACCGACTATGTTTTCAACCATTCCTGTGACACTAGTTATAGATTCCGATGCTTCACTTCAGGTTTACTGTATCCCTCTGACCTTCTTATTGACGATGAAACACAGAAACTGCATCGGAATTAAATACAAATGGCACAATGCCGACTTAAGTACAAGAAGACTGGCTCTTCTTACTGTCTATGTTTTGAACCATTCCTCTGACACTAGTTATAGATTCCGATGTTTCACTTCAGGTTTACTGTATCCCTCTTACCTTCTTATTGACGATGAAACACAGAAATTGCATCGGAATTAAATACATAGGCACAATTGTGACTCAAGTACAGGAAGACTGGCTCCTCTTACTGTCTATGTTTTGAACCATTCCTGTGACAATAGTTATAGATTCCGATGCTTCAATTCAGTGTAACTGTATCCCTCTGACCTTCTTATTGACGATGAAACACAGAAATTGCATCGGAATTAAATACAAAAGGCACAATGCCGACTTAAGTACATGAGAACTGACTCTTCTAACTGTCTATGTTTTGAACCATTCCCGTGACACTAGTTACAGATTCCGATGCTGCACTTCAGATTTACTCTATCCCTCTGACCTTCTTATTGACGATGAAACACAGATATTGCATCGGAATTAAATACAAAAGGCACAATGCCCAATTAAGTACAAGAAAACTGACTCTTCTTACTGCCAATGTTTTGAACCATTCCTGTGACACTAGTTATAGAGTCCGATGCTTCACTTCAGGTTTGCTGTAACCCTCTGACCTTCTTATTGACGATGAAACACAGAAATTGCATCGGAATTAAACACAAAAGGCACAATGCCGACTTAAGTACAAAAAGACTGACTCTTCCTACTGTCTATGTTTAAAACCATTCCTGTGACACTAGTTATAGATTCCGATGCTTCACTTCAGGTTTACTGCATCCCTCTGACCTTCTTATTGCCGATGAAACACAGAAATTGAATCAGAATTAAATAGAAAAGGCGCAATGCTGACTTACGTACAAGAAAACTAACTCTTCTTACTGTCTATGTTTTGAACCTATCTCGTGAGACGAGTTTTAGACTCCGATGCATCACTTCAGGTTTACTGTATCCCTTTGGACCTTCTTATTGACGATGAAACACAGAAATTGCATCGGAATTAAATACAAAAGTCACAATGCCGACTTAAGTACAAGAAGACTGACTCTTCTTACTGACTATGTTTTGAACATTTCCTGTGAGACCAGTTTTAGATTCTGGTGCTTCACTATATGTTTACTGTATCCCTTGGACCTTCTTATTGACGATGAAACACAGAAATTGCAACGGAATTAAATACAAAATGCACAATGCCGACTCAAGTACAAGAAGACTGGTTTTTCTTACTGGCTAAGTTTTGCAACTTTCCTGTGAGACCGGTTTTAGATTCCGATCCTTCACTTCAGGATTACTGTATCCCTCTGACCTTCTTATTGACGATGAAACACAGAAATTGCATCGGAGTTAAATGCAAAAGGCACAATGCCGACTTAAGTACAAGAAAACTGACTCTTCTGACTGTCTATGTTTTGAACCATTATGTGACACTAGTTACAGATTCCGATGCTTCACTTCAGGATTACTGTATCCCTCTGACCTTCTTATTGACGATGAAACACAGGAATTGCATCGGAGTTAAATACAAAAGGCACAATGCCAACTTAAGTACAAGAAAACTGACTCTTCTTACTGTCTAAGTTTTGAACCATTCCTGTGACACTAGTTATAGATTCCGACGCTTCACTTCAGGTTCACTGTATCCCTCTGACCTTCTTATTGACGATGAAACACAGAAATTGCATCAGAATTATATAAAAAAGGCACAATACTGACTTAAGTACAAGAAGAGTGATTATTCCTACTGACTATGATTTAAACATTTCCTGTGAGACCAGTTTTATATTCCGATGCTTCACTATATGTTTACTGTATCCCTTGGACCATCTTATTGACGATGAAACACAGAAATTGCATCGGAATTAAAGACAAAAGGCACAATGCCGACTCAAGTACAAGAAGACTGGCTCTTCTTACTGTCTATGTTTTAAAACTTTCCTGTGAGGCCGGTTTTAGATTCCGATGCTTCACTTCAGGTTTACTGTATCCCTTGGATCTTCTTATTGACGACGAAACACAGAAATTGCATCGGAATTAAATAGAAAAGGCACAATGCCGACTTAAGGACAAGAAATCTGACTCTTCTTACTGTCTTTGTTTTGGACTATTCCTGTGACACTAGTTATAGATTCCGATGCTTCACTTCAGGTTTACTGTATCCCTCTGACCGTCTTATTGACGATGAAACACAGAAATTGCATCGGAATTAATTACATAGGCACTATGCCTACTCAAGTACAAGAAGACTGGCTCTTCTTACTGTCTATGTTTTGAACCATTCCTGTGACACTAGTTATAGATTCCGATGCTTCTCTTCAGGTTTACTGTATCCCTCTGACCTTCTTATTGACGATGAAACACAGAAATTGCATCAGAATTAAATAGAAAAGACACAATGCCGACTTAAGTACAAGAGAACTGACTCTTCTTACTGTCTATGTTTTGAAGCATTCCCGTGACACTAGTTATAGATTCCGATGTTTCACTTCAGGTTAACTGTATCCCTCTGACCTTCTTATTGACGATGAAACACAGAAATTGCATCGGAATTAAATACAAAAGCACAATGCCGACTTACGTACAAGAGAACTGACTCTACCTACTGTCTATGTTTTGAACCATTCCTGTGACACTAGTAATAGAGTCCGATGCTACACTTCAGGTTTACTGTATCCCTCTGACCTTCTTATTGAAGATGAAACACAGAAATTGCATCGGAATTAAATACAAAAGGCACAATGCCGACTTAAGTACAAGAAGACTGACTCTTCTTACTGTCTATGTTTTGAACTATTCCTGTGGCACTAGTAGTAGATTCCGATGCTTCACTTCAGCTTTACTGTATCCCTCTGACCTTCTTACTGACGATGAAACACAGAAATTGCATCGGAATTAAATACAAAAGGCACAATGCCGAATCAAGAACAAGAAGACTGGCTCTTCCTACTGTCTATGTTTTGAACCATTCCTGTGACACTAGTTATAGATCCCGATGCTTCACTTCAGGATTACTGTATCCCTCTGACCTTCGTATTGAAGATGAAACACAGAAATTGCATCGGAGCTAAATACAAAAGGCACAATGCCAACTTAAGTACAAGAAAACTGACTCTTCTTACTGTCTGGGTTTTGAATCATTCCTGTGACACTAGTTATAGATCCCGATGCTTCACTTCAGGTTTACTGTATACCTCTGACCTTCTTATTGAAGATGAAACACAGAAGGTGCATCGGAATTAACTTCAAAAGGCACAATGCGGACTTAAGTACAAGGTAACTGGCTCTTCTTAATGCGTATATATTTTAACCATTCCTGTGACACAAGTTATGGATTACGATGCTTCACTTCAGGTATCTCTCTGACCTTCTTATTGACGATGAAACACAGAAATTACATCGGAATTAAATACAAAAGGCACAATGCCGACTCAAGTACAAGAAGAGTGGTTCTTCTTACTGTCTATGTTTTGCAACTTTCCTGTGAGACCGGTTTTAGATTCCGATGCTTCACATCAGGTTTACTGTATCCCTTGGATCTTCTTATTGACGACGAAACACAGAAATTGCATCGGAATTAAATAGAAAAGGCACAATGCCGACTTAAGTACAAGAAAAGTGTTTCTTCTTACTGTCTATGCTTTGAACCATTCCTGTGTCTCTAGTTACACAATCCGATGCTTCACTTCAGATTTACTCTATCCCTCTGACCTTCATATTGACGATGAAACACAGATATTGCATCGGAATTAAATACAAAAGGCACAATGCCGACTTAAGTACAAGAAAACTGACTCTTCTGACTGTCTATGTTTTGAACCATTATGTGACACTAGTTATAGATTCCGATGTTTCACTTCAGGTTTACTGTATCCCTCTGACCTTCTTATTGACGATGAAACACAGAAATTGCATCGGAATTAAATACAAAAGCACAATGCCGACTTAAGTACAAGAGAACTGACTCATCCTACTGTCTATGTTTTGAACCATTCCTGTGACGCTAGTAATAGATTCCGATGCTACACTTCAGGTTTACTGTATCCCTCTGACCTTCTTATTGAAGATGAAACACAGAAATTGCATCGGAATTAAATACAAAAGGCACAACGCCGACTTAAGTACAAGAAGACTGACTCTTCTTACTGACTATCTTTTAAACATTTCCTGGTGTACCAGTTTTAGATTCCGATGCCTCACTATATGTTTACTGTCTCCCTTGGACCTTCTTACTGACGATTGAACACGGAAATTGCATCGGAATAATATACAAAAGGCACAATGCCTACTTAAGTACAAGAAGACTGACTCTTCTTACTGACTGTCTTTTGAACATTTCCTGTGAGACCAGTTTTAGATTCCGAAACTTCACTATATGTTTACTGTATCCTTTGGACCTTCTTATTGACGATAAAACACAGAAATTGCATCAGAATTAATTACAAAAGGCACAATGCTGACTTAAGTACAAGAAGACTGACTATTCCTACTGACTATGATTTCAACATTTCCTGTGTGACCAGTTTTATATTCCGATGCTTCACTATATGTTTACTGTATCCCTTGGACCTTCTTATTGACGATGGAACACAGAAATTGCATGGGAAATAAATAGAAAAGGCACAATGCGGACTTAAGTACAAGAAAACTGACTCTTCGTACTGGGTATGTTGTGAACCATTCCTGTGACACTAGTTATAGATTCCGATGCTTCACTTCAGGTATACTATATCTCTCTGACCTTCTTATTGACGATGAAACACAGAAACTGCAGCGCAATTAAATACAAAAGGCAAAATGCCGACTTAAGTACAAGAAATCCGACTCTTCTTACTGTCTTTGTTTTGAACCATTCTTGTGACACTAGTTATCGATTCCGATGCTTCACTTCAGGTTTACTGCATCCCTCTGACCTTCCTATTGACGATGAAACACAGAAATTGCATCGGAAATAAGTACAACAGGCACAATGCCGACTTAAGTACAAGAAGACTGACTCTACTGACTGTCTATGATTTGAACCATCCATGTGGCATTAGTTATACATTCCGATGCCTCACTTCAGCTTTACTGTATCCCTCTGACGTTCTTATTGACGATGAAACACAGAAATTGCATCGGAATTTAATACAAAAGGCACAATGCCGACTTAAATACAAGAAAACTGACTCTTCTGACTGTCTATGTTTTGAACCATTATGTGACACTAGTTATAGATTCCGATGCTTCACTTCAGGTTTACTGTATCCCTCAGACCTTCTTATTGACGATGAAACACAGAAATTGCATCGGAGTTAAATACAAAATGCACAATGCCAACTTAAGTACAAGAAAACTGACTCTTCTTACTGTCTAAGTTTTGAATCATTCCTGTGACACTAGTTATACATTCCGATGCTTCACTTCAGAATCACTGTATCCCTCTGACCTTCTTATTGACGATGAAACACTGAAATTCCTTCGGAATAAAATACAAAAGGCACAATGCCGACTTAAGTACAAGAAAACTGACTCTTCTCACTGTCTATGTTTTGAACCATTCCTGTGCCACTAGTTGTAGATTCCGATGCTTCACTTCAGGTTTACTGTATCCCTCTGACCGTCTTATTAACGATGAAACATAGAAATTGCATAGGAATTATTACATAGGCCCAATGCCGACTCAAGTACAAGAAGAATGGCTCTTCTTACTGTCTATGTTTTGAACCAATCCTGTGACACTAGTTATAGATTCCGATGCTTCTCTTCAGGTTTACTGTATCCCTCTGACCTTCTTATTTGCGATGAAACATAGAAATTGCATCAGAATTAAATAGAAAAGACACAATGCCGACTTATCTACAAGAGAACTGACTATTCTTACTGTCTATGTTTTGAAGCATTCCCGTGACACTAGTTATAGATTCCGATGCTTCACTTCAGGTTTACTGTATCCCTCTGACCTTCTTATTGACGATGAAACACAGAAATTGCAACGGAATTAAATACAAAAGCACAAAGCCGACTTCAGTACAAGAGAACTGACTCTTCCTACTGTCTATGTTTCGAACCATTCCTGTGACACTAGTAATAGATTCCGATTCTACACTTCATGTTTACTGTATCCCTCAGCCCTTCTTATTGAAGATGAAACACAGAAATTACATCGGAATTAAATACAAAAGGCAAAATGCCGTCTTACGTACAAGAAAACTGACTCTTCTTATTGTCTATGTTTTGAACTATTCCTGTGACACTAGTTATAGATTCCGATGCTTCACTTCAGCTTTACTGTATCCCTCTGACCTTCTTATTGACGATGAAACACTGAAATTGCATCGGAATTAAATACAAAAGGCACAATGCCGAGTTAAGTACAAGAAGACTGGCTCTTCATACTGTCTATGTTTTGTACTATTCCTGTGATACTAGTCATAGATTCCAAAGCTTCACTTCAGGTTTACTGTATCCCTCCGACCTTCGTATTGACGATGAAACACAGAAATTGCATCGGAATTAAATACAAGAAGGCACAATGCCGACTCAAGTACAAGAAAACTGGCACTTCTTTCTGTCTATGATTTGAACCCTTCATGTGACACTAGTTATAGATTCCGATGCTTCACTTCAGGTTTACTGTATCCCTCTAACCTTCGTATTGACGATGAAACACAGAAATTGCATCGGAATGAAATACAAAATGCACAATGCCGACTTAAGTACAAGAAAACTGACTCTTCATAATTTCTATGTTTTCAACCATTCCTGTGACACTAGTTATAGATTCCGAATCTTCACTTCAGGTTCAATGTTTAACTCTGACCTTCTTATTGACGATGAAACACAGAATTTGCATCGGAGTTAAATACAAAAGGCACAATGCCGACTTAAGGACAAGAAAACTGACTCTTCTTACTGTCCATGTTTTGAACCATTCCTGTGACACTAGCTATAGATTCCGATGCTTCACTTCAGGGATACTATATCTCTCTGACCTTCGTATTGACGATGAAACACAGAAATTGCATCGGAATTAAATACAAAAGGCACAATGCCCACTCAAGTACAAGAAGACTGGCTCTTCTTACTGTCTATGCTTTGAAACTTCCCTGTAAGACCGGTTTTAGATTCCGATGCTTCACTTCAGGTTTACTGTATCCCTTGGATCATCTTACTGACGACGAAACACAGAAATAGCATCGGAATGAAATAGAATAGGCACAATTCCGACTTAAGTACAAGAAAACTGACTCTTCTTAGTGTCTAGGTTTTGAACCACTCAAGTGACACTAGTTACACATTCCGATGCTTCACTTCAGGTTTACTGTATCCCTCTGACCATCTTACTGACGATGAAACACAGAAATTGCAGCGGAATTAAATGCAAAAGGCAAAATGCCGACTTAAGTACAAGAAATCCGACTCTTCTTACTGTCTTTAATTTGAACCATTCCTGTGACACTAGTTATAGATTTCGATGCTTCACTTCAGGTTCACTGTATCCCTCTGACCTTCTTATTGACAATGAAACACAGAAATTGCAACGGAATTAAATACAAAAGTCACAATGCCGACTTAAGTACAATAAATCTCACTCTTCTTACTGTCTATGTTTTGAACCATTCCTGTGACACTAGTTATCGATTCCGACGCTTCACTTCGGGTTTACTGTATCGCTCTGACCTTCTTCTTGACGATGAAACACAGAAATTGCATCGGAATTAAATACAAAAGGCACACTGCCGAATTAAGTACAAGAAAACTGACACTTCTTACTGTCTATGTTTGAACCAATCCTGTTACACTAGGTATAGATTCCGATGCTTCACTTCAGGTTTACTGCATCCCTCTGACCTTCTTATTGACGATGAAACACAGAAATTGCATCGGAATTAAATACAAAAGGCACAATGCCGATTTAAGTACAAGAAGACTGGCTCTTGCTACTGTCTATGTTTTGAACCATTCCTGTGCCACTAGTTGTAGATTCCGATGCTTCACTTCAGGTTTACTGTATCCCTCTGACCGTCTTATTAACGATGAAACACAGAAATTGCATCGGAATTAAATACATAGGCACAATGCCGACTCAAGTACAAGAAGAATGGCTCTTCTTACTGTCTATGTTTTGAACCAATCCTGTGACACTAGTTATAGATTCCGATGCTTCTCTTCAGGTTTACTGTATCCCTCTGACCTTCTTATTGACGATGAAACATAGAAATTGCATCAGAATTAAATAGAAAAGACACAATGCCGACTTATCTACAGGAGAACTGACTATTCTTACTGTCTATGTTTTAAAGCATTCCCGTGACACTAGTTATAGATTCCGATGCTTCACTTCAGGTTTACTGTATCCCTCTGACCTTCGTATTGACGATGAAACACAGAAATTGCATCGGAATTAAATACAAAATGCACAATGCCGACTTAAGTACAAGAAAACTGACTCTTCTTAATTTCAATGTTTTGATCCATTCCTGTGACACTAGTTATAGATTCCGATGCTTCACTTCAGGTTCATTGTTTCCCTCTGACCTTAATATTGACGATGAAACACAGATTTTGCATCGGAGTTAAATACAAAAGGCACAATGCCGACTTAAGGACAAGAACACTGACTCTTCTTACTGTCCATGTTTTGAACCATTCCTGTGACACTAGTTATAGATTCCGATGCTTCACTTCATTTTTACTGTATCCCTCTGACCATCTTACTGACGATGAAACACAGAAATTGCAGCGGAATTAAATGCAAAAGGCAAAATGCCGACTTAAGTACAAGAAATCCGACTCTTCTTACTGTCTTTGTTTTTAACCGTTCCTGTGACACTAGTTATAGATTTCGATGCTTCACTTCAGGTTCACTGTATCCCTCTGACCTTCTTATTGACAATGAAATACAGAAATTGCATCGGAATTAAATACAAAAGTCACAATGCCGACTTAAGTACAAGAAATCTGACTCTTCTTACTGTCTATGTTTTGAACCATTCCTGTGACACTAGTTATCGATTCCGACGCTTCACTTCGGGTTTACTGTATCGCTCTGACCTTCTTCTTGACGATGAAACACAGAAATTGCATCGGAATTAAATACAAAAGGCACACTGCCGAATTAAGTACAAGAAATCTGACTCTTCTTACTGTCTATGTTTTGAACCATTCCTGTGACACTAGTTATCGATTCCGACGCTTCACTTCGGGTTTACTGTATCGCTCTGACCTTCTTCTTGACGATGAAACACAGAAATTGCATCGGAATTAAATACAAAAGGCACACTGCCGAATTAAGTACAAGAAAACTGACTCTTCTTACTGTCTATGTTTAGAACCAATCCTGTTACACTAGGTATAGATTCCGATGCTTCACTCCGGGTTTACTGCATCCCTCTGACCTTCTTATTGACGATGAAACACAGAAATTGCATCGGAATTAAATACAAAAGGCACAATGCCGATTTAAGTACAAGAAGACTGGCTCTTACTACTGTCTATGTTTTGAACCATTCCTGTGCCACTAGTTGTAGATTCCGATGCTTCACTTCAGGTTTACTGTATCCCTCTGACCGTCTTATTAACGATGAAAAACAGAAATTGCATCGGAATTAATTACATAGGCACAATGCCGACTCAAGTACAAGAAGAATGGCTCTTCTTACTGTCTATGCTTTGAACCAATCCTGTGACACTAGTTATAGATTCCGATGCTTCTCTTCAGGTTTACTGTATCCCTCTGACCTTCTTATTGACGATGAAACATAGAAATTGCATCAGAATTAAATAGAAAAGACACAATGCCGACTTATCTACAAGAGAACTGACTATTCTTACTGTCTATGTTTTAAAGCATTCCCGTGACACTAGTTATAGATTCCGATGCTTCACTTCAGGTTTTCTGTATCCCTCTGACCTTCTTATTGACGATGAAACACAGAATTTGCATCACAATTAAATACAAAAGCACAAAGCCGACTTCAGTACAAGAGAACTGACTCTTCCTACTGTCTATGTTTTGAACCATTCCTGTGACACTAGTAATAGATTCCGATGCTACACTTCATGTTTACTGTATCCCTCAGCCCTTCTTATTGAAGATGAAACACAGAAATTACATCGGAATTAAATAAAAAAGGCAAAATGCCGTCTTACGTACAAGAAAACTGACTCTTCTTACAGTCTATGTTTTGAACTATTCCTGTGACACTAGTTATAGATTCCGATGCTTCACTTCAGCTTTACTGTATCCCTTTGACCTTCTTATTGACGATGAAACACAGAAATTGCATCGGAATTAAACACAAAAGGCACAATGCCGAATCAAGAACAAGAAGACTGGCTCTTCCTACTGTCTATGTTTTGAACCATTCCTGTGACACTAGTTATAGATCCCGATGCTTCACTTGAGGTTTACTGTATCCCTCTGACCGTCTTATTGACGATGAAACACAGAAATTGCATCGGAATTAAATACATAGGCACAATGCCGACTCAAGTACAAGAAAACTGGCTCTTCTTTCTGTCTATGATTTGAACCCTTCATGTGACACTAGTTATAGATTCCGATGCTTCACTTCACGTTTACTGTATCCCTCTGACCTTCGTATTGACGATGAAACACAGAAATTGCATCGGAATTAAATACAAAATGCACAATGCCGACTTAAGTACAAGAAAACTGACTCTTCTTAATTTCTATGTTTTGAACCAATCCTGTGACACTAGTTATAGTTTCCGATGCTTCACTTCAGGTTCAATGTTTCCCTCTGACCTTCTTATTGACGATGAAACACAGAATTTGCATCGGAGTTAAATACAAAAGGCACAATGCCGACTTAAGGACAAGAAAACTGACTCTTCTTACTGTCCATGTTTTGAACCATTCCTGTGACACTAGTTATAGATTCCGATGCTTCACTTCAGGTTTACTGTATCCCTCTGACCTTCTTATTGACGATGAAACACAGAAATTGCATCCGAATTAAATACAAATGGCACAATGCCGACATAAGTACAAGAAAACTGACTCTTCTTACTGTCTAAGTTTTGAACCATTCCTGTGACACTAGATATAGATTCCGATGCTTCACTTCAGGTTCACTGTATCCCTCTGACCTTCTTATTCACGGTGAAACACTGAAATTGCATCGGAATTAAATAAAAAATGCACAAAGCCGACTTAAGAACAAGTTAACTGTCTCTTCTTCCTGTCTATGTTTTGAACCATTCCTGTGACACTAGTTATAGATTCCGATGCTTCACTTCAGGTTTACTGTATCCCTCTGACCATCTTATTGACGATGAAACACAGAAATTGCATCGGAATTAAATATAAAAGGCACAATGCCGACTTAAGTACAAGAAAAACTGACTCTTCTTACTGTCTATGTTTTCAACCAGTCCTGTGACTCTAGTTATAGATTCCGACGCTTCACTTCAGCTTTACTGTATCCCTCTGACCTTCTTATTCACGATGAAACACAGAAATTGCGTCGGAATTAAAAACAAAAATCACAATGCTGATTTAAGTACAAGAAAACTGACTCTTCTTACTGTCTATGTTTTGAACAATTCCTGTGACACTAGTTATAGAATCCGATGCTTCACTTCAGGTTTACCGTATCCCTCCGACCTTCTTATTGACGATGAAACACAGAAATTGCATCGGATTAAATACAAAAGGCACAATGCCGACTTAAGTACAAGAAAACTGATCCTCTTACTGTCTATGTTTTGAACCATTCCTGTGACACTAGTTAAAAATTCCGATGCTTCACTTCAGGTGTACTGTATCCCTCTGACCTTCTTATTGACGATGAAACACGGAAATTGCATCGGAATTAAATACAAAAGGCCCAATTCCGACTAAAGTACAAGAAAACTGACTCTTCTTACTGTCTATGCTTTGAACCATTCCTGTGACACTAGGTATAGATTCCGATGCTTCACTTCAGGTTTACAGTATCCCTCTGACCTTCTTATTGACGATGAAACACAGAAATTGCATCGGAATTAAATACAAAAGGCACAATGCCGACTTAAGGACAAGAAACCTGACTCTTCTTACTGTCTATGTTTTGAACCATTCCTGTGACACTAGTTATAGATTCCGATGCTTCACCTCAGGTTTACTGTATGCCTCAGACCTTCTTATTGACGAAGAAACACCGAAATTGCATCGGAATTAAATACAAAAGGCACAACGCCCACTTAAGTACAAGAAAACTGACTCTTCTTACTGTCTATGTTTTGAACCATTCCTGTGACACTAGTTATAGGTTCCGATGCTTCACTTCATGTTTACTGTATCCCTCTGACCCTCTTATTCACGATGAAACACAGAAATTGCATCGGAATTTAATACAAAAGGCACAATGCCGACTTAAGTACAAGAAAACTGACTCTTCTTACTGTCTATGTTTTCAATCATTCATGTGAACACTAGTTATAGATTCCGATGCTTTACTCCAGATTTACTGTATCCCTCTGACCTCCTTATTGACGATGATACAAAGAAATTGCTTCGTAATTAAATACAAAAGGCACAATGAAGACTTAAGTACAAGAAAACTGACTCTTCTTACTGTCTATATTTTGAACCATTCATGTGACACTCGTTATAGATTACGATACTTTACTTCAGGTTTACTGTATCCCTCTGACCTTCTTCTTGACGATGAAACACAGAAATTCCTTCGGAATTAAATACAAAAGGCACAATGCCGACTTAAGTACAAGATAATTGACACTTCTTACTGTCTGTGTTTTGAACCATTCCTGTGACACTAGTTAAAAATTCCGATGCTTCACTTCATTTTTACTGTATCCCTATGACCTTCTTATTGACGATGAAACACAGCAATTGCATCGGAATGAAATATAAAATGCACAATGCCGACTTAAGTGCAAGAAAACTGACTGTTCTTACTGTCTATGTTTTGAACCATTCATGTGACACTAGTTATGGATTCCGATGCTTCACTGCAGGTTTACTGTATCGCTCTGACTTACTAATTGACGAAGAAACACAGAAATTGCATCAGATTAAGTGCAAAGGGCACAATGCCGACTTAAGTACAAGAAAACTGATCTTCTTACTGTCTATGTTTTGAATCATTCCTGTGACACTAGTTATAGAATCCGATGTTTCACTTCAGGTTGACTATATCCCTCTGACCTTCTCATTGTCGACGAAACACTGAAATTGCATCGGAATTAAATACAAAAGGCACAATGCCGACATAAGTACAAGAAAACTGACTCTTCTTACTGTCTATGTCTTGACCCATTAATGAGACACTAGTTATAGATTCCGATGCTTCACTTCAGGTTTACTGTATCCCTCTGACCTTCTTATTGACGATGAAACACAGAAATTGCATCGGAATTAAATACAAAAGCACAATGCCGACATAAGTACAAGAAAACTGACTCTTCTTACTGTCTATGTTTTGAACCATTCCTGTGACACTAGTTATAGATTCCGATGCTTCACCTCAGGTTTACTGTATGCCTCAGACCTTCTTATTGACGATGAAACACAGAAATTGCATCGGAATTAAATACAAAAGGCACAACGCCGACTTAAGTACAAGAAAACTGACTCTTCTTACTGTCTATGTTTTGAACCATTCCTGTGACACTAGTTATAGATTCCGATGCTTCACTTCATGTTTACTGTATCCCTCTGACCCTCTTATTCACGATGAAACACAGAAATTGCATCGGAATTTAATACAAAAGGCACAACGCCGACTTAAGTACATGAAAACTGACTCTTCTTACTGTCTATGTTTTCAATCATTCATGTGAACACTAGTTATAGATTCCGATGCTTTACTCCAGATTTACTGTATCCCTCTGACCTCCTTATTGACGATGATACAAAGAAATTGCTTCGGAATTAAATACAAAAGGCACAATGAAGACTTAAGTACAAGAAAACTGACTCTTCTTACTGTCTATGTTTTGAACCATTCCTGTGACACTAGATATAGATTCCGATGCTTCTCTTTAGGTTTACTGTATCCCTCTGACCTTCCTATTGACGATGAAACCCTGAAATTGCATCGGAATTAAATACAAATAGCACAATGCAGACTTCAGTACAAGAAAACCGACTCCGCTTACTGTCTATGTTTTGAACAATTCCTGTGCCACTAGTTATATAATCCGAAGCTTCACTTTCGGTTTACTGTATCCCTCTGACCTTCGTATTGACGATGAACACAGAAATTGCATCGGAATTAAATACCAAAGGCACAATGCCGACTTAAGTACAAGAAAACGGACTCTTCTTACTATCTAACATTTGAACCATTCCTGTGACACTAGTTATAGATTCCGATGCTTCACTTCAGGTTTACTGTATCCCTCTGACCTTGTATTGATGACGAAACACAAAAATTGCATCGGAATTAAATACAAAAGGCACAATGCCGACTTAAGTACAAGAAAACTGACTCTTCTTACTGTCTGTGTTTGAACCATTCCTGTGACACTAGTTATAGATTCCGATGCTTCCCTTCACGTTTACTGTATCCCTCAGACCTTCTTATTGACGATGAAACACAGAAATTGCATCGGAATTAAATACAAAAGGCACAACGCCAAATTAAGTACAAGAAAACTGACTCTTCTTACTGTCTATGTTTTGAACCATTCCTGCGACACTAGTTATATATTCCAATGCTTCACTTCATGTTTACTGTATCCCTCTGACCCTCTTATTCACGATGAAACACAGAAATTGCATCGGAATATAATACAAAAGGCACTATGCAGACTTAAGTACGAGAGAACTGACTCTTCTTACTGTCTATGTTTTCAAACATTTCTGTGACACTAGATATAGGTTCAGATGCTTCACTTTAGGTTTAGTGTATCCCTCCGACCTTCTTATTGACGATGAAACACAGAAAATGCATCGGAATTAAATACAAACGCACAATGCAGTCTTCAGTAAAAGAAAACTGACTCCTCTTACTGTCTATGTTTTGAACCATTCCAGTGACACTAGTTATAGATTCCGATGCTTCACTTCAGGTTTACTGTATCCCTCTGACGTTCTTATTGACGATGAACACAGAAATTGCATCGGAATTAAATACAAAATGCACAATGCCGACTTAAGTACAAGGAAACTGATCTTCTTACTGTCTATGTTTTGATTCATTCCTGTGACACTAGTTATAGAATCCGATGTTTCACTTCAGGTTGATTATATCCCTCTGACCTTCTCATTGTCGACGAAACACTGAAATTGCATCGGAATTAAATACAAAAGGCACAATGCCGACTTAAGTACAAGAAAACTGACTCTTCTTACTGTCAATGTCTTGACCCATTAATGAGACACTAGTTATAGAGTCCGATGCTTCACTTCAGGTTTACTGTATCCCTCTGACCTTCTTATTGACGATGAAACACAGAAATTGCATCGGAATTAAATACAAAAGCACAATGCCGACATAAGTACAAGAAAACTGACTCTTCTTACTGTCTATGTTTTGAACCATTCCTGTGACACTAGTTATAGATTCCGATGCTTCACCTCAGGTTTACTGTATGCCTCAGACCTTCTTATTGACGATGAAACACAGAAATTGCATCGGAATTAAATACAAAAGGCACAACGCCGACTTAAGTACAAGAAAACTGACTCTTCTTACTGTCTATGTTTTGAACCATTCCTGTGACAATAGTTATAGATTCCGATGCTTCACTTCATGTTTACTGTATCCCTCTGACCCTCTTATTCACGATGAAACACAGAAATTGCATCGGAATTTAATACAAAAGGCACAATGCCGACTTAAGTACATGAAAACTGACTCTTCTTACTGTCTATGTTTTCAATCATTCATGTGAACACTAGTTATAGATTCCGATGCTTTACTCCAGATTTACTGTATCCCTCTGACCTCCTTATTGACTATGATACAAAGAAATTGCTACGGAATTAAATACAAAAGGCACAATGAAGACTTAAGTACAAGAAAACTGACTCTTCTTACTGTCTATGTTTTGAACCATTCCTGTGACACTAGATATAGATTCCGATGCTTCACTTTAGGTTTACTGTATCCCTCTGACCTTCCTATTGACGATGAAACCCTGAAATTGCATCGGAATTAAATACAAATAGCACAATGCAGACTTCAGTACAAGAAAACCGACTCCGCTTACTGTCTATGTTTTGAACAATTCCTGTGCCACTAGTTATATAATCCGAAGCTTCACTTCCGGTTTACTGTATCCCTCTGACCTTCTTCTTGACGATGAACACAGAAATTGCATCGGAATTAAATACCAAAGGCACAATGCCGACTTAAGTACAAGAAAACGGACTCTTCTTACTATCTAACTTTTGAACCATTCCTGTGACACTAGTTATAGATTCCGATGCTTCACTTCAGGTTTACTGTATACCTCTGACCTTGTTATTGATGACGAAACACAGAAATTGCATCGGAATTAAATACAAAAGGCACAATGCCGACTTAAGTACAAGAAAACTGACTCTTCTTACTGTCTGTGTTTGAACCATTCCTGTGACACTAGTTATAGATTCCGATGCTTCCCTTCAGGTTTACTGTATCCCTCAGACCTTCTTATTGACGATGAGACACAGAAATTGCATCGGAATTAAATACAAAAGGCACAACGCCAAATTAAGTACAAGAAAACTGACTCTTCTTACTGTCTACGTTTTGAACCATTCCAGCGACACTAGTTATATATTCCAATGCTTCACTTCATGTTTACTGTATCCCTCTGACCCTCTTATTCACGATGAAACACAGAAATTGCATCGGAATTTAATACAAAAGGCACTATGCAGACTTAAGTACGAGAGAACTGACTCTTCTTACTGTCTATGTTTTCAAACATTTCTGTGACACTAGATATAGATTCCGATGCTTCACTTTAGGTTTAGTGTATCCCTCTGACCTTCTTATTGACGATGAAACACAGAAAATGCATCGGAATTAAATACAAACGCACAATGCAGTCTTCAGTACAAGAACACTGACTCCTCTTACTGTCTATGTTTTGAACCATTCCAGTGACACTAGTTATAGATTCCGATGCTTCACTTCAGGTTTACTGTATCCCTCTGACGTTCTTATTGACGATGAACACAGAAATTGCATCGGAATTAAATACAAAATGCACAATGCCGACATAAGTACAGGAAAACTGATTCTTCTTACTGTCTATGTTTTGAACCATTCCTGTGACACTAGTTATAGATTCCGATGCTTCACTTCAGGTTTACTGTATCCCTCTGACCTTGTTATTGACGATGAAACACATAAATTGCATCGGAATTAAATACAAAAGGCACAATGCCGACTTAAGTACAAGAAAACTGACTCTTCTTACTGTCTATGTTTGAACCATTCCTGTGACACTAGTTATAGATTCCGATGCTTCCCTTCAGGTTTACTGTATCCCTCTGACCTTCTTATTGACGATGAACACAGAAATTGCATCGGAATTAAATACAAAAGGCACAACGCCGACTTAAGTACAAGAAAACTGACTTTTCTTACTGTCTATGTTTTGAACCATTCCTGTCACACTAGTCATAGATTCCGATGCTTCACTTCATGTTTACTGTATCCCTCTGACCCTCGTATTCACGATGAAACACAGAAATTGCATCGGAATTTAATACAAAAGGCACAATGCTGACTTAAGTACAAGAAAACTGACTCTTCTTGCTGTCTATGTTTTCAACCATTCATGTGACACTAGTTATGGATTCCGATGCTTTACTCCAGGTTTACTGTATCCCTCTGACCTTCTTATTGACGATGAAACACAGAAATTGCATCGGAATTTAATACAAAAGGCACAATGCCGACCTAAGTACAAGAAAACTGACTCTTCTTACTGTCTATGTTTGAACCATTCCTGTGACACTAGTTATAGATTCTGATGCTTGCCTTCAGGTTTACTGTATCGCTCTGACCTTCTTCTTGTCGATGAAACACAGAAATTGCATCGGAATTAAATTCAAAAGGCACAATGCCGACTTAAGTACAAGAAAACTGTCTCTACTTACTGTCTATGCTTTGAACCATTCCTGTGACACTAGGAATAGATTCCGATGCTTCACTTCAGATTTACTGTATCCCTCTGACCTTCTTATTGACGATGAAACACAGAAAATGCATCGGAATTAAATACAAACGCACAATGCCGACTTAAGGACAAGAAAACTGACTCCTCTTACTGTCTATGTTTTGAACCATTCCAGTGACACTAGTTATAGATTCCGATGCTTCACTTCAGGTTTACTGTATCCCTCTGACTTTCTTATTGACGATGAACACAGAAATTGCATCGGAATTAAATACAAAAGGCACAATGCCGACATAAGTACAAGAAAACTGACTCTTCTTACTGTCTAAGTTTTGAACCATTCCTGTGACACTAGTTATAGATTCCGATGCTTCACTTCAGGTTTACTGTATCCCTCTGACGTTGTTATTGACGATGAAACACAGAAATTGCATCGGAATTAAATACTAAAGGCACAATGCCGACTTAAGTACAAGAAAAATGACTCTTCTTACTGTCTATGTTTGAACCATTCCTGTGACACTAGTTATAGATTCCGATGCTTCCCTTCAGGTTTACTGTATCCCTCTGATCTTCTTATTGACGATGAACACAGAAATTGCATCGGAATTAAATACAAAAGGCACAACGCCGACTTAAGTACAAGAAAACTGACTTTTCTTACTGTCTATGTTTTGAACCATTCCTGTTACACTAGTTATAGATTCCGATGCTTCACTTCATGTTTACTGTGTCCCTCTGACCCTCGTATTCACGATGAAACACAAAAAATTGCATCGGAATTTAATACAAAAGGCACAATGCCGACTTAAGTACAAGAAAACTGACTCTTCTTGCTGTCTATGTTTTCAACCATTCATGTGACACTAGTTATGGATTCCGATGCTTTACTCCAGGTTTACTGTATCC
Source organism: Schistocerca americana (assembly GCF_021461395.2). Taxonomy (NCBI): domain Eukaryota; kingdom Metazoa; phylum Arthropoda; class Insecta; order Orthoptera; family Acrididae; genus Schistocerca; species Schistocerca americana. The sequence continues at coordinate 3,451,620 of NW_025726093.1, forward strand.
CTCTGACCTCCTTATTGACGATGATACAAAGAAATTGCTTCGGAATTAAATACAAAAGGCACAATGCCGATTTAAGTACAAGAAAACTGACTCTTCTTACTGTCTATGTTTGAACCATTCCTGTGACACTAGATATAGTTTCCGATGCTTCACCTTAGGTTTACTGTATCCCTCTGACCTTCTTATTGACGATGAAACCCTGAAATTGCATCGGAATTAAATACAAAAAGCAGAATGCAGACTTCAGTACAAGAAAACTGACTCCTCTTACTGTCTATGTTTTGAACCATTCCTGTGACACTAGTTATATAATCCGATGCTTCACTTCAGGTTTACTGTATCCCTCTGACCTTCTTATTGACGATGAACACAGAAACTGCATCGGAATTACATACCAAAGGCACAATGCCGACTTAAGTACAAGACAACTGACTCTTCTTACTATCAAAGCTTTGAACCATTACTGTGACACTAGTTATAGATTCCGATGCTTCACTTCAGGTTTACTGTATCCCTCTGACCTTGTTATTGACGATGAAACACAGAAATTGCATCGGAATTAAATACAAAAGGCACAATGCCGACTTAAGTACAAGTAAACTGACTCTTCTTACTGTCTATGTTTGAACCATTCCAGTGACACTAGTTATAGATTCCGATGCTTCCCTTCAGGTTTACTGTATCGCTCTGACCTTCTTCTTGTCGATGAAACACAGAAAATGCATCGGAATTAAATTCAAAAGGCACAACGCCGACTTAAGTACAAGAAAACTGACTATTCTTACTGTCTATGATTTGAACCATTCCTGTGACTCTAGTTATAGTTTCTGCTGCTTCACTTCAGTTTTACTGTATCCCTCTGACCTTCTTATTGACGGTGAAACACAGATATTGCATCGGAATTAAATACAAAAGGCACAATGCCGACTTAAGTACAAGAAAACTGTCTCTTCTTACTGTCTATGCTCTGAACCATTCCTGTGACACTAGGAATAGATTCCGATGCTTCACTTCAGGTTTACTGTATCCCTCTGACCTTCTTATTGACGATGAAACACAGAAATTGCATCGGAATTAAATACAAAAGGCACAATGCCGACTTGAGTACAAGAAAACTGACTCTTCTTACTGTCTATGATTGAACCATTCCTGTGACACTAGTTATAGATTCCGATGCTTTACTTCAGGTTTACTGTATCCCTCTGACCTTCTTCTTGACGATGAAACACAGAAATTGCATCGGAATTATATACAAAAGGCACAATGCCGACTTAAGTACAAGAAAACTGACTCTTCTTACTGTCTGTATTTTGAAATATTCCTGTGACACTAGTTATAGATTCCGATGCTTCACTTCAGGTTCACTGTATCCCTCTGACCTTCTTATTGACGATCAAACACTGAAATTGCATCGGAATAAAATACAAAAGGCACAACGCCGACTTAAGTACAAGAAAACTGACTCTTCTTACTGTCTATGTTTTTAACCATTCCTGTGACACTAGTTTAAGATTCCAATCTTTCACTTCAGGTATACTGTATCCCTCTGGCCTTCTTATTGACGATGAAACATAGAAATTGCATCTGAATGAAATACAAAATGCACAATGCCTACTTGAGTACAAGAAAACTGACTCTTCTTACTGGCTATGTTTTGAAACATTCCTGTGACACTAGATATAGATTCCGATGCTTCACATTAGGTTTACTGTATCCCTCTGACCTTCTTATTGACGATGAAACACAGAAAATGCATCGGAATTAAATACAAACGCACAATGCCGACTTAAGTAAAGAAAACTGACTCCCCTTACTGTCTATGTTTTGAACCATTCCAGTGACACTAGTTATAGATTCCGATGCTTCACTTCAGGTTTACTGTATCCCTCTGACTTTCTTATTGACGATGAACACAGAAATTGCATCGGAATTAAATACAAAAGGCACAATGCCGACATAAGTACAAGAAAACTGACTCTTCTTACTGTCTAAGTTTTGAACCATTCCTGTGACACTAGTTATAGATTCCGATGCTTCACTTCAGGTTTACTGTATCCCTCTGACGTTGTTATTGACGATGAAACACAGAAATTGCATCGGAATTAAATACTAAAGGCACAATGCCGACTTAAGTACAAGAAAACTAACTTTTCTTACTGTCTATGTTTTGAACCATTCCTGTTACACTAGTTATAGATTCCGATGCTTCACTTCATGTTTACTGTGTCCCTCTGACCCTCGTATTCACGATGAAACACAAAAAATTGCATCGGAATTTAATACAAAAGGCACAATGCCGACTTAAGTACAAGAAAACTGACTCTTCTTGCTGTCTATGTTTTCAACCATTCATGTGACACTAGTTATGGATTCCGATGCTTTACTCCAGGTTTACTGTATCCCTCTGACCTCCTTATTGACGATGATACAAAGAAATTGCTTCGGAATTAAATACAAAAGGCACAATGCCGATTTAAGTACAAGAAAACTGACTCTTCTTACTGTCTATGTTTTGAACCATTCCTGTGACACTAGATATAGTTTCCGATGCTTCACCTTAGGTTTACTGTATCCCTCTGACCTTCTTATTGACGATGAAACCCTGAAATTGCATCGGAATTAAATACAAAAAGCAGAATGCAGACTTCAGTACAAGAAAACTGACTCCTCTTACTGTCTATGTTTTGAACCATTCCTGTGACACTAGTTATATAATCCGATGCTTCACTTCAGGTTTACTGTATCCCTCTGACCTTCTTATTGACGATGAACACAGAAACTGCATCGGAATTACATACCAAAGGCACAATGCCGACTTAAGTACAAGACAACTGACTCTTCTTACTATCAAAGTTTTGAACCATTACTGTGACACTAGTTATAGATTCCGATGCTTCACTTCAGGTTTACTGTATCCCTCTGACCTTGTTATTGACGATGAAACACAGAAATTGCATCGGAATTAAATACAAAAGGCACAATGCCGACTTAAGTACAAGTAAACTGACTCTTCTTACTGTCTATGTTTGAACCATTCCAGTGACACTAGTTATAGATTCCGATGCTTCCCTTCAGGTTTACTGTATCGCTCTGACCTTCTTCTTGTCGATGAAACACAGAAAATGCATCGGAATTAAATTCAAAAGGCACAACGCCGACTTAAGTACAAGAAAACTGACTATTCTTACTGTCTATGATTTGAACCATTCCTGTGACACTAGTTATAGATTCTGCTGCTTCACTTCAGTTTTACTGTATCCCTCTGACCTTCTTATTGACGGCGAAACACAGAAATTGCATCGGAATTAAATACAAAAGGCACAATGCCGACTTAAGTACAAGAAAACTGACTCTTCTTACTGTCTATGATTGAACCATTCCTGTGACACTAGTTATAGATTCCGATGCTTTACTTCAGGTTTACTGTATCCCTCTGACCTTCTTCTTGACGATGAAACACAGAAATTGCATCGGAATTAAATACAAAAGGCACAATGCCGACTTAAGTACAAGAAAACTGACTCTTCTTACTGTCTGTGTTTTGAACTATTCCTGTGACACTAGTTATAGATTCCGATGCTTCACTTCAGGTTCACTGTATCCCTCTGTCCTTCTTATTGACGATCAAACACTGAAATTGCATCGGAATTAAATACAAAAGGCACAATGCCGACTTAAGTACAAGAAAACTGACTCATCTTACTGTCTATGATTTGAACCATTCCTGTGACACTAGTTATAGATTCCGATGCTTCACTTCAGGTTCACTGATTCCCTCTGACGTTCTTATTGACGATGAAACACAGAAATTTCATCGGAATTAAATACAAAAGGCGCAATGCTGACTTAAGTACAAGGAAACTGACTCCCCTTACTGTCTATGTTTCGAACCATTCCTGTGGCACTAGTTATAGATTTCGACGCTTAACTTCAGCTTTACTGTATCCATCTGACCTTCTTATTGACGATGAAACACTGAAATTGCATCGGAATTAAATACAAAAGCCACAACACCGACATAAGTACGAGAAAACTGACCCTTCTTACTGTCTATGTTTTGAACCATTCCTGTGACACTAGTTATAGATTCCGATGCTTCACTTTAGGTAAACCGTATCCCGCTGACCTTCTTATTGACGATGAAACACTGAAATTGCATCGGAATGAAATACAAAATGCACAATGCCGACTTATGTACAGGAAAACTGACTCATCTTACTGTCTATGTTTGCACCATTCATGTGACACTAGTTATAGATTCCGATGCGTCACTTTAGGTTTACTGTATCCCTCTGACCTTCTTATTGACGATGAAACACAGAAATTGCTTCGGAATTAAATACAAAAACACAATGCCGACTTAAGTACAAGAAAACAGACTCTTCTTACTATCTACGTTTTGATCCATTCCTGTGACACTAGTTATTGATTCCGATGCTTCACCTCAGGTATACTGTATCCCTCTGACCTTCTTATTGACGATGAAACGTAGAAATTGCATCGGAATGAAATGGAAAAGGAACAATGCCGACTTAGGTAGAAGAAAACTGACTCTTCTTACTGCCTATGCTTTGAACCAATCCTGTGACGCTAGTTGTTGATTCCAATGCTTCACTTCAGGTTTACTGTATGCCTCTGACAATCTTATTGAAGATGAAACACAGATATTGCATAGGAATTAAATACAAAAGGCACAATGCCGACTTAAGCACAAGAAAACTGAAACTTCTTACTGTCTATGTTTTAAACCATTGCTATGACACTAGTTATTGATTCCGATGCTTCACTTCAGGTTTACTGTATCCCTCTGACCTTCTTATTGACGATGAAACACAGAAATTGCATCGGAATTAAATACAAAAGGCACAATGCCGACTTAAGTACAAGAAAACTGACTCTTCTTACTGTCTATGTTTTGAACCATTCCTGTGACACTAGTTATAGATTCCGATGCTTCACTTCAGGTTTACTCTATGCCTCTGACCTTCTTATTGACGATGAAACACAGAAATTGCATCGGAATTAAATACAAAAGGCATTATGCCGACTTAAGTGCAAGAAAACTGACTCTTCTAACTGTCTATGTTTTGAACCATTCCTGTGACACTAGTTATAGATTCCGATACTTCACTTCAGGTTTACTGTATCCCTCTGACTTTCTTATTCACGATGAAACACAGAAATTGCATCGGAATTAAAAACAAAAGGCACAATGCCGACTTAAGTACAAGAAAACTGACTCTTCTTACTGTCTATGTTTTGAACCATTCCTGTGACACTAGTTATAGATTCCGATGTTTCACTTCAGGTGTACTGTATCCCTCTGACCTTCTTATTGACGATGAAACACAGAAATTGAATGGGAATTAAATAGAAAAGGCACAATGCCGCCTTAAGTAGAAGAAAACTGACTCTTTTTACTGTCTATGGTTTGAACCATTCCTGTGACACCAGTTATAGATTCCGTTGCTTCACTTCAGGTTTACTGTATCCCTCTGACCTTCTCATTGACGATGAAACACAGAAATTGCATCGGAATTAAATACGAAAGGCACAATGCCGACTTAAGTACAAGAAAACTAACTCTTCTTACTGTCTATGCTTTGAACCATTCCTGTGACAGTAGTTATAGATTCCGATGCTTCACTTCAGGTTCACTGTATCCCTCTGACCTTCTTATTGACGATGAAACACTGAAATTGCATCGGAATTAATTACAAAAGGCACAATGCCGACCTAAGTACAAGAAAACTGACTCTTCTTACTGTCTATGTTTTGAACCATTCATGTGACACTAGTTACAGATTCCGATGCTTCACTGCAGGTTTACTGTATCCCTCTGACCTTCTTATTGACGATGAAACACAGAAATAGCATTGGAATTAAATACAAAAGGCACAATGCCGACTTAAGTACAAGAAAACTGACTCTTCTCACTGTCTATGATTTGAACAATTCCTGTGACACTAGTTATAGATTCCGATGCTTCACTTCAGGTTTACTGTATCCCTCTGACCTTCTTATTGACGATGAAACACAGAAATTGCATCGGAATTAAATACGAAAGGCACAATGCCGACTTAAGGACAAGAAAACTGACTATTCTTACTGTCTATGCTTTGAACCATTCCTGTGACACTAGTTATAGATTCCGATGCTTCACTTCAGGTTCACTGTATCCCTCTGACCTTCTTATTGACGATGAAACCCTGAAATTGCATCGGAATTAAATACAAAAGGCACAAAGCCGACATAAGTATAAGAAAACTGACTTTTCTTACTGTCTATGTTTTGAACTATTCCTGTGACACTAGTTATAGATTCCGATGCTTCAGTTCAGGTTTACTGTATGCCTCAGACCTTCTTATTGACGATGAAACACAGAAATTGCATCGGAATTAAATACAAAAGGCACAATGCCGACTTAAGTACAAGAAAACAGACTCTTCTTACTGTCTATGTATTGAACCATTCCTGTGACACTAGTTATAGATTCCGATGCTTCACTTCAGGTTTACTGTATCCTTCTGACCTTCTTATTGACGATGAAACACAGACATTGCATCGGAATTAAATACGAAAGGCACAATGCCGACTTAAGTACAAGAAAACTGACTCTTCTTACTGTCTATGCTTTGAACCATTCCTGTAACACTAGTTATAGATTCCGATGCTTCACTTCAGGTTCACTGTATCCCTCTGACCATCTTATTGACGATGAAACACTGAAATTGCCTCGGAATTAAATACAAAAGTCACAAAGATGACTTAAGTATAAGAAAACTGACTCTTCTTACTGTCTATGTTTTGAACCATTCCTGTGACACTAGTTATAGATTCCGATGCTTCACTTCAGGTTTACTGTAAGCCTCTGACCTTCTTATTAACGATGAAACACAGAAATTGCATCGGAATTAAATACAAAGGGCACAATGTCAACTTTAGTACAAGAAACTGACTCTTCTTACTGTCTATGTTTTGAACCATTCATGCGACACTAGTTATAGATTCCGATGCTTCACTGCAGGTTTACTGTATCCCTCTGACCTTCTTATTGACGATGAAACACAGAAATTCCATCGGAATTAAATACAATAGGCACAATGCCGGCTTAAATACAAGAAAACTGACTCTTCTTACTGTCTATAGTTTGAACAATTCCTGTGACACTAGTTATAGATTCCGATGCTTCACTTCAGGTTTACCGTATCCCTCCGACGTTCTTATTGACGATGAAACACAGAAATTGCATCGGGTTAAATACAAAAGGCACAATGCCGACTTAAGTACAAAAAAACTGATCCTCTTACTGCCTATGTTTTGAACAACTCCAGTGACACTAGTTATAGAATGCGATGCTTCACTTCAGGTTCACTAAATCCCTCTGACCTTCTTATTGACGATGAAATACTGAAATTGCATCGGACTTAAATACAAGAGGCACAATGGCGACTTAAGTACAAGTAAACTGACTCATCCTACTGTCTATGTATTGAACCATTCCTGTGACACTAGTTATAGATTCCGATGCTTCACTTCAAGTTTACTGTATGCCTCTGACCTTCTTATTGACGATGAAACACAGAAATTGCATCGGAATTAAAACCAAAAGGCACAATGCCGACTTAAGTACAAGAAAACTTACTCTTCATACTGTCTATGTTATGAACCATTCCTGTGACACTAATTATAGATTCCGATGCTTCACTTCAGGTTTGTTGTATCACTCTGACCTTCTTATTGACGATGAAACACAGAAATTGCATCGGAATTAAATACAAAAGGTACAATGCCTACTTAAGTACAAGAAAACTGACTCTTCTTACTGTCTATGTTTTGAACCATTCATGTGACACTCGTTGTAGATTACGATACTTTACTTCAGGTTTACTGTATCCCTCTGACCTTCTCCTTGACGATGAAACACAGAAATTGCTTCGGAATTAAATACAAAAGGCACAATGCCGACTTAAGTACAAGATAATTGACACTTCTTACTGTCTGTGTTTTGAACCATTCCTGTGACACTAGTTAAAAATTCCGATGCTTCACTTCATTTTTACTGTATCCCTATGACCTTCTTATTGACGATGAAACACAGCAATTGCATCGGAATGAAATATAAAATGCACAATGCCGACTTAAGTATAAGAAAACTGACTCTTCTTACTGTCTATGTTTTGAACCATTCCTGTGACACTAGTTATAGATTCCGATGCTTCACTTCAGGTTTACTGTAAGCCTCTGACCTTCTTATTAACGATGAAACACAGAAATTGCATCGGAATTAAATACAAAGGGCACAATGTCAACTTTAGTACAAGAAACTGACTCTTCTTACTGTCTATGTTTTGAACCATTCATGCGACACTAGTTATAGATTCCGATGCTTCACTGCAGGTTTACTGTATCCCTCTGACCTTCTTATTGACGATGAAACACAGAAATTCCATCGGAATTAAATACAATAGGCACAATGCCGGCTTAAATACAAGAAAACTGACTCTTCTTACTGTCTATAATTTGAACAATTCCTGTGACACTAGTTATAGATTCCGATGCTTCACTTCAGGTTTACCGTATCCCTCCGACGTTCTTATTGACGATGAAACACAGAAATTGCATTGGGTTAAATACAAAAGGCACAATGCCGACTTAAGTACAAAAAAACTGATCCTCTTACTGCCTATGTTTTGAACCATTCCTGTGACACTAGTTATAGAATGCGATGCTTCACTTCAGGTTCACTAAATCCCTCTGACCTTCTTATTGACGATGAAATACTGAAATTGCATCGGACTTAAATACAAGAGGCACAATGGCGACTTAAGTACAAGAAAACTGACTCATCCTACTGTCTATGTATTGAACCATTCCTGTGACACTAGTTATAGATTCCGATGCTTCACTTCAAGTTTACTGTATGCTTCTGACCTTCTTATTGACGATGAAACACAGAAATTGCATCGGAATTAAAACCAAAAGGCACAATGCCGACTTAAGTACAAGAAAACTTACTCTTCATACTGTCTATGTTATAAACCATTCCTGTGACACTAATTATAGATTCCGATGCTTCACTTCAGGTTTGTTGTATCCCTCTGACCTTCTTATTGACGATGAAACGCAGAAATTGCATCGGAATTAAATACAAAAGGTACAATGCCTACTTAAGTACAAGAAAACTGACTCTTCTTACTGTCTATGTTTTGAACCATTCATGTGACACTCGTTATAGATTACGATGCTTTACTTCAGGTTTACTGTATCCCTCTGACCTTCTTCTTGACGATGAAATACAGAAATTGCTTCGGAATTAAATACAAAAGGCACAATGCCGACATAAGAACAAGATAATTGACACTTCTTACTGTCTGTGTTTGGAACCATTCCTGTGACACTAGTTAAAAATTCCGATGCTTCACTTCATTTTTACTGTATCCCTATGACCTTCTTATTGACGATGAAACACAGCAATTGCATCGGAATGAAATATAAAATTCACAATGCCGACTTAAGTGCAAGAAAACTGACTCTTCTTACTGTCTATGTTTTGAACCATTCGTGTGACACTAGTTATAGATTCCGATGCTTCACTGCAGGTTTACTGTATCGCTCTGACCTTCTAATTGACGATGAAACACAGAAATTGCATCGGATTGTTTACAAAAGGCACAATGCCGACTTAAGTACAAGAAAACTGATCTTCTTACTGTCTATGTTTTGAATCATTCCTGTGACACTAGTTATGGATTCCGATGCTTTACTCCAGGTGTACTGTATCCCTCTGACCTCCTTATTGACGATGATACAAAGAAATTGCTTCGGAATTAAATACAAAAGGCACAATGCCGATTTAAGTACAAGAAAACTGACTCTTCTTACTGTCTATGTTTTGAACCATTCCTGTGACACTAGATATAGTTTCCGATGCTTCACCTTAGGTTTACTGTATCCCTCTGACCTTCTTATTGACGATGAAACCCTGAAATTGCATCGGAATTAAATACAAAAAGCAGAATGCAGACTTCAGTACAAGAAAACTGACTCCTCTTACTGTCTATGTTTTGAACCATTCCTGTGACACTAGTTATATAATCCGATGCTTCACTTCAGGTTTACTGTATCCCTCTGACCTTCTTATTGACGATGAACACAGAAACTGCATCGGAATTACATACCAAAGGCACAATGCCGACTTAAGTACAAGACAACTGATTCTTCTTACTATCAAAGTTTTGAACCATTACTGTGACACTAGTTATAGATTCCGATGCTTCACTTCAGGTTTACTGTATCCCTCTGACCTTGTTATTGACGATGAAACACAGAAATTGCATCGGAATTAAATACAAAAGGCACAATGCCGACTTAAGTACAAGTAAACTGACTCTTCTTACTGTCTATGTTTGAACCATTCCAGTGACACTAGTTATAGATTCCGATGCTTCCCTTCAGGTTTACTGTATCGCTCTGACCTTCTTCTTGTCGATGAAACACAGAAAATGCATCGGAATTAAATTCAAAAGGCACAACGCCGACTTAAGTACAAGAAAACTGACTATTCTTACTGTCTATGATTTGAACCATTCCTGTGACACTAGTTATAGATTCTGCTGCTTCACTTCAGTTTTACTGTATCCCTCTGACCTTCTTATTGACGGTGAAACACAGAAATTGCATCGGAATTAAATACAAAAGGCACAATGCCGACTTAAGTACAAGAAAACTGACTCTTCTTACTGTCTATGATTGAACCATTCCTGTAGCACTAGTTATAGATTCCGATGCTTTACTTCAGGTTTACTGTATCCCTCTGACCTTCTTCTTGACGATGAAACACAGAAATTGCATCGGAATTAAATACAAAAGGCACAATGCCGACTTAAGTACAAGAAAACTGACTCTTCTTACTGTCTGTGTTTTGAACTATTCCTGTGACACTAGTTATAGATTCCGATGCTTCACTTCAGGTTCACTGTATCCCTCTGACCTTCTTATTGACGATCAAACACTGAAATTGCATCGGAATTAAATACAAAAGGCACAATGCCGACTTAAGTACAAGAAAACTGACTCATCTTACTGTCTATGATTTGAACCATTCCTGTGACACTAGTTATAGATTCCGATGCTTCACTTCAGGTTCACTGATTCCCTCTGACGTTCTTATTGACGATGAAACACAGAAATTTCATCGGAATTAAATACAAAAGGCGCAATGCTGACTTAAGTACAAGGAAACTGACTCCCCTTACTGTCTATGTTTCGAACCATTCCTGTGGCACTAGTTATAGATTTCGACGCTTAACTTCAGCTTTACTGTATCCATCTGACCTTCTTATTGACGATGAAACACTGAAATTGCATCGGAATTAAATACAAAAGCCACAACGCCGACATAAGTACGAGAAAACTGACCCTTCTTACTGTCTATGTTTTGAACCATTCCTGTGACACTAGTTATAGATTCCGATGCTTCACTTTAGGTAAACCGTATCCCGCTGACCTTCTTATTGACGATGAAACACTGAAATTGCATCGGAATGAAATACAAAATGCACAATGCCGACTTATGTACAGGAAAACTGACTCATCTTACTGTCTATGTTTGCACCATTCATGTGACACTAGTTATAGATTTCGATGCGTCACTTTAGGTTTACTGTATCCCTCTGACCTTCTTATTGACGATGAAACACAGAAATTGCTTCGGAATTAAATACAAAAACACAATGCCGACTTAAGTACAAGAAAACAGACTCTTCTTACTATCTATGTTTTGATCCATTCCTGTGACACTAGTTATTGATTCCGATGCTTCACCTCAGGTATACTGTATCCCTCTGACCTTCTTATTGACGATGAAACGTAGAAATTGCATCGGAATGAAATGGAAAAGGAACAATGCCGACTTAGGTAGAAGAAAACTGACTCTTCTTACTGCCTATGCTTTGAACCAATCCTGTGACGCTAGTTGTTGATTCCAATGCTTCACTTCAGGTTTACTGTATGCCTCTGACAATCTTATTGAAGATGAAACACAGATATTGCATAGGAATTAAATACAAAAGGCACAATGCCGACTTAAGCACAAGAAAACTGAAACTTCTTACTGTCTATGTTTTAAACCATTGCTATGACACTAGTTATTGATTCCGATGCTTCACTTCAGGTTTACTGTATCCCTCTGACCTTCTTATTGACGATGAAACACAGAAATTGCATCGGAATTAAATACAAAAGGCACAATGCCGACTTAAGTACAAGAAAACTGACTCTTCTTACTGTCTATGTTTTGAACCATTCCTGTGACACTAGTTATAGATTCCGATGCTTCACTTCAGGTTTACTCTATGCCTCTGACCTTCTTATTGACGATGAAACACAGAAATTGCATCGGAATTAAATACAAAAGGCATTATGCCGACTTAAGTGCAAGAAAACTGACTCTTCTAACTGTCTATGTTTTGAACCATTCCTGTGACACTAGTTATAGATTCCGATACTTCACTTCAGGTTTACTGTATCCCTCTGACTTTCTTATTCACGATGAAACACAGAAATTGCATCGGAATTAAAAACAAAAGGCACAATGCCGACTTAAGTACAAGAAAACTGACTCTTCTTACTGTCTATGTTTTGAACCATTCCTGTGACACTAGTTATAGATTCCGATGTTTCACTTCAGGTGTACTGTATCCCTCTGACCTTCTTATTGACGATGAAACACAGAAATTGAATGGGAATTAAATAGAAAAGGCACAATGCCGCCTTAAGTAGAAGAAAACTGACTCTTTTTACTGTCTATGGTTTGAACCATTCCTGTGACACCAGTTATAGATTCCGTTGCTTCACTTCAGGTTTACTGTATCCCTCTGACCTTCTCATTGACGATGAAACACAGAAATTGCATCGGAATTAAATACGAAAGGCACAATGCCGACTTAAGTACAAGAAAACTAACTCTTCTTACTGTCTATGCTTTGAACCATTCCTGTGACAGTAGTTATAGATTCCGATGCTTCACTTCAGGTTCACTGTATCCCTCTGACCTTCTTATTGACGATGAAACACTGAAATTGCATCGGAATTAATTACAAAAGGCACAATGCCGACCTAAGTACAAGAAAACTGACTCTTCTTACTGTCTATGTTTTGAACCATTCATGTGACACTAGTTACAGATTCCGATGCTTCACTGCAGGTTTACTGTATCCCTCTGACCTTCTTATTGACGATGAAACACAGAAATAGCATTGGAATTAAATACAAAAGGCACAATGCCGACTTAAGTACAAGAAAACTGACTCTTCTCACTGTCTATGATTTGAACAATTCCTGTGACACTAGTTATAGATTCCGATGCTTCACTTCAGGTTTACTGTATCCCTCTGACCTTCTTATTGACGATGAAACACAGAAATTGCATCGGAATTAAATACGAAAGGCACAATGCCGACTTAAGGACAAGAAAACTGACTATTCTTACTGTCTATGCTTTGAACCATTCCTGTGACACTAGTTATAGATTCCGATGCTTCACTTCAGGTTCACTGTATCCCTCTGACCTTCTTATTGACGATGAAACCCTGAAATTGCATCGGAATTAAATACAAAAGGCACAAAGCCGACATAAGTATAAGAAAACTGACTTTTCTTACTGTCTATGTTTTGAACTATTCCTGTGACACTAGTTATAGATTCCGATGCTTCAGTTCAGGTTTACTGTATGCCTCAGACCTTCTTATTGACGATGAAACACAGAAATTGCATCGGAATTAAATACAAAAGGCACAATGCCGACTTAAGTACAAGAAAACAGACTCTTCTTACTGTCTATGTATTGAACCATTCCTGTGACACTAGTTATAGATTCCGATGCTTCACTTCAGGTTTACTGTATCCTTCTGACCTTCTTATTGACGATGAAACACAGACATTGCATCGGAATTAAATACGAAAGGCACAATGCCGACTTAAGTACAAGAAAACTGACTCTTCTTACTGTCTATGCTTTGAACCATTCCTGTAACACTAGTTATAGATTCCGATGCTTCACTTCAGGTTCACTGTATCCCTCTGACCATCTTATTGACGATGAAACACTGAAATTGCCTCGGAATTAAATACAAAAGTCACAAAGATGACTTAAGTATAAGAAAACTGACTCTTCTTACTGTCTATGTTTTGAACCATTCCTGTGACACTAGTTATAGATTCCGATGCTTCACTTCAGGTTTACTGTAAGCCTCTGACCTTCTTATTAACGATGAAACACAGAAATTGCATCGGAATTAAATACAAAGGGCACAATGTCAACTTTAGTACAAGAAACTGACTCTTCTTACTGTCTATGTTTTGAACCATTCATGCGACACTAGTTATAGATTCCGATGCTTCACTGCAGGTTTACTGTATCCCTCTGACCTTCTTATTGACGATGAAACACAGAAATTCCATCGGAATTAAATACAATAGGCACAATGCCGGCTTAAATACAAGAAAACTGACTCTTCTTACTGTCTATAATTTGAACAATTCCTGTGACACTAGTTATAGATTCCGATGCTTCACTTCAGGTTTACCGTATCCCTCCGACGTTCTTATTGACGATGAAACACAGAAATTGCATCGGGTTAAATACAAAAGGCACAATGCCGACTTAAGTACAAAAAAACTGATCCTCTTACTGCCTATGTTTTGAACAACTCCTGTGACACTAGTTATAGAATGCGATGCTTCACTTCAGGTTCACTAAATCCCTCTGACCTTCTTATTGACGATGAAATACTGAAATTGCATCGGACTTAAATACAAGAGGCACAATGGCGACTTAAGTACAAGTAAACTGACTCATCCTACTGTCTATGTATTGAACCATTCCTGTGACACTAGTTATAGATTCCGATGCTTCACTTCAAGTTTACTGTATGCCTCTGACCTTCTTATTGACGATGAAACACAGAAATTGCATCGGAATTAAAACCAAAAGGCACAATGCCGACTTAAGTACAAGAAAACTTACTCTTCATACTGTCTATGTTATAAACCATTCCTGTGACACTAATTATAGATTCCGATGCTTCACTTCAGGTTTGTTGTATCCCTCTGACCTTCTTATTGACGATGAAACACAGAAATTGCATCGGAATTAAATACAAAAGGCACAATGCCGACTTAAGTACAAGAAAACTGACTCTTCTTACTGTCTATGTTTTGAACCATTCCTGTGACACTAGTTATAGATTCCGATGCTTCACTTCAGGTTTACTCTATGCCTCTGACCTTCTTATTGACGATGAAACACAGAAATTGCATCGGAATTAAATACAAAAGGCATTATGCCGACTTAAGTGCAAGAAAACTGACTCTTCTAACTGTCTATGTTTTGAACCATTCCTGTGACACTAGTTATAGATTCCGATACTTCACTTCAGGTTTACTGTATCCCTCTGACTTTCTTATTCACGATGAAACACAGAAATTGCATCGGAATTAAAAACAAAAGGCACAATGCCGACTTAAGTACAAGAAAACTGACTCTTCTTACTGTCTATGTTTTGAACCATTCCTGTGACACTAGTTATAGATTCCGATGTTTCACTTCAGGTGTACTGTATCCCTCTGACCTTCTTATTGACGATGAAACACAGAAATTGAATGGGAATTAAATAGAAAAGGCACAATGCCGCCTTAAGTAGAAGAAAACTGACTCTTTTTACTGTCTATGGTTTGAACCATTCCTGTGACACCAGTTATAGATTCCGTTGCTTCACTTCAGGTTTACTGTATCCCTCTGACCTTCTCATTGACGATGAAACACAGAAATTGCATCGGAATTAAATACGAAAGGCACAATGCCGACTTAAGTACAAGAAAACTAACTCTTCTTACTGTCTATGCTTTGAACCATTCCTGTGACAGTAGTTATAGATTCCGATGCTTCACTTCAGGTTCACTGTATCCCTCTGACCTTCTTATTGACGATGAAACACTGAAATTGCATCGGAATTAATTACAAAAGGCACAATGCCGACCTAAGTACAAGAAAACTGACTCTTCTTACTGTCTATGTTTTGAACCATTCATGTGACACTAGTTACAGATTCCGATGCTTCACTGCAGGTTTACTGTATCCCTCTGACCTTCTTATTGACGATGAAACACAGAAATAGCATTGGAATTAAATACAAAAGGCACAATGCCGACTTAAGTACAAGAAAACTGACTCTTCTCACTGTCTATGATTTGAACAATTCCTGTGACACTAGTTATAGATTCCGATGCTTCACTTCAGGTTTACTGTATCCCTCTGACCTTCTTATTGACGATGAAACACAGAAATTGCATCGGAATTAAATACGAAAGGCACAATGCCGACTTAAGGACAAGAAAACTGACTATTCTTACTGTCTATGCTTTGAACCATTCCTGTGACACTAGTTATAGATTCCGATGCTTCACTTCAGGTTCACTGTATCCCTCTGACCTTCTTATTGACGATGAAACCCTGAAATTGCATCGGAATTAAATACAAAAGGCACAAAGCCGACATAAGTATAAGAAAACTGACTTTTCTTACTGTCTATGTTTTGAACTATTCCTGTGACACTAGTTATAGATTCCGATGCTTCAGTTCAGGTTTACTGTATGCCTCAGACCTTCTTATTGACGATGAAACACAGAAATTGCATCGGAATTAAATACAAAAGGCACAATGCCGACTTAAGTACAAGAAAACAGACTCTTCTTACTGTCTATGTATTGAACCATTCCTGTGACACTAGTTATAGATTCCGATGCTTCACTTCAGGTTTACTGTATCCTTCTGACCTTCTTATTGACGATGAAACACAGACATTGCATCGGAATTAAATACGAAAGGCACAATGCCGACTTAAGTACAAGAAAACTGACTCTTCTTACTGTCTATGCTTTGAACCATTCCTGTAACACTAGTTATAGATTCCGATGCTTCACTTCAGGTTCACTGTATCCCTCTGACCATCTTATTGACGATGAAACACTGAAATTGCCTCGGAATTAAATACAAAAGTCACAAAGATGACTTAAGTATAAGAAAACTGACTCTTCTTACTGTCTATGTTTTGAACCATTCCTGTGACACTAGTTATAGATTCCGATGCTTCACTTCAGGTTTACTGTAAGCCTCTGACCTTCTTATTAACGATGAAACACAGAAATTGCATCGGAATTAAATACAAAGGGCACAATGTCAACTTTAGTACAAGAAACTGACTCTTCTTACTGTCTATGTTTTGAACCATTCATGCGACACTAGTTATAGATTCCGATGCTTCACTGCAGGTTTACTGTATCCCTCTGACCTTCTTATTGACGATGAAACACAGAAATTCCATCGGAATTAAATACAATAGGCACAATGCCGGCTTAAATACAAGAAAACTGACTCTTCTTACTGTCTATAATTTGAACAATTCCTGTGACACTAGTTATAGATTCCGATGCTTCACTTCAGGTTTACCGTATCCCTCCGACGTTCTTATTGACGATGAAACACAGAAATTGCATCGGGTTAAATACAAAAGGCACAATGCCGACTTAAGTACAAAAAAACTGATCCTCTTACTGCCTATGTTTTGAACAACTCCTGTGACACTAGTTATAGAATGCGATGCTTCACTTCAGGTTCACTAAATCCCTCTGACCTTCTTATTGACGATGAAATACTGAAATTGCATCGGACTTAAATACAAGAGGCACAATGGCGACTTAAGTACAAGTAAACTGACTCATCCTACTGTCTATGTATTGAACCATTCCTGTGACACTAGTTATAGATTCCGATGCTTCACTTCAAGTTTACTGTATGCCTCTGACCTTCTTATTGACGATGAAACACAGAAATTGCATCGGAATTAAAACCAAAAGGCACAATGCCGACTTAAGTACAAGAAAACTTACTCTTCATACTGTCTATGTTATAAACCATTCCTGTGACACTAATTATAGATTCCGATGCTTCACTTCAGGTTTGTTGTATCCCTCTGACCTTCTTATTGACGATGAAACACAGAAATTGCATCGGAATTAAATACAAAAGGTACAATGCCTACTTAAGTACAAGAAAACTGACTCTTCTTACTGTCTATGTTTTGAACCATTCATGTGACACTCGTTATAGATTACGATGCTTTACTTCAGGTTTACTGTATCCCTCTGACCTTCTTCTTGACGATGAAATACAGAAATTGCTTCGGAATTAAATACAAAAGGCACAATGCCGACTTAAGAACAAGATAATTGACACTTCTTACTGTCTGTGTTTGGAACCATTCCTGTGACACTAGTTAAAAATTCCGATGCTTCACTTCATTTTTACTGTATCCCTATGACCTTCTTATTGACGATGAAACACAGCAATTGCATCGGAATGAAATATAAAATTCACAATGCCGACTTAAGTGCAAGAAAACTGACTCTTCTTACTGTCTATGTTTTGAACCATTCGTGTGACACTAGTTATAGATTCCGATGCTTCACTGCAGGTTTACTGTATCGCTCTGACCTTCTAATTGACGATGAAACACAGAAATTGCATCGGATTGTTTACAAAAGGCACAATGCCGACTTAAGTACAAGAAAACTGATCTTCTTACTGTCTATGTTTTGAATCATTCCTGTGACACTAGTTATAGAATCCGATGTTTCACTTCAGGTTCACTATATCCCTCTGACCTTCTCATTGTCGACGAAACACTGAAATTGCATCGGAATTAAATACAAAAGGCACAATGCCGACTTAAGTACAAGAAAACTGACTCTTCTTACTGTCTATGTCTTGACCCATTAATGAGACACTAGTTATAGATTCCGATGCTTCACTTCAGGTTTACTGTATCCCTCTGACCTTCTTATTGACGATGAAACACAGAAATTGCATCGGAATTAAATACAAAAGCACAATGCCGACATAAGTACAAGAAAACTGACTCTTCTTACTGTCTATGTTTTGAACAATACCTGTGACACTAGTTATAGATTCCGATGCTTCACTTCAGGTTTATTGTATACCTCTGACCTTCTTATTACCGATGAAACACAGAAATTGCATCGGAATTAAATACAAAAGGCACAATGTCAACTTTAGTACAAGAAAACTGACACTTCTGACTGTCTATGTTTTGAACCATTCATGTGACACTAGTTATAGATTCCGATGCTTCACTGCAGGTTTATTGTATCCCTCTGACCTTCTTATTGGAGATGAAACACAGAAATTGCATCGGAATTAAATACAAAAGGCACAATGCCGACTTAAGTACAAGAAAACTGACTCTTCTTACTGTCTATGTTTTGAACAATTCCTGTGACACTAGTTATAGATTCTGATGCTTCACTTCAGGTTTACCGTATCCCTCCGACCTTCTTATTGACGATGAAACACAGAAATTGCATCGGATTAAATACAAAAGACACAATGCCGATTTAAGTACAAGAAAACTGATCCTCTTACTGTCTATGATTTGAACCATTCCTGTGACACTAGTTATAGAATCCGATGCTTCACTTCAGGTTTATTGTATCCCTCTGACCTTCTTATTGACGATGATACAAAGAAATTGCTTCGGAATTAAATACAAAAGGCACAATGAAGACTTAAGTACAAGAAAACTGACTCTTCTTACTGTCTATGTTTTGAACCATTCCTGTGACACTAGATATAGATTCCGATGCTTCACTTTAGGTTTACTGTATCCCTCTGACCTTCTTATTGACGATGAACACAGAAATTGCATCGGAATTAAATACAAAAGGCACAACGAAGACTTAAGTACAAGAAAACTGACTCTTCTTACTGTCTATGTTTTGAACCATTCCTGTGACACTAGTTATAGATTCCGATGCTTCACTTCATGTTTACTGTATCATTCTGACCCTCTTATTCACGATGAAACACAGAAATTGCATCGGAATTTAATACAAAAGGCACAATGCCGACTTAAGTACAAGAAAACTGACTCATCTTGCTGTCTATGTTTCAACCATTCATGTGACACTAGTTATGGATTCCGATGGTTTACTCCAGGTGTACTGTATCCCTCTGACCTCCTTATTGACGATGATACAAAGAAATTGCTTCGGAATTAAATACAAAAGGCACAATGCCGATTTAAGTACAAGAAGACTGACTCTTCTTACTGTCTATGTTTTGAACCATTCCTGTGACACTAGATATAGTTTCCGATGCTTCACTTTAGGTTTACTGTATCCCTCTGACCTTCTTATTGACGATGAAACCCTGAAATTGCATCGGAATTAAATACAAATAGCACAATGCAGACCTCAGTACAAGAAAACTGACTCTTCTTACTGTTTATGTTTGAACCATTCCTGTGACACTAGTTATAGATTCCGATGCTTCCCTTCAGGTTTACTGTATCCCTCAGACCTTCTTATTGACGATGAAACACAGAAATTGCATCGGAATTAAATACAAAAGGCACAACGCCAACTTAAGTACAAGAAAACTGACTCTTCTTACTGTCTATGTTTTGAACCATTCCTGCGACACTAGTTATATATTCCAATGCTTCACTTCAAGTTTACTGTATCCCTCTGACCCTTATATTCAGGATGAAACACAGAAATTGCATCGGAATTTAATACAAAAGGCACAATTAAGACTTAGGTACGAGAGAACTGACTCTTCTTATTGTCTATGTTTTCAAACATTCCTGTGACACTAGATAAAGATTACGATGCTTCACTTTAGGTTTACTGTATCCCTCTGACTTTCTTATTGACGATGAACACAGAAAGTGCATCGGAATTAAATACAAAAGGCACGATGCAGACATAAGTACACGAAAACTGACTCTTCTTACTGTCTAAGTTTTGAACCTTCCGGTGACACTAGTTATAGATTCCGATGCTTCACTTCAGGTTTACTGTATCCCTCTGACCTTGTTATTGACGATGAACACAGAAATTGCATCGGAATTAAATATAAAAGGCACAACGCCGACTTAAGTACAAGAAAACTGACTCTTCTTACTGTCTATGTTTGAACCATTCCTGTGACACTAGTTATAGATTCCGATGCTTCCCTTCAGGTTTACTGTATCCCTCTGACCTTCGTATTGACGATGAACACAGAAATTGCATCGGAATTAAATATAAAAGGCACAACGCCGACTTAAGTACAAGAAAACTGACTTTTCTTACTGTCTATGTTTTGAACAATTCCTGTTACACTAGTTATAGATTCCGATGCTTCACTTCATGTTTACTGTATTCCTCTGACCTTCTTATTGACGATGAACACAGAAATTGCATCGGAATTACATACCAAAGGCACAATGCCGACTTAAGTACAAGAAAACAGACTCTTCTTACTATCAAAGTTTTGAACCATTACTGTGACACTAGTTATAGATTCCGATGCTTCACTTCAGGTTTACTGTATCCCTCTGACCTTGTTATTGACGATGAAACACAGAAATTGCATCGGAATTAAATACAAAAGGCACAATGCCGACTTAAGTACAAGTAAACTGACTCTTCTTACTGTCTATGTTTGAACCAATCCTGTGACACTAGTTATAGATTCCGATGCTTCCCTTCAGGTTTACTGTATCGCTCTGACCTTCTTCTTGTCGATGAAACACAGAAATTGCATCGGAACTAAATTCAAAAGGCACAATGCCGACTTAAGTACAAGAAAACTGACTCTTCATACTGTCTATGATTTGAACCATTCCTGTGACACTAGTTATAGATTCTGCTGCTTCACTTCAGTTTTACTGTATCCCTCTGACCTTCTTATTGACGATGAAACACAGAAATTGCATCGGAATGAAATACAAAATCACAATGCCGACTTAAGTACAAGAAAACTGTCTCTTCTTACTGTCTATGCTTTGAACCATTCCTGTGACACTAGGAATAGATTCCGATGCTTCACTTCAGGTTTACTGTATCCCTCTGACCTTCTTATTGACGATGAAACACAGAAATTGCATCGGAATTAAATACAAAAGGCACAATGCCCACTTAAGTACAAGAAAACTGACTCTACTTACTGCTATGATTGAACCATTCCTGTGACACTAGTTATAGATTCCGATGCTTCACTTCAGGTTTACTGTATCCCTCTGACCTTATTGACGATGAAACACAGACCTTGCATCGGAATTAAATACAAAATGCACAATGCCGACTTAAGTACAAGAAAACTGACTCTTCTTACTGTCTATGTTTTGAACCATTCCTGTGACACTAGTTATAGATTCCGATGCTTCACTTCAGGTTTACTGTATCCCTCTGACCTTCGTATTGACGATGAAACATAGAAATTGCATCGGAATTAAATACAAATTGCACAGTGCCGACTTAAGTACAAGAAAACTGACTCTTCTTACTGTCTATGTTTTGAACCATTCCTGTGACAGTAGTTATAGATTCCGATGCTTCACTTCATGTTTACTGTATCTCTGACCTTCTTATTGACGATGAAACACAGAAATTGCATCGGAATTAAATACAAAAGGCACAATTCCGACTTAAGTACAAGAAAACTGACTCTTCTTACTGTCTCTGATTTGAACCATTCCTGTGACACTAGTTATAGATTCTGCTGCTTCACTTCAGGTTTACTGTATCCCTCTGACCTTGTTATTGACGATGAAACACAGAAATTGCATCGGAGTAAAATACAAATGGCACAATGCTGACTTAAGTACAAGAAAACTTACTCTTCTTACTGTCTATGTTTTGAACCATTCCTGTGACACTAGTTATAGATTCCGATGCTTCACTTCAGGTTCACTGTATCCCTCTGACCTTCTTATTGACGATCATACACTGAAATTGCATCGGAATTAAATACAAAAGGCACAATGCCGACTTAAGTACAAGAAAACTGACTCTTCTTACTGTCTATGATTTGAACCATTCCTGTGACGCTAGTTATAGATTCCGATGCTTCACTTCAGGTTCACTGAAACCCTCTGACGTTCTTATTGACGATGAAACACAGAAATTGCATTGGAATTAAATACAAAAGGCACAACGCCGACTTAAGTACAAGAAAACTGACTCTTCTTACTGTCTATGTTTTTAACCATTCCTGTGACACTAGTTTAAGATTCCAATGTTTCACTTCAGGTGTACTGTATCCCTCTGGCCTTCTTATTGACGATGAAACATAGAAATTGCATCGGAATGAAATAGTAAAGGAACAATGCCGACTTAGGTACAAGAAAACTGACTCTTCTTACTGTCTTTGTTTTGAACCATTGCTGTGACACTAGTCATAGATTCCGATGCTTCACTTCAGGTTTACTGTATCCCTCTGACCTTCTTATTGACGATGAAACACAGAAATTGCATCGGAATTAAATACAAAAGGCACAATTCCGACTTAAGTACAAGAAATCTGACTCTTCTTACTGTCTTTGTTTTCAACCATTCCTGTGACTCTAGATATAGATTCCGATGTGTCACTTCAGGTTAACGGTATCCCTCTGACCTTCTTATTGACGATGAAACACAGAAATTGCATCGGAATTATATACAAAAGGCACAATGCCGTCTTAAGTACAAGAAAAATTACTCTTCTTACTGTCTATGATTGTTCAATTCCTGTGACACTAGTTATAGATTCCCATGCTTCACTTCAGGTTCACTGTACCCTCTGACCTTCTTATTGACGATTAATCACAGAAATTTCATCGGAAATAAATACAAAAGGCGCAATGCCGACTTAAGTACAAGAAAACTGACTCCCCTTATTGTCTATGTTTTGAACCATTCCTGTGACACTAGTTATAGATTCCGACGCTTCACTTCAGCTTTACTGTATCCCTCTGACCTTCTTATTGACGATGAAACACTGAAATTGCATCGGAATTAAATACAAAAGCCACAACGCCGACTTAAGTACAAGAAAACTGACCCTTCTTACTGTCTATGTTTTGAACCATTCCTGTGACACTAGTTATAGATTCCGATGCATCACTTCACGTAAATCGTATCCCTCTGACCTTCTTATTGACGATGAAACACAGAAATTGCATCGGAAGTAAATACAAAAGGCTCAATGCCGACTTAAGTACAAGATAACTGACTCTTCTTACTGTCAATGTTGGAAACACTCATGTGACACTAGTTATAGATTCCGATGCTTCACTTCAGGTTTACTGTATCCCTCATACCTTCTTATTGACGATGAAACACAGAAATTGCATCGGAATTAAATACAAAAGGCACAATGCCGACTTAAGTACCAGAAAACTGACTCTTCTTGCTGTCTATGTTTTGAACCATTCCTGTGCCACTAGTTATAGATTCCGATGCTCCACTTCAGGTTTACTGTATCCCTCTGACCTTCTTTTCGACGATGAAACTCAGAAATTGCATCGGAATTACATGAAAAAGGCACAATGCTGACTTATATACAAGGAAAATGACTCATCTTACTGTCTATGTTTGCACCATTCATGTGACACTAGTTATAGATTCCGATGCGTCCCTTCAGGTTTACTGTATCCCTCTGACATTCTTATTGACGATGAAACACAGAAATTGCATCGGAATTATATACAAAAGGCACAATGCCGACTTCAGTACAAGAAAACTGACTCTTCTTACTGTCTATGATTGATCAATTCCTGTGACACTAGTTATAGATTCCGATGCTTCACTTCAGGTTTACTGTATCCCTCTGACCTTCTTATTGACGATGAAACACAGAAATTGCATCGGAATTAAGTACAAAAGGCACAATTCCGAGTTAAGTACAAGAAAACTGACTCTTCTTACTGTCTATGTTTTGAACCATTCCTGTGACACTAGTTATAGATTCCGACGCTTCACTTCAGCTTTACTGTATCCCTCTGACCTTCTTATTGACGATGAAACACTGAAATTGCATCGGAATTAAATACAAAAGCCACAACGCCGACTTAAGTACAAGAAAACTGACCCTTCTTACTGTCTATGTTTTGAACCATTCCTGTGACACTAGTTATAGATTCCGATGCATCACTTCACGTAAATCGTATCCCTCTGACCTTCTTATTGACGATGAAACACAGAAATTGCATCGGAAGTAAATACAAAAGGCTCAATGCCGACTTAAGTACAAGATAACTGACTCTTCTTACTGTCAATGTTGGAAACACTCATGTGACACTAGTTATAGATTCCGATGCTTCACTTCAGGTTTACTGTATCCCTCGTACCCTCTTATTGACGATGAAACACAGAAATTGCATCGGAATTAAATACAAAAGGCACAATGCCGACTTCAGTACAAGAAAACTGACTCTTCTTACTGTCTATGATTGATCAATTCCTGTGACACTAGATATAGATTCCGATGCTTCACTTCAGGTTCAAATGGCTCTGAAAACTATGGGACTCAACTGCTGTGGTCATCAGTCCCCTAGAACTTAGAACTACCTAAACCTAAATAACCTAAGGACATCACACACATCCATGCCCGAGGCAGGATTCGAACCTGCGATCGTAGCGGTCGCACGGTTCCGGACTGCGCGCCTAGAACCTTGAGAGCTTAACATCAGGTTTACTACATCTCACCGACCTTCTTATTGACGATGAAACGCAGAAATCGCATCGGAATTAAATACAAAAAGCACAATGCCGACTTAAGTACAAGAAAAATGACACTTCTTACTGTATATGTTTTCAACCATTCCTGTGACACTAGTTATAGATTCCGATGCTTCACTTCAGGTTTACTGTATCCCTCTGACCTACTTACTGACGATGAAACATAGAAATTGCATCGGAAATAAATACAAAAGGCACAATGAGGACTTAAGTACAAGAAAACTGACTCTTCTTACTGTCTATGTTTTGAACCATTCCTGTGACACTAGTTACAGATTCCGATGCTTCACTTCAGGTTACTGTATCCCTCTGACCCTCTTATTGACGACGAAACACAGAAATTGCATCGGAATTGAATACAAAAGGCACAATGACGACCTAAGTACAAGAAAACTCTTCCTACTGTCTATGTTTTGAACCATTCATGTGACACTAGTTATAGCTTCCGATGCTTCACTTCAGGTTTTCTGTATCCATCAGACCTTCTTATAGACGATGAAACACAGAAATTGCATCGGAATTAAATACAAAAGGCACAATTCCGAAGTAAGTACAAGAAAACTGACTCTTCTTACTGTCTGTGATTGAACCATTCCTGTGATACTAGTTATAGATTCCGATGCTTCACTTCAGGTTTACTGTATCCCTCTGACCTTCTTATTGTTGATGAAACACAGAAATTGCAACGGAATTAAATACAAAAGGCACAATGCCGACTTAAGTACAAGAAAACTGACTCTTCTTACTGTCTATGTTTTGAACCATTCCTGTGACACTAGTTACAGATTCCGATGCTTCACTTCAGGTTACTGTATCCCTCTGACCCTCTTATTGACGACGAAACACAGAAATTGCATCGGAATTGAATACAAAAGACACAATGACGACCTAAGTACAAGAAAACCCTTCCTACTGTCTATGTTTTGAACCATTCATGTGACACTAGTTATAGCTTCCGATGCTTCACTTCAGGTTTACTGTATCCATCAGACCTTCTTATTGACGATGAATCACAGAAATTGCATCGGAATTAAATACAAAAGGCACAATTCCGAAGTAAGTACAAGAAAACTGACTCTTCTTACTGTCTATGATTGAACCATTCCTGTGACACTAGTTATAGATTCCGATGCATCACTTCACGTAAATCGTATCACTCTGACCTTCTTATTGACGATGAAACACAGAAATTGCATCGGAATTAAATACAAAAGGCTCAATGCCGACTTAAGTACAAGATAACTGACTCTTCTTACTGTCAATGTTTGAAACACTCATGTGACCCTAGTTATAGATTCCGATGCTTCACTTCAGGTTTACTGTATCCCTCATACCTTCTTATTGACGATGAAACACAGAAATTGCATCGGAATTAAATACAAAAGGCACAATGCCGACTTAAGTACAAGAAAACTGACTCTTCTTGCTGTCTATGTTTTGAACCATTCCTGTGACACTAGTTATAGATTCCGATGCTCCACTTCAGGTTTACTGTATCCCTCTCACCTTCTTATTGACGATGAAACTCAGAAATTGCATCGGAATTACATGAAAAAGGCACAATGCCGACTTCAGTACAAGAAAACTGACTCTTCTTACTGTCTATGATTGATCAATTCCTGTGACACTAGTTATAGATTCCGGTGCTTCACTTCAGGTTTACTGTATCCATCTGACCTTCTTATTGACGATGAAACACAGAAATTGCATCGGAATTAAATACAAAAGGCACAATGCCGACTTAAGTACAAGAAAACTGACTCTTCTTACTGTCTATGTTTTGAACCATTCCTGTGACACTAGATATAGATTCCGATGCTTCACTTCAGGTTCAAATGGCTCTCAAAACTATGGGACTCAACTGCTGTGGTCATCAGTCCCCTAGAACTTAGACTACCTAAACCTAATTAACCTAAGGACATCACACACATCCATGCCCGAGGCAGGATTCGAACCTGCGATCGTAGCGGTCGCACGGTTCCGGACTGCGCGCCTAGAACCTTGAGAGCTTAACATCAGGTTTACTACATCACACTGACCTTCTTATTGACGATGAAACGCAGAAATCGCATCGGAATTAAAAACAAAAAGCACAATGCCGACTTAAGTACAAGAAAAATGACTCTTCTTACTGTATATGTTTTCAACCATTCCTGTGACACTAGTTATAGATTCCGATGCTTCACTTCAGGTTTACTGTATCCCTCTGACCTACTTACTGACGATGAAACATAGAAATTGCATCGGAAATAAATACAAAAGGCACAATGCCGACTTAAGTACAAGAAAACTGACTCTTCTTACTGTCTATGTTTTGAACCATTCCTGTGACACTAGTTACAGATTCCAATGCTTCACTTCAGGTTACTGTATCCCTCTGACCCTCTTATTGACGACGAAACACAGAAATTGCATCGGAATTGAATACAAAAGGCACAATGACGACCTAAGTACAAGAAAACTCTTCCTACTGTCTATGTTTTGAACCATTCATGTGACACTAGTTATAGCTTCCGATGCTTCACTTCAGGTTTTCTGTATCCATCAGACCTTCTTATTGACGATGAAACACAGAAATTGCATCGGAATTAAATACAAAAGGCACAATTCCGAAGTAAGTACAAGAAAACTGACTCTTCTTACTGTCTGTGATTGAACCATTCCTGTGACACTAGTTATAGATTCCGATGCTTCACTTCAGGTTTACTGTATCCCTCTGACCTTCTATTTGGCGATGAAACACAGAAATTGCATCGGAGTTAAATACAAAAGGCACAATGCCGATTTAAGTACAAGAAAACTGACTCCTCTTACTGTCTATGTTTGAACCATTCCTGTGACACTAGTTATTGATTCCGATGCTTCACTTCATTTTTACTGTATCCCTCTGACCTTCTTATTGACGATGAAACACAGAAATTGCATAGGAATTAAATACACATGGCACAATGCAGACTTAAGCACAAGAAAACTGACTCTTCTTACTGTCTATGTTTTGAACCATTGCTGTGACACTAGTTATTGATTCCGATGCTTCACTTCAGGTTTACTGTATCCCTCTGACCTTCTTATTGACGATGAAACACAGAAATTGCATCGGAATTAAATACAAAATTCACAATTCCGAAGTAAGTACAAGAAAACTGACTCTTCTTACTGTCTATGATTGAACCATTCCTGTGACACTAGTTATAGATTCAGATGCTTCACTTCAGGTTTACTGTATCCCTCGGACCTACTTACTGACGATGAAACATAGAAATTGCATCGGAAATAAATACAAAAGGCACAATGCCGACTTAAGTACAAGAAAACTGACTCTTCTTACTGTCTATGTTTGAACCATTCATGTGATACTAGTTATAGATTCCGATGCTTCACTTCAGGTTTACTGTATCCCTCTGACCTTCTTATTGTTGATGAAACACAGAAATTGCAACGGAATTAAATACAAAAGGCACAATGCCGACTTAAGTACAAGAAAACTGACTCTTCTTACTGTCTATGTTTTGAACCATTCCTGTGACACTAGTTACAGATTCCGATGCTTCACTTCAGGTTACTGTATCCCTCTGACCCTCTTATTGACGACGAAACACAGAAATTGCATCGGAATTGAATACAAAAGGCACAATGACGACCTAAGTACAAGAAAACCCTTCCTACTGTCTATGTTTTGAACCATTCATGTGACACTAGTTATAGCTTCCGATGCTTCACTTCAGGTTTACTGTATCCATCAGACCTCCTTATTGACGATGAATCACAGAAATTGCATCGGAATTAAATACAAAAGGCACAAATCCGAAGTAAGTACAAGAAAACTGACTCTTCTTACTGTCTATGATTGAACCATTCCTGTGACACTAGTTATAGATTCAGATGCTTCACTTCAGGTTTACTGTATCCCTCTGACCTTCATATTGACGATGAAACACAGAAAATGCATCGGAATTAAATACAAAAGGCACAATGCCGACTTAAGTACAAGAAAACTGACCCTTCTTACTGTCTATGTTTTGAACCATTCCTGTGACACTAGTTATAGATTCCGATGCTTCACTTCAGGTTTACTGTATCCCTCTGACCATCTTATTGGCGATGAAACACAGAAATTGCATCGGAGTTAATTACAAAAGGCACAATGCCGATTTAAGTACAAGAAAACTGACTCCTCTTACTGTCTATGCTTTGAACCATTCCTGTGACACTAGTTATAGATTCCGATGCTTCACTTCATATTTACTGTATCCCTCTGACCTTCTTATTGACGATGAAACACAGAAATTGCATCGGATTTAAATAGAAAAGTCACAATGCCGACTTAAGTACAAGAAAACTGACTCTTCTTACTGTCAATGCTTTGAACCATTCCTGTGACACTAGTTATAGATTCCGATGCTTCACGTCAGGTTTACTGTATCCCTCTGACCTTCTTATTGACGATGAAACACAGAAATTTCATCGGAATTAAATACAAAAGGCACAATGCCGACTTAAGTAGAAGAAAACTGACTCTTCTTACTGACTGTGTTTTGAACCATTCCTTCGACACTAGTTATAGATTCCGATGCTTCACCTCAGGTTTACTGTATCCCTCTGACATTCTAATTGACGATGAAACACAGAAATTACATTGGAATTATATAGAAAAGGCACAATGCCGACTTAAGTACAAGAAAACTGACTCTTCTTACTGTCTATGTTTTGAACCATTCCTGTGACACTAGTTATAGATTCCGATGCGTCACCTCAGGTTTACTGTATCCCTCTGACCTTCTTATTGACGATGAAACACAGAAATTGCTTCGGAATGAAATACAAAATCACAATGCCGACTTAAGTACAAGAAAACTGACTCTTCTTACTATCTATGTTTTGATCCATTCCTGTGACACTAGTTATAGATTCCGATGCTTCCCTTCAGGTATACTGTATCCCTTCGACCTTCTTATTGACGATGAAACATAGAAATTGCATCGGAATGAAATAGAAAAGGAACAATGCCGACTTAGGTAGAAGAAAACTGATTCGTCTTACTGTCTATGCTTTGAACCACTCCTGTGACGCTAGTTATAGATTCCAATTCTTCACGTCAGGTTTACTGTATCCCTCTAACCTTCTTATTGAAGATGAAACACAGATATTGCATCGGAATTAAATACAAAAGGCACAATGCCGACCTAAGCACAAGAAAACTGACTCTTCTTACTGTCTATGTTTTGAACCATTGCTGTGACACTAGTTATTGATTCCGATGCTTCACTTCAGGTTTACTGTATCCCTCTGACCTTCTTGTTGACGATGAAACACAGAAATTGCACCGGAATTAAATACAAAAGGCACAATGCCGACTTAAGTACAAGAAAACTGACTCTTCTTACTGTCTATGTCTTGAACCATTCCTGTGACACTAGATATAGATTCCGATGCTTCACTTCAGGTTTACTGTATCCCTCTGACCTTCTTATTGGCGATGAAACACAGAAATTGCATCGGAGTTAAATACAAAAGGCACAATGCCGATTTAAGTACAAGAAAACTGACTCCTCTTACTGTCTATGCTTTGAACCATTCCTGTGACACTAGTTATAGATTCCGATGCTTCACTTCATTTTTACTGTATCCCTCTGACCTTCTTATTGACGATGAAACACAGAAATTGCATCGGAATTAAATAGAAAAGTCACAATGCCGACTTAAGTACAAGAAAACTGACTCTTCTTACTGTCAATGCTTTGAACCATTCCTGTGACACTAGTTATAGATTCCGATGCTTCACGTCAGGTTTACTGTATCCCTCTGACCTTCTTATTGACGATGAAACACAGAAATTTCATCGGAATTAAATACCAAAGGCACAATGCCGACTTAAGTACAAGAAAACTGACTCTTCTTACTGACTGTGTTTTGAACCATTCCTTCGACACTAGTTATAGATTCCGATGCTTCACCTCAGGTTTACTGTATCCCTCTGACATTCTAATTGACGATGAAACACAGAAATTACATTGGAATTATATAGAAAAGGCACAATGCCGACTTAAGTACAAGAAAACTGACTCTTCTTACTGTCTATGCTTTGAACCATTCCTGTGACACTAGTTATAGATTCCGATGCGTCACCTCAGGTTTTATGTATCCCTCTGACCTTCTTATTGACGATGAAACACAGAAATTGCTTCGGAATGAAATACAAAATCACAATGCCGACTTAAGTACAAGAAAACTGACTCTTCTTACTATCTATGTTTTGATCCATTCCTGTGACACTAGTTATAGATTCCGATGCTTCCCTTCAGGTATACTGTATCCCTCTGACCTTCTTATTGACGATGAAACATAGAAATTGCATCGGAATGAAATAGAAAAGGAACAATGCCGACTTAGGTAGAAGAAAACTGACTCGTCTTACTGTCTATGCTTTGAACCACTCCTGTGACGCTAATTATAGATTCTAATGCTTCACGTCAGGTTTACTGTATCCCTCTAACCTTCTTATTGAAGATGAAACACAGATATTGCATCGGAATTAAATACAAAAGGCACAATGCCGACCTAAGCACAAGAAAACTGACTCTTCTTACTGTCTATGTTTTGAACCATTGCTGTGACACTAGTTATTGATTCCGATGCTTCACTTCAGGTTTACTGTATCCCTCTGACCTTCTTATTGACGATGAAACACAGAAATTGCATCGGAATTAAATACAAAAGGCACAATGCCGACTTAAGTACAAGAAAACTGACTCTTCTTACTGTCTATGTCTTGAACCATTCCTGTGACACTAGATATAGATTCCGATGCTTCACTTCAGGTTCAAATGGCTCTGAGAACTATGGGACTCAATTGCTGTGGTCATCAGTCCCCTAGACCTTAGAACTACTTAAACCTAAATAACCTAAGGACATCACACACATCCATGCCCGAGGCAGGATTCGAACCTGCGACCGTAGCGGTCGCACGGTTCCGGACTGCGCGCCTAGAACCTTGAGAGCTTAACATCAGGTTTACTACATCACACTGACCTTCTTATTGACGATGAAACGCAGAAATCGCATCGGAATTAGATGCAAAAAGCACAATGCCGACTTAAGTACAAGAAAAATGACTCTTCTTACTGGCTATGTTTTCAACCATTCCTGTGACACTAGTTATAGATTCCGATGCTTCACTTCAGGTGTACTGTATCCCTCTGACCAACTTACTGACGATGAAACATAGAAATTGCATCGGAAATAAATACAAATGGCACAATGCCGACTTAAGTACAAGAAAACTGACTCTCCTTATTGTCTAAGATTTGAACCATTCCTGTGACACTACTTATGGATTCCGATGCTTCACTTCATTTTTACTGTATCCCTCTGACCTTCCTATTGACGATGAAACACAGAAATTGCATCGGAATTAAATAGAAAAGTCACAATGCCGACTTAAGTACAAGAAAACTGACTCTTCTTACTGTCAATGCTTTGAACCATTCCTGTGCCACTAGTTACAGATTCCGATGCTTCACGTCTGGTTTACTGTATCCCTCTGACCTTCTTATTGACGATGATACACAGAAACTGCATCGGAATTAAATACAAAAGGCCCAACGCCGACTTAAGTACAAGAAAACCGACCCTTCTTACTGTCTATGTTTTGAACCATTCCTGTGACACTAGTTTTAGATTCCGATGCTTCAGTTCAGGTTTACTGTATCCCCCTGACCTCCTTATTGACGATGAAACACAGAAACTGCATCGGAATTAAATACAAATGGCACAATGCCGACTTAAGTACAAGAAAACTGACTCTCCTTATTGTCTAAGATTTGAACCATTCCTGTGACACTACTTATGGATTCCGATGCTTCACTTCAGCTTTACTGTATGACTCTTACCTTTTTATTGACGATGAAACACAGAAATTGCATCGGAATTAAATACAAAAGGCACAACGCCGACTTAAGTACAAGAGAACTGACCCTTCTTACTGTCTATGTTTTGAACCATTCCTGTGACACTAGTTTTAGATTCCGGTGCTTCACTTCAAGTTTACTGTATCCCTCTCACCTTTTTATTGACGATGAAACACAGAAATTGCATCGGAATTAAATACAAAAGGCACAATGCCGACTTAAGTACAAGAAAACTGACTCTTCTTACTGTCTATGTTTTGACCCATTCCTGTGACACTAGTTATACATTCCGATGATTTACTTCAGGTTTACTGTATCCCTCGGACCTTCTTATTGACGATGAAACACAGAAATTGCATCGGAATTAAATAGAAAAGTCACAAAGCCGACTTAAGTACAAGAAAACTGACCCTTCTTACTGTCAATGCTTTGTACCATTCCTGTGACACTAGTTATAGATTCCGATGCTTCACTTCTGGTTTACTGTATCCCTCTGACCTTCTTATTGACGATGACACACAGAAATTTCATCGGAATTAAATACAAAAATCACAATGCCGACTTAAGTACAAGAAAACTGACTCTTCTTACTGACTACGTTTTGAACCATTCCTTCGACACTAGTTATAGATTCCGATGCTTCACCTCAGGTTTACTGTATCCCTCTGACCTTCTAATTGACGATGAAACACAGAAATTACATCGGAATTATATAGAAAAGGCACAATGCCGACTTAAGTACAAGAAAACTGACTCTTCTTACTGTCTATGTTTTGAACCATTCCTGTGACACTAGTTATAGATTCCGATGCGTCACCTCAGGTTTACTGTATCCCTCTGACCTTCTTAATGACGGTGAAACACAGAAATTACAACGGAATTAAATACAAAAGGCACAAAGCCGAGATAAGTACAAGAAAACTGACTCTTCTTACTGTCTATGTTTTGAACCATTCCTGTGACACTAGTTATAGATTCCGATTCTTGACTTCAGGTTTACTGTATCCCTCTGACCTTCTTATTGACGATGAAACACAGAAACTGCATCGGAATTGAATACAAAAGGCACAATGCCGACTTAAGTACAAGAAAACTGACTCTTCTTATTGTCTAAGTTTTGAACCATTCCTGTGACACTAGTTATAGATTACGATACTTCACTTCACGTTTAATGTATCAGTCTGTCCTTCTTATTGACGATGAAACACAGAAATTGCATCGGAATTAAATACAAAAGGCCAAACGCCGACTTAAGTACAAGAAAACTGACCCTTCTTACTGTCTATGTTTTGAACCATTCCTGAGACACTAGTTTTAGATTCCGATGCTTCACTTCAGGTTTACTGTATCCCTCTGACCTTCTTATTGACGATGAAACACAGAAACTGCATCGGAGTTAAATACAAAAGGCACAATGCCGATTTAAGTACAAGAAAACTGACTCCTCTTACTGTCTATGCTTTGAACCATTCCTGTGACACTAGTTATAGATTCCGATGCTTCACTTCATTTTTACTGTATCCCTCTGACCTTCTTATTGACGATGAAACACAGAAATTGCATCGGAATTAAATAGAAAAGTCACAATGCCGACTTAAGTACAAGAAAACTGACTCTTCTTACTGTCAATGCTTTGAACTATTCCTGTGACACTAGTTATAGATTCCGATGCTTCACGTCTGGTTTACTGTATCCCTCTGACCTTCTTATTGACGATGATACACAGAAACTGCATCGGAATTAAATACAAAACGCACAATGCCGACTTAAGTACAAGAAAACTGACTCTTCTTATTGTCTAAGTTTTGAACCATTCCTGTGACACTAGTTATAGATTCCGATGCTTCACTTCAGCTTTACTGTATCCCTCTGACCTTCTTATTGACGATGAAACACAGAAATTGCATCGGAATTTAATACAAAAGGCCCAACGTCGACTTAAGTACAAGAAAACCGACCCTTCTTACTGTCTATGTTTTGAACCATTCCTGTGACACTAGTTTTAGATTCCGATGCTTCAGTTCAAGTTTACTGTATCCCTCTGACCTTCTTATTGATGATGAAACACAGAAACTGCATCGGAATTAAATACAAAAGGCACAATGCCGACTTAAGTACAAGAAAACTGACTCTTCTTATTGTCTAAGATTTGAACCATTCCTGTGACACTACTTATAGATTCCGATGATTCACTTCAGGTTTACTGTATCCCTCGGACCTTGTTGTTGACGATGACACACAGACATTGCATCGTAAATAAATACAAAAGGCACAATGCCGACTTAAGTACAAGAAGACTGACTCTTCTTACTATGTTTTGAACCATTCATGTGACACTAATAATAGATTCCGATGCTTCACTTCAGGTTTACTGTATCCCTCTGACCTTCTGATTGACGATGAAACACAGAAATTGCATCGGAATGAAATAGAAATGGAACAATGCCGACTTAGGTACAAGAAAACTGACTCTTCTTACTGTCTATGCTTTGAACCATTCCTGTGACACTAGTTATAGATTCCGATGCTTCACTTCAGGTTTACTGTATCCCTCTGACCATCTTATTGACGATAAAACACAGAAATTGCATCGGAATTAAATACAAAAGGCACAATGCCGACTTAAGTACAAGAAAACTGACTCTTCCTACTGTCTATGTTTGAACCATTCCTGTGACACTAGTTATTGATTCCGATGCTTCACTTCAGGTTTACTGTATCCCGCTGACCTTCTTGTTGACGATGAAACACAGAAATTGCACAGGACTTAAATACAAGAGGCTCAATGCCGACTTAAGTACTAGAAAACTGACTATTCTTTCTGTCTATGTTTTGAACCATTCCTGTGACACTAGTTATAGATTCCGATGCTTCACTTCAGGTTTACTGTATCCCTCTAACCTTCTTATTGACGATGAAACACAGAAATTGCATCGTAGTTAAATACAAAAGGCACAACGCCGACTTAAGCACAGGAAAACTGACTCTTCTTTTAGTCTATGTTTGAACTATGCCTGTGACACTAGTTATAGATTCCGATGCTTCACTTCAGGTTTACTTTATC
This sequence comes from Schistocerca americana, assembly GCF_021461395.2. NCBI lineage: Eukaryota > Metazoa > Arthropoda > Insecta > Orthoptera > Acrididae > Schistocerca > Schistocerca americana. The sequence goes on from NW_025726093.1 coordinate 3,488,214, forward strand.
CTTCAGACCTTCATATTGACAATGAAACACAGATATTGCATCGGAATTGAATACAAATGGCGCAATGACGACTTAAGTACAAGAAAACTGACTCTTCTTGCTGTCTATGTTTTGAATCATTCCTGTGACACTAGTTATAGATTCCGATGCTTCACTTCAGGTTTACAGTATCCCTCTGACTGTCTTATTGACGATGGAACACAGAAATTGCATCGGAGTTAAATACAAAAGGCACAATGCCGACTTAAGTACAAGAATACTGACTCTTCTTACAGTCTATGTTCTGAACCGTTCCAGTGGCACTTGTTATACATTCCGATGCTTCACTTCAGGTTTACTGTATCCCTCTGACCTTCTTATTGACGATGAAACACAGATATTGCATCGGAATTAAATACAAATGGCACAATGGCGACATAAGTACAAGAAAACTGACTCTTCTTACTGTCTACGTTTTGAACCATTGCTGTGACACTAGTTATAGATTACGATGCTTCACTTCAGGTTAACTGTATTCCTCTGATCTTCTTATTTGCGATGAAACACAGAAATTGCATCAGAATTAAATACAAAAGGCACAATGCCGACTTAAGTACAAGATAACTGACTCTTCTTACTGTCTTTGTTTTGAACCATTCCTGTGACACTAGTTATAAATTACGATGCTTCACTTCAGCATTACTGTATCCCTCTGACCTTCTTATTGACGATGAAACACAGAAATTGCATCGGAATTAAATACAAAAAGCACAATGCCGACTTAAGTACAAGATAACTGACTCTTCTTACTGTCTATGTTTGAACCAGTCATGTGACACTAGTTATAGATTCCGATGCTTCACTTCAGGTTTACTGTATCCCTCTGACCATCTTATTGACGATGAAACACAGAAATTGCTTCGGAATTAATTACAAAAGGCACAATGCCGACTTAAGTACAAGAAAACTGACTCTTCTTACTGTCTATGTTCTGAACCATTCCTGTGACACTACTTATAGATTCCGATGCTTCACTTGAGGTATACTGTATCCCTCTGACCTTCTATTTGGCGATGAAACATAGAAATTGCATCGGAATGAAATAGAAAAGGAACAATGCCGACTTAGGTACAAGAAAACTGACCCTTCTTACTGTCAATGCTTTGAACCATTCCTGTGACGCTAGTTATAGAATCCGTTGCTTCACTTCAGGTTTACTGTATCCCTCTGACCTTCTTACTGACGATGAAACACAGAAATTTCATCGGAATTAAATACAAAAGGCACAATGCCGACTTAAGTACAAGAAAACTGACTCTTCTTACTGTCTATGTTTTGAACCATTCCTTCGACACTAGTTATAGATTCCGATGCTTCACCTCAGGTTTACTGTATCCCTCTGACCTTCTAATTGACGATGAAACACAGAAATTGCATCGGAATTAAATACAAAAGGCACAACGCCGACTTAAGTACAAGAGAACTGACCCTTCTTACTGTCTATGTTTTGAACCTCTTTTGTGACACTAGTTTTAGATTCCGATGCTTCACTTCAGGTTTACTGTATCCCTCTGACCTTTTTATTGACGATGAAACACAGAAATTGCAGGGGAATTAAATAAAAAAGGCACAATGCCGACTTAAGTACAAGAAAACTGACTCTTCTTACTGCCTGTGTTTTGACCCATTCCTGTGACACTAGATATAGATTCCGATGATTCACTTCAGGTTTACTGTATCCCTCGGACCTTCTTATTGACGATGAAACACAGAAATTGCATCGGAATTAAATAGAAAAGTCACATTGCCGACTTAAGTACAAGAAAACTGACTCTTCTTACTGTCTATGTTTTGAACCATTCCTGTGACACTAGTTACAGATTCCGATTCTTGACTTCAGGTTTACTGTATCCCTCTGACCTTCTTATTGACGATGAAACACAGAAACTGCATCGGAATTGAATACAAAAGGCACAATGCCGACTTAAGTACTAGAAAACTGACTCCTCTTACTGTCTATGTTTTGAACCATTGCTGTGACACTAGTTATTGATTCCGATGCTTCACTTCAGGTTTACTGTATCCCTCTGACCTTCTTGTTGACAATGAAACACAGAAACTGCATCGGAATTGAATACAAAAGGCACAATGCCGAATTAAGTACAAGAAAACTGACTCCTCTTACTGTCTATGTTTTTGACCATTGCTGTGACAGTAGTTATTGATTCCGATGCTTCACTTCAGGTTTACTGTATCCCTCTGACCTTCTTGATGACGATGAAACACAGAAATTGCACAGGAATTAAATACAAGAGTCTCAGTGACGACTTAAGTACTAGAAAACTGACTATTCTTCCTGTCTATGTTTTGAACCATTCCTGTGACACTAGTTATAGATTCCGATGCTTCACTTCAGGTTTACTGTATCCCTCTAACCTTCTTATTGACGATGAAACACAGAAATTGCATCGGAGTTAAATAAAAAAGGCACAACGCCGACTTAAGTACAGGAAAACTGACTCTTCTTTTAGTCTATGTTTGAACTATTCCTGTGACACTAGTTATAGATTCCGATGCTTCACTTGAGGTATACTGCATCCCTCTGACCTTCTTTTTGACGATGAAACATAGAAATTGCATCGGAATGAAATAGAAAAAAAACAATGCCGACTTAGGTACAAGAAAACTGACTCTTCTTACTGTCAATGCTTTGAACCATTCCTTCGACACTAGTTATAGATTCCGATGCTTCACCTCAGGTTTACTGTATCCCTCTGACCTTCTAATTGACGATGAAACACAGAAATTGCATCGGAATTAAATACAAAAGGCACAACGCCGACTTAAGTACAAGAAAACTGACTCTTCTTACTGTCTATGTTATGAACCATTCCTGTGACACTAGTTTTAGATTCCGATGCTCCACTTCAGGTTTACTGTATCCCGCTGACCTTCTTATTGACATTGAAACACAGAAACTGCATCGGAATTAAATACAAAAGGCACAATGCCGACTTAAGTACAAGAAAACTGACTCTTCTTATTGTCTAAGTTTTGAACCATTCCAGTGACACTAGTTACAGATTCCGATGATTCACTTCAGCTTTTCTGTATTCCTCTTACCTTCTTATTGACGATGAAACACAGTAATTGCATCGGAACTAAATACAAAAAGCACAACGCCGACTTAAGTACAAGAGAACTGACCCTTCTTACTGTCTATGTTTTGAACCATTCCTGTGACACTAGTTTTAGATTCCGATGCTTCACTTCAGGTTTACTGTATCCCTCTGACCTTTTTATTGACGATGAAACACAGAAATTGCATCGGAATTAAATACAAAAGGCACAATGCCGACTTAAGTACAAGAAAACTGACTCTTCTTACTGCCTGTGTTTTGACCCATTCCTGTGACACTAGTTATAGATTCCGATGATTCACTTCAGGTTTACTGTATCCCTCGGACCTTCTTATTGACGATGAAACACAGAAATTGCATCGGAATTAAATAGAAAAGTCACAATGCCGACTTAAGTACAAGAAAACTGACTCTTCTTACTGTCTATGTTTTGAACCATTCCTGTGACACTGGTTATAGATTCCGATGCGTCACCTCAGGTTTAATGTTTCCCTCTGACCTTCGTATTGACGATGAAACACAGAAATTGCAACGGAATTAAATACAAAAGGCACAATGCCAACTTAAGTACCCGAAAAATGACTCTTCTTACTGTCTATGTTTTGAACCATTCCTGTGACACTAGTTATAGATTCTGATTCTTGACTTCAGGTTTACTGTATCCCTTTGACCTTCTTATTGACGATGAAACACAGAAACTGCATCGGAATTAAATACAAAAGGCACAATGCCGACTTAAGTACAAGAAAACTGACTCTTCTTATTGTCTAAGTTTTGAACCATTCCTGTGACACTAGTTATAGATTCCGATGCTTCACTTCAGCTTTACTGTATCCCTCTGACCTTCTTATTGACGATGAAACACAGAAATTGCATCGGAATTAAATACAAAAGGCCCAACGCCGACTTAAGTACAAGAAAACTGACCCTTCTTACTGTCTATGATTTGAACCATTTCTGTGACACTAGTTTTAGATTCCGATGCATCACTTCAGGTTTACTGTATCCCTCTGACCTTCTTATTGACGTTGAAACACAGGAACTGCATCGGAATTAAATACAAAAGGCACAATGCCAACTTAAATACAAGAAAACTGACTCTTCTTACTGTCTATGATTTGACCCATTCCTGTGACACTAGTTATAGATTCCGATGATTCACCTCACTTTTACTGTATCCCTCGGACCTTCTTATTGACGATGAAACACAGAAATTGCATCGGAATTAAATAGAAAAGTCGCAATGCCGTCTTAAGTACAAGAAAACTGACTCTTCTTACTGTCAATGCTTTGAACCATTCCTGTGACACTAGTTATAGATTCCGATGCTTCACTTCTGGTTTACTGTATCCCTCTTACCTTCTTATTGACGATGAAACACAGAAATTGCATCGGAATTAAATACAAAAGGCACAACGCCGACTTAAGTGCAAGAGAACTTACCCTTCTTACTGTCTATGTTTTGAACCATTCCTGTGACACTAGTTTTAGATTCCGATGCTTCACTTCAGGTTTACTGTATCCCTCTGACCTTTTTATTGACGATGAAACACAGAAATTGCATCGGAATTAAATACAAAAGGCACAATGCCAACTTAAATACAAGAAAACTGACTCTTCTTACTGTCTATGATTTGACCCATTCCTGTGACACTAGTTATAGATTCCGATGATTCACCTCACTTTTACTGTATCCCTCGGACCTTCTTATTGACGATGAAACACAGAAATTGCATCGGAATTAAATAGAAAAGTCGCAATGCCGACTTAAGTACAAGAAAACTGACTCTTCTTACTGTCAATGCTTTGAACCATTCCTGTGACACTAGTTATAGATTCCGATGCTTCACTTCTGGTTTACTGTATCCCTCTGACCTTCTTATTGAAGATGAAACACAGAAATTTCATCGGAATTAAATACAAAAGGCACAATTCCGACTTAAGTACAAGAAAACTGACGCTTCTTACTGTCTATGTTTTGAACCATTCCTTCGACACTAGTTATGGATTCCGATGCTTCACCTCAGGTTTACTGTATCCCTCTGACCTTCTAATTGACGATGAAACACAGAAATTACATCGGAATTATATAGAAAAGGCCCAACGCCGACTTAAGTACAAGAAAACTGACCGTTCTTACTGTCTATGATTTGAACCATTCCTGTGACACTAGTTATAGACTCCGATGCGTCACCTCAGGTTTACTGTATCCCTCTGACCTTCTTATTGACGATAAAGCACAGAAATTACAACGGAATTAAATACAAAAGGCACAATGCCCACTTAAGTACAAGAAAACTGACTCTTCTTACTGCCTAAGTTTGAACCATTCCTGTGACACTAGCTATAGATTCCGATTCTTGACTTCAGGTTTACTGTATCCCTCTGACCTTCTTATTGACGATGAAACACAGAAATTGCATCGGAATTAAATACAAAAGGCACAACGCCGACTTAAGTACAAGAGAACTGACCCTTCTTACTGTCTATGTTTTGAACCATTCCTGTGACACTAGTTTTAGATTCCGATGCTTCACTTCAGGTTTACTGTATCCCTCTGACCTTTTTATTGACGATGAAACACAGAAATTGCATCGGAATAAAATACAAAAGGCACAATGCCGACTTAAGTACAAGAAAACTGACTCTTCTTACTGTCTATGTTTTGACCCATTCCTGTGACACTAGTTATAGATTCCGATGATTCACTTCAGGTTAACTGTATTGCTCGGACCTTCTTATTGACGATGAAACACAGAAATTGCATCGGAGTTAAATACAAAAGGCACAATGCCGACTTAGGTACAAGAATACTGACTCTTTTTACAGTCTGTGTTTTGAAAAATTCCAGCGACACTAGTTATAGATTCCGATGCTTCACTTCAGGTTTACTGTATCCCTCTGACCTTCTTATTGACGATGAAACCAAGATATTGCATCGGAATTAAATACAAATGGCACAGTGACGACTTAAGTACAAGAAAACTGACTCTTCTTACTGTCTATGTTTTGAACCAGTCATGTGACACTAGTTATAGATTCCGATGCTTCACTTCAGGTTTATTGTATCCCTCTGACCTTCTTATTGACGATGAAACACAGAAATTGCATCGGAATTAAATACATAAGGCACAATGCCGACTTAAGTACAAGAAAACTGACTCTTCTTGCTGTCTATGTTTTGAACCATTCCTGTGACACTAGTTATAGATTCCGGTGCTTCACTTCAGGTTTACTGTATCCCTCTGACCTCCTTATTGACGATGAATTACAGAAATTGCATTGGTATTAATTACAAAAGGCACAATGCCGACTTAAGTACAAGAAAACTGACTCTTCTTACTGTCTATGTTTTGAACCATTCCTTCGACACTAGTTATAGATTCCGATGCTGAACCTCAGGTTTACTGTATCCCTCTGACCTTCTAATTGACGATGAAACACAGAAATCACATCGGATTTATATAGAAAAGGCACAATGCCGACTTAAGTACAAGAAAACTGACTCTTCTTACCGTCTATGTTTTGAACCATTCCTGTGACACTGGTTATAGATTCCGATGCGTCACCTCAGGTTTAATGTTTCCCTCTGACCTTCGTATTGACGATGAAACACAGAAACTGCATCGGAATTAAATACAAAAGGCACAATGCCGACTTAAGTACAAGAAAACTGACTCTTCTTATTGTCTAAGTTTTGAACCATTCCTGTGACACTAGTTATAGATTCCGATGCTTCACTTCAGGTTTACTGTATCCCGCTTACCTTCTTATTGACGATGAAACACAGAAATTGCATCGGAATTAAATACAAAAGGCACAACGCCGACTTAAGTGCAAGAGAACTTACCCTTCTTACTGTCTATGCTTTGAACCATTCCTGTGACACTAGTTTTAGATTCCGATGCTTCACTTCAGGTTTACTGTATCCCTCTGACCTTTTTATTGACGATGAAACACAGAAATTGCATCGGAATTAAATACAAAAGGCACAATGCCAACTTAAATACAAGAAAACTGACTCTTCTTACTGTCTATGATTTGACCCATTCCTGTGACACTAGTTATAGATTCCGATGATTCACCTCAGGTTTACTGTATCCCTCGGACCTTCTTATTGACGAAGAAACACAGAAATTGCATCGGAATTAAATAGAAAAGTCACGATGCCGACTTAAGTACAAGAAAACTGACTCTTCTTACTGTCAATGCTTTGAACCATTCCTGTGACACTAGTTATAGATTCCGATGCTTCACTTCTGGTTTACTGTATCCCTCTGACCTTCTTATTGACGATGAAACACAGAAATTTCATCGGAATTAAATACAAAAGGCACACTTCCGACTTAAGTACAAGAGAACTGACTCTTCTTACTGTCTATGTTTTGAACCATTCCTTCGACATTAGTTATGGATTCCGATGCTTCACCTCAGGTTTACTGTATCCCTCTGACCTTCTAATTGACGATGAAACACAGAAATTACATCGGAATTATATAGAAAAGGCCCAACGCCGACTTAAGTACAAGAAAACTGACCCTTCTTACTGTCTATGATTTGAACCATTCCTGTGACACTAGTTATAGACTCCGATGCGTCACCTCAGGTTTACTGTATCCCTCTGACCTTCTTATTGACGATAAAACACAGAAATTACAACGAAATTAAATACAAAAGGCACAATGCCCACTTAAGTACAAGAAAACTGACTCTTCTTACTGCCTAAGTTTGAACCATTCCTGTGACACTAGTTATAGATTCCGATTCTTGACTTCAGGTTTACTGTATCCCTCTTACCTTCTTATTGACGATGAAACACAGAAATTACATCGGAATTATATAGAAAAGGCCCAACGCCGACTTAAGTACAAGAAAACTAACCCTTCTTACTGTCTATGCTTTGAACCATTCCTGTGACACTAGTTATAGATTCCGATGCTTCACTTCAGGTTACAGTATCCCTTTGACCTTCTTATTGACGATGAAACACAGAAATTGCATCGGAGTTAAATACAAAAGGCACAATGCCGACTTAAGTACAAGAATACTGACTCTTCTTACAGTCTATGTTTTGAACCATTCCAGTGACACTAGTTATAGATTCCGATGCTTCACTTCAGGTTTACTGTATCCCTCTGACCTTCTTATTGACGATGAAACACAGATATTGCATCGGAATTAAATACAAATGGCACAATGACGACTTAAGTACAAGAAAACTAACTCTTCCTACTGTCTATGTTTCGAACCATTCCTGTGACACTAGTTATAGATTACGATGCTTCACTTCAGGTTTACTGTATCCCTCTGACCTTCTTATTGACGATGAAACACAGAAATTGCATCGGAATTAAATACAAAACGCACAATGCCGACTTAAGTACAAGAAAACTGACTCTTCTTGCTGTCTATGTTTTGAACCATTCCTGTGACACTAGTTATAGATTCCGGTGCTTCACTTCAGGTTTACTGTATCCCTCTGACCTCCTTATTGACGATGAAACACAGAAATTGCATCGGAATTAATTACAAAAGGCACAATGCCGACTTCAGTACAAGAAAACTGACTCTTCTTACTGACTATGTTTTGAACCATTCATGTGACACTAGTTATAGATTCCGATGCTGTACTTCAGGTTTACAGTATCCCTTGACCTTCTAATTGACGATGAAACACAGAAATCACATCGGAATTAAATAGAAATTGCACAATGCCGACTTCAGTACAACAAAACTGACTCTTCTTACTGTCTATGTTTTGAACCATTTCTGTGACCCTAGTTATAGATTCCGATGCCTCACCTCAGGTTTACTGTATCCCTCTGACCTTCTTATTGACGATGGAACACAGAAATAGCTTCGGAATTAAATACAAAAGGCACAATGCCGACATAAGTACAAGACAACTGACTCTTCTTACTATCTATGTTTTGAACCATTCCTTCGACACTAGTTATAGATTGCGATGCTTCACTTCAGGTTTACTGTATCCCTCTGACCTTCTAATTGAAGATGAAACACAGAAATTACATCGGAATTAAATAGAAAAGGCACAATGCCGACTTCAGTACAAGAAAACTGACTCTTCTTACTGTCTATGTTTTGAACCATTCCTGTGAACCTAGTTATAGATTCCGATGCTTCACATCAGGTTTACTGTATCCCTCTGACCTTCATATTAACGATGAATTACAGAAATTGCTTCGTAATTAAATACAAAAGGCACAATGCCGACTTAAGTACAAGAAAACTGACTCTTCTTACTGTCTATGTTTTAATCCATTCCTGTGACACTCGTTATAGATTCCGATGCTTCACTTCAGGTATACTGTATCCCTCTGACCTTCTTATTGACGATGAAACATAGAAATTGCATCGGAATGAAATAGAAAAGGAACAATGCCGACTTAGGTACAAGAAAACTGACTCTTCTTACTGACTATATTTTGAACCATTTATGTGACACTAGTTATAGATTCCGATGTTTTACTCCAGGTTTACTGTATCCCTCTGATCTTCTTATTGACGATGAAACACAGAAACTGCTTCGGAATTAAATACAAAAGGCACAATGCCGACTTAAGTACAAGAAAACTGACTCATCTTACTGTCTATGTATTGAACCATTCCTGTGACACCACTTACAGATTCAGATGCTTCACTTGAGGTATACTGTATCCCTCTGACCTTCTTATTGACGATGAAACACAGAAATTGCTTCGGAATTAAACACAAAAGGCACAATGCCGACTTAAGTACAAGAAAACTGACTCTTCTTACTGTCTATGTTTTGAACCATTCATGCGACACTTGTTATAGAATCCGATGCTTCACTTCAGGTTTACTGTATCCCTCTGACCATCTTATTGTTGACGAAACACAGAAATTGCATCGGAATTAAATACAAAAGGCACAATGCCGACTTAAGTACAAGAAAACTCACTCTTCTTACTGTCTATGTTTTGAACCATTCCTGTGACACTAGTTATAGATTCCGATGCTTCACTTCATGTTACTGTATCCCTCTGACCTTCTTATTGAAGATGAAACACAGATATTGCATCGGAATCAATTACAAAAGGCACAATGCCGACTTACGTACAAGAAAACTGACTCTTCTTACTGACTATGTTTTGAAACATTCCTGTGACACTAGATATATATTCCGATGCTTCACTTCAGGTTCAAATGGCTCTGAGAACTTTGGGACTCAACTGCTGTGGTCATCAGTCCCCTAGAACTTAGAACTACTTAAACCTAACTAACCTAAGGACATCACACACATCCATGCCAGAGGCAGGATTCGAACCTGCGACCGTAGCGGTCACACAGTTCCGGACTGCGTGCCTAGAACCGCGAGAGCTTCACTTCAGGTTTACTATATCCCTCTGACCTTCTTATTGACGATCAAACGCAGAAATCGCATAGGAATTAAATACAAAAAGCACAATGCGGACTGAAGCACAAGAAAAATGACTCTTCTTACTGTCTATGTTTTAAACCATTACTGTGACACTAGCTATAGATTCCGATGCATCACTTCAGGTTTACTGTATCCCTCTGACCTTCTTATTGACGATGAAACACAGAAATTGCATCGGAATTAAATACAAAAGGCACAATGCCGACTTAAGTACAAGAAAACTGACGCTTCTCACTGTCTATGTTTCAACCATTCATGTGTCACTAGTTATAGAATCCGATGCTTCACTTCAGGTATACTGTATCCCTCTGACCATCTTATTGTTGATGAAACACAGAAATTGCATCGGAATTAAATACAAAAGGCACAATGCCGACTGAAGTACAAGAAAACTGACTCTTCTTACTGTCTATGTTTTGAACCATTCCTGTGACACTAGTTATAGATTCCGATGCTTCACTTAATGTTACTGAATCCCTCTGACCTTCTTATTGACGATGAAACACAGATATTGCATCGGAATTAAATACAAATTCACAATGACGACCTAAGTACAAGAAAACTCTTCCTACTGTCTATGTTTTGAACCATTCATATGACACTAGTTATAGCTTCCGATACTTCACTTCAGGTTTACTGTATCCATCAGACCTTCTTATTGACGATGACACACAGAAATTGCATCGGAATTAAATACAAAAGGCACAATTCCGACTTAAGTACAGGAAAACTGACTCTTCTTACTGTCTATGATTGAACCATTCCTGTGACACTAATTATAGATTCCGATGCTTCACTTCAGGTTTACTGTATCCCTCTGACCTTCTTATTGACGATGAAACACAGAAAATGCATCGGAATTAAATACAAAAGGCACAATGCCGACTTACGTACAAGAAAACTGACTCTTCTTTTTGTCTATGATTTGAACCATTCCTGTGACACTAGTTATAGATTCCGATGCTTCACTTCGCTTTTACTGTATCCCTCTGACCTTCTAATTGACGATGAAACACAGAAATTTCTTCGGAATTAAATACAAAAGGCAAAATGCCGACTTAAGTACAAGAAAACTGACTCTTCTTACTGTCTATGTTTTGAACCACTCCTTCGACACTAGTTATAGATTCCGATGCTTCACTTCAGGTTTACTGTATCCCTCTGACCTTCTAATTGACGATGAAACACAGAAATTACATCGGAATTAAATAGAAAAGTCACAAAGCCGACTTAAGTACAGGAAAACTGACTCTTGTTACTGTCTATGTTTTGAACCATTCCTGTGACACTAGTTATAGATTCCGATGCTTCACCTCAGGTTTACTGTATCCCTCTGACCTTCCTATTGACGATGAAACACAGAAATTGCAACGGAATTAAATACAAAAGGCACAATGCCGAATTAAGTACAAGAAAACTGACTCTTCTTACTGTCTATGTTTTGAACCATTCCAGTGACACTAGTTACAGATTCCGATGCCTCACTTCAGGTTTACTGTATCTCTCTGACCTTCTTATTGACGATGAAACACAGAAATTGCATCGGAATTAAATACAAAAGGCACAAAGCCGACTTAAGTACAAGAAAACTGACTCTTCTTATTGTCTAAGTTTGAACCATTCATGAGACACTAGTTATAGAATCCGATGCTTCACTTCAAGTTTGCTGTATCCCTCTGACCATCTTATTGTTGATGAAACACAGAAATTGCATCGGAATTTAGTACAAAAGGCACAATGCCGACTTAAGTACAAGGAAAAAGACTCTTCTTACTGTCTATGTTTTGAACCATTCCTGTGACACTAGTTATAGATTCTGATGCTTCACTTCATGTTACTGTATCCCTCTGACATTCTTATCGACGATGAAACACAGAAATTGCATCGGAATTAAATACAAAAGGCACAATGCCGACTTAAGTACAAGAAAACTGACTCTTCTTACTGTCTATGTTTGAACCATTCATGTGACACTAGTTATAGAATCCGATGCTTCACTTCAGGTTTACTTTATCCCGCTGACCATCTTATTGTTGATGAAACACAGAAATTGCATCGGAATTAATTACAAAAGGCACAATGCCGACTTAAGTACAAGAAAACTGACTCTTCTTACTGTCTATGTTTTGAACCATTCCTGTGACACTAGTTATAGATTCCGATGCTTCACTTCATGTTACTGTATCCCTCTGACCTTCATATTGACGATGAAACACAGAAATTGCATCGGAATTAAATACAAAAGGCACAATGACGACCTAAGTACAAGAAAGCTCTTCCTACTGTCTATGTTTTGAACCATTCATGTGACACTAGTTATAGCTTCCGATGCTTCACTTCAGGTTTACTGTATCCATCAGACCTTCTTTTTGACGATGAAACACAGAAATTGCATCGGAATTAAATACAAAAGGCACAATGCCGACTGATGTACGAGAAAACTGACTCATCTTACTGTCTATGTTTGCACCATTCATGTGACACTAGTTATAGATTCCGATGCGTCACTTCAGGTTTACTGTATCCCTCTGACCTTCTTATTGACGATGAAACACAGAAATTGCATCGGAATTAAATACAAAATGCACAATTCCGACTTAAGTACAGGAAAACTGACTCTTCTTACTGTCTATGATTGAACCATTCCTGTGACACTAGTTATAGATTCCGATGCTTCACTTCAGGTTTACTGTATCCCTCTGACCTTCTTATTGACGATGAAACACAGAAAATGCATCGGAATTAAATAGAAAAGGCACAATGCCGACTTTAGTACAAGAAAACTGACTCTTCTTACTGTCTATGTTTTGAACCATTCCTGTGACACTAGTTATAGATTCCGATGCTTCACTTCTGGTTTACTGTATCCCTCTAACCTTCTTATTGACGATGAAACACAGAAATTTCTTCGGAATTAAATACAAAAGGCACAATGCCGACTTAAGTACAAGAAAACTGACTCTTCTTACTGTCTATGTTTTGAACCACTCCTTCGACACTAGTTATAGATGCCGATGCTTCACTTCAGGTTTACTGTATCCCTCTGACCTTCTAATTGACGATGAAACACAGAAATTACATCGGAATTAAATAGAAAAGACACAAAGCCGACTTAAGTACAGGAAAACTGACTCTTCTTACTGTCTATGTTTTGAACCATTCCTGTCACACTGGTTATAGATTCCGAACTTTCACTTCAGGTTTACTGTATCCCTCGGACCTTCTTATTGACGATGGAACACAGAAATTGCATAGGAAATATATACAAAAGGCACAATGCCGACTTAAGTACAAGAAAACAGACTCTTCTTACTGTCTATGTTTTGAACCATTCCTGTGACACTAGTTATAGATTCCGATGCTTCACTTCAGGTTTACTGTATCCCTCTGACCTTCGTATTGACGATGAAACACATAAATTGCATCGGGATGAAATAGAGAAGGAACAATGCCGACTTAGGTACAAGAAAACTGACTCTTCTTACTGTCTATGATTTGAACCATTCCTGTGACACTAGTTATAGATTCCGATGCTTCACTTCAGGTTTACTGTATCGTATCCCTCTGACCTACTTTTTGACGATGAAACACAGAAATTGCAACGGAATTAAATACAAAAGGCACAATGCCGAATTAAGTACAAGAAAAATGGACTCTTCCTACTGTCTATGTTTTGAACCATTCCTGTGACACTAGTTATAGATTCGGATGCTTCACTTCAGGTTTACTGTATCCCTCTGACCTTCGTATTGACGATGAAACACAGAAATTGCATCGGAATTAAATACAAAAGGCACAATGCCCACTTAAGTACAAGAAAACTGACTCTTCTTATTGTCTATGTTTGAACCATTCATGTGACACTAGTTATAGTATCCGATGCTTCACTTCAGGTTTACTTTATCCCGCTGACCATCTTATTGTTGATGAAACACAGAAATTGCATCGGAATTAATTACAAAAGGCACAATGCCTACTTAAGTACAAGACAAATGACTCTTCTTACTGTCTATGTTTTGAACCATTCCTGTGACACTACTTATAGATTCCGATGCTTCACTTCATGTTACTGTATCCCTCTGACCTACTTATTGACGATGAAACACAGAAATTGCATCGGAATTTAATACAAAAGGCACAATGACGACCTAAGTACAAGAATACTCTTCCTACTGTCTATGTTTTGAACCATTCATGTGACACTAGTTATAGCTTCCGATGCTTCACTTCAGGCTTACTGTATCCATCAGACCTTCTTCTTGTCGATGAAACACAGAAATTGCATCGGAATTAAATACAAAAGGCACAATGCCGACTTATGTGCAAGAAAACTGACTCATCTTACTGTCTATGTTTGCACCATTCTTGTGACACTAGTTATAGATTCCGATGCTTCATTTCTGTTTTACTGTATCCCTCTGACCTTCTTATTGACGATGAAACACAGAAATTGCATCGGAATTAAATACTAAAGGCACAATGCCGACATAAGTACAGGAAAACTGACTCTTCTTACTGTCAATGTTTGAACCATTCCTGTGACACTAGTTATTGATTCCGATGCTTTACTTCAGTTTTACTGTATTCCTCTGACCTTCTTATTGACGAAGAAACACAGATATTGCATCGGAGTTATATACAAAAGGCACAATGCCGACTTAAGTCCAAGAAAACTGACTCTTCTTACAGTCTATGTTTTGAACCATTCCTGTGACACTAGTTATAGATTCCGATGCTTCACTTCAGGTTTACTGTATCCCTCTGACCTTCTTATTGACGATGAAACACAGAGATTGCATCGGAATTAAATACAAAAGGCACAATGCCGACTTCAGTACAAGAAAACTGTCTCTTCTTACTGTCTATGTTTTAACCATTCATGTGACACTAGTTATAGTATCCGATGCTTCACTTCAGGTTTACTTTAGCCCGCTGACCATCTTATTGTTGATGAAACACAGAAATTGCATCGGAATTAATTACAAAAGGCACAATGCCGACTTAAGTACAAGAAAAATGACTCTTCTTACTGTCTATGTTTTGAACCATTCCTGTGACACTACTTATAGATTCCGATGCTTCACTTCATGTTACTGTATCCCTCTGACCTTCTTATTGACGATGAAACACAGAAATTCCATCGGAATTAAATACAAAAGGCACAATGACGACCTAAGTACAAGAAAACTCTTCCTACTGTCTATGTTTTGAACCATTCATGTGACACTAGTTATAGCTTCCGATGCTTCACTTCAGGTTTACTGTATCCATCAGACTTTCTTCTTGTCAATGAAACACAGAAATTGCATCGGAATTAAATACAAAAGGCACAATGCCGACTTATGTACAAGAAAACTGACTCATATTACTGTCTATGTTTGCACCATGCATGTGACACTAGTTATAGATTCCGATGCGTCACTTCAGGTTTACTGTATCCCTCTGACCTTCTTATTGACAATGAAACACAGAAATTGCATCGGAATTAAATACAAAATGCACAATTCCGACTTAAGTACAGGAAAACTGACTCTTCTTACTGTCTATGATGGAACCATTCCTGTGACATTAGTTATAGATTCCGATGCTTCACTTCAGGTTTACTGTACCCCTCTGACCTTCTTATTGAAGATGAAACACAGGTATTGCATCGGAAGTAAATACAAAAGGCACAATGCAGACTTAAGTACAAGAAAACTGACTCTTCTTACTGTCTATGTTTGAACCATTCATGTGACAGTAGTTATGTATTCCGATGCTTCACTTCAGGTTTACTGTATCCCTCTGACCTTCTTAATGACGATGAAACACAGTAATTGCATCGGAATTAAATACAAAAGGCACAATCCCGACTTAAGTCACAAGAAAGCTGACTCTTCTTCTGTCTATGATTGAACCATTCCTGTGACACTAGTTATTGATTCCGTTGCTTTACTCCAGGTTTACTGTATCACTCAGACCTTTTTATTGACGATGAAACACAGAAATTGCATCGGAATTAAATAGAAAAGGCACAATGCCGACTTAAGTACAAGAAAACTGACTCTTCTTACTGTCTATGTTTTGAACCAATCATGTGACACTAGTTATAGATTCCGATGCTTCATTTCAGTTTTACTGTATCCCTCTGACCTTCTTATTGACGATGAAACACAGAAATTGCATCGGAATTAAATACTAAAGGCACAATGCCGACATAAGTACAGGAAAACTGACTCTTCTTACTGTCAATGTTTGAACCATTCCTGTGACACTAGTTATTGATTCCGATGCTTTACTTCAGGTTTACTGTATTCCTCTGACCTTCTTATTGACGAAGAAACACAGATATTGCATCGGAGTTATATACAAAAGGCACAATGCCGACTTAAGTCCAAGAAAACTGACTCTTCTTACAGTCTATGTTTTGATCCATTCCTGTGACACTAGTTATAGATTCCGATGCTTCACTTCAGGTTTACTGTATCCCTCTGACCTTCTTATTGACGATGTAGCACAGATATTGCATCGGAATTAAATACAAATGGCACAATGACGACTTAAGTACAAGCAAACTGACTCTTCTTACTGTCTATGTTTTGATCCATTCCTGTGACACTAGTTATAGATTCCGATGCTTCACTTCAGGTTTACTGTATCCCTCTGACCATCTTATTGACGATGATGCACAGAAATTGCATCGGAATTAAATATAAAAGGCACAATGCCGACTTAAGTACAAGAAAACAGACTCGTCTTACTGTCTATGTTTGAACCATTCCTGTGACACTAGTTATTGATTCCGATGCTCCACTTCGTATTTACTGTATCCCTCTGACCTTCTTATTGACGATGAAACACAGAAATTGCATGGGAATTAAATACAAAAATCACAATGCCGACTTAAGTACAAGAAAGCTGACTCTTCTAACTGTCTATGTTTTGAACCATTCATGTGACACTAGTTATAGATTCCGATGCTTCACTTCAGGTTTACTGTATCCCTCTGACCTTCTTATTGACGATGAAACACAGAAATTGCATCGGAATTAAATACAAAAGGCACAATGCCCACTTAAGTACAAGAAAACAGACTCTTCTTACTGTCTATGGTTTGAACCATTCCTGTGACACTAGTTATAGATTCCGATGCTTCACTCCAGGTTTACTGTATCCCTCTGACATTCTTATCGACGATGAAACATACAAATTGCATCGGAATAAAATAGAAAGGCACAATGCCGACTGAAGTACAAGAAAACTGACTCATCTTACTGTCTATGTTTTGAACCATTCCTGAGACACTAGTTATAGATTCCGATGCTTAACTTCAGGTTTGCTGTATCCCTCTGACCTTCTTATTGACGATGAAACACAGAAATTGCATCGAAATTAAATACAAACGGCACAATGCCGTCTTAATTACAAGAAATCTGACTCTTCTTACCCTCTATGTTTTGAACCATTCATGGGACACAAATTATAGATTCCGATGCTTCACTTCAGGTTTACTGTATCCCTCTGATCGTCTTATTGACGATGAAACACAGAAATTGCATCGGAATTAAATACAAAAGGCACAATGCCGGCTCAGGTACAAGAAGTCTTTCTCTTCTTACTGTCTATGTTTTGAACCTTTCCTGTGAGACCGGTTTTTGATTCCTATGCTTCACATCAGCATTACTGTATCCCTTGGACCTTCTTATTGACGACGAAACACAGAAATTGCATCGGAATTAAATAGAAAAGGCACAATGCCGACTTAAGTACAAGGGAACTGACTCGTCTTACTGTGTATGTTTTGAACCATTCCTGTGACACTAGTTATAGATTCCGATGCTTCACTTCAGGTTCACTGTACCCTCTGACCTTCATATTGACGATGAAACACTGAAATTGCATCGGAATTAAACACAAAAGGCACAATGCCGACTTAAGTACAAGAAAACTGACTCGTCTTACTGTCTTTGTTTTGAACCATTCCTGTGACACTAGCTATAGATTCCGATGCTTCACTTCAGATTAACTGTATCCCTCTGACCTTCTTATTGACGATGAAACACAGAAATTGAATCGGAATTACATACAAAAGGCACAACGCCGACTTAAGTACAAGAAAAATGACTCTTCTTACTGTCTATGTTTTGAAAGGTTCCTGTGACACTAGTTATAGATTCCGATGCTTCACTTCAGGTTTACTGTATCCCTCTGACCTTCTTATTGACGATGAAACACAGAAATTGCATCGGAATTAAATACAAAAGACACAATGCCGACTTAAGTACAAGAATACTGACTATTCTTACTGTCTATGTTTTAAACCGTTCATGTGACACTATTTATAGATTCCGATGCTTTACTCCAGGTTTACTGTATCCCTCTGACCTTCTTGTTGACGATGAATCACAGAAATTACTTCGGAATTAAATAGAAAAGGCACAATGCCGATTTAAGTACAAGAAAACTGACTCTTCTTACTGTCTATGTTTTGATCCATTCCTGTGACACTAGTTATAGATTCCGATGCTTCACTTCAGGTTTACTGTATCCCTCTGACCTTCTTATTGACGATGAAACATAGAAATTGCATCGGAATTAATTAGAAAAGGAACAGTGCCGACTTAAGTACAAGAAAAATGACTCTTCTTACTGTCTATGTTTTGAACCATTTCCATGACACTAGTTATAGATTCCGATGCTTCTTTTCACGTTTACTGTATCCCTCTGACCTTCTTAGTGACGATGAAACACAGAAATTGCATCGGAATTAAATGGAAAAGGCACAATGCCGACTTCAGTACAAGATAACTGACTCTTTTTCCTGTCTATGTTTTGAACCATTCCTGTAACACTAGTTATAGATTCCGATGCTTCACTTCTGTTTTAATGTATCCGTCTGATCGTCTTATTGACGATGAAACACAGATATTGCATCGGAAATAAATACAAAAGGCACAATGCCGACTCAAGTGCAAGTACTCTGGCTCTTCTAACTGTCTATGATTTGAACCTTTCATGTGAGACCGGTTTCAGATTCCGATGCTTCACTTCAGGTTTACTGTATCCCTTGGACCTTCTTATTGACGACGAACTCAGAAATTGCATAGGAATTAAATAGAAAATGCACAATGCCGACTTCAGTACAAGATAACTGACTCTTTTTCCTGTCTCTGTTTTGAACCTTTCCTGTGACACTAGTTTTAGATTCCGATGCTTCACTTCAGGTTTACTGTATCCAGCTGACTCTCTGATTGACGATGAAACACAGAAATTGCATCGGAATTAAATACAAAAGGCACAATGCCGACTTAAGTACAAGAAGACTGACTCTTCCTACTGTCTATGTTTTGAACCATTCATGTGACACTAGCTATAGATACCGATGCTTCACTTCCGGTTTACTGTATCCCTCTGATCGTCTTATTGACGATGAAACACAGAAATTGCATCGGAATTAAATAGAAAAGGCACAATGCCGACTTAAGTACAAGGGAACTGACTCATCTAACTGTGTATGTTTTGAACCATTCCTGTGACACTAGTTATAGATTCCGATGCTTCACTTCAGGTTCACTGTACCCTCTGACCTTCTTGTTGACGATGAATCACAGAAATTACTTCGGAATTAAATAGAAAAGGAACAGTGCCGACTTAAGTACAAGAAAACTGACTCTTCTTACTGTCTATGTTTTGAACCATTCCCAAGACACTAGTTATAGATTCCGATGCTTCACTTCACGTTTACTGTATCCCTCTGACCCTCTTATTGACGATGAAACACAAAAATTGAATCGGAATTACATACAAAAGGCACAACGCCGACTTAAGTACAAGAAAACTGACTCTTCTTACTGTCTATGTTTTGAACCATTCCTGTGACACTAGTTACAGATTCCGATGCTTCACTTCAGGTTTACTGTATCCTTCTGACCTTCTTACTGACGATGAGACACAGAAATCACATCGGAATTAAATAGAAAAGGCACAATGCCGACTTAAGTACAAGAAAACTGACTCTTCTTACTGTCTATGTTTTGAACCATTCCTGTGACACTAAATATAGATTCCGATGCCTCACTTCAGGTTTACTGTATCCCTCTGACCTTCTTACTGACGATGAAACACAGAAATCGAATAGGAATTAAATACAAAAAGCACAATGCCGACTGAAGTACAAGAAAACAGACTCTTCTAACTGTCTACGTTTTGAACCATTCATGTGACACTAGTTATAGATTCCGATGCTTCACTTCAGGTTTCCTGTATCCCTCAGACCTTCTTATTGACGATGAAACACAGAAATTGCATCGGAATTAAAGAGAAAAGGCACAATGCCGACTTATGTACAAGAAAACTGACTCTTCGTACTGTCTATGTTTTGAACCAATCATGTGACACTAGTTATAAATTCCGATCCTTCATTTCAGTTTTACTGTATCCCTCTGACCTTCTTATTGACGATGAAACACAGAAATTGCATCGGAATTAAATACAAAAGGCACAATGCCGACTTAAGTACAAGATATCTGACTCTTCTTACTGTCTACGGTTTGAACCATACCTGTGACACTAGTTATAGATTCCGATGCTTCACTTTAGGTTTACTGTATCCCTCTGACCTTCTTATTGACGATGAAACACAGAAATTGCATCGAAATTAAATACAAACGGCACAATGCCGTCTTAATTACAAGAAAACTGACTCTTCTTACCCTCTATGTTTTGAACCATTCATGGGACACAAATTATAGATTCCGATGCTTCACTTCAGGTTTACTGTATCCCTCTGATCGTCTTATTGACGATGAAACACAGAAATTGCATCGGAATTAAATACAAAAGGCACAATGCCGGCTCAGGTACAAGAAGTCTTTCTCTTCTTACTGTCTATGTTTTGAACCTTTCCTGTGAGACCGGTTTTTGATTCCTATGCTTCACATCAGCATTACTGTATCCCTTGGACCTTCTTATTGACGACGAAACACTGAAATTGCATCGGAATTAAATAGAAAAGGCACAATGCCGACTTAAGTACAAGGGAACTGACTCGTCTTACTGTGTATGTTTTGAACCATTCCTGTGACACGAGTTATAGATTCCGATGCTTCACTTCAGGTTCACTGTACCCTCTGACCTTCTTATTGACGATGAAACACTGAAATTGCATCGGAATTAAACACAAAAGGCACAATGCCGACTTAAGTACAAGAAAACTGACTCGTCTTACTGTCTTTGTTTTGAACCATTCCTGTGACACTAGTTATAGATTCCGATGCTTCACTTCAGGTTTACTGTATCCCTCTGACCTTCTTATTGACGATGAAGCACAGATATTGCATCGGAATTAAATACAAATGGCACAATGACGACTTAAGTACAAGCAAACTGACTCTTCTTACTGTCTATGTTTTGATCCATTCCTGTGACACTAGTTATAGATTCCGATGCTTCACTGCAGGTTTACTGTATCCCTCTGACCATCTTATTGACGATGATGCACAGAAATTGCATCGGAATTAAATATAAAAGGCACAATGCCGACTTAAGTACAAGAAAACAGACTCGTCTTACTGTCTATGTTTGAACCATTCCTGTGACACTAGTTATTGATTCCGATGCTCCACTTCATATTTACTGTATCCCTCTGACCTTCTTATTGACGATGAAACACAGAAATTGCATGGGAATTAAATACAAAAATCACAATGCCGACTTAAGTACAAGAAAGCTGACTCTTCTAACTGTCTATGTTTTGAACCATTCATGTGACACTAGTTATAGATTCCGATGCTTCACTTCAGGTTTACTGTATCCCTCTGACCTTCTTATTGACGATGAAACACAGAAATTGCATCGGAATTAAATACAAAAGGCACAATGCCGACTTAAGTACAAGAAAACAGACTCTTCTTACTGTCTATGGTTTGAACCATTCCTGTGACACTAGTTATAGATTCCGATGCTTCACTCCAGGTTTACTGTATCCCTCTGACCTTCTTATCGACGATGAAACATACAAATTGCATCGGAATAAAATAGAAAGGCACAATGCCGACTGAAGTACAAGAAAACTGACTCATCTTACTGTCTATGTTTTGAACCATTCCTGAGACACTAGTTATAGATTCCGATGCTTAACTTCAGGTTTGCTGTATCCCTCTGACCTTCTTATTGACGATGAAACACAGAAATTGCATCGAAATTAAATACAAACGGCACAATGCCGTCGTAATTACAAGAAAACTGACTCTTCTTACCCTCTATGTTTTGAACCATTCATGGGACACAAATTATAGATTCCGATGCTTCACTTCAGGTTTACTGTATCCCTCTGATCGTCTTATTGACGATGAAACACAGAAATTGCATCGGAATTAAATACAAAAGGCACAATGCCGGCTCAGGTACAAGAAGTCTTTCTCTTCTTACTGTCTATGTTTTGAACCTTTCCTGTGAGACCGGTTTTTGATTCCTATGCTTCACATCAGCATTACTGTATCCCTTGGACCTTCTTATTGACGACGAAACACAGAAATTGCATCGGAATTAAATAGAAAAGGCACAATGCCGACTTAAGTACAAGGGAACTGACTCGTCTTACTGTGTATGTTTTGAACCATTCCTGTGACACTAGTTATAGATTCCGATGCTTCACTTCAGGTTCACTGTACCCTCTGACCTTCTTATTGACGATGAAACACTGAAATTGCATCGGAATTAAACACAAAAGGCACAATGCCGACTTAAGTACAACAAAACTGACTCGTCTTACTGTCTTTGTTTTGAACCATTCCTGTGACACTAGCTATAGATTCCGATGCTTCACTTCAGATTAACTGTATCCCTCTGACCTTCTTATTGACGATGAAACACAGAAATTGAATCGGAATTACATACAAAAGGCACAACGCCGACTTAAGTACAAGAAAAATGACTCTTCTTACTGTCTATGTTTTGAAAGGTTCCTGTGACACTAGTTATAGATTCCGATGCTTCACTTCAGGTTTACTGTATCCCTCTGACCTTCTTATTGACGATGAAACACAGAAATTGCATCGGAATTAAATACAAAAGACACAATGCCGACTTAAGTACAAGAATACTGACTATTCTTACTGTCTATGTTTTAAACCGTTCATGTGACACTATTTATAGATTCCGATGCTTTACTCCAGGTTTACTGTATCCCTCTGACCTTCTTGTTGACGATGAATCACAGAAATTACTTCGGAATTAAATAGAAAAGGCACAATGCCGATTTAAGTACAAGAAAACTGACTCTTCTTACTGTCTATGTTTTGATCCATTCCTGTGACACTAGTTATAGATTCCGATGCTTCACTTCAGGTTTACTGTATCCCTCTGACCTTCTTATTGACGATGAAACATAGAAATTGCATCGGAATTAATTAGAAAAGGAACAGTGCCGACTTAAGTACAAGAAAAATGACTCTTCTTACTGTCTATGTTTTGAACCATTTCCATGACACTAGTTATAGATTCCGATGCTTCTTTTCACGTTTACTGTATCCCTCTGACCTTCTTAGTGACGATGAAACACAGAAATTGCATCGGAATTAAATGGAAAAGGCACAATGCCGACTTCAGTACAAGATAACTGACTCTTTTTCCTGTCTATGTTTTGAACCATTCCTGTAACACTAGTTATAGATTCCGATGCTTCACTTCTGTTTTAATGTATCCGTCTGATCGTCTTATTGACGATGAAACACAGATATTGCATCGGAAATAAATACAAAAGGCACAATGCCGACTCAAGTGCAAGTACTCTGGCTCTTCTAACTGTCTATGATTTGAACCTTTCATGTGAGACCGGTTTCAGATTCCGATGCTTCACTTCAGGTTTACTGTATCCCTTGGACCTTCTTATTGACGACGAACTCAGAAATTGCATAGGAATTAAATAGAAAATGCACAATGCCGACTTCAGTACAAGATAACTGACTCTTTTTCCTGTCTCTGTTTTGAACCTTTCCTGTGACACTAGTTTTAGATTCCGATGCTTCACTTCAGGTTTACTGTATCCAGCTGACTCTCTGATTGACGATGAAACACAGAAATTGCATCGGAATTAAATACAAAAGGCACAATGCCGACTTAAGTACAAGAAGACTGACTCTTCCTACTGTCTATGTTTTGAACCATTCATGTGACACTAGCTATAGATACCGATGCTTCACTTCCGGTTTACTGTATCCCTCTGATCGTCTTATTGACGATGAAACACAGAAATTGCATCGGAATTAAATAGAAAAGGCACAATGCCGACTTAAGTACAAGGGAACTGACTCATCTAACTGTGTATGTTTTGAACCATTCCTGTGACACTAGTTATAGATTCCGATGCTTCACTTCAGGTTCACTGTACCCTCTGACCTTCTTGTTGACGATGAATCACAGAAATTACTTCGGAATTAAATAGAAAAGGAACAGTGCCGACTTAAGTACAAGAAAACTGACTCTTCTTACTGTCTATGTTTTGAACCATTCCCAAGACACTAGTTATAGATTCCGATGCTTCACTTCACGTTTACTGTATCCCTCTGACCCTCTTATTGACGATGAAACACAAAAATTGAATCGGAATTACATACAAAAGGCACAACGCCGACTTAAGTACAAGAAAACTGACTCTTCTTACTGTCTATGTTTTGAACCATTCCTGTGACACTAGTTACAGATTCCGATGCTTCACTTCAGGTTTACTGTATCCTTCTGACCTTCTTACTGACGATGAAACACAGAAATCACATCGGAATTAAATAGAAAAGGCACAATGCCGACTTAAGTACAAGAAAACTGACTCTTCTTACTGTCTATGTTTTGAACCATTCCTGTGACACTAAATATAGATTCCGATGCCTCACTTCAGGTTTACTGTATCCCTCTGACCTTCTTATTGACGATGAAACACAGAAATCGAATCGGAATTAAATACAAAAAGCACAATGCCGACTGAAGTACAAGAAAACAGACTCTTCTAACTGTCTACGTTTTGAACCATTCATGTGACACTAGTTATAGATTCCGATGCTTCACTTCAGGTTTCCTGTATCCCTCAGACCTTCTTATTGACGATGAATCACAGAAATTACTTCGGAATTAAATAGAAAAGGAACAGTGCCGACTTAAGTACAAGAAAACTGACTCTTCTTACTGTCTATGTTTTGAACCATTCCCAAGACACTAGTTATAGATTCCGATGCTTCACTTCACGTTTACTGTATCCCTCTGACCCTCTTATTGACGATGAAACACAAAAATTGAATCGGAATTACATACAAAAGGCACAACGCCGACTTAAGTACAAGAAAACTGACTCTTCTTACTGTCTATGTTTTGAACCATTCCTGTGACACTAGTTACAGATTCCGATGCTTCACTTCAGGTTTACTGTATCCTTCTGACCTTCTTACTGACGATGAGACACAGAAATCACATCGGAATTAAATAGAAAAGGCACAATGCCGACTTAAGTACAAGAAAACTGACTCTTCTTACTGTCTATGTTTTGAACCATTCCTGTGACACTAAATATAGATTCCGATGCCTCACTTCAGGTTTACTGTATCCCTCTGACCTTCTTACTGACGATGAAACACAGAAATCGAATAGGAATTAAATACAAAAAGCACAATGCCGACTGAAGTACAAGAAAACAGACTCTTCTAACTGTCTACGTTTTGAACCATTCATGTGACACTAGTTATAGATTCCGATGCTTCACTTCAGGTTTCCTGTATCCCTCAGACCTTCTTATTGACGATGAAACACAGAAATTGCATCGGAATTAAAGAGAAAAGGCACAATGCCGACTTATGTACAAGAAAACTGACTCTTCGTACTGTCTATGTTTTGAACCAATCATGTGACACTAGTTATAAATTCCGATCCTTCATTTCAGTTTTACTGTATCCCTCTGACCTTCTTATTGACGATGAAACACAGAAATTGCATCGGAATTAAATACAAAAGGCACAATGCCGACTTAAGTACAAGATATCTGACTCTTCTTACTGTCTACGGTTTGAACCATACCTGTGACACTAGTTATAGATTCCGATGCTTCACTTTAGGTTTACTGTATCCCTCTGACCTTCTTATTGACGATGAAACACAGAAATTGCATCGAAATTAAATACAAACGGCACAATGCCGTCTTAATTACAAGAAAACTGACTCTTCTTACCCTCTATGTTTTGAACCATTCATGGGACACAAATTATAGATTCCGATGCTTCACTTCAGGTTTACTGTATCCCTCTGATCGTCTTATTGACGATGAAACACAGAAATTGCATCGGAATTAAATACAAAAGGCACAATGCCGGCTCAGGTACAAGAAGTCTTTCTCTTCTTACTGTCTATGTTTTGAACCTTTCCTGTGAGACCGGTTTTTGATTCCTATGCTTCACATCAGCATTACTGTATCCCTTGGACCTTCTTATTGACGACGAAACACTGAAATTGCATCGGAATTAAATAGAAAAGGCACAATGCCGACTTAAGTACAAGGGAACTGACTCGTCTTACTGTGTATGTTTTGAACCATTCCTGTGACACGAGTTATAGATTCCGATGCTTCACTTCAGGTTCACTGTACCCTCTGACCTTCTTATTGACGATGAAACACTGAAATTGCATCGGAATTAAACACAAAAGGCACAATGCCGACTTAAGTACAAGAAAACTGACTCGTCTTACTGTCTTTGTTTTGAACCATTCCTGTGACACTAGTTATAGATTCCGATGCTTCACTTCAGGTTTACTGTATCCCTCTGACCTTCTTATTGACGATGAAGCACAGATATTGCATCGGAATTAAATACAAATGGCACAATGACGACTTAAGTACAAGCAAACTGACTCTTCTTACTGTCTATGTTTTGATCCATTCCTGTGACACTAGTTATAGATTCCGATGCTTCACTGCAGGTTTACTGTATCCCTCTGACCATCTTATTGACGATGATGCACAGAAATTGCATCGGAATTAAATATAAAAGGCACAATGCCGACTTAAGTACAAGAAAACAGACTCGTCTTACTGTCTATGTTTGAACCATTCCTGTGACACTAGTTATTGATTCCGATGCTCCACTTCATATTTACTGTATCCCTCTGACCTTCTTATTGACGATGAAACACAGAAATTGCATGGGAATTAAATACAAAAATCACAATGCCGACTTAAGTACAAGAAAGCTGACTCTTCTAACTGTCTATGTTTTGAACCATTCATGTGACACTAGTTATAGATTCCGATGCTTCACTTCAGGTTTACTGTATCCCTCTGACCTTCTTATTGACGATGAAACACAGAAATTGCATCGGAATTAAATACAAAAGGCACAATGCCGACTTAAGTACAAGAAAACAGACTCTTCTTACTGTCTATGGTTTGAACCATTCCTGTGACACTAGTTATAGATTCCGATGCTTCACTCCAGGTTTACTGTATCCCTCTGACCTTCTTATCGACGATGAAACATACAAATTGCATCGGAATAAAATAGAAAGGCACAATGCCGACTGAAGTACAAGAAAACTGACTCATCTTACTGTCTATGTTTTGAACCATTCCTGAGACACTAGTTATAGATTCCGATGCTTAACTTCAGGTTTGCTGTATCCCTCTGACCTTCTTATTGACGATGAAACACAGAAATTGCATCGAAATTAAATACAAACGGCACAATGCCGTCGTAATTACAAGAAAACTGACTCTTCTTACCCTCTATGTTTTGAACCATTCATGGGACACAAATTATAGATTCCGATGCTTCACTTCAGGTTTACTGTATCCCTCTGATCGTCTTATTGACGATGAAACACAGAAATTGCATCGGAATTAAATACAAAAGGCACAATGCCGGCTCAGGTACAAGAAGTCTTTCTCTTCTTACTGTCTATGTTTTGAACCTTTCCTGTGAGACCGGTTTTTGATTCCTATGCTTCACATCAGCATTACTGTATCCCTTGGACCTTCTTATTGACGACGAAACACAGAAATTGCATCGGAATTAAATAGAAAAGGCACAATGCCGACTTAAGTACAAGGGAACTGACTCGTCTTACTGTGTATGTTTTGAACCATTCCTGTGACACTAGTTATAGATTCCGATGCTTCACTTCAGGTTCACTGTACCCTCTGACCTTCTTATTGACGATGAAACACTGAAATTGCATCGGAATTAAACACAAAAGGCACAATGCCGACTTAAGTACAACAAAACTGACTCGTCTTACTGTCTTTGTTTTGAACCATTCCTGTGACACTAGCTATAGATTCCGATGCTTCACTTCAGATTAACTGTATCCCTCTGACCTTCTTATTGACGATGAAACACAGAAATTGAATCGGAATTACATACAAAAGGCACAACGCCGACTTAAGTACAAGAAAAATGACTCTTCTTACTGTCTATGTTTTGAAAGGTTCCTGTGACACTAGTTATAGATTCCGATGCTTCACTTCAGGTTTACTGTATCCCTCTGACCTTCTTATTGACGATGAAACACAGAAATTGCATCGGAATTAAATACAAAAGACACAATGCCGACTTAAGTACAAGAATACTGACTATTCTTACTGTCTATGTTTTAAACCGTTCATGTGACACTATTTATAGATTCCGATGCTTTACTCCAGGTTTACTGTATCCCTCTGACCTTCTTGTTGACGATGAATCACAGAAATTACTTCGGAATTAAATAGAAAAGGCACAATGCCGATTTAAGTACAAGAAAACTGACTCTTCTTACTGTCTATGTTTTGATCCATTCCTGTGACACTAGTTATAGATTCCGATGCTTCACTTCAGGTTTACTGTATCCCTCTGACCTTCTTATTGACGATGAAACATAGAAATTGCATCGGAATTAATTAGAAAAGGAACAGTGCCGACTTAAGTACAAGAAAAATGACTCTTCTTACTGTCTATGTTTTGAACCATTTCCATGACACTAGTTATAGATTCCGATGCTTCTTTTCACGTTTACTGTATCCCTCTGACCTTCTTAGTGACGATGAAACACAGAAATTGCATCGGAATTAAATGGAAAAGGCACAATGCCGACTTCAGTACAAGATAACTGACTCTTTTTCCTGTCTATGTTTTGAACCATTCCTGTAACACTAGTTATAGATTCCGATGCTTCACTTCTGTTTTAATGTATCCGTCTGATCGTCTTATTGACGATGAAACACAGATATTGCATCGGAAATAAATACAAAAGGCACAATGCCGACTCAAGTGCAAGTACTCTGGCTCTTCTAACTGTCTATGATTTGAACCTTTCATGTGAGACCGGTTTCAGATTCCGATGCTTCACTTCAGGTTTACTGTATCCCTTGGACCTTCTTATTGACGACGAACTCAGAAATTGCATAGGAATTAAATAGAAAATGCACAATGCCGACTTCAGTACAAGATAACTGACTCTTTTTCCTGTCTCTGTTTTGAACCTTTCCTGTGACACTAGTTTTAGATTCCGATGCTTCACTTCAGGTTTACTGTATCCAGCTGACTCTCTGATTGACGATGAAACACAGAAATTGCATCGGAATTAAATACAAAAGGCACAATGCCGACTTAAGTACAAGAAGACTGACTCTTCCTACTGTCTATGTTTTGAACCATTCATGTGACACTAGCTATAGATACCGATGCTTCACTTCCGGTTTACTGTATCCCTCTGATCGTCTTATTGACGATGAAACACAGAAATTGCATCGGAATTAAATAGAAAAGGCACAATGCCGACTTAAGTACAAGGGAACTGACTCATCTAACTGTGTATGTTTTGAACCATTCCTGTGACACTAGTTATAGATTCCGATGCTTCACTTCAGGTTCACTGTACCCTCTGACCTTCTTGTTGACGATGAATCACAGAAATTACTTCGGAATTAAATAGAAAAGGAACAGTGCCGACTTAAGTACAAGAAAACTGACTCTTCTTACTGTCTATGTTTTGAACCATTCCCAAGACACTAGTTATAGATTCCGATGCTTCACTTCACGTTTACTGTATCCCTCTGACCCTCTTATTGACGATGAAACACAAAAATTGAATCGGAATTACATACAAAAGGCACAACGCCGACTTAAGTACAAGAAAACTGACTCTTCTTACTGTCTATGTTTTGAACCATTCCTGTGACACTAGTTACAGATTCCGATGCTTCACTTCAGGTTTACTGTATCCTTCTGACCTTCTTACTGACGATGAAACACAGAAATCACATCGGAATTAAATAGAAAAGGCACAATGCCGACTTAAGTACAAGAAAACTGACTCTTCTTACTGTCTATGTTTTGAACCATTCCTGTGACACTAAATATAGATTCCGATGCCTCACTTCAGGTTTACTGTATCCCTCTGACCTTCTTATTGACGATGAAACACAGAAATCGAATCGGAATTAAATACAAAAAGCACAATGCCGACTGAAGTACAAGAAAACAGACTCTTCTAACTGTCTACGTTTTGAACCATTCATGTGACACTAGTTATAGATTCCGATGCTTCACTTCAGGTTTCCTGTATCCCTCAGACCTTCTTATTGACGATGAAACACAGAAATTGCATCGGAATTAAAGAGAAAAGGCACAATGCCGACTTATGTACAAGAAAACTGACTCTTCGTACTGTCTATGTTTTGAACCAATCATGTGACACTAGTTATAAATTCCGATCCTTCATTTCAGTTTTACTGTATCCCTCTGACCTTCTTATTGACGATGAAACACAGAAATTGCATCGGAATTAAATACAAAAGGCACAATGCCGACTTAAGTACAAGATATCTGACTCTTCTTACTGTCTACGGTTTGAACCATACCTGTGACACTAGTTATAGATTCCGATGCTTCACTTTAGGTTTACTGTATCCCTCTCACCTTCTTATTGACGATGAAACACAGAAATTGCATCGAAATTAAATACAAACGGCACAATGCCGTCTTAATTACAAGAAAACTGACTCTTCTTACCCTCTATGTTTTGAACCATTCATGGGACACAAATTATAGATTCCGATGCTTCACTTCAGGTTTACTGTATCCCTCTGATCGTCTTATTGACGATGAAACACAGAAATTGCATCGGAATTAAATACAAAAGGCACAATGCCGGCTCAGGTACAAGAAGTCTTTCTCTTCTTGCTGTCTATGTTTTGAACCTTTCCTGTGAGACCGGTTTTTGATTCCTATGCTTCACATCAGCATTACTGTATCCCTTGGACCTTCTTATTGACGACGAAACACTGAAATTGCATCGGAATTAAATAGAAAAGGCACAATGCCGACTTAAGTACAAGGGAACTGACTCGTCTTACTGTGTATGTTTTGAACCATTCCTGTGACACGAGTTATAGATTCCGATGCTTCACTTCAGGTTCACTGTACCCTCTGACCTTCTTATTGACGATGAAACACTGAAATTGCATCGGAATTAAACACAAAAGGCACAATGCCGACTTAAGTACAAGAAAACTGACTCGTCTTACTGTCTTTGTTTTGAACCATTCCTGTGACACTAGCTATGGATTCCGATGCTTCACTTCAGATTAACTGTATCCCTCTGACCTTCTTATTGACGATGAAACACAGAAATTGAATCGGAATTACATACAGAAGGCACAACGCCGACTTAAGTACAAGAAAACTGACTCTTCTTACTGTCTATGTTTTGAAAGGTTCCTGTGACACTAGTTATAGATTCCGATGCTTCACTTCAGGTTTACTGTATCCCTCTGACCTTCTTATTGACGATGAAACACAGAAATTGCATCGGAATTAAATACAAAAGACACAATGCCGACTTAAGTACAAGAATACTGACTATTCTTACTGTCTATGTTTTAAACCGTTCATGTGACACTATTTATGGATTCCGATGCTTTACTCCAGGTTTACTGTATCCCTCTGACCTTCTTGTTGACGATGAATCACAGAAATTACTTCGGAATTAAATAGAAAAGGCACAATGCCGATTTAAGTACAAGAAAACTGACTCTTCTTACTGTCTATGTTTTGATCCATTCCTGTGACACTAGTTATAGATTCCGATGCTTCACTTCAGGTTTACTGTATCCCTCTGACCTTCTTATTGACGATGAAACATAGAAATTGCATCGGAATTAATTTGAAAAGGAACAGTGCCGACTTAAGTACAAGAAAAATGACTCCTCTTACTGTCTATGTTTTGAACCATTTCCATGACACTAGTTATAGATTCCGATGCTTCTTTTCACGTTTACTGTATCCCTCTGACCTTCTTAGTGACGATGAAACACAGAAATTGCATCGGAATTAAATGGAAAAGGCACAATGCCGACTTCAGTACAAGATAACTGACTCTTTTTCCTGTCTATGTTTTGAACCATTCCTGTAACACTAGTTATAGATTCCGATGCTTCACTTCTGTTTTAATGTATCCGTCTGATCGTCTTATTGACGATGAAACACAGATATTGCATCGGAAATAAATACAAAAGGCACAATGCCGACTCAAGTGCAAGTACTCTGGCTCTTCTAACTGTCTATGATTTGAACCTTTCATGTGAGACCGGTTTCAGATTCCGATGCTTCACTTCAGGTTTACTGTATCCCTTGGACCTTCTTATTGACGACGAACTCAGAAATTGCATAGGAATTAAATAGAAAATGCACAATGCCGACTTCAGTACAAGATAACTGACTCTTTTTCCTGTCTCTGTTTTGAACCTTTCCTGTGACACTAGTTTTAGATTCCGATGCTTCACTTCAGGTTTACTGTATCCAGCTGACTCTCTGATTGACGATGAAACACAGAAATTGCATCGGAATTAAATACAAAAGGCACAATGCCGACTTAAGTACAAGAAGACTGACTCTTCCTACTGTCTATGTTTTGAACCATTCATGTGACACTAGTTATAGATACCGATGCTTCACTTCCGGTTTACTGTATCCCTCTGATCGTCTTATTGACGATGAAACACAGAAATTGCATCGGAATTAAATAGAAAAGGCACAATGCCGACTTAAGTACAAGGGAACTGACTCATCTAACTGTGTATGTTTTGAACCATTCCTGTGACACTAGTTATAGATTCCGATGCTTCACTTCAGGTTCACTGTACCCTCTGACCTTCTTGTTGACGATGAATCACAGAAATTACTTCGGAATTAAATAGAAAAGGAACAGTGCCGACTTAAGTACAAGAAAACTGACTCTTCTTACTGTCTATGTTTTGAACCATTCCCAAGACACGAGTTATAGATTCCGATGCTTCACTTCACGTTTACTGTATCCCTCTGACCCTCGTATTGACGATGAAACACAAAAATTGAATCGGAATTACATACAAAAGGCACAACGCCGACTTAAGTACAAGAAAACTGACTCTTCTTACTGTCTATGTTTTGAACCATTCCTGTGACACTAGTTACAGATTCCGATGCTTCACTTCAGGTTTACTGTATCCTTCTGACCTTCTTACTGACGATGAATCACAGAAATCACATCGGAATTAAATAGAAAAGGCACAATGCCGACTTAAGTACAAGAAAACTGACTCTTCTTACTGTCTATGTTTTGAACCATTCCTGTGACACTAAATATAGATTCCGATGCCTCACTTCAGGTTTACTGTATCCCTCTGACCTTCTTATTGACGATGAAACACAGAAATCGAATCGGAATTAAATACAAAAAGCACAATGCCGACTGAAGTACAAGAAAACAGACTCTTCTAACTGTCTACGTTTTGAACCATTCATGTGACACTAGTTATAGATTCCGATGCTTCACTTCAGGTTTCCTGTATCCCTCAGACCTTCTTATTGACGATGAAACACAGAAATTGCATCGGAATTAAAGAGAAAAGGCACAATGCCGACTTATGTACAAGAAAACTGACTCTTCGTACTGTCTATGTTTTGAACCAATCATGTGACACTAGTTATAAATTCCGATCCTTCATTTCAGTTTTACTGTATCCCTCTGACCTTCTTATTGACGATGAAACATAGAAATTGCATCGGAATTAAATACTAAAGGCACAATGCCGACATAAGTACAGGAAAACTGACTCTTCTTACTGTCAATGTTTGAACCATTCCTGTGACACTAGTTATTGATTCCGATGCTTTACTTCAGATTTACTGTAGTCCTCTGACCTTCTTATTGACGAAGAAACACAGATATTGCATCGGAGTTATATACAAAAGGCACAACGCCAACTTAAGTACAAGAAAACTGACTCTTCTTACAGTCTATGTTTTGAACCATTACTGTGACACTTGTTATAGATTCTGATGCTTCACTTCAGGTTTACTGTATCCCTCTGACCTTCTTATTGACGATGAAGCGCAGATATTGCATCGGAATTAAATACAAATGGCACAATGACGACTTAAGTACAAGCAAACTGACTCTTCTTACTGTCTATGTTTTGAACCATTCCTGTGACTCTAGTTATAGATTCCGATGCTTCACTTCGGTTTACTGTATTCCTCTGACCTTCTTATTGACGATGAAACACAGAAATTGCATCGGAATTAAATACAAAAGGCACAATGCCGACTTAAGTACAAGAAAACTGACTCTTCTTACTGTCTATGTTTTGATCCATTCCTGTGACACTAGTTATAGATTCCGATGCTTCACTTCAGGTTTACTGTATCCCTCTGACCTTCTTATTGACGATGAAACATACAAATTGCATCGGAATAAAATAGAAAGGCACAATGCCGACTGAAGTACAAGAAAACTGACTCTTCTTAATGTCTATGTTTTTAACCATTCCTGTGACACTAGTTATAGATTCCGATGCTTTACTTCAGGTTTACTGTATCTTTGTGACCTTCTTAATGACGATGATACACAGAACTTGCATCGGAATTAAATACAAACCGCACAATGCCGACTTATGTACAAGAAAACTGACTCTTCTTACTGTCTATGTTTGAATCATTCATGTAACACTTTTTATAGATTGCGATGCTTCACTTCAGGTTTACTGTATCCCTCTGAACTTCTTATTGACGATGAAACACAGAAATTTCATCGGAATTAAATACAAAAATCACAAAGCCGACTTAAGTACATGAAAACTGACTCTTCTTACTGTCTATGCTTTGAACCATTCCTGTAACACTAGTTATAGATTCCGTTGCTTCACTTCAGTTTTAATGTATCCGTCTGATCGTCTTATTGACGATGAAACACAGATATTGCATCGGAAATAAATACAAAAGGCACAATGCCGACTCAAGTGCAAGTACACTGGCTCTTCTAACTGTCTATGATTTGAACCTTTCACGTGAGACCGGTTTCACAATCCGATGCTTCACTTCAGGTTTACTGTATCCCTTGGACCTTCTTATTGACGACGAACTCAGAAATTGCATAGGAATTAAATAGAAAATGCACAATGCCGACTTCAGTACAAGATAACTGACTCTTTTTCCTGTCTCTGTTTTGAACCTTTCCTGTGACACTAGTTATAGATTCCGATGCTTCACTTCAGGTTTACTGTATCCAGCTGACTCTCTGATTGACGATGAAACACAGAAATTGCATCGGAATTAAATACAAAAGGCACAATGCCGACTTAAGTACAAGAAGACTGACTCTTCCTACTGTCTATGTTTTGAACCATTCGTGTGACACTAGTTATAGATACCGATGCTTCACTTCCGGTTTACTGTATCCCTCTGATCGTCTTATTGACGATGAAACACAGAAATTGCATCGGAATTAAATAGAAAAGGCACAATGCCGACTTAAGTACAAGGGAACTGACTCATCTTACTGTGTATGATTTGAACCATTCCTGTGACACTAGTTATAGATTCCGATGCTTCACTTCAGGTTCACTGTACCCTCTGACCTTCTTGTTGACGATGAATCACAGAAATTACTTCGGAATTAAATAGAAAAGGAACAGTGCCGACTTAAGTACAAGAAAACTGACTCTTCTTACTGTCTGTATTTTGAACCATTCCCAAGACACTAGTTATAGATTCCGATGCTTCACTTCACGTTTACTGTATCCCTCTGACCCTCTTATTGACGATGAAACACAAAAATTGAATCGGAATTATATACAAAAGGCACAACGCCGACTTAAGTACAAGAAAACTGACTCTTCTTACTGTCTATGTTTTGAACCATTCCTGTGACACTAGTTACAGATTCCGATGCTTCACTTCAGGTTTACTGTATCCTTCTGACCTTCTTACTGACGATGAAACACAGAAATCACATCGGAATTAAATAGAAAAGGCACAATGCCGACTTAAGTACAAGAAAACTGACTCTTCTTACTGTCTATGTTTTGAACCATTCCTGTGACACTAAATATAGATTCCGATGCCTCACTTCAGGTTTACTGTATCCCTCTGACCTTCTTATTGACGATGAAACACAGAAATCGCATCGGAATTAAATACAAAAAGCACAATGCCGACTGAAGTACAAGAAAACAGACTCTTCTAACTGTCTACGTTTTGAACCATTCATGTGACACTAGTTATAGATTCCGATGCTTCACTTCAGGTTTCCTGTATCCCTCTGACCTTCTTATTGACGATGAAACACAGAAATTGCTTCGGAATTAAATACAAATGGCACAATGCCGACTTAAGTACAAGAAAACTGACACTTCTTACTGTCTATGTTTGGATCCATTCCTGTGACACTAGTTATAGACTCCGATGCTTCACTTCAGGTGTACTGTATCCCTCTGTCCTTCTCATCGACGATGAAACATAGAAATTGCATCGGAATTAAATAGGAAAGGAACAATGCCGACTTAAGTACAAGAAAACTAACTCTTCTTACTGTCTATGTTTTGAACCATTCCTGTTACACTAGTTATAGATTCCGATGCTTCACTTCAGGTTTACTGTATCCTTCTGACCTTACAGACGATGAAACACAGAAATTGCATCTGAATTAAATACAAAATGCACAATGCCGACTGAAGTACAAGAAAACTGACTCTTCTTTACTGTCTATGTTGTGAACCATTCCTGTGACACTAGTTATATATTCCGATGCTTCACTTCTGGTTTACTGTATCCCTCTGACCCTCATATTGACGATGAAACACAGAAATTGCATCGGAGTTAAATACAAAAGGAACAATGCCGACTTAAGTACAAGAAAACTGACTCTTCTTGCAGTCTATGCTTTGAACCATTCCTGTGACACTAGTTATAGTTTCCGATGCTTCACTTCAGGTTTACTGTATCCCTCTGACCTTCTTATTGACGATGAAACACAGATATTGCGTCTGAACTAAATACAAATGGCACAATGACGACTTAAGTACAAGAAAACTGACTCTTCTTACTGTCTATGTTTTGAACCATTCCTGTGACACTAGTTATAGATTCCGATGCTTCACTTCAGGTTTACCCCTATTCCTCTGACCGTCTTAGTGACGATGAAACACAGAAATTGCATCGGAATTAAATACAAAAGGCACAATGCCGACTTAAGTACAAGAAGACTGACTCTTCTTACTGTCTATGTTTTGAACCATTCCTGTGACACTAGTTATAGATTCCGAAGCTTCACTTCAGGTTTACTGTATCCCTCTGACCTTCTTATTGACGATGAAACACTGAAATTGCATCGGAATTACATACAAAAGGCACAATGCCGACTTAAGTACAAGGAAACTGACTCTTCTTACTGTCTATGTTTGAACCATTAGTGTGACACTAAATAGTGATTCCGATGCTTCACTTCACTTTTACAGTATCCCTCTGACTTTCTTAATGACGGTGAAACGCAGAAATTGCATCGGAATTGAATACAAAAACCACAATTCCAACTTAAGTACAAGATAACTGACTCTTCTTACTGTCTATGTTTTGAACCATTCATGTGACACTAGTTATAGATTCCGAGGCTTCACCTCAGGTTTACTGTATCCCTCTGACCTTCTTATTGACGATGAAACACAGAAATCGCATCAGAATTAAATACAAAAGGCACAATGCCTACTTAAGTTCAAGAAAACTGACTCTGCTTACTGTCTAAGTTATGAACCATTCCTGTGATACTAGTTATAGATTCCGATGCTTCACTTCAGGATTACCGTATCCCTCAGACCTTCTTATTGACGATGAAACACAGAAATTGCATCGGAATTAAATAGAAAATGCACAATGCCGACTCAACTACACGAAAACTGACTCTTCTTACTGTCTATGTTTTGAACCATTCCTGTGACACTAGTTATGGATTTCGATGATTCACTTCAGGTTTACTGTATCCCTCTGACCTTCTTGTTGACGATGAAATACAGAAATTGCAGCGGAATTCAATACAAAAGGCACAATGCCGACTTAAGTACAAGAAAACTGACTCTTCTTTCTGTCAATGTTTTGAACCATTTCTGTGACACTAGTTATAGATTCCGATGCTTCACTTTGGTTTTACTGTATCCCTCTGACCTTCTTATTGACGATGAAACATAGAAATTGCATCGGAATTAAATAGAAAAGGAACAATGCCGACTTAAGTACAAGAAAACTGACTCTTCTTACTGTCTACGTTTTGAACTATTCCTGTGACACTAGTTATAGATGCCGATGCTTCACTTCAGGTTTACTGTATCCCTCTGACCTTCATATTGACGATGAAACACAGAAATTGCATCGGAGTTAAATACAATAGGAACAATGCCGACTTAAGTACAAGAAAACTGACTCTTCTTACAGTCTATGCTTTGAACCATTCCTGTGGCACTAGTTATAGATTCCGATGCTTCAGTTCAGGTTTACTGTATCCCTCTGACCTTCTTATTGACGATGAAACAAAGATATTGCGTCGGAACTAAATACAAATGGCACAATGACGACTTACGTACAAGAAAACTGACTCTTCTTACTGTCTATGTTTTGAACCATTCCTGTGACACTAGTTATAGACTCCGATGCTTCACATCAGGTTTACCGTATTCCTCTGACCTTCTTAGTAACGATGAAACACAGAAATTGCATCGGAATTAAATACAAAAGGCACAATGCCGACTTAAGTACAAGAAGACAGACGCTTCTTACTGTCTATGTTTTGAACCATTCCTGTGACACTAGTTATAGATTCCGATGCTTCACATCAGGTTAACTGTATCCCTCTGACCTTCTTATTGACGATGAAACACTGAAATTGCATCGGAATTACATACAAAAGGCACAATGCCGACTTAAGTACAAGGAAACTGACTCTTCTTACTGTCTATGTTTTGAACCATTCCTGTGACACTAGTTATAGTTGCCAATTCTTCACTTCAGGTTTACTGCATCCCTCTGACCTTCGTATTGTTGATGAAACACAGAGATTGCATCGGAATTAAATACAAAAGGCACAACGCCGACTTAAGTACAAGAAAACTGACTCTTCTTACTGTCTATGTTTTGAACCATTCATGTGACACTAGTTATAGATTCCGATGCTTCACTTCAGGTTTACTGTATCCCTCTGACCTTCGTATTGACGATGAAACACAGAAATCGCATCGGAATTAAATACAAAAGGCACATTGCCTACTTAAGTTCAAGAAAACTGACTCTTCTTACTGTCTACGTTATGAACCATTCCTGTGACACTAGTTATAGATTCCGATGTTTCACTTAAGGTTTACCGTATCCCTCAGCCCTTCTTATTGAGGATGAAACACAGAAATTGCATCGGAATTAAATAGAAAAGGCACAATGCCGACTTAACTACACGAAAACAGACTCTTCTTACTGTCCATGTTTTGAACCATTCCTGTGACACTAGTTAAAGATTCCGATGCTTCACCTCAGGTTTACTGTATCCCTCTGTCTTTCTTATTGACGATGAAACACAGAAATTGCAACGGAATTAAATACAAAAGGCACAATACCGACTTAAGTACAAGAAAACTG
This sequence comes from Schistocerca americana, assembly GCF_021461395.2. Lineage (NCBI taxonomy): Eukaryota > Metazoa > Arthropoda > Insecta > Orthoptera > Acrididae > Schistocerca > Schistocerca americana. The sequence goes on from NW_025726093.1 coordinate 3,528,677, forward strand.
ACTCTTCTTACTGTCAATGTTTTGAACCATTCCTGTGACACTAGTTATAGATTCCGATGCTTCACTTTGGGTTTACTGTATCCCTCTGACCTTCTTATTGACGATGAAACATAGAAATTGCATCGGAATTAAATAGAAAAGGAACAATGCCGACTTAAGTACAAGAAAACTGACTCTTCTTACTGTCTACGTTTTGAACTATTCCTGTGACACTAGTTATAGATGCCGATGCTTCACTTCAGGTGTACTGTATCCCTCTGACCTTCGTATTGACGATGAAACACAGAAATCGCATCGGAATTAAATACAAAAGGCACAATGCCTACTTAAGTTCAAGAAAACTGACTCTTCTTACTGTCTACGTTATGAACCATTCCTGTGACACTAGTTATAGATTCCGATGCTTAACTTAAGGTTTACCGTATCCCTCAGACCTTCTTATTGAGGATGAAACACAGAAATTGCATCGGAATTAAATAGAAAAGGCACAATGCCGACTTCACTACACGAAAACAGACTCTTCTTACTGTCTATGTTTTGAACCATTCCTGTGACACTAGTTAAAGCTTCCGATGCTTCACCTCAGGTTTACTGTATCCCTCTGTCTTTCTTATTGACGATGAAACACAGAAATTGCAACGGAATTAAATACAAAAGGCACAACGCCGACTTAAGTTCAAGAAAACTGACTCTTTTTACTGTCTATATTTTGAACTATTCATGTGACACTAGTAATAGATTCCGATGCTTTACTTCAGGTTTACTGTATCCCTCTGACCTTCTTATTGACGATGAAACATAGAAATTGCATCGGAATTAAATATAAAAGGCACAATTCCGACCCAAGTACAAGAAGACTGGCTCTTCTTACTGTCTATGTTTTGAACCATTTATGTGACACTAGTTATAGATTCCGATGCTTTACGTCAGGTTTACTGTATCCCTCTGACCTCCTTATTGTCGATAAAACACAGAAATTGCATTGGAATTAAATACGTAAGGCACAATGCCGACTTAAGTACAAGATAACTGTCTCTTCTTACTTTCTATGTTTTAACCACTCCTGTGACACTAGTTATAGATTCTGATGCTACACTTCAGGTTTACTGTATCCCTTTGACCTTCTTATTGACGATGAAACACAGAAATTTCATCGGAATTAAATACATAAGGCACAATTCCGACTTTAGTACAAGAAAACTGACTCTTGTTACTGTTTATGTTTTGAACCATTCCTGTGACACTCGTTATAGATTCCGGTGCTTCAGTTCCGGTTTACTGTATCCCTCTGATCTTCTTACTGACGATGAAACACAGAAATAGCATCGGAATAAAATACAAAAGGCACAATGCCGACTTAAGTACAAGATAACTGATTCTTCTTACTGTCTATGTGTTGAAGCATTCATGTGACACTAGTTATAGATTCCGATGCTTCACTTCATTTTTACTGTATCCCTGTGACCTTCTTATTGACGATGAAACAAAGAATTTGCATCGGAATTAAATTCAAAAAGCACAAAGCCGACTAAAGTACAAGAAAACTGACTCTTCTTACTGTCTATGATTTGTATCATTCGTGTGACACTAAATAGTGATTCCGAAGCTTCACTTCAGGTTTACTGTATCCCTCTGACCTTCTTATTGACGATGAAACACAGAAATTGCATCGGAATTGAATACAAAAAGCACAATGCCAACTTAAGTACAAGAAAGTACGATGAAACACAGAAATCGCATCGGAATTAAATACAAAAGGCACAATGCCTACTTAAGTTCAAGAAAACTGACTCTTCTTACTGTCTACGTTATGAACCATTCCTGTGACACTAGTTATAGATTCCGATGCTTCACTTAAGGTTTACCGTATCCCTCAGACCTTCTTATTGAGGATGAAACACAGAAATTGCATCGGAATTAAATAGAAATGCACAATGCCGACTTAACTACACGAAAACAGACTCTTCTTACTGTCCATGTTTTGAACCATTCCTGTGACACTAGTTAAAGATTCCGATGCTTCACCTCAGGTTTACTGTATCCCTCTGCCTTTCTTATTGACGATGAAACACAGAAATTGCAACGGAATTAAATACAAAAGGCACAATGCCGACTTAAGTACAAGAAAACTGACTCTTCTTACTGTCAATGTTTTGAACCATTCCTGTGACACTAGTTATAGATTCCGATGCTTCACTTTGGGTTTACTGTATCCCTCTGACCTTCTTATTGACGATGAAACATAGAAATTGCATCGGAATTAAATAGAAAAGGAACAATGCCGACTTAAGTACAAGAAAACTGACTCTTCTTACTGTCTACGTTTTGAACTATTCCTGTGACACTAGTTATAGATGCCGATGCTTCACTTCAGGTTTACTGTATCCCTCCAACCTTCGTATTGACGATGAAACACAGAAATTGCATCGGAATTAAATAGAAAAGGCACAATGCCGAATTAAGTACAAGAAAACTGACCCTTCTTACTGTCTGTGTTTTGAACCATTTCTGTGACACTAAATATTGATTCCGATGCTTCACCTCAGGTTTACTGTATCCCTCTGACCTTCATATTGACGATGAAACAAAGATATTGCATCGGAGTTAAATACAATAGGAACAATGCCGACTTAAGTACAAGAAAACTGACTCTTCTTACAGTCTATGCTTTGAACCATTCCTGTGGCACTAGTTATAGATTCCGATGCTTCAGTTCAGGTTTACTGTATCCCTCTGACCTTCTTATTGACGATGAAACAAAGATATTGCGTCGGAACTAAATACAAATGGCACAATGACGACTTAAGTACAAGAAAACTGACTCTTCTTACTGTCTATGTCTGAACCATTCCTGTGACACTAAATAGTGATTCCGATGCTTCACTTCAAGTTTCCAGTATCCCTCTGACCTTCTTATTGACGGTGAAATACAGAAATTGCATCGGAATTGAATACAAAAAGCACAGTTCCAGCAAAATAACTGACTCTTCTTACTGTCTATGTTTTGAACCATTCATGTGACACTAGTTATAGATTCCGATGCTTCACTTCAGGTTTACTGTATCCCTCTGACCTTCGTATTGACGATGAAACACAGAAATCGCATCGGAATTAAATACAAAAGGCACAATGCCGACTTAAGTACAAGATAACTGTCTCTTCTTACTTTCTATGTTTTGACCATTCCTGTGACACTAGTTACAGATTCCGATGCTTCACCTCAGGTTTACTAAATCCCTCTGTCTTTCTTATTGACGGTGAAACACAGAAATTGCAACGGAATTAAATACAAAAGGCACAATGCCGACTTAAGTTCAAGAAAACTGACTCATCTTACTGTCTATGTTTTGAACCATACCTGTGACACTAAATATGGATTCCGATGATTCACTTCAGGTTTACTGTATCCCTCTGACCATCTTGTTGACGATGAAATACAGAAATTGCAGCGGAATTGAATACAAAAGGCACAATGCCGACTTAAGTGTAAGAAAACTGACTCTTTTTACTGTCTATATTTTGAACTATTCATGTGACTCTAGTAATAGATTCCGATGCTTTACTTCAGGTTTACTGTATCCCTCTGACCTTCTTATTGACGATGAAACATAGAAATTGCATCGGAATTATATACAAAAGGCACAATGCCGACTTAAGTACAAGAAAACTGACTCTTCTTACTGCCTATGTTTTGAACCATTCCTGTGACACTACTTATAGATTCCGATGCTTCACTTCCGGTTTACTGTATCCCTCTGACCTTCTTATTGACGATGAAACACAGAAATAGCTTCGGAATTAAATACGAAAGGCACAATGCCGACTTAAGTACAAGATAACTGTCTCTTCTTACTTTCTATGTTTTAACCACTCCTGTGACACTAGTTATAGATTCTGATGCTACACTTCAGCTTTACTGTATCCCTGTGACCTTCTTATTGACGATGAAACAAAGAATTTGCATCGGAATTAAATTCAAAAAGCACAATGCCGACTAAAGTACAAGAAAACTGTCTCTTCTTACTGTCTATGCTTTGTATCATTCGTGTGACACTAAATAGTGATTCCGAAGCTTCACTTCAGGTTTACTGTATCCCTCTGACCTTCTTATTGACGATGAAACACAGAAATTGCATCGGAATTGAATACAAAAAGCACAATGCCAACTTAAGTACAAGAAAACTGACCCTTCTTACTGTCTATGTTTTGAACCATTCAAGTGACACTAGTTATAGACTCCGATGCTTCACTTCAGGTTTATTGTATCCCTCTGACCTTCTTATTGACGATGAAACACAGAAATCGCATCGGAATTAAATACAAAAGGCACAATGCCTACTTAAGTTCAAGAAAACTGGCTCTTCTTACTGTCTAAGTTATGAACCATTCCTGTGACACTAGTAATAGATTCCGATGCTTCACTTCAGGTTTACTGAATCCCTCTGACCTTCTTATTGACGATGAAACACAGAAATTGCATCGGAGTTAAATACAAAAGGCACAATGCCGACTTAAGTACAAGAAAACTGACTCTTCTTACTGTCTATGTTTTGAACCATTCCTGTGACACTAGTTACAGATTCCGATGCTTCACTTCAGGTTTACTGTATCCCTCTGACCTTCTTATTGACGATGAAACACAGAAATAGCTTCGGAATTAGATACAAAAGGCACAATGCCGACTTAAGTACAAGATAACTGACTCTTCTTACTGTCTATGTGTTGAACCATTCATGTGACACAAGTTATAGATTCCGATGCTTCACTTCATTATTACTGTATCCCTCTGACCTTTTTATTGACAATGAATCACAGAAATTGCATCGGAATTAAATACAAAAGGCACAATGCCGACTTAAGTACAAGAAAACTGACTCTTCTTACTGTCTATGTTTTAACCATTCCTGTGACACTAGTTATAGATTCCGATTTTTCACTTCAGGTTTACTGTAACCCTCTGTCCTTCTTATTGACGAGGAAAGACAGAAATTGCATCGGAATTAAATACAAAAGGCACAATTCCGACTTAAGTACAAGAAAACTGAGTCTTCTTACTGTCTATGTTTTGAACCATTCCAGTGACACTAGTTATAGATTCCGATGCTTCACTTCAGGTTTACTGTATCCCTCTGGCCTTCTTATTGACGTTGAACACACAGAGATTTCAACGGAATTAAATACATAAGGCACAATTCCGACTTAAGTACAAGAAAACTGACTCTTGTTACTGTCTAAGTTTTGAACCATTCCTGAGACAATAGATATAGATTCCGATGCTTCACTTCAGCTTTACTGAATGCCTCTGACCTTATACTGACGATGAAACACAGAATTTGCATCGGAATTAAATATAAAAGGCACAATACCGACTCAAGTACAAGAAGACTGGCTCATCTTACTGTCTATGTTTTGAACCATTTCTGTGACACTAGTTATAGATTCCGATGCTTTACGTCAGGTTTACTGTATCCCTCTGACCTTCTCATTGTCGATGAAACACAGAAATTGCATCAGAATTAAATACAAAAGGCACAATGCCGACTCAAGTACAAGAAGACTGGCTCTTCTTACTGTCTATGATTTGAACCTTTCCTGTGGCACTAGTTATGGATTCGGATGCTCGAATTCAGGTTCACTGCCTCCCTCTGACCTTCTTATTGGCGATGAAACACAGAAATTGCATCGGAATTAAATACAAAACGCACAATGCCGACTTAAGTACGTGAAAACTGACTCTTCTTACTGTTTATGTTTTGAACCAGTCCTGTGACGCTAGTTATAGATTCCGATGCTCCCCTTCAGGTTTACTGTATCCCTCTGACCTTCTTATTGACGTTGAAACACAGAAATTTCAACGGAATTAAATACATAAGTCACAATTCCGACTTAAGTACAAGAAAACTGACTCTTGTTACTGTCTATGTTTTGAACCATTCCTGTGACACGAGTTATAGATTCCGATGCTTCACTTCCGGTTTACTGTATCCCTCTGACCTTCTTATTGACGATGAAACACAGAATTAGCATCGGAATTAAATACAAATGGCACCATGCCGACTTAAGTACAAGATAACTGACTCATCTTCCTGTCTATGTGTTGAACCATTCATGTGACACTAGTTATAGATTCCGATGCTTCACTTCATTTTTACTGTATCCCTCTGACCTTCTAATTGACGATGAAACACAGATATTCCATCGGAATTAAATACAAAAAGCACAATGCCGACTTAAGTACAAGAAAACTGACTCTTCTTACTGCCTAAGTTTTGAACCATTCCTGAGACACTAGATATAGATTCCAATGCTTCACTTGAGGTTTACTGTATCCCTCTGACCTTCTTATTGACGATGGAACACAGAAATTGCATCGGAATTAAATACAAATGTCACAATGCCGACTTAAGTACAAGAACACTGACTCATCTTACTGGATATGTTCTGAACCATTCCTGTGACACTAGTTATAGATTCCGATGCTTCACTTCAGCTTTACTGTATCCCTCTGACCTTCGTATTGACGATGAAACACAGAAATTGCATCGGAATTGAATACAAAAGGTACAATGCCGACTTAAGTACAAGAAAACTGACTCTTCTTACTCTCTGTGTTTTGAACCATTCCTGTGACACTAGTTACAGATTCCGATTCAACACGTAAGGTTTACTGTATCCCTTAGACCTTCTTATTGAGGACGAAACACAGAATTTGCATCGGAATTAAATTCAAAAACTACAATGCCGACTTAAGTACAAGAAAACTGACTCTTCTTACTGTCTATGTTTTGAACCAGTCCTGTGACACTAGTTATAGATTCCGATGCTTCACTTCAGGTTTACTGTATACCTCTGACCTTCTTATTGACGATGAAACACAGAAATTGCATCGGAATTCAATACAAAAGGCACAATGCCGACTTAAGTACAAGAAAACTGACTCTTCTTACTGTCTATGTTTTGAACCATTCCTGTGACACTAGTTACAGATTCCGATGCTTCCTTTCAGGTTTACTGTATCCCTCTGACCTTCTTATTGACGATGAAACACAGAAATTGCATCGGAATTAAATACAAAAGGCACAATGCCGACTCAAGTACAAGAAGACTGGCTCTTCTTACTGTCTATGTTTTGAACCTTTCCTGTGGCACTAGTTATGGATTCGGATGCTCGACTTCAGGTTCACTGCCTCCCTCTGACCTTCTTATTGACGATGAAACACAGAAATTGCATCGGAATTCAATACAAAAGGCACAATGCCGACTTAAGTACAAGAAAACTGACTCTTCTTACTGTCTATGTTTTGAACCATTCCTGTGACACTGGCTATAGATTCCGATGCTTTACTTCAGGTTTACTGTATCCCTCTGACCTTCTTATTGACGATGGAACACAGAAATTGCATCGGAATTGAATACAAATGGCACAATGCCGACTTAAGTACAAGAAAACTGACTCATCTTACTGGATATGTTTTGAACCATTCCTGTGACACTAGTTATAGATTCCGATGCTTCACTTCAGCTTTACTGTATCCCTCTGACCTTCGTATTGACGATGAAACACAGAAATTGCATCGGAATTGAATACAAAAGGTAAAATGCTGACTTAAGTACAAGAAAACTGACTCATCTTACTCTCTGTGTTTTGAACCATTCCTGTGAAACTAGTTACAGATTCCGATTCATCACTTAAGGTTTACTGTATCCCTTGGACCTTCTTATTGACGACGAAACACAGAATTTGCATCGGAATTAAATTCAAAAAGCGCAATGCCGACTTAAGCACAAGAAAACTGACTCTTTTTACTGTCTATGTTTTGAACCAGTCCTGTGACACTAGTTATAGATTCCGATGCTTCACTTCAGGTTTACTGTATCCCTCTGACCTTATATTGACGATGAAACACAGAATTTGCATCGGAATTAAATACAAATGGCTCAATGCCGACTTAAACACAAGAAGACTGCCTCATCTTACTCTCTATGTTTTGAACCATTCCTGTGACACTAGTTATAGATTCCGATGCTTCACTTCAGCTTTACTGTATCCCTGTGACCTTCTTATTGACGATGAAACACAGAAATTGCATCGGATTTAAATATAAAACGCACAATGCCGACTGAAGTCCATGAAAACTGACTCTTCTTACTGCCTATGTTTTGAACCATTCCTGTGACACTAGTTATAGATTCCGATGCTTCACTTCAGCTTTACTGTATCCCTCTGACCTTCGTATTGACGATGAAACACAGAAATTGCATCGGAATTAAATATAAAAGGCACAATGCAGACTCAAGTACAAGAAGACTGGCTCTTCTTACAGTCTATGTTTTGAACCTTTCCTGTGGCACTAGTTATGGATTCGGATGCTCGACTTCAGGTTCACTGCCTCCCTCTGACCTTCTTATTGGCGATGAAACACAGAAATTGCATCGGAATTAAATACAAAACGCACAATGCCGACTTAAGTACGTGAAAACTGACTCTTCTTACTGTCTATGTTTTGAACCAGTCCTGTGACGCTAGTTATAGATTCCGATGCTCCCCTTCAGGTTTACTGTATCCCTCTGACCTTCTTATTGACGTTGTAACACAGAAATTTCAACGGAATTAAATACATAAGGCACAATTCTGACTTAAGTACAAGAAAACTGACCCTTGTTACTGTCTATGTTTTGAACCATTCCTGTGACACGAGTTATAGATTCCGATGCTTCACTTCCGGTTTACTGTATCCCTCTGACCTTCTTATTGTCGATGAAACACAGAATTAGCATCGGAATTAAATACAAATGGCACAATGCCGACTTAAGTACAAGATAACTGACTCATCTTCCTGTCTATGTGTTGAACCATTCATGTGACACTAGTTATAGATTCCGATGCTTCACTTCATTTTTACTGTATCCCTCTGACCTTCTTATTGACGACGAAACACAGATATTCCATCGGAATTAAATACAAAAAGCTCAATGCCGACTTAAGTACAAGAAAACTGACTCTTCTTACTGCCTAAGTTTTGAACCATTCCTGAGACACTAGATATAGATTCCGATGCTTCACTTCAGGTTTACTGTATCCCTCTGACCTTCTTATTGACGATGGAACACAGAAATTGCATCGGAATTAAATACAAATGTCACAATGCCGACTTAAGTACAAGAACACTGACTCATCTTACTGGATATGTTCTGAACCATTCCTGTGACACTAGTTATAGATTCCGATGCTTCACTTCAGCTTTACTGTATCCCTCTGACCTTCGTATTGACGATGAAACACAGAAATTGCATCGGAATTGAATACAAAAGGTACAATGCCGACTTAAGTACAAGAAAACTGACTCTTCTTACTCTCTGTGTTTTGAACCATTCCTGTGTCTCTAGTTACAGATTCCGATTCAACACGTAAGGTTTACTGTATCCCTTGGACCTTCTTATTGACGACGAAACACAGAATTTGCATCGGAATTAAATTCAAAAAGCACAATGCCGACTTAAGTACAAGAAAACTGACTCTTCTTACTGTCTATGTTTTGAACCAGTCCTGTGACACTAGTTATAGATTCCGATGCTTCACTTCAGGTTTACTGTATACCTCTGACCTTCTTATTGACGATGAAACACAGAAATTGCATCGGAATTCAATACAAAAGGCACAATGCCGACTTAAGTACAAGAAAACTGACTCTTCTTACTGTCTATGTTTTGAACCATTCCTGTGACACTAGTTACAGATTCCGATGCTTCACTTCAGGTTTACTGTATCCCTCTGACCTTCTTATTGACGATGAAACACAGAAATTGCATCAGAATTAAATACAAAAGGCACAATGCCGACTCAAGTACAAGAAGACTGGCTCTTCTTACTGTCTATGTTTTGAACCTTTCCTGTGGCACTAGTTATGGATTCGGATGCTCCACTTCAGGTTCACTGCCTCCCTCTGACCTTCTTATTGACGATGAAACACAGAAATTGCATCGGAATTCAATACAAAAGGCACAATGCCGACTTAAGTACAAGAAAACTGACTCTTCTTACTGTCTATGTTTTGAACCATTCCTGTGACACTGACTATAGATTCCGATGCTTTACTTCAGGTTTACTGTATCCCTCTGACCTTCTTATTGACGATGGAACACAGAAATTGCATCGGAATTGAATACAAATGGCACAATGCCGACTTAAGTACAAGAAAACTGACTCATCTTACTGGATATGTTTTGAACCAATCCTGTGACACTAGTTATAGATTCCGATGCTTCACTTCAGCTTTACTGTATCCCTCTGACCTTCGTATTGACGATGAAACACAGAAATTGCATCGGAATTGAATACAAAAGGTAAAATGCCGACTTAAGTACAAGAAAACTGACTCATCTTACTCTCTGTGTTTTGAACCATTCCTGTGAAACTAGTTACAGATTCCGAATCATCACTTAAGGTTTACTGTATCCCTTGGACCTTCTTATTGACGACGAAACACAGAATTTGCATCGGAATTAAATTCAAAAAGCGCAATGCCGACTTAAGTACAAGAAAACTGACTCTTTTTACTGTCTATGTTTTGAACCAGTCCTGTGACACTAGTTATAGATTCCGATGCTTCACTTCAGGTTTACTGTATCCCTCTGACCTTATATTGACGATGAAACACAGAATTTGCATCGGAATTAAATACAAATGGCTCAATGCCGACTTAAGTACAAGAAGACTGCCTCATCTTACTCTCTATGTTTTGAACCATTCCTGTGACACTAGTTATAGATTCCGATGCTTCACTTCAGCTTTACTGTATCCCTGTGACCTTCTTATTGACGATGAAACACAGAAATTGCATCGGATTTAAATATAAAAGGCACAATTCCGACTCAAGTACATGAAGACTGGCTCTTCTTCCTGTCTATGTGTTGAACCATTCATGTGACACTAGTTATAGATTCCGATGCTTCACTTCATTTTTACTGTATCCCTCTGACCTTCTTATTGACGATGAAACACAGATATTCCATCGGAATTAAATACAAAAAGCACAGTGCCGACTTAAGTACAAGAAAACTGACTCTTCTTACTGCCTAAGTTTTGAACCATTCCTGAGACACTAGATATAGATTCCGATGCTTCACTTCAGGTTTACTGTATCCCTCTGACCTTCTTATTGACGATGGAACACAGAAATTGCATCGGAATTAAATACAAATGTCACAATGCCGACTTAAGTACAAGAACACTGACTCATCTTACTGGATATGTTCTGAACCATTCCTGTGACACTAGTTATAGATTCCGATGCTTCACTTCAGCTTTACTGTATCCCTCTGACCTTCGTATTGACGATGAAACACAGAAATTGCATCGGAATTGAATACAAAAGGTACAATGCCGACTTAAGTACAAGAAAACTGACTCTTCTTACTCTCTGTGTTTTGAACCATTCCTGTGACACTAGTTACAGATTCCGATTCAACACGTAAGGTTTACTGTATCCCTTGGACCTTCTTATTGACGACGAAACACAGAATTTGCATCGGAATTAAATTCAAAAAGCACAATGCCGACTTAAGTACAAGAAAACTGACTCTTCTTACTGTCTATGTTTTGAACCAGTCCTGTGACACTAGTTATAGATTCCGATGCTTCACTTCAGGTTTACTGTATACCTCTGACCTTCTTATTGACGATGAAACACAGAAATTGCATCGGAATTCAATACAAAAGGCACAATGCCGACTTAAGTACAAGAAAACTGACTCTTCTTACTGTCTATGTTTTGAACCATTCCTGTGACACTAGTTACAGATTCCGATGCTTCACTTCAGGTTTACTGTATCCCTCTGACCTTCTTATTGACGATGAAACACAGAAATTGCATCGGAATTAAATACAAAAGGCACAATGCCGACTCAAGTACAAGAAGACTGGCTCTTCTTACTGTCTATGTTTTGAACCTTTCCTGTGGCACTAGTTATGGATTCGGATGCTCGACTTCAGGTTCACTGCCTCCCTCTGACCTTCTTATTGTCGATGAAACACAGAAATTGCATCGGAATTCAATACAAAAGGCCCAATGCCGACTTAAGTACAAGAAAACTGACTCTTCTTACTGTCTATGTTTTGAACCATTCCTGTGACACTGGCTATAGATTCCGATGCTTTACTTCAGGTTTACTGTATCCCTCTGACCTTCTTATTGACGATGGAACACAGAAATTGCATCGGAATTGAATACAAATGGCACAATGCCGACTTAAGTACAAGAAAACTGACTCATCTTACTGGATATGCTTTGAACCATTCCTGTGACACTAGTTATAGATTCCGATGCTTCACTTCAGCTTTACTGTATCCCTCTGACCTTCGTATTGACGATGAAACACAGAAATTGCATCGGAATTGAATACAAAAGGTAAAATGCCGACTTAAGTACAAGAAAACTGACTCATCTTACTCTCTGTGTTTTGAACCATTCCTGCGAAACTAGTTACAGATTCCGATTCATCACTTAAGGTTTACTGTATCCCTTGGACCTTCTTATTGACGACGAAACACAGAATTTGCATCGGAATTAAATTCAAAAAGCGCAATGCCGACTTAAGTACAAGAAAACTAACTCTTTTTACTGTCTATGTTTTGAACCAGTCCTGTGACACTAGTTATAGATTCCGATGCTTCACTTCAGGTTTACTGTATCCCTCTGACCTTATATTGACATTGAAACACAGAATTTGCATCGGAATTAAATACAAATGGCTCAATGCCGACTTAAGTACAAGAAGACTGCCTCATCTTACTCTCTTTGTTTTGAACCATTCCTGTGACACTAGTTATAGATTCCGATGCTTTACTTCAGCTTTACTGTATCCCTGTGACCTTCTTATTGACGATAAAACACAGAAATTGCATCGGATTTAAATATAAAAGGCACAATTCCGACTCAAGTACAAGAAGACTGGCTCTTCTTACTGTCTATGTTTTGAACCATTTCTATGACACTAGTTATAGATTCCGATGCTTTACGTCAGGTTTACTGTACCCCTCTGACCTCCTCATTGTCGATGAAACACAGAAATTGCATCGGAATTAAATACAAAACGCACAATGCCGACTGAAGTACATGAAAACTGACTCTTCTTACTGCCTATGTTTTGAACCATTCCTGTGACACTAGTTATAGATTCCGATGCTTCACTACAGGTTTACTGTAGCCCTCTGACCTTCTTATTGACGATGGAACACAGATATTGCGTCGGAATTATATACAAAAGGCACGATGCCGACTTAAGTACAAGAAAACTGACTCTTCTTACAGTCTATGTCTGAACCATTCCTGTGTCGCTAGTTATAGATTCCGATGCTTCACTTCAGGTTTACTGTATCCCTCTGACCTTGTTATTAACGATGAAACACAGAAATTGCATCGGAATTAAATGCAAAAGGCACAATGCCGACATAAGTACAAGAAAACTTACTCTCCTTACTGTCTATGTTTTGAACCATTCCTGTGACACTAGTTATAGATTCCGATGCTTCACTTCCGGTTTACTGTATACCTCTGACCTTCTTATTGACGATGAAACACAGAAATAGCATCGGAATTAAATACGAAAGGCTCAATGCCGACTTAAGTACAAGAAGACTGCCTCATCTTACTCTCTATGTTTTGAACCATTCCTGTGACACTAGTTATAGATTCCGATGCTTTACTTCAGCTTTACTGTTTCCCTGTGACCTTCTTATTGACGATGAAACACAGAAATTGCATCGGAATTAAATATAAAAGGCACAATTCCGACTCAAGTACAAGAAGACTGGCTCTTCTTACTGTCTATGTTTTGAACCATTTCTGTGACACTAGTTATAGATTCCGATACTTTACGTCAGGTTTACTGTACCCCTCTGACCTCCTCATTGTCGATGAAACACAGAAATTGCATCGGAATTAAATACAAAAGGCACAATGCCGACTCAAGTACAAGAAGACTGGCTCTTCTTACTGTCTATGTTTTGAACCTTTCCTGTGGCACTAGTTATGGATTCGGATGCTCGACTTCAGGTTCACTGCCTCCCTCTGACCTTCTTATTGACGATGAAACACAGAAATTGCATCGGAATTCAATACAAAAGGCACAATGCCGACTTAAGTACAAGAAAACTGACTCTTCTTACTGTCTATGTTTTGAACCACTCCTGTGACACTGGCTATAGATTCCGATGCTTCCTTTCAGGTTTACTGGATCCCTCTGACCTTCTTATTGACGATGGAACACAGAAATTGCATCGGAATTAAATACAAATGGCACAATGCCGACTTAAGTACAAGAAAACTGACTCATCTTACTGGATATGTTTTGAACCATTCCTGTGACACTAGTTATAGATTCCGATGCTTCACTTCAGCTTTACTGTATCCCTCTGACCTTCTTATTGACGATGAAACACAGAAATTGCATCGGAATTGAACACAAAAGGTACAATGCCGACTTAAGTACAAGAAAACTGACTCTTCTTACTCTCTGTGTTTTGAACCATTCCTGTGACACTAGTTACAGATTCCGATTCATCACTTAAGGTTTACTGTATCCCTTGGACCTTCTTATTGACGACGAAACACAGAATTTGCATCGGAATTAAATTCAAAAAGCACAATGCCGACTTAAGTACAAGAAAACTGACTCATCTTACTGGATATGTTTTGAACCATTCCTGTGACACTAGTTATAGATTCCGATGCTTCACTTCAGCTTTACTGTATCCCTCTGACCTTCTTATTGACGACGAAACACAGAATTTGCATCGGAATTAAATTCAAAAAGCACAATGCCGACTTAAGTACTAGAAAACTGACTCTTTTTACTGTCTATGTTTTGAACCAGTCCTGTGACACTAGTTATAGATTCCGATGCTTCACTTCAGGTTTACTGTATCCCTCTGACCTTATATTGACGATGAAATACAGAATTTGCATCGGAATTAAATACAAATGGCTCAATGCCGACTTAAGTACAAGAAGACTGCCTCATCTTACTCTCTATGTTTTGAACCATTCCTGTGACACTAGTTATAAATTCCGATGCTTCACTTCAGCTTTACTGTATCCCTGTGACCTTCTTATTGACGATGAAACACAGAAATTGCATCGGAATTAAATATAAAAGGCACAATTCCGACTCAAGTACAAGGAGACTGGCTCTTCTTACTGTCTATGTTTTGAACCATTTCTGTGACACTAGTTATAGATTCCGATGCTTTACGTCAGGTTTACTGTACCCCTCTGACCTCCTCATTGTCGATGAAACACAGAAATTGCATCGGAATTAAATACAAAACGCACAATGCCGACTTAAGTACATGAAAACTGACTCTTCTTACTGCCTATGTTTTGAACCATTCCTGTGACACTAGTTATAGATTCCGATGCTTCACTACAGGTTTACTGTATCCCTCTGACCTTCTTATTGACGATGAAACACAGATATTGCGTCGGAATTATATACAAAAGGCACGATGCCGACTTAAGTACAAGAAAACTGACTCTTCCTACTGTCTATGTTTGAACCATTCCTGTGTCGCTAGTTATAGATTCCGATGCTTCACTTCAGGTTTGCTGTATCCCTCTGACCTTCTTATTGACGATGAAACACAGAAATTGCATAGGAATTAAATACAAAAGGCACAATGCCGACTTAAGTGCAAGAAAACTGACTCTCCTTACTGTCTATGATTTGAACCATTCCTGTGACACTAGTTATAGATTCCGATGCTTCACTTCAGCTTTACTGTATCCCTGTGACCTTCTTATTGACGATGAAACACAGAATTTGCATCGGAATTAAACTCAAAAAGCACAATGCCGACTGAAGTACAAGAAAACTGACTCTTCCTACTGTCTATGTTTTGTACCATTCCTGTGACACAAGTTATAGATTCCGATGCTTCACTTCAGGTTTACTGTATCCCTCTGACCTTATATTGACGGTGAAACACAGAAATTGCATCGGAATGAAATACAAAAGGCTCAATGCCAACTTAAGTACAAGAAGACTGTCTCATCTTACTCTCTATGCTTTCAACCATTCCTGTGACACTAGTTATAGATTCCGATGCTTCACTTCAGATTTACTGTATCCCTCTGACCTTCTTACTGACGATGAAACACAGAATTTGCATCGGAATTAAATACAAATGGCTCAATGCCGACTTAAGTTTAAGAAGACTGCCTCATCTTACTCTCTATGTTTTGAACCATTCCTGTGACACTAGTTATAGATTCCGATGCTTCACTTCAGCTTTACTGTTTCCCTGTGACCTTCTTATTGACGATGAAACACAGAAATTGCATCGGAATTAAATATAAAAAGCACAATTCCGACTCAAGTACAAGAAGACTGGCTCTTCTTACTGTCTATGTTTTGAACCATTTCTGTGACGCTATTTATAGATTCCGATGCTTTACGTCAGGTTTACTGTACCCCTCTGACCTCCTCATTGTCGATGAAACACAGAAATTGCATCGGAATTAAATACAAAAGGCACAATGCCGACTCAAGTACAAGAAGACTGGCTCTTCTTACTGTCTATGTTTTGAACCTTTCCTGTTTCACTAGTTATGGATTCGGATGCTCGACTTCAGGTTCACTGCCTCCCTCGGACCTTCTTATTAACGATGAAACACAGAAATTGCATCGGAATTCAATACAAAAGGCACAATGCCGACTTAAGTACAAGAAAACTGACTCTTCTTACTGTCTATGGTTTGAACCATTCCTGTGACACTGGCTATAGATTCCGATGCTGTACTTCAGGTTTACTGTATCCCTTTGACCTTCTTATTGACGATGGAACACAGAAATTGCATCGGAATTGAATACAAATGGCACAATGCCGACTTAAGTACAAGAAAACTGACTCATCCTCCTGGATATGTTTTGAACCATTCCTGTGACACTAGTTATAGATTCCGATGCTTCACTTCAGGTTTACTGTATCCCTCTGACCTTCGTATTGACGATGAAACACAGAAATTGCATCGGAATTGAATACAAAAGGTAAAATGCCGACTTAAGTACAAGAAAACTGACTCATCTTACTCTCTGTGTTTTGAACCATTCCTGTGAAACTAGTTACAGATTCCCATTCATCACTTAAGGTTTACTGTATCCCTTGGACCTTCTTATTGACGACGAAACACAGAATTTGCATCGGAATTAAATTCAAAAAGCGCAATGCCGACTTAAGTACAAGAAAACTGACTCTTTTTACTGTCTATGTTTTGAACCAGTCCTGTGACACTGGTTATAGATTCCGATGCTTCACTTCAGGTTTACTGTATCCCTCTGACCTTATATTGACGATGAAACACAGAATTTGCATCGGAATTAAATACAAATGGCTCAATGCCGACTTAAGTACAAGAAGACTGCCTCATCTTACTCTCTGTGTTTTGAACCATTCCTGTGACACTAGTTATAGATTCCGATGCTTCACTTCAGATTTACTGTATCCCTGTGACCTTCTTATTGACGATGAAACACAGAAATTGCATCGGAATGAAATATAAAAGGCACAATTCCGACTCAAGTACAAGAAGACTGGCTCTTCTTACTGTCTATGGTTTGAACAATTTCTGTGACACTAGTTATAGATTCCGATGCTTTACGTCAGATTTACTGTACCCCTCTGACCTCCTCATTGTCGATGAAACACAGAAATTGCATCGGAAGTAAATACAAAACGCACAATGCCGACTTAAGTACATGAAAACTGACTCTTCTTACTGCCTATGATTTGAACCATTCCTGTGACACTAGTTACAGATTCCGATGCTTCACTACAGGTTTACTGTATCCCTCTGACCTTCTTATTGACGATGAAATACAGATATTGCGTCGGAATTATATACAAAAGGCACGATGCCGACTTAAGTACAAGAAAACTGACTCTTCTTACTGTCTATGTTTTGAACCATTCCTGTGACGCTAGTTATAGATTCCGATGCTTCACTTCAGGTTTACTGTATCCCTCTGACCTTCATATTGACGATGAAACACAGAAATTGCATAGGAATTAAATTCAAAAAGCGCAATGCCGACTGAAGTACAAGAAAAGTGACTCTTCCTACTGTCTACGTTTTGTACCATTCCTGTGACACAAGTTATAGATTCCGATGCTTCACTTCAGGTTTACTGTATCCCTCTGACCTTATATTGACGGTGAAACACAGAAATTGCATCGGAATTAAATATAAAAGGCTCAATGCCGACTTAAGTACAAGAAGACTGTCTCATCTTACTCTCTATGCTTTCAACCATTCCTGTGACACTAGTTATAGATTCCGATGCTTCACTTCAGATTTACTGTATCCCTCTGACCTTCTTATTAACGATGAAACACAGAAATTGCATCGGAATTAAATACAAAAGGCACGATGCCGACTTAAGTACAAGAAAACTGACTCTTGTTACTGTCTATGTTTTGAACCATTCCTGTGACACTAGTTATAGATTCCGATGCTTCACTTCCGGTTTACTGTATCCCTCTGACCTTCTTATTGACGATGAAACACACGAATAGCATCGGAATTAAATACAAAAGGCACAATGCCGACTTAAGTACAAGATAACTGACTCTTCTTACTGTCTATGAGTTGAGCCATTCATGTGACACTAGTTATAGATTGCGATGCTTCACTTCACGTTTACTGTATCCCTCTGACCTTATATTGACGATGAAACACAGAATTTGCATAGGAATTAAATACAAATGGCTCAATGCCGACTTAAGTACAAGAAGACTGCCTCATCTTACTCTCTATGTTTTGAACCATTCCTGTGACACTAGTTATAGATTCCGATGCTTCACTTCAGCTTTACTGTATCCCTGTGACCTTCTTATTGACGATGAAACACAGAAATTGCATCGGAATGAAATATAAAAGGCACAATTCCGACTCAAGTACAAGAAGACTGGCTCTTCTTACTGTCTATGTTTTGAACCATTCCTGTGTCACTAGTTATAGATTCCGATGCTTTACGTCAGGTTTACTGTATCCCTCTGACCTCCTTATGGTCGATGAAACACAGAAATTGCATCGGAATTAAATACAAAAGGCACAATGCCGACTTAAGTACAAGAATACTGGCTCTTCTTACTGTCTATGTTTTGAACCTTTCCTGTGGCACTAGTTATGGATTCGGATGCTCGACTTCAGGTTCACTGCCTCCCTCTGACCTTCTTATTGGCGATGAAACACAGAAATTGCATCGGAATAAAATACAAAACGCACAATGCCGACATAAGTACATGAAAACAGACTCTTCTTACTGTCTATGTTTTGAACCATTCCTGTGACACTAGTTATAGATTCCGATGCTTCACTACAGGTTTACTGTATCCCTCTGACTTTCTTATTGACGATGAGACACAGATATTGCGTCGGAATTATATACAAAAGGCACGATGCCGACTTAAGTACAGGAAAACGGACTCTTCTTACTGTCTATGTTTGAACCATTCCTGTGACGCTAGATATAGATTCCGATGCTTCACTTCAGGTTTACTGTATCCCTCTGACCTTCTTATTGACGATGAAACACAGAAATTGCATAGGAATTAAATACAAAAGGCACAATGCCGACTTAAGTACAAGAAAACTGACTCTCCTTACTGTCTATGTTTTAAACCATTCCTGTGACACTAGTTATAGATTCCAATGCTTCACTTCAGCTTTACTGTATCCCTGTGACCTTCTTATTGACGATGAAACACAGAAGTTGCATCGGAATTAAATTCAAAAAGCACAATGCCGACTAAAGTACAAGAAAACTGACTCTTCTTACTGTCTATGTTTTGTACCATTCCTGTGACACACGTTATAGATTCCGATGCTTCACTTCAGGTTTACTGTATCTCTCTGAACTTATATTGACGATGAAACACAGAAACTGCATCGGAATGAGATACAAAAGACTCAATGCCGACTTAAGTACAAGAAGACTGTCTCATCTTACTCTCTATGTTTTGAACCATCCCTGTGACACTAGTTAAGGATTCCGATGCTTCACTTCAGCATTACTGTATCCCTGTGACCTTCTTATTGAAGATGAAACACAGAAATTGCATCGGAATTAAATACAAAAGGCACAATTCCAACTCAAGTACAAGAAGACTGGTTCTTCTTACTGTCTATGTTTTGAACCATTGCTGTGACACTAGTTATAGATTCCGATGCTTTACTTCAGGTTTACTGTATCCCTCTGACCTCCTTATTGGCGATGAAACACAGAAATTGCATCGGAATTAAATACAAAAGGGACAATGCCGACTCAAGTACAAGAAGACTGGCTCTTCTTACTGTCTATGATTTGAACCTTTCCTGTGACACTAGTTATGGATTCAGATGCTCGACTTCAGGTTCACTGCCTCCCTCTGACCTTCTTATTGGCGATGAAGCACAGAAATTGCATCGGAATTAAATACAAAACGCACAATGCCGACTTATGTACTTGAAAACTGACTCTTCTTACTGTCTATGTTTTGAACCATTCCTGTGACACTACTTATAGATTCCGATGCTTCACTACAGGTTTACTGTATCCCTCTGACGTTCTTATTGACGATGAAACACAGTTATTGCGTCGGAATTATATACAAAATGCACGATGCCGACTTAAGTACAAGAAAACTGACCCTTCTTGCTGTCTATGTTTTGAACCATTCCTGTGACGCTAGTTACAGATTCCGATGCTTCACTTCAGGTTTACTGTATCGCTCTGACCTTCTTATTGACGATGAAACACAGAAATTTCATCGGAATTGTATACAAAGGGCACAATTAATACTTGAACCATTCCTGTGACGCTAGTTATAAATTCCGATGTTTCACTTCAGGTTTACCGTATCCCTCTGACCTTCTTATTGACGATGAAACACCGAAATTGCATCGGAATTAAATACAAAAGGCACAATGCCGACATAAGTACCTGAAAACTGACTCCTCTTAGTGTCTTTGTTTGAACCATTCCTGTGACACTAGTTATGGATTCCGATGCTTCACTTCAGCTTTACTGTATCCCTCTGACCTTCTTACTGACGATGAAAAACAGAAATTGCATCGGAATTAAATACAAAAGGCACAATGCCTACTTAAGTACAAGAAAACTGACTCTTCTTACTGTCTATGTTTTTAACCATTCCTGTGACGCTAGTTATAGATTCCGATGCTTCATTTCAGGTTTACTGTACCCTCTGACGATCTTATTGACGATGAAACACAGAAAATGCATCGGAATTAAATAGAAAAGGGACAATTCCAACTTAAGTACAAGAAAACTGACTCTTCTTACTGTCTATGTTTGAACCATTCATAGGACACTAGTTATAGAATTCGATGCTACACTTCAGGATTAATGTATCCCTTGGACCTTCTCATTGACGACGAAACACAGAATTTGCATCGGATTTAAATTCAAAAGGCACAATGCCGACCTAAGTACAAGAAAACTGACTCTTCTTACAGTCTATGTTTTGAACCATTCCTGTGACACTAGTTATAGATTCCGATGCTTCACTTCAGGTTAACTGTATCCCTCTGACCTTATATTGACGATGAAACACAGAAATTGCATCGGAATTAAATACAAAAGTCTCAATGCCGACTTAAGTAGAAGAAGACCGTCTCATCTTACTCTTTATGTTTTGAACCATTCCTGTTACGCTAGTTATAGATTCCGATGCTTCACTTCAGCTTTACTGTGTCTCTCTGACCTTCTTATAGACGATGAAACACAGATATTGCATCGGAATTAAATACAAAAGGCACAATGCCGACTCAAGTTCTAGAAGACTTGCTCTTCTTACTGTCTATGTTTTGAACCATTCCTTTGACACTAGTTACAAATTCCGATGCCTCACTTCAGGTTTACTGTATCCCTCTGGCCTCCTTATTGTCGATGAAACACAGAAATTGCCCCGGAATTAAATACAAAAGGCACAATGCCGACTCAAGTACAAGAAGTCTTTCTCTTCTTACTGTCTATGATTTGAACCATTCCTGTCACACTAGTTATGGATTCGTATGCTCAACTTCAGGTTCACTGCCTCCCTCTGAACTTCTTATTGGCGGTGAAACACAGTAATTGCATCGGAATTAAATACAAAAGGCACAATGCCGACTTAAGTACAAGAAAATTGACTCTTCTTACTGTCTATGTTTTGAACCATTCCTGTGACACTAGTTATAGATTCCGATGCTTCACTTCAGGTTTACTGTGTCTCTCTGACCTTCTTATAGACGATGAAACACAGATATTGCATCCGAATTAAATACAAAAGGCACAATGCCGACTTAAGTACAAGAAAACTGACTCTTCTTACTGTCTATGTTTTGAACCATTCCTGTGACACTAGTTGTAGCTTCCGAAGCCTCACTTCAGGTTTACTGTATCCCTCTGACCTTCTTATTGACGATGAAACACAGAAATTTCATCGGAATTAAATACAAAGGGCACAATTAATACTTAACTACAAGATAACTGACTCTTGTTACTGTCTATGTTTTGAACCATTCCTGTGACACTAGTTATAGATTCCGATGTTTCACTTCAGGTTTACCGTATCCCTCTGACCTTCTTATTGACGATGAAACACAGAAATTGCATCGGAATTGAATACAAAAGGTACAATGCCGACTTAAGTACAAGAAAACTGACTCTTCTTACTCTCTATGTTTTGAACCATTCCTGTGACACTAGTTACAGATTCCGATTCTTCACTTAAGGTTTACTGAATCCCGTGGACCTTCTTATTGACGACGAAACACAGAATTTGGATCGGAATTAAATTCAAAAAGCACAATTCCGACTTAAGTACAAAAAAACTGACTCTTCTTACTGTCTATGTTTTGAACCAGTCCTGTGACACTAGTTATATATTCCATTGCTTCACTTCAGGTTTACTGTATGTCTCTGACCTTATATTTACGATGAAACAACGAATTTGCATCGGAAGTAAATACAATTGGCTCAATGCCGACTGAAGTACAAGAAATCTGTCTCATCTTACTCTCTATGTTTTGAACCATTCCTGTGACACTAGTTACAGATTCCGATGCTTCACTTCAGCTTTACTGTATCCCTGTGACCTTCTTATTGACGATGAAACACAGAAATTGCATCGGAATTAAATATAAAAGGCACAATTCCGACTCAAGTACAAGAAGACTGGCTCTTCTTACTGTCTATGTTTTGAACCATTTCTGTGACACTAGTTATAGATTCCGATGCTTTACGTCAGGTTTACTGTATCCCTCTGACCTCCTTATTGTCGAAGAATTACAGAAATTGCATCGGAATTAAATACAAAAGGCACAATGCCGACTTAAGTACAAGAAGACTGGCTCTTCTTACTGTCTATGTTTTGAACCTTTCCTGTGGCACTAGTTATGGATTCGGATGCTCGACTTCAGGTTCACTGCCTCCCTCTGATCTTCTTATTGGCGATGAAACACAGAAATTGCATCGGAATAAATTACAAAACGCACAATGCCGACATAAGTACATGAAAACAGACTCTTCTTACTGTCTATGCTTTGAACCATTCCTGTGACACTAGTTATAGATTCCGATGCTTTACTACAGGTTTACTATATCCCTCTGACCTTCTTATTGACGATGAAACACAGATAACGCGTCGGAATTATATACAAAAGGCACGATGCCGACTTAAGTACAGGAAAACTGACTCTTCTTACTGTCTATGATTTGAACCATTCCTGTGACGCTAGTTACAGATTCCGATGCTTCACTTCAGGTTTACTGTGTCCCTCTGACCTTCTTATTGACGATGAAACACAGAAATTGCATAGGAATTAAATACAAAAGGCACAATGCCGACTTAAGTACAAGAAAACTGACTCTCCTTACTGTCTATGTTTTAAACCATTCCTGTGACACTAGTTATAGATTCCGATGCTTCACTACAGGTTTACTGTATCCCTCTGACCTTCTTATTGACGATGAAACACAGATATTGCGTCGGAATTATATACAAAATGAACGATGCCGACTTAAGCACAAGAAAACTGACTCTTCTTACTGTCTATGTTTTGAACCATTCCTGTGACGCTAGTTATAGATTCCGATGCTTCACTTCAGGTTTACAACCTCCCTCTGACCTTGTTATTAACGATGAAACACAGAAATTGCATCGGAATTAAATGCAAAAGGCACAATGCCGACATAAGTACAAGAAAACTTACTCTCCTTACTGTCTATGTTTTGAACCATTCCTGTGACACTAGTTATAGATTCCGATGCTTCACTTCCGGTTTACTGTATACCTCTGACCTTCTTATTGACGATGAAACACAGAAATAGCATCGGAATTAAATACGAAAGGCACAATGCCGACTTACGTACAAGATAACTGACTCCTCTTACTGTCTATGAGTTGAATCATTCATGTGACACTAGTTATAGATTCCGATGCTTCACTTCACGTTTACTTTATCCCTCTGACCTTCTACAAAAGGCACAATGCCGAGTTAAGTACAAGGAAAAACTGACCCTTCTTACTGTCTATGTTTTAACCATTCCTGTGACACTAGTTATAGATTCCGATGCTTCACTTCAGGTTTACTGTATCCATCTGCCCTTCTTATTGACGAGGAAACACAGAAATTGCATTGGAATTAAATACAAAGGAACAATGCCGACTCAAGTACAAGAAAACTGACTCTTCTTACTGTCTATGTTTTGAACCATTCCTGTGACACTAGTTATAGATTCCGATGCTTCACTTCAGGTTTACTGTATTCCTCTGACCTTCTTATTGACGATGAAACACAGAAATTTCATCGGAATTAAATACAAAGGGCAGAATTAAGACTTGAACCAATCCTGTGACGCTAGTTATAGATTCCGATGTTTCACTTCAGGTTTACCGTATCCTTCTGACCTTCTTATTGACGATGAAACACCGAAATTGCATCGGAATTAAATAGAAAAGGCACAATGCCGACTTAAGTACACGAAAATCGACACTTCTTACTGACTATGTTTTGAACCATTCCTGTGACACTAGTTATAGATTCCGATGCTTCCCCTCAGGTTTTCTGTATCCCTCTGACCTTCGTATTGACTATGAAACACAGAAATTGCAACGGAATTAAATACAAAAGGCACAATGCCGACATAAGTGCCAGAAAACTGACTCTTCTTAGTGTCTAGGTTTGAACCATTCCTGTGACACTAGTTATGGATTCCGATGCTTCTCTTCAGCTTAACTGTATCCCTCTGACCTTCTTATTGACGATGAAACACAGAAATTGCATCGGAATTAAATACAAAAGGCACAATGCTGACTCAAGAACAAGGAGGCTGGCCCTTCGTACGGTCTATGTTTTGAACCTTTTCTGTGAGACCGGTTTTAGATTCCGATGCTTCACTTCAGGTTTACTGCATCTCATGGACAATCTTATTGACCACGAAACACAGAAATTGCTTCGGAATTAAATACAAAAGGCACAATGCCTACTTAAGTACAAAAAACTGACTCTTCTTACTGTCTATGTTTTGAACCATTCCTGTGACGCTAGTTATAGATTCCGATGCTTCATTTCAGGTTTACTGTACCCTCTGACGATCTTATTGACGATGAAACACAGAAATTGCATCGGAATTAAATAGAAAAGGGACAATGCCAACTTAAGCACAAGAAAACTGACTCTTCTTACTGTCCATGTTTGAACCATTCATGTGACACTAGTTATAGAATTCGATGCTTCACTTTAGGATTAATGTATCCCTTGGACCTTCTTATTGACGATGAAACACAGAAGTTGCATCGGAATTAAATACAAAAGTCTCAATGCCGACTTAAGTAGAAGAAGACTGTCTCATCTTACTCTTTATGTTTGGAACCATTCCTGTTACGCTAGTTATAGATTCCGACGTTTCACTTCAGCTTTACTGTAGCCCTCTGACCTTATTGACGATGAAACACAGAAATTGCATCGGAATTAAATACAAAAGGCACAATTCCGACTCAAGTTCTAGAAGACTCACTCTTCTTTCTGTCTATGTTTTGAACCATTCCTTTGACACTAGTTACAGATTCCGATGCTTCACTTCAGCTTTACTGTATCCCTCTGACCTCCTTATTGTCGATGAGACACAGAAATTGCATCGGAATTAAATACAAAAGGCACAATGCCGACTCAAGTACAAGAAGTCTGGCTCTTCTTACTGTCTATGATTTCAACCATTCCTGTCACACTAGTTATGGATTCGGATGCTCATCTTCAGGTTCACTGCCTCCCTCTGAACTTCTTATTGGCGGTGAAACACAGTAATTGCATCGGAATTAAGTACAAAAGGCACAATGCCGACTTAAGTACAAGAAAATTGACTCTTCTTACTGTCTATGTTTTGAACCATTCCTGTGCCACTAGTTATAGATTCCGATGCTTCACTTCAGGTTTACTGTGTCTCTCTTACCTTCTTATAGGCGATGAAACACAGATATTGCATCGGAATTAAATACAAAAGGCACAATGCCGACTTAAGTACAAGAAAACTGACTCTTCTTACTGTCTATGTTTTGAACCATTCCTGTGACACTAGTTGTACATTCCGATGCTTCACTTCAGGTTTACTGTATCCCTCTGACCTTCTTATTGACGATGAAACACAGAGATTTCATCGGAATTAAATACAAACTGCACAATTAATACTTAAGTACAACATAACTGACTCTTGTTACTGTCTATGTTTTGAATCATTCCTGTGACACTAGTTATAGATTCTGATGTTTCACTTCAGGTTTACCGTATCCCTCTGACCTTCTTATTGACGATGAAACACAGAAATTGCATCGGAATTAAATAAAAAAGGCACAATGCCGACTTAAGTACACGAAAATTGACTCTTCTTACTGTCTATGTTTTGAACCATTCCTGTGACACTAGTTGTGGATTCCGATGCTTCACTTCAGCTTTACTGTATCCCTCTGACCTTCTTATTGACGATGAAACACAGAAATTGCATCGGAATTAAATACAAAAGTCACAATGCTGACTCAAGTACAAGAAGGCTGGCTCTTCATACTGTCTATGTTTTGAACCTTTCCTGTGAGACCGGTTTTAGATTCCGATGCCTCACTTCAGGTTTACTGTATCCCATGGACCTTCTTATTGACCACGAAACACAGAAATTGCATCGGAATTCAATACAAAAGGCACAATGCCTACTTAAGTGCAAGAAAACTGACTCTTCTTACTGTCTATGTTTTTAACCATTCCTGTGACACTAGTTATAGATTCCGATGCTTCACTTCAGGTTTTCTGTACCCTCTGACGATCTTATTGACGATGAAACACAGAAATTGCATCGGAATTAAATACAAAAGGGACAATGCCAACTTAAGTACAAGAAAAGTGACTCTTCTTACTGTCTATGTTTTGAACCATTCATGTGACACTAGTTATAGATTCCGATGCTTCACTTCAGGTTTCATGTATCCCTTGACCTTCTTATTGACGATGAAACACAGAAATTGCATCGGAATTAAATAAAAAAGGCACAATTCCGACTCAAGTTCCAGAAGACTGGCTCTTCTTACTGGCTATGTTTTGAACCATTCCTTTGACACTAGTTATAGATTCCGATGCTTCACTTCAGGTTTACTGTATCCCTCTGACCTCCTTATTGTCGATGAAACACAGAAATTGCATCGGAGTTAGATACAAAAGGCACAATGCCGACTCAAGTACAAGAAGTCTGACTCTTCTTACTGTCTATGTTTTGAACCATTCCTGTCACACTAGTTATGGATTCGGATGCTCGACTTCAGGTTCAGAGCCTCCCTCTGAACTTCTTATTGGCGGTGAAACACAGTAACTGCATCGGAATTAAATACAAAAGGCACAATGCCGGTTTAAGTACAAGAAAACTGACTCTTCTTACTGTCTATGATTTGAACCATTCCTGTGACACTAGTTATAGATTCCGATGCTTCACTTCAGGTTTACTGTATCCATCTGTCCTTCTTATTGACGAGGAAACACAGAAATTGCATCGGAATTAAATACAAAAAGCACAATGCCGACTTAAGTACAAGAAAACTGACTCTTCTTACTGTCTATGTTTTGAACCATTCCTGTGACACTAGTTATAGATTCCGCTGCTTCACTTCAGGTTTACTGTATCGCTCTGACCTTCATATTGACGATGAAACACAGAAATTTCATCGGAATTGAATACAAAGGGCACAATTAAGACTTAAGTACAAGATAACTGACTCTTGATACTGTCTATGTTTTGAACCATTCCTGTGACACTAGTTATAGATTCCGATGTTTCACTTCAGGTTTACCGTATCCTTCTGAACTTCTTATTGACGATGAAACACAGAAATTGCATCAGAATTAAATATAAAAGGCACAATGCAGACTTAAGTACACGAAAATTGACTCTTCTTACTGTCTATGCTTTGAACCATTCCTGTGACACTAGTTATAGATTCCGATGCTTCACCTCAGGTGTACTGTATCCCTCTGACCTTCGTATTGACTATGAAACACAGAAATTGCAACGGAATTAAATACAAAAGGCACAATGCCGACTTAAGTACAAGAAATCTGACTCTTCTTACTGTCTATGTTTGAACCATTCCTGTGACACTAGTTATAGATTCCGATGCTTCACTTCAGGTTTACTGTATCCCTCTGACCTTCTTATTGACGATGAAACACAGAAAGTGCATCGGAATTAAATACAAAAAGCACAATCCCGACATAAGTACAAGAAAACTGACTCTTCTTAGTGTCTAAGTTTTGAACCATTCGTGTGACACTAGTTACGGATTCCGATGCTTCACTTCAGCTTTACTGTATCCCTCTGACCTTCTTATTGACGATGAAACACAGAAATTGCATAGGAATTAAATACAAAAGGCACAATGCTGACTAAAGTACAAGAAGGCTGGCTCTTCATACTGTCTATGTTTTGAACCTTTCCTGTGAGACCGGTTTTAGATTCCGATGCTTCACTTCAGGTTTACTGTATCCCATGGACCTTCTTATTGACCACGAAACACAGATATTCCATCGGAATTAAATACAAAAGGCACAATGCCTACTGAAGTACAAGAAAACTGACTCTTCTTACTGTCTATGTTTTGAACCATTCCTGTGACACTAGTTATAGATTCCGATGCTTCACTTCAGGTTCACTGTACCCTCTGACGATCTTATTGACGATGAAACACAGAAATTGCATCGGAATTAAATACAAAAGGGACAATGCCAACTTAAGTACAAGAAAACTGACTCTTCTTACTGTCTATGTTTTGAACCATTCATGTGACACTAGTTATAGATTCCGATGCTTCACTTCAGGTTTAATGTATCGCTTGACCTTCTTATTGACGATGAAACACAGAAATTGCATCGGAATTAAATAAAAAAGGCACAATTCCGACTCAAGTTCCAGAAGACTGGCTCTTCTTACTGTCTATGTTTTGAACCATTCCTTTGACACTAGTTATAGATTCCGATGCTTCACTTCAGGTTTACTGTATCCCTCTGACCTCCTTATTGTCGACGAAACACAGAAATTGCATCGGAGTTAGATACAAAAAGCACAATGCCGACTTAAGTACAAGAAAACTGACTCTTCTTACTGTCTATGTTTTGAACCATTCCTGTCACACTAGTTATGGATTCGGATGCTCGACTTCAGGTTCACAGCCTCCCTCTCAACTTCTTATTGGCGGTGAAACACAGTAATTGCATCGGAATTAAATACAAAAGGCACAATGCCGGTTTAAGTACAAGAAAACTGACTCTTCTTACTGTCTATGTTTTGAACCATTCCTGTGACACTAGTTATAGATTCCGATGCTTCACCTCAGGTTTACTGTATCCATCTGTCCTTCTTATTGACGAGGTAACACAGAAATTGCATCGGAATTAAATACAAAAAGCACAATGCCGACTTAAGTACAAGGAAACTGACTCTTCTTACTGTCTATGTTTTGAACCATTCCTGTGACACTAGTTATAGATTCCGATGCTTCACTTCAGGTTTACTGTATCGCTCTGACCTTCTTATTGACGATGAAACACAGAAATTTCATCGGGATTAAATACAAAGGGCACAATTGAGACTTAAGTACAAGATAACTGACTCTTGTTACTGTCTATGTTTTGAACCATTCCTGTGACACTAGTTATAGATTCCGATGTTTCACTTCAGGTTTACCGTATCCTTCTGAACTTCTTATTGACGATGAAACACAGAAATTGCATCAGAATTAAATATATAAGGCACAATGCAGACTTAAGAACACGAAAATTGACTCGTCTTACTGTCTATGCTTTGAACCATTCCTGTGACACTAGTTATAGATTCCGATGCTTCACCTCAGGTTTACTGTATCCCTCTGACCTTCGTATTGACTATGAAACACAGAAATTGCAACGGAATTAAATACAAAAGGCACAATGCCGACTTAAGCACAAGAAATCGGACTCTTCTTACTGTCTATGTTTGAACCATTCCTGTGACACTAGTTATAGATTCCGATGCTTCACTTCAGGTTTACTGTATCCCTCTGACCTTCTTATTGACGATGAAACACAGAAAGTGCATCGTAAATTAATACAAAAAGCACAATGCCGACATAAGTACAAGAAAACTGACTCTTCTTAGTGTCTAAGTTTTGAACCATTCCTGTGACACTAGTTATGGATTCCGATACTTCACTTCAGCTTTACTGTATCCCTCTGACCTTCCTATTGACGATGAAACACAGAAATTGCATCGAAATTAAATACAAAAGGCACAATGCTGACTCAAGTACAAGAAGGCTGGCTCTTCATACTGTCTATGTTTTGAACCTTTCCTGTGAGACCGGTTTTAGATTCCGATGCTTCACTTCAGGTTTACTGTATTCCATGGACCTTCTTGTTGACCACGAAACACCGAAATTGCATCGGAATTAAATACAAAAGGCACAATGCCTACTTAAGTACAAGAAAACTGACTCTTCTTACTGTCTATGTTTTGAACCATTCCTGTGACACTAGTTATAGATTCCGATGTTTCACTTCAGGTTTACCGTATCCTTCTGAACTTCTTATTGACGATGAAACACAGAAATTGCATCAGAATTAAATATAAAAGGCACAATGCAGACTTAAGTACACGAAAATTGACTCTTCTTAGTGTCTAAGTTTTGAACCATTCCTGTGACACTAGTTATGGATTCCGATGCTTCACTTCAGATTTACTGTATCCCTCTGACCTTCGTATTGACGATGAAACACAGAAATTGCATCGGAATTAAATACAAAAGGCACAATGCTGACTCAAGTACAAGAAGGCTGGCTCTTCATACTGTCTATGTTTTGAACCTTTCCTGTGAGACCGGTTTTAGATTCCGATGCTTCACTTCAGGTTTACTGTATCCCATGGACCTTCTTATTGACCACGAAACACAGATTTTCCATCGGAATTAAATACAAAAGGCACAATGACTACTTAAGTACAAGAAAACTGACTCTTCTTACTGTCTATGTTTTGAACCATTCCTGTGACACTAGTTATAGATTCCGATGCTTCACTTCAGGTTCACTGTACCCTCTGACGATCTTATTGACGATGAAACACAGAAATTGCATCGGAATTAAATACAAAAGGGACAATGCCAACTTAAGTACAAGAAAACTGACTCTTCTTACTGTCTATGTTTTGAACCATTCATGTGACACTAGTTATAGATTCCGATGCTTCACTTCAGGTTTAATTTATCCCTTGACCTTCTTATTGACGGTGAAACACAGAAATTGCATCGGAATTAAATAAAAAAGGCACAATTCCGACTCAAGTTCCAGAAGACTGGCTCTTCTTACTGTCTATGTTTTGAACCATTCCTTTGACACTAGTTATAGATTCCGATGCTTCACTTCAGGTTTACTGTATCCCTCTGACCTCCTTATTGTCGATGAAACACAGAAATTGCATCGGAGTTAGATACAAAAGGCACAATGCCGACTCAAGTACAAGAAGTCTGACTCTTCTTACTGTCTATGTTTTGAACCATTCCTGTCACACTAGTTATGGATTCGGATGCTCGACTTCAGGTTCACAGCCTCCCTCTGAACTTCTTATTGGCGGTGAAACACAGTAATTGCATCGGAATTAAATACAAAAGGCACAATGCCGGTTTAAGTACAAGAAAACTGACTCTTCTTACTGTCTATGTTTTGAACCATTCCTGTGACACTAGTTATAGATTCCGATGCTTCACCTCAGGTTTACTGTATCCATCTGTCCTTCTTATTGACGAGGAAACACAGAAATTGCATCGGAATTAAATACAAAAAGCACAATGCCGACTTAAGTACAAGAAAACTGACTCTTCTTACTGTCTATTTTTTGAACCATTCCTGTGACACTAGTTATAGATTCCGATGCTTCACTTCAGGTTTACTGTATCGCTCTGACCTTCTTATTGACGATGAAACACAGAAATTTCATCGGAATTAAATACAAAGGGCACAATTGAGACTTAAGTGCAAGATAACTGACTCTTGTTACTGTCTATGTTTTGAACCATTCCTGTGACACTAGTTATAGATTCCGATGTTTCACTTCAGGTTTACCGTATCCTTCTGAACTTCTTATTGACGATGAAACACAGAAATTGCATCAGAATTAAATATAAAAGGCACAAAGCAGACTTAAGTACACGAAAATTGACTCTTCTTACTGTCTATGCTTTGAACCATTCCTGTGACACTAGTTATAGATTCCGATGCTTAACCCAGGTTTACTGTATCCCTCTGACCTTCGTATTGCCTATGAAACACAGAAATCGCAACGGAATTAAATACAAAAGGCACAATGCCGACTTAAGCACAAGAAATCTGACTCTTCTTACTGTCTATGTTTGAACCATTCCTGTGACACTAGTTATAGATTCCGATGCTTCACTTCAGGTTTACTGTATCCCTCTGACCTTCTTATTGACGATGAAACACAGAAAGTGCATCGGAATTAAATACAAAAAGCACAATGCCGACATAAGTACAAGAAAACTGACTCTTCTTAGTGTCTAAATTTTGAACCATTCCTGTGACACTAGTTATGGATTCCGATGCTTCACTTCAGCTTTACTGTATCCCTCTGACCTTCTTATTGACGATGAAACACAGAAATTGCATCGGAATTAAATACAAAAGGCACAATGCTGACTCAAGTACAAGAAGGCTGGCTCTTCATACTGTCTATGTTTTGAACCTTTCCTGTGAGACCGGTTTCAGATTCCGATGCTTCACTTCAGGTTTACTGTATCCCATGGACCTTCTTATTGACTACGAAACACAGATATTCCATCGGAATTAAATACAAAAGGCACAATGCCTACTTAAGTACAAGAAAACTGACTCTTCTTACTGTCTATGATTTGAACCATTCCTGTGACACTAGTTATGGATTCCGATGCTTCACTTCAGGTTCACTGTACCCTCTGACGATCGTATTGACGATGAAACACAGAAATTGCATCGGAATTAAATACAAAAGGGACAATGCCAACTTAAGTACAAGAAAACTGACTCTTCATACTGTCTATGTTTTGAACCTTTCCTGTGAGACCGGTTTTAGGTTCCGATGCTTCACTTCAGGTTTACTGTATTCCATGGACCTTCTTGTTGACCACGAAACACCGAAATTGCATCGGAATTAAATACAAAAGGCACAATGCCTACTTAAGTACAAGAAAACTGACTCTTCTTACTGTCTATGTTTTGAACCATTCCTTTGACACTAGTTATAGATTCCGATGCTTCACTTCAGGTTTACTGTATCCATCTGTCCTTCTTATTGACGAGGAAACACAGAAATTGCATCGGAATTAAATACAAAAAGCACAATGCCGACTTAAGTACAAGAAAACTGACTCTTCTTACTGTCTACGTTTTGAACCATTCCTGTGACACTAGTTATAGATTCCGATGCTTCACTTCAGGTTTACTGTATCGCTCTGACCTTCTTATTGACGATGAAACACAGAAATTTCATCGGAATTAAATACAAAGGGCACAATTAAGACTTAAGTACAAGATAACTAACTCTTGATACTGTCTATGTTTTGAACCATTCCTGTGACACTAGTTATAGATTCCGATGTTTCACTTCAGGTTTACCGTATCCTTCTGAACTTCTTATTGACGGTGAAACACAGAAATTGCATCAGAATTAAATATAAAAGGCACAATGCAGACTTAAGTACACGAAAATTGACTCTTCTTACTGTCTATGCTTTGAACCATTCCTGTGACACTAGTTATAGATTCCGATGCTTCATCTCAGGTTTACTGCATCCCTCTGACCTTCGTATTGACTATGAAACACAGAAATTGCAACGGAATTAAATACAAAAGGCACAATGCCGACTTAAGCACAAGAAATCTGACTCTTCTAACTGTCTATGTTTGAACCATTCCTGTGAAACTAGTTATAGATTCCGATGCTTCACTTCAGGTTTACTATATCCCTCTGACCTTCTTATTGACGATGAAACACAGAAAGTGCATCGGAATTAAATACAAAAAGCACAATGCCGACATAAGTACTAGAAAACTGACTCTTCTTAGTGTCTAAGTTTTGAACCATTCCTGTGACACTAGTTATGGATTCCAATGCTTCACTTCAGATTTACTGTATCCCTCTGACCTTCGTATTGACGATGAAACACAGAAATTGCATCGGAATTAAATACAAAAGGCACAATGCTGACTCAAGTACAAGAAGGCTGGCTCTTCATACTGTCTATGTTTTGAACCTTTCCTGTGAGACCGGTTTTAGATTCCGATGCTTCACTTCAGGTTTACTGTATCCCATGGACCTTCTTATTGACCACGAAACACAGATTTTCCATCGGAATTAAATACAAAAGGCACAATGACTACTTAAGTATAAGAAAACTGACTCTTCCTACTGTCTATGTTTTGAACCATTCCTGTGACACTAGTTATAGATTCCGATGCTTCACTTCAGGTTTAATTTATCCCTTGACCTTCTTATTGACGGTGAAACACAGAAATTGCATCGGAATTAAATAAAAAAGGCACAATTCCGACTCAAGTTCCAGAAGACTGGCTCTTCTTACTGTCTATGTTTTGAACCATTCCTTTGACACTAGTTATAGATTCCGATGCTTCACTTCAGGTTTACTGTATCCCTCTGACCTCCTTATTGTCGATGAAACACAGAAATTGCATCGGAGTTAGATACAAAAGGCACAATGCCGACTCAAGTACAAGAAGTCTGACTCTTCTTACTGTCTATGTTTTGAACCATTCCTGTCACACTAGTTATGGATTCGGATGCTCGACTTCAGGTTCACAGCCTCCCTCTGAACTTCTTATTGGCGGTGAAACACAGTAATTGCATCGGAATTAAATACAAAAGGCACAATGCCGGTTTAAGTACAAGAAAACTGACTCTTCTTACTGTCTATGTTTTGAACCATTCCTGTGACACTAGTTATAGATTCCGATGCTTCACCTCAGGTTTACTGTATCCATCTGTCCTTCTTATTGACGAGGAAACACAGAAATTGCATCGGAATTAAATACAAAAAGCACAATGCCGACTTAAGTACAAGAAAACTGACTCTTCTTACTGTCTATTTTTTGAACCATTCCTGTGACACTAGTTATAGATTCCGATGCTTCACTTCAGGTTTACTGTATCGCTCTGACCTTCTTATTGACGATGAAACACAGAAATTTCATCGGAATTAAATACAAAGGGCACAATTGAGACTTAAGTGCAAGATAACTGACTCTTGTTACTGTCTATGTTTTGAACCATTCCTGTGACACTAGTTATAGATTCCGATGTTTCACTTCAGGTTTACCGTATCCTTCTGAACTTCTTATTGACGATGAAACACAGAAATTGCATCAGAATTAAATATAAAAGGCACAAAGCAGACTTAAGTACACGAAAATTGACTCTTCTTACTGTCTATGCTTTGAACCGTTCCTGTGACGCTAGTTATAGATTCCGATGCTTAACCCAGGTTTACTGTATCCCTCTGACCTTCGTATTGCCTATGAAACACAGAAATTGCAACGGAATTAAATACAAAAGGCACAATGCCGACTTAAGCACAAGAAATCTGACTCTTCTTACTGTCTATGTTTGAACCATTCCTGTGACACTAGTTATAGATTCCGATGCTTCACTTCAGGTTTACTGTATCCCTCTGACCTTCTTATTGACGATGAAACACAGAAAGTGCATCGGAATTAAATACAAAAAGCACAATGCCGACATAAGTACAAGAAAACTGACTCTTCTTAGTGTCTAAATTTTGAACCATTCCTGTGACACTAGTTATGGATTCCGATGCTTCACTTCAGCTTTACTGTATCCCTCTGACCTTCTTATTGACGATGAAACACAGAAATTGCATCGGAATTAAATACAAAAGGCACAATGCTGACTCAAGTACAAGAAGGCTGGCTCTTCATACTGTCTATGTTTTGAACCTTTCCTGTGAGACCGGTTTCAGATTCCGATGCATCACTTCAGGTTTACTGTATCCCATGGACCTTCTTATTGACTACGAAACACAGATATTCCATCGGAATTAAATACAAAAGGCACAATGCCTACTTAAGTACAAGAAAACTGACTCTTCTTACTGTCTATGTTTTGAACCATTCCTGTGACACTAGTTATGGATTCCGATGCTTCACTTCAGGTTCACTGTACCCTCTGACGATCGTATTGACGATGAAACACAGAAATTGCATCGGAATTAAATACAAAAGGGACAATGCCAACTTAAGTACAAGAAAACTGACTCTTCATACTGTCTATGTTTTGAACCATTCATGTGACACTAGTTATAGATTCCGATGCTTCCCTTCAGGAATTATGTGTCCCTTGGACCTTCTTATTGACGATGAAACACAGAAATTGCATCGGCATTAAATACAAAAGGCACAATGCTGACTCAAGTACAAGAAGGCTGGCTCTTCATACTGTCTATGTTTTGAACCTTTCCTGTGAGACCGGTTTTAGGTTCCGATGCTTCACTTCAGGTTTACTGTATTCCATGGACCTTCTTGTTGACCACGAAACACCGAAATTGCATCGGAATTAAATACAAAAGGCACAATGCCTACTTAAGTACAAGAAAACTGACTCTTCTTACTGTCTATGTTTTGAACCATTCCTTTGACACTAGTTATAGATTCCGATGCTTCACTTCAGGTTTACTGTATCCATCTGTCCTTCTTATTGACGAGGAAACACAGAAATTGCATCGGAATTAAATACAAAAAGCACAATGCCGACTTAAGTACAAGAAAACTGACTCTTCTTACTGTCTACGTTTTGAACCATTCCTGTGACACTAGTTATAGATTCCGATGCTTCACTTCAGGTTTACTGTATCGCTCTGACCTTCTTATTGACGATGAAACACAGAAATTTCATCGGAATTAAATACAAAGGGCACAATTAAGACTTAAGTACAAGATAACTGACTCTTGATACTGTCTATGTTTTGAACCATTCCTGTGACACTAGTTATAGATTCCGATGTTTCACTTCAGGTTTACCGTATCCTTCTGAACTTCTTATTGACGGTGAAACACAGAAATTGCATCAGAATTAAATATAAAAGGCACAATGCAGACTTAAGTACACGAAAATTGACTCTTCTTACTGTCTATGCTTTGAACCATTCCTGTGACACTAGTTATAGATTCCGATGCTTCATCTCAGGTTTACTGTATCCCTCTGACCTTCGTATTGACTATGAAACACAGAAATTGCAACGGAATTAAATACAAAAGGCACAATGCCGACTTAAGCACAAGAAATCTGACTCTTCTAACTGTCTATGTTTGAACCATTCCTGTGAAACTAGTTATAGATTCCGATGCTTCACTTCAGGTTTACTATATCCCTCTGACCTTCTTATTGACGATGAAACACAGAAAGTGCATCGGAATTAAATACAAAAAGCACAATGCCGACATAAGTACTAGAAAACTGACTCTTCTTAGTGTCTAAGTTTTGAACCATTCCTGTGACACTAGTTATGGATTCCGATGCTTCACTTCAGATTTACTGTATCCCTCTGACCTTCGTATTGACGATGAAACACAGAAATTGCATCGGAATTAAATACAAAAGGCACAATGCTGACTCAAGTACAAGAAGGCTGGCTCTTCATACTGTCTATGTTTTGAACCTTTCCTGTGAGACCGGTTTTAGATTCCGGTGCTTCACTTCAGGTTTACTGTATCCCATGGACCTTCTTATTGACCACGAAACACAGATATTCCATCGGAATTAAATACAAAAGGGACAATGCCAACTTAAGTACAAGAAAACTGACTCTTCTTACTGTCTATGTTTTGAACCATTCATGTGACACTAGTTATAGATTCCGATGCTTCACTTCAGGTTTAATGTATCCCTTGACCTTCTTATTGACGGTGAAACACAGAAATTGCATCGGAATTAAATAAAAAAGGCACAATTCCGACTCAAGTTCCAGAAGACTGGCTCTTCTTACTGTCTGTGTTTTGAACCATTCCTTTGACACTAGTTATAGATTCCGATGCTTCACTTCAGGTTTACTGTATCCCTCTGACCTCCTTATTGTCGATGAAACACAGAAATTGCATCGGAGTTAGATACAAAAGGCACAATGCCGACTCAAGTACAAGAAGTCTGACTCTTCTTACTGTCTATGTTTTGAACCATTCCTGTCACACTAGTTATGGATTCGGATGCTCGACTTCAGGTTCACAGCCTCCCTCTGAACTTCTTATTGGCGGTGAAACACGGTAATTGCATCGGAATTAAATACAAAAGGCACAATGCCTGTTTAAGTACAAGAAAACTGACTCTTCTTACTGTCTATGTTTTGAATCATTCCTGTGACACTAGTTATAGATTCCGATGCTTCACCTCAGGTTTACTGTATCCATCTGTCCTTCTTATTGACGAGGAAACACAGAAATTGCATCGGAATTAAATACAAAAAGCACAATGCCGACTTAAGTACAAGAAAACTGACTCTTCTTACTGTCTATGTTTTGAACCATTCCTGTGACACTAGTTACGGATTCCGATGCTTCACTTCAGCTTTACTGTATCCCTCTGACCTTCTTATTGACGATGAAACACAGAAATTGCATCGGAATTAAATACAAAAGGCACAATGCAGACTCAAGTACAAGTAGGCTGGCTCTTCATACTGTCTATGTTTTGAACCTTTCCTGTGAGACCGGTTTCAGATTCCGATGCTTCACTTCAGGTTTACTGTATCCCATGGACCTTCTTATTGACTACGAAACACAGATATTCCATCGGAATTATATACAAAAGGCACAATGCCTACTTAAGTACGAGAAAACTGACTCTTCTTACTGTCTATGTCTTGAACCATTCCTGTGACACTAGTTATAGATTCCGATGCTTCACTTCAGGTTCACTGTACCCTCTGACGATCGTTTTAATGATGAAACACAGAAATTGCATCGGAATTAAATACAAAAGGGACAATGCCAACTTAAGTACAAGAAAACTGACACTTCATACTGTCTATGTTTTGAACCATTCTTGTGACACTAGTTATAGATTCCGATGCTTCCCTTCAGGAATTATGTGTCCCTTGGACCTTCTTATTGACGATGAAACACAGAAATTGCATCGGCATTAAATACAAAAGGCACAATGCTGACTCAAGTACAAGAAGGCTGGCTCTTCATACTGTCTATGTTTTGAACCTTTCCTGTGAGACCGGTTTTAGGTTCCGATGCTTCACTTCAGGTTTACTGTATTCCATGGACCTTCTTGTTGACCACGAAACACCGAAATTGCATCGGAATTAAAAACAAAAGGCACAATGCCTACTTAAGTACAAGAAAACTGACTCTTCTTACTGTCTATGTTTTGAACCATTCCTGTGACACTAGTTATAGATTCCGATGCTTCACTTCAGGTTTACTGTATCGCTCTGACCTTCTTATTGACGATGAAACACAGAAATTTCATCGGAATTAAATACAAAGGGCACAATTGAGACTTAAGTGCAAGATAACTGACTCTTGTTACTGTCTATGTTTTGAACCATTCCTGTGACACTAGTTATAGATTCCGATGTTTCACTTCAGGTTTACCGTATCCTTCTGAACTTCTTATTGACGATGAAACACAGAAATTGCATCAGAATTAAATATAAAAGGCACAATGCAGACTCAAGTACACGAAAATTGACTCTTCTTACTGTCTATGCTTTGAACCATTCCTGTGACACTAGTTATCGATTCCGATGCTTCACCTCAGGTTTACTGTATCCCTCTGACCTTCGTATTGACTATGAAACACAGAAATTGCAACGGAATTAAATACAAAAGGCACAATGCCGACTTAAGCACAAGAAATCTGACTCTTCTTACTGTCTATGTTTGAACCATTCCTGTGACACTAGTTATAGATTCCGATGCTTCACTTCAGGTTTACTGTATCCCTCTGACCTTCTTATTGACGATGAAACACAGAAAGTGCATCGGAATTAAATACAAAAAGCACAATGCCGACATAAGTACAAGAAAACTGACTCTTCTTAGTGTCTAAATTTTGAACCATTCCTGTGACACTAGTTATGGATTCCGATGCTTCACTTCAGCTTTACTGTATCCCTCTGACCTTCTTATTGACGATGAAACACAGAAATTGCATCGGAATTAAATACAAAAGGCACAATGCTGACTCAAGTACAAGAAGGCTGGCTCTTCATACTGTCTATGTTTTGAACCTTTCCTGTGAGACCGGTTTCAGATTCCGATGCTTCACTTCAGGTTTACTGTATCCCATGGACCTTCTTATTGACTACGAAACACAGATATTCCATCGGAATTAAATACAAAAGGCACCATGCCTACTTAAGTACAAGAAAACTGACTCTTCTTACTGTCTATGTTTTGAACCATTCCTGTGACACTAGTTATAGATTCCGATGCTTCACTTCAGGTTCACTGTACCCTCTGACGATCGTATTGACGATGAAACACCGAAATTGCATCGGAATTAAATACAAAAGGCACAATGCCTACTTAAGTACAAGAAAACTGACTCTTCTTACTGTCTATGTTTTGAACCATTCCTGTCACACTAGTTATGGATTCGGATGCTCGACTTCAGTTACACTGCCTCCCTCTGAACTTCTTATTGGCGATGAAACACAGAAATAGCATCGGAATTAAATACAAAACGCACAATGCCGACTTAAGTACAAGAAAACTGACTCTCCTTACTGTCTATGTTTTGAACCATTCCTGTGACACTAGTTATAGAATCCGATGCCTCACTTCAGGTTTACTGTATCCCTCTGACCTTCTTATTGACGATGAAACACAGAAAGTGCATCGGAATTAAATACAAAAAGCACAATGCCGACATAAGTACAAGAAAACTGACTCTTCTTAGTGTCGAAGTTTTGAACCATTCCTGTGACACTAGTTATGGATTCCGATGCTTCACTTCAGCTTTACTGTATCCCTCTGACCTTCTTATTGACGATGAAACACAGAAATTGCATCGGAATTAAATACAAAAGGCACAATGCTGACTCAAGTACAAGAAGGCTGGCTCTTAATACTGTCTATGTTTTGAACCTTTTCCTGTGAGACCGGTTTTAGATTCCGATGCTTCACTTCAGGTTTACTGTATCCCATGGACCTTCTTATTGACCACGAAACACAGAAATTGGATCGGAATTAAATACAAAAGGCACAATGCCTACTTAAGTACAAGAAAACTGACTCTTCTTACTGTCTATGTTTTGAACCATTCATGTGACACTAGTTATAGATTCCGATGCTTCCCTTCAGGATTAGTGTATCCCTTGGACCTTCTTATTGACGATGAAACTCAGAATATGCATCGGAATTAAATTCAAAAAGCACAATGCCGACTAAAGTAAAAGAAAACTGACTCTTCTTACTGTCTTTGTTTTGTACCATTCCTGTGAAACAAGTTATAGATTCCGATGATTCACCTCAGGTTTACTGTATCCCTCTGACCTTCTTATTGACGATGAAACACAGAAATTGCATAGGAATTAAATACAAAAGGCACAATGCTGACTTAAGTACAAGAAAACTGACTCTCCTTACTGTCTATGTTTTGAACCATTCCTGTGACACTAGTTATAGATTCCGATGCTTCACTTCAGCTTTACTGTATCCCTGTGACCTTATTATTGACGATGAAACACAGAATTTGCATCGGAAATAAATTCAAAAAGCACAATGCCGACCAAAGTACAAGAAAACTGACTCTTCTTACTGTCTATGTTTTGTACCATTCCTGTGAAACAAGTTATAGATTCCGATGCTTCACTTCAGGTTTACTGTATCCCTCTCACCTTATATTAACGATGAAACACAGAAAATTCATCGGAATTAAATACAAAAAGCACAATGCCGACTCAAGTACAAGAAGACTGGCTCTTCTTACTGTCTATGTTTTGAACCTTTCCTGTGACACTAGCTATGGATTCGGAAGCTCGCAGGATCACTGCCTCCCTCTGACCTTCTTTTTGGCGATGAAACACAGAAATTGCATCGGAATTAAATACAAAACGCACAATGCCGACTTATGTACTTGAAAACTGACTCTTCTTACTGTCTATGTTTTGAACCATTCCTGTGACACTACTTATAGATTCCGATGCTTCACTACAGGTTTACTGTATCCCTCTGACCATCTTATTGACGATGAAGCACAGATATTGCGTCGGAATTATATACAAAATGCACGATGCCGACGTAAGTACAAGAAAACTGACTCTTCTTACTGTCTATGTTTTGAACCATTCCTGTGACGCTAGTTATAGATTCCGATTTTTCACTTCAGGTTTACTGTATCCCTCTGACCGTCTTATTAACGATGAAACACAGAAATTGCATCGGAATTAAATACAAAAGGCACAATGCCGACTGATGTACAATAAAACTTACTCTCCTTACTGTCTATGTTTTGAACCATTCCTGTGACACTAGTTATAGATTCCGATGCTTCACTTCCGGTTTACTGTATCCCTCTGACCTTCTTATTGACGATGAAACACAGAAATAGCATCGGAATTAAATACAAAAGGCACAATGCCAACTTAAGTACAAGAAAACTGACTCTTCTTACTGTCTATGTTTTGAACCATTCCTGTGACACTAGGTATAGATTCCGATGCTTCACTTCAGCGTTACTGTATCCCTGTGACCTTCTTATTGTCGATGAAACACAGAAATTGCATCTGAATTAAATATAAAAGGCACAATTCCGACACAAGTACAAGAAGACTGGCTCTTCTTACTGTCTATGTTTTGAACCATTTATGTGACACTAGTTATAGATTCCGATGCTTTACGTCAGGTTTACTGTATCCCTCTGACCTCCTTATTGTCGATAAAACACAGAAATTGCATTGGAATTAAATACAAAAGGCACAATGCCGACTCAAGTACAAGAAGACTGGCTCTTCTTACTGTCTATGTTTTGAACCTTTCCTGTGGCACTAGTTATGGATTCGGATGCTCGACTTCAGGTTCACTGCCTCCCTCTGACCTTCTTATGGGCGATGAAACACAGAAATTGCATCGGAATTAAATACAAAACGCACAATGCCGACTTAAGTACATGAAAACTGACTCTTCCTACTGTCTATGTTTCGAACCATTCCTGTGACACTAGTTATAGATTCCGATGCTTCACTACAGGTTTACTGTTTCCCTCTGACAGTCTTATTGACGATGAAACACAGATATTGCGTCGGAATTAAATACAAAAGGCACGATGATGACTTAAGTACAAGAAAACTGACTCTTCTTACTGTCTATGTTTTGAACCATTCCTGTGACGCTAGTTATAGATTCCGATGCTTCACTTCAGGTTTACTGTACCCCTGCGACCTTCTTATTGACGATGAAACACAGAAATGGCATAGGAATTAAATACAAAAGGCAC
The DNA here is from genome assembly GCF_021461395.2 of Schistocerca americana. Lineage (NCBI taxonomy): Eukaryota > Metazoa > Arthropoda > Insecta > Orthoptera > Acrididae > Schistocerca > Schistocerca americana. The sequence continues at coordinate 3,572,744 of NW_025726093.1, forward strand.
AATGCCGACTTAAGTACATGAAAACTGACTCTCCTTACTGTCTAGGTTTTGAACCATTCCTGTGACACTATTTATAGATTCCGATGCTTCACTTCAGCTTTACTGTATCCCTGTGACCTTCTTATTGACGATGAAACACAGAATTTGCATCGGAATTAAATTCAAAAAGCACAATGCCGACTAAAGTACAAGAAAACTGACTCTTCTTACTGTCTATGTTTTGTGCCATTCCTGTGACACAAGTTATAGATTCCGATGCTTCACTTTAGGTTACTGTATCCCTCTGACCTTATATTGACGATGAAACACAGAAATTGCATCGGAATGAAATACAAAAGGCTCAATGCCGACTTAAGTACAAGAAGACTGTCTCATCTTACTCTCTATATTTTGAACCATTCCTGTGACACTAGTTATAGATTCCGATGCTTCACTTCAGCTTTATTGTATCCCTGTGACCTTCGTACTGACGATGAAACACAGATATTGCATCGGAATTAAATACAAAACGCACAATGCCGACTTATGTACTTGAAAACTGACTCTTCTTACTGTCTATGTTTTGAACCATTCCTGTGACACTAGTTATTGATTCCTATGCTTCACTACAGGTTTACTGTATCCCTCTGACCTTCTTATTGACGATGAAACACTGATATTGCGTCGGAATTATATACAAAATGCACGATGCTGCATTAAGTACAAGAAAACTGACTCTTCTTACTGTCTATGTTTTGAACCATTCCAGTGACGCTAGTTATAGATTCCGATGCTTCACTTCAGGTTTACTGTATCCCTCTGACCTTCTTATTAACGATGAAACACAGAAATTGCATCGGAATTAAATACAAAAGGCACAATGCCGACTTAAGTGCAAGAAAACTGACTCTTCTTAGTGTCTAAGTTTTGAACCATTCCTTTGACACTGTTTATGGATTCCGATGCTTCACTTCAGCTTTACTGTATCCCTCTGACCATCTTATTGACGATGAAGCACAGATATTGCGTCGGAATTATATACAAAATGCACGATGCCGACGTAAGTACAAGAAAACTGACTCTTCTTACTGTCTATGTTTTGAACCATTCCTGTGACGCTAGTTATAGATTCCGATTTTTCACTTCAGGTTTACTGTATCCCTCTGACCGTCTTATTAACGATGAAACACAGAAATTGCATCGGAATTAAATACAAAAGGCACAATGCCGACTGAAGTACAATAAAACTTACTCTCCTTACTGTCTATGTTTTGAACCATTCCTGTGACACTAGTTATAGATTCCGATGCTTCACTTCCGGTTTACAGTATCCCTCTGACCTTCTTATTGACGATGAAACACAGAAATAGCATCGGAATTAAATACAAAAGGCACAATGCCAACTTAAGTACAAGAAAACTGACTCTTCTTACTGTCTATTTTTTGAACCATTCCTGTGACACTAGGTATAGATTCCGATGCTTCACTTCAGCGTTACTGTATCCCTGTGACCTTCTTATTGTCGATGAAACACAGAAATTGCATCTGAATTAAATATAAAAGGCACAATTCCGACTCAAGTACAAGAAGACTAGCTCTTCTTACTGTCTATGTTTTGAACCATTTATGTGACACTAGTTATAGATTCCGATGCTTTACGTCAGGTTTACTGTATCCCTCTGACCTCCTTATTGTCGATAAAACACAGAAATTGCATTGGAATTAAATACAAAAGGCACAATGCCGACTCAAGTACAAGAAGACTGGCTCTTCTTACTGTCTATGTTTTGAACCTTTCCTGTGGCACTAGTTATGGATTCGGATGCTCGACTTCAGGTTCACTGCCTCCCTCTGACCTTCTTATGGGCGATGAAACACAGAAATTGCATCGGAATTAAATACAAAACGCACAATGCCGACTTAAGTACATGAAAACTGACTCTTCCTACTGTCTATGTTTCGAACCATTCCTGTGACACTAGTTATAGATTCCGATGCTTCACTACAGGTTTACTGTTTCCCTCTGACAGTCTTATTGACGATGAAACACAGATATTGCGTCGGAATTAAATACAAAAGGCACGATGATGACTTAAGTACAAGGAAACTGACTCTTCTTACGGTCTATGTTTTGAACCATTCCTGTGACGCTAGTTATAGATTCCGATGCTTCACCTCAGGTTTACTGTACCCCTGCGACCTTCTTATTGACGATGAAACACAGAAATTGCATAGGAGTTAAATACAAAAGGCACAATGCCGACTTAAGTACATGAAAACTGACTCTCCTTACTGTCTAGGTTTTGAACCATTCCTGTGACACTATTTATAGATTCCGATGCTTCGCTTCAGCTTTACTGTATCCCTGTGACCTTCTTATTGACGATGAAACACAGAATTTGCATCGGAATTAAATTCAAAAAGCACAATGCCGACTAAAGTACAAGAAAACTGACTCTTCTTACTGTCTATGTTTTGTACCATTCCTGTGACACAAGTTATAGATTCCGATGCTTCACTTTAGGTTTACTGTATCCCTCTGACCTTATATTGACGATGAAACACAGAAATTGCATCGGACTGAAATACAAAAGGCTCAATGCCGACTTAAGTACAAGAAGACTGTCTCATCTTACTCTCTATATTTTGAACCATTCCTGTGACACTAGTTATAGATTCCGATGCTTCACTTCAGCTTTATTGTATCCCTGTGACCTTCGTACTGACGATGAAACACAGATATTGCATCGGAATTAAATACAAAACGCACAATGCCGACTTATGTACTTGAAAACTGACTCTTCTTACTGTCTATGTTTTGAACCATTCCTGTGACACTAGTTATTGATTCCTATGCTTCACTACAGGTTTACTGTATCCCTCTGACCTTCGTATTGACGATGAAACACTGATATTGCGTCGGAATTATATACAAAATGCACGATGCTGACTTAAGTACAAGAAAACTGACTCTTCTTATTGTCTATGTTTTGAACCATTCCAGTGACGCTAGTTATAGATTCCGATGCTTCACTTCAGGTTTACTGTATCCCTCTGACCTTCTTATTAACGATGAAACACAGAAATTGCATCGGAATTAAATACAAAAGGCACAATGCCGACTTAAGTACAAGAAAACCTTCTCTACTTACTTACTATGTTTTGAACCATTCCTGTGACACTAGTTATAGATTCTGATGCTTCACTTCTGGTTTACTGTATCCCTCTGACCATCCTATTGACGATGAAACACAGAAATAGCATCGGAATTAAATACAAAAGGCACAAAGCCGACTTACGTACAAGATAACTGACTCTTCTTACTGTCTATGAGTTGAACCATTCCTGTGACACTAGTTATAGATTCCGATGCTTCACTTCACGTTTACTGTATCCCTCTGACCTTCCTATTGACGATGAATCACAGAAATTGCATCGGAATTAAATACAAAAGGCACTATGCCCACTTAAGTACAAGGAAAAACTGACTCTTCTTACTGTCTATGTTTTAACCATTCCTGTGACACTAGTTATTGATTCCCATGCTTCACCTCAGGTTTACTGTATCCCTCTGACTTTCGTATTGACTATGAAACACAGAAATTGCAACGGAATTAAATACAAAAGGCACAATGCCGACATAAGTGCAAGAAAACTGACTCTTCTTAGTGTCTAAGTTTTGAACCATTCCTGTGACACTGGTTATGGATTCCGATGCTTCACTTCAGCTTTACTGTATCCCTCTGACCTTCTTATTGACGATGAAACACAGAAATTGCATCGGAATTAAATACAAAAGGCACAATGCTGACTCAAGTACAAGAAGGCTGGCTCTTCATACGGTCTATGTTGTGAACCTTTCCTGTGAGACCGGTTTTAGTTGCCGATGCTTCACTTCAGGTTTACTGTATCCCATGGACCTTCTTATTGACCACGAAACACAGAAAGGGCATCGGAATTAAATACAAAAAGCACAATGCCGACATAAGTACAAGAAAACTGACACTTCTTAGTGTCTAAGTTTTGAACCAATCCTGTGAAACTAGTTATGGATTCCGATGCTTCACTTCAGCTTTACTGTTTCCCTCTGACCTTCTTATTGACGATGAAACACAGAAATTGCATCGGAAATAAATACAAAAGGCACAATGCTGACTCAAGTACAAGAAGGCTGGCTCTTCATACTGTCTATGTTTTGAACCTTTCCTGTGAGACCGGTTTTAGATTCCGATGCTTCGCTTCAGGTTTACTGTATCCCATGGACCTTCTTATTGACCACGAAACACCGAAATTGCATCGGAATTAAATAGAAAAGGCAGAATGCCTACTTAAGTACAAGAAAACTGACACTTCTTACTGTCTATGTTTTGAACCATTCCTGTGACACTAGTTATAGATTCCGATGCTTCACTTCAGGTTTACTGTACCCTCTGACGATCTTATTGACGATGAAACACAGAAAATGCATCGTAATTAAATACAAAAGGGACAATGCCAACTAAAGTACAAGATAACTGATTCTTCTTACTGTCTATGTTTTGAACCATTCCTGTGACACTAGGTATAGATTCCGATGCTTCACTTCAGCGTTACTGTATCCCTGTGACCTTCTTATTGTCGATGAAACACAGAAATTGCATCTGAATTAAATATAAAAGGCACAATTCCGACTCAAGTACAAGAAGACTGGCTCTTCTTACTGTCTATGTTTTGAACCATTTATGTGACACTAGTTATAGATTCCGATGCTTTACGTCAGGTTTACTGTATCCCTCTGACCTCCTTATTGTCGATAAAACACAGAAATTGCATTGGAATTAAATACAAAAGGCACAATGCCGACTCAAGTACAAGAAGACTGGCTCTTCTTACTGTCTATGTTTTGAACCTTTCCTGTGACACTAGTTATAGATTGTGATGCTTCACTTTAGGTTTACTGTATCCCTCCGACCTCCTTATTGACGATGAAACTCAGAAATTGCATCGGAATTAAATACAAAACGCACAATGCCGACTTAAGTACATGAAAACTGACTCTTCCTACTGTCTATGTTTCGAACCATTCCTGTGACACTAGTTATAGATTCCGATGCTTCACTACAGGTTTACTGTTTCCCTCTGACAGTCTTATTGACGATGAAACACAGATATTGCGTCGGAATTAAATACAAAAGGCACGATGATGACTTAAGTACAAGAAAACTGACTCTTCTTACTGTCTATGTTTTGAACCATTCCTGTGACGCTAGTTATAGATTCCGATGCTTCACTTCAGGTTTACTGTACCCCTGCGACCTTCTTATTGACGATGAAACACAGAAATTGCATAGGAATTAAATACAAAAGGCACAATGCCGATTTAAGTACGTGAAAACTGACTCTCCTTACTGTCTAGGTTTTGAACCATTCCTGTGACACTATTTATAGATTCCGATGCTTCACTTCAGCTTTACTGTATCCCTGTGACCTTCTTATTGACGATGAAACACAGAATTTGCATCGGAATTAAATTCAAAAAGCACAATGCCGACTAAAGTACAAGAAAACAGACTCTTCTTACTCTCTATGTTTTGTACCATTCCTGTGACACAAGTTATAGATTCCGATGCTTCACTTTAGGTTTACTGTATCCCTCTGACCTTATATTGACGATGAAACACAGAAATTGCATCGGAATGAAATACAAAAGGCTCAATGCCGACTTAAGTACAAGAAGACTGTCTCATCTTACTCTCTATATTTTGAACCATTCCTGTGACACTAGTTATAGATTCCGATGCTTCACTTCAGCTTTATTGTATCCCTGTGACCTTCGTACTGACGATGAAACACAGATATTGCATCGGAATTAAATACAAAACGCACAATGCCGACTTATGTACTTGAAAACTGACTCTTCTTACTGTCTATGTTTTGATACATTCCTGTGACACTAGTTATAGATTCCGATGCTTCACTTCAGGTTTACTGTATCCCTCTGACCTACTTATAGACGATGAAACACAGATATTGCATCGGAATTAAATACAAAAGGCACAATGCCCACTTAAGTACAAGAAATCTGACTCTTCTTACTGTCTATGTTTGAACCATTCCTGTGACACTAGTTATAGATTCCGATGCTTCACTTTAGGTTTACTGTATCCCTCCGACCTCCTTATTGACGATGAAACTCAGATATTGCATCGGAGTTAAATACAAAAGGCACAAAGACGACTTTAGTACAAGAAAACTGACTCTTCTTACTGTCAATGCTTTGAACCATTCATGTGACACTAGTTATAGATTCCGATGCTTCACTTCAGGATTAATGTATCCCTTGGACCTTCTTATTGACGACGAAACACAGAATTTGCATCGGAATTAAATTCAAAAGACACAATGCCGACTTAAGTACAAGAAAACTGACTCTTCTTACAGTCTATGTTTTGAACCATTCCTGTGACACTAGTTATAGATTCCGATGCTTCAGGTTTACTGTATCCCTCTGACCTTATATTGACGATGAAACACAGATATTGCATCGGAATTAAATACAAAAGGCTCAATGCCGACTTAAGTACAAGAACACTGTCTTATCTTACTCTCTATGTTTTGAACCATTCCTGTTACGCTAGTTATAGATTCCGATGCTTCACTTCAGCTTTACTGTAGCCCTCTGACCTTCTCTTTGACGATGAAACACAGAAATTGCATCGGAATTAAATACAAAAGGTACAATTCCGACTCAAGTTCCAGAAGACTGGCTCTTCTTACTGTCTATGTTTTGACCATTCCTTTGACACTAGTTGTCGATTGCGATGCTTCACTTCAGGTTTACTGTATCCCTCAGACCTCCTTATTGTCGATGAAACACAGAAATTGCATCGGAATTAAATACAAAAGGGACAATGCCGACTCAAGTACAAGAAATCTGACTCTTCTTACTGTCTATGTTTGAACCATTCCTGTGACACTAGTTATAGATTCCGAAGCTTCACTTCAGGTTTACTGTATCCCTCTGACCTTCTTATAGACGATGAAACACAGATATTGCATCGGAATTAAATACAAAAGGCACAATGCCGACTTAAGTACAAGAAAACTGACTCTTCTTACTGTCTATGTTATAAACCATTCCTTAGACACTAGTTATAGATTCCGATGCTTCGTTTCAGGTTTACTGTATCCATCTGTCCTTCTTATTGACGAGGAAATACCGAAATTGCATCGGAATTAAATACAAAAGGCACAATGCCGACTTAAGTACAAGAAATGTGACTCTTCTTACTGTCTATGTTTGAACCATTCCTGTGACACTAGTTATAGATTCCGATGCTTCACTTCAGGTTTGCTGTATCACTCTGACCTTCTTTTTGACGATGAAACACAGAAATTGCATCGGAATTAAATACAAAAGGCACAATGCTGACTCAAGTACAAGAAGGCTGGCTCTTCATACTGTCTATGTTTTGAACCACTCCTGTGAGACCGGTTGTAGATTCCGATGCCTCACTTCAGGTTTACTGTATCCCATGGACCTTCTTATTGACCACGAAACACAGAAATTGCATCGGAATTAAATACAAAAAGGCACAATGCCTGCTTAAGTACAAGAAAACTGACTCTTCTTACTATCTATATTTTCAACCATTCCTGTGACACTAGTTATAGATTCCGATGCTTCACTACAGGTTTACTGTACCCTCTGACGATCTTATTGACGATGAAACACAGATATTGCATCGGAATTAAATACAAAAGGGACAATGCCAACTAAAGTACAAGGAAACTGACTCTTCTTACTGTCTATGATTTGAACCATTAATGTGACACTAGTTATAGATTCCGATGCTTCACTTCAGGATTAATGTATCCCTTGGACCTTCTTATTGACGATGAAACACAGAAATTGCATCGGAATTAAATACAAAAGGCACAATTCCGACTCAAGTTCCAGAAGACTGGCTCTTCTTACTGTCTATGTTTTGTACCATTCCTTTGACACTAGTTATAGATTCCGATGCTTCATTTCAGGTTTACTGTATCCCTCTGACCTCCTTATTGTCGATGAAACACAGAAATTGCATCGGAATTAAATACAAAAGGCACAATGCCGACTCAAGTACAAGAAGTCTGACTCTTCTTACTGTCTATTTTTTGAACCATTCCTGTCACACCAGTTATGGATTCGGATGCTCGACTTCAGGTTCACTGCCTCCCTCTGGACTTCTTATTGGCGATGAAACACAGAAATTGCGTCGGAATTATATACAAAAGGCACGATGCCGACTTAAGTACAAGAAAACTGACTCTTCTTACAGTCTATGTTTTGAACCATTCCTGTGACGCTAGTTATAGATTCCGATTCTTCACTTCAGGTTTACTGTATCCCTCTGACCTTCTTATTGACGATGAAACACAGAAATTGCATAGGAATTAAATACAAAATGCACAATGCCGACTTAAGTACAGGAAAACTGACTCTCCTTACTGTCTATGTTTTGAACCATTCCTGTGACAGTAGTTATTGATTCCGATGCTTCACTTCACCTTTACTGTATCCCTGTTACCTTCTTATTGACGATGAAACACAGAATTTGCATCGGATTTAAATTCAAAAAGCACAATGCCGACTAAAGTACAAGAAAACTGACTCTTCTTACTGTCTATGTTTTGTACCATTCCTGTGACACAAGATATAGTTTCCGATGCTTTACTTAAGGTTTACTGTATCCCTCTGACCTTATATTGACGATGAAACACAGAAATTGCATCGGAATGAAATACAAAAGGCTCAATGCCGACTTAAGTACAAGAAGACTGTCTCATCTTACTGTCTATGTTTTGAACCATTCCTGTGACACTAGTTATAGATTCCGATGCTTCACTTCAGTTTTACTGTATCCCTGTGACCTTCTTATTGACGATGAAACACAGATATTGCGTCGGAATTACATACAAAATGCACGATGCCGACTTTAGTAAAAGAAAACTGACTCTTCTTACTGTCTATGTTTTGAACCATTTCTGTGATACTAGTTATAGATTCCGATGCTTCACTACAGGTTTACTGTATCCCTCTGACCTTCTTAATGACGATGAAACAAGGATATTGCGTCGGAATTATATACAAAATGCACGATGCCGACTTAAGTAAAAGAAAACTGACTCTTCTTACTGTCTATGTTTTGAACCATTCCTGTGAGGCTAGTTTGAGATTCCGATGCTTCACTTCAGGTTTACTGTATTCCTCTGATCTTCTTATTAACGATGAAACAAAGAAATTGCATCGGAATCGAATACAAAAGGCACAATGCCGACTTAAGTACAAGAAAACTTACTCTCCTTACTGTCTATGTTTTGAACCATTCCTGTGACACTAGTTATAGATTCCGATGCTTCACTTCCGGTTTACTGTATCCCTCTGACCTTCTTATTGAAGATGAACACAGAAATAGCATCGGAATTAAATACAAAAGGCACAATGCCGACTTAAGTAAAAGATAACTGATTCTTCTTATTGTCTATGAGTTGAACCATTCATGTGACACTAGTTATAGCTTCCGATGCTCACTTCACGTTTACTGTATCCCTCTGACCTTCTTATTGACGATGAATCACAGAAATTGCATCGGAATTAAATACAAAAGGCACAATACCGACTTAAGTACAAGGAAAAACTAACTCTTCTTACTGTCTATGTTTTAACCATTCCTGTGACACTAGTTATAGATTCCGATGCTTCACTTCAGGTTTACTGTATCCATCTGTCCTTCTTATTGACGAGGAAACACAGAAGTTGCATCGGAATTAAATCCAAAATTCACAATGCCGACTTAAGTACAAGAAAGCCGACTCTTCTTACTGTCTATGTTTTGAACCATTCCTGTGACACTAGTTATAGATTCCGATGCTTCACTTCAGGTTTACTGTATCCCTCTGACCTTCTTATTGACTATGAAACACAGAAATTTCATCGGAATTAAATACAAAGGGCACAATTAAGACTTAAGTACAAGATAACTGACTCTTGTTACTGTCTATGTTATGAACCATTCCTGTGACACTAGTTATAGATTCCGATGTTTCACTTCAGGTTTACCGTATCCCTCTGACCTTCTTATTGACGATGAAACACAGAAATTGCATCGGAATTAAATAGAAAAGGCACAATGCCGACTTAAGTACACGAAAATTGACTCTACTTGCTGTCTATGTTTTGAACCATTCCTGTGACACTAGTTATAGATTCCGATGCTTCAGTTCAGGTTTAATGTATCCCTCTGACCTTATATTGACGATGAAACACAGAATTTGCATCGGAATTAAATACAAATGGCTCAATGCAGACTTCAGTACAAGAAGACTGTCACATCTTACTCTCTATGTTTTGAACCCTTCCTGTGACACTAGTTATAGATTCCGATGCTACACTTCAGCTTTACTGTATCCCTGTGACCTTCCTATTGACGATGAAACACAGAAATCGCATCGGAATTAAATATAAAAGGCACAATTCCGACTCAAGTACAAGAAGACTGGCTCTCCTTACTGTCTATGTTTTGAACCATTTCTGTGACACTAGTTATAGATTCCGATGCTTTACGTCATTTTTACTGTATCCCTCTGGCCTCCTTATTGTCGATGAAACACAGAAATTGCATGGGAATTAAATACAAAAGGCACAATGCCGACTCAAGTACAAGAACTGGCTCTTCTTACTGTCTATGTTTTGAACCTTTCCTGTGGCACTAGTTATGGATTCGGATGCTCGACTTCAGGTTCACTGCCTCCCTCTGACCTTCTTATTGGCGATGAAACACAGAAATTGCATCGGAATTAAATAGAAAACGCACAATGCCGACTTAAGTACATGAAAACTGACTCTTCTTACTGTCTATGTTTTGAACCATTCCTGTGACACTAGTTATAGATTCCGATGCTCACTACAGGTTTACTGTATCCCTCTGACCTTCTTATTGACGATGAAACACAGATATTGCTTCGGAATTATATACAAAAGGCACGATGCCGACTTAAGTACAAGAAAACTGACTCTTCTTACTGTCTATGTTTTGAACCATTCCTGTCACCCTAGTTATAGATTCCGATGCTTCACTTCAGGTTTACTGTATCCCTCTGACCTTCTTATTGACGATGAAATACAGAAATTGCATAGGAATTAAATACAAAAGGCACAATGCCGACTTAAGTACAAGAAAACTGACTCTCCTTACTGTCTATGTTTTGAACCATTCCTGTGACACTAGTTATAGATTCCGATGCTTCACTTCAGCTTTACTGTATCCCTGTGACCTTCTTATTGACGATGAAACACAGAATTTGCATCGGAATTAAATTCAAAAAGCACAATGCCGACTAAAGTACAAGAAAACTGACTCTTCTTACTGTCTATGTTTTGAACCATTCCTGTGACACTAGTTATAGATTCCGATGCTTCACTTTAGCTTTACTGTATCCGTGTGACCTTCTTATTGACGATGAAACACAGAAATTGCATTGGAATTAAATACAAAAGGCACAATGCCGACTCAAGTACAAGAACTGGCTCTTCTTACGGTCTATGTTTTGAACCTTTCCTGTGGCACTAGTTATGGATTCGGATGCTCGACTTCAGGTTCACTGCCTTCCTCTGACCTTCTTACTGGCGACGAAACACAGAAATTGCATCGGAATTAGATACAAAACGCACAATGCCGACTTAAGTACATGAAAACTGACTCTTCTTACTGGCTATGTTTTGAACCATTCCTGTGACACTAGTTATAGATTCCGATGCTTCACTATAGGTTTACTGTATCCCTCTGACCTTCGTATTGACGATGAAACACAGATATTGCGTCGGAATTATATACAAAAGGCACGATTCCGACTTAAGTACAAGAAAACTGACACTCCTTACTGTGTATGTTTTGAACCATTCCTGTGACACTAGTTATAGATTCCGATGCTTCACTTCAGGTTTACTGTATCCCTCTGACCTTCTTATTGACGATGAAACACAAAAATTGCATAGGAATTAAATACAAAAGGCACAATGCCGACTTAAGTACAAGAAAACTGACTCTCCTTACTGTCTATGTTTTGAACCATTCCTGTGACACTAGTTATAGATTCCGATGCTTCACTTCAGATTTACTGTATCCCTGTGACCTTCTTATTGACGATGAAACACAGTAATTGCATCGGAATGAAATACAAAAGGCTCAATGCCGACTTAAGTACAAGAAGACTGTCTCATCTTACTCTCTATGTTTTGAACCATTCCTGTGACACTAGTTATAGATTCTGATGCTTCACTTCAGCTTTACTGTATCCCTGTGACCTTCTTCTTGACGATGAAACGCAGAAATTGCATCGGAATTAAATACAAAAGGCACAATTCCGACTCAAGTACAAGAAGACTGGCTCTTCTTACTGTCTATGTTTTGAACCACTCCTGTGACACTAGTTATAGATTCCGATGCTTCACTTCAGGTTTACTGTATCCATCTGTCCTTCTTATTGACGAGGAAACACAGAAATTGCATCGGAATTAATTACAAAAGGCGCAATGCCGACTAAAGTACAAGAAAACTGACTCTTCTTACTGCCTATGCTTTGATCCATTCATGTGACACTAGTTATAGATTCCGATGCTTCACTTCAGGTTTACTGTATTCCTCTGACCTTCTTATTGACGATGAAACACAGAAATTTCATCGGAATTAAATACAAAGGGCACAATTAAGACTTAAGTACAAGATAACTGACTCTTGTTACTGTCTATGTTTTGAACCATTCCTGTGACACTAGTTATAGATTCCGATGTTTCACTTCAGGTTTACCGTATCCCTCTGACCTTCTTATTGACGATGAAACACAGAAATTGCATCGGAATTAAATAGAAAAGCCACAATGCCGACTTAAGTACACGAAAATTGACTCTTCTTACTGTCTATGTTCTGAACCATTCCTGTCACGCTAGTTATAGATTCCGATGCTTCACTTCAGGTTTACTGTATCCCTCTGACCTTCTTATTGACGATGAAACACAGAAATTGCATAGGAATTAAATACAAAAGGCACAATGCCGACTTAAGTGCAAGAAAACTGACTCTCCTTACTGTCTATGTTTTGAACCATTCCTGTGACACTAGTTATAGATTCCGATGCTTCACTTCAGCTTTACTGTATCCCTGTGACCTTCTTATTGACGATGAAACACAGAATTTGCATCGGAATTAAATTCAGAAAGCACAATGCCGACTAAAGTACAAGAAAACTGACTCTTCTTACTGTCTATGTTTTGAACCACTCCTGTGACACTAGTTATAGATTCCGATGCTTCACTTCAGCTTTACTGTATCCCTGTGACCTTCTTATTGACGATGAAACACAGAAATTGCATTGGAATTAAATACAAAAGGCACAATGCCGACTCAAGTACAAGAACTGGCTCTTCTTACTGTCTATGTTTTGAACCTTTCCTGTGCCACTAGTTATGGATTCGGATGCTCGACTTCAGGTTCACTGCCTTCCTCTGACCTTCTTACTGGCGACGAAACACAGAAATTGCATCGGAATTAAATACAAAAAGCACAATGCCGACTTAAGTACAGGAAAACTGACTATTCTTACTGGCTATGTTTTGAACCATTCCTGTGACACTAATTATAGATTCCGATGCTTCACTATAGGTTTACTGTATCCCTCTGACCTTCGTATTGACGATGAAACACAGATATTGCGTCGGAATTATATACAAAAGGCACGATGCCGACTTAAGTACAAGAAAACTGACACTCCTTACTGTGTATGTTTTGAACCATTCCTGTGACACTAGTTATAGATTCCGATGCTTCACTTCAGGTTTACTGTATCCCTCTGACCTTCTTATTGACGATGAAACACAAAAATTGCAAAGGAATTAAATACAAAAGGCACAATGCCGACTTAAGTACAAGAAAACTGACTCTCCTTACTGTCTATGTTTTGAACCATTCCTGTGACACTAGTTATAGATTCCGATGCTTCACTTCAGGTTTACTGTATCCCTCTGACCTTCTTATTGACGATGAAACACAGTAATTGCATCGGAATGAAATACAAAAGGCTCAATGCCGACTTAAGTACAAGAAGACTGTCTCATCTTACTCTCTATGATTTGAACCATTCCTGTGACACTAGTTATAGATTCTGATGCTTCACTTCAGCTTTACTGTATCCCTGTGACCTTCTTCTTGACGATGAAACACAGAAATTGCATCGGAATTAAATACAAAAGGCACAATTCCGACTCAAGTACAAGAAGACTGGCTCTTCTTACTGTCTATGTTTTGAACCACTCCTGTGACACTAGTTATAGATTCCGATGCTTCACTTCAGGTTTACTGTATCCATCTGTCCTTCTTATTGACGAGGAAACACAGAAATTGCATCGGAATTAAATACAAAAGGCGCAATGCCGACTAAAGTACAAGAAAACTGACTCTTCTTACTGCCTATGCTTTGATCCATTCATGTGACACTAGTTATAGATTCCGATGCTTCACTTCAGGTTTACTGTATCCCTCTGACCTTCTTATTGACGATGAAACACAGAAATTTCATCGGAATTGAATACAAAGGGCACAATTAAGACTTAAGTACAAGATAACTGACTCTTGTTACTGTCTATGTTTTGAACCATTCCTGTGACACTAGTTATAGATTCCGATGTTCACTTCAGGTTTACCGTATCCCTCTGACCTTCTTATTGACGATGAAACACAGAAATTGCATCGGAATTAAATAGAAAAGCCACAATGCCGACTTAAGTACACGAAAATTGACTCTTCTTACTGTCTATGTTCTGAACCATTCCTGTGACACTAGTTATAGATTAAGATGCTTCACCTCAGGTTTACTGTATCCTTCTGACCTTCGTATTGACTATGAAACACAGAAATTGCAACGGAATTAAATACAAAAGGCACAATGCCGACATAAGTACAAGAAAACTGACTCTTCTTAGTGTCTAAGTTTTGTACCATTCCTGTGACACTAGTTATGGAGTCCGATCCTTCACTTCAGCTTTACTGTATCCCTCTGACCTTCTTATTGACGATGAAACACAGAAATTGCATCGGAATTAAATACAAAAGGCACAATGCTGATTCAAGTACAAGAAGGCTACCTCTTCATACGGTCTATGTTTTGAACCTTTCCTGTGAGACCGGTTTTAGATTCCGATGCTTCACTTCAGGTTTACTGTATCCCATGGACCTTCTTATTGACCACGAAACACAGAAATTGCATCGGAATTAAATACAAAAGGCACAATGCCTACTTCAGTACAAGAAAACTGACTCTTCTTACTGTCTATGTTTTGAACCATTCATGTGACACTACTTATAGATTCCGATGCTTCTCTTCAGGATTAATGTATCCCTTGGACCTTCTTATTGACGACGAAACACAGATTTTGCATCGGAATTAAATTCAAAA
This sequence comes from Schistocerca americana, assembly GCF_021461395.2. Lineage (NCBI taxonomy): Eukaryota > Metazoa > Arthropoda > Insecta > Orthoptera > Acrididae > Schistocerca > Schistocerca americana. The sequence goes on from NW_025726093.1 coordinate 3,588,194, forward strand.
GGCACAATGCCGACTGAAGTGCAAGAAAACTGACTCTTCTTACAGTCTATGTTTGAACCATTCCTGTGACACTACTTATAGATGCCAATGCTTCACTTCAGGTTTACTGTATCCCTCTGACCTTATATTGACGATGAAACACGGAAATTGCATCGGAATTAAATACAAAAAGCACAATGCCGACTTAAGTACAAGAAGACTGGCTCTTCTTACTGTCTATGTTTTGAACCATTCCTTTGACACTAGTTATAGTTTCCGATGCTTCACTTCAGGTTTACTGTATCCCTCTGACCTCCTTATTGTCGATGAAACACAGCAATTGCATCGGAATTAAATACAAAAGGCTCAATGCCGACTCAAGTACAAGAAGTCTGGCTCTTTTTACTGTCTATGATTTGAACCATTCCTGTCACACTAGTTATGGATTCGGATGCTCGACTTCAGGTTCACTGCCTCCCTCTGAACTTCATATTGGCGGTGAAACACAGTAATTGCATCGGAATTAAATACAAAAGGCACAATGCCGACTTAAGTACAAGAAAACTGACTCTTCTTACTGTCTATGTTTTGAACCATTCCTGTGACACTAGTTGTAGATTCCGATGCTTCACTTCAGGTTCACTGTATCCCTCTGCCCTTCTTATAGACGATGAAACACAGATATTGCATCGGAATTAAATACAAAAGGCACAATGCCGACTTAAGTACAAGAAAACTGACTCTTCTTACTGTCTATGTTTTGAACCATTCCTGTGACACTAGTTATAGATTCCGATGCTTCACTTCAGGTTTACTGTATCCATCTGTTCCTCTTATTGACGAGGAAAAACAGAAATTGCATCGGAATTAAATACAAAAGGCACAATGCCGACTTAAGTACAAGAAAACTGACTCTTCTTACTGTCTATGTTTTGAACCATTCCTGTGACACTAGTTATAGATTCCGATGCTTGACTTCAGGTTTACTGTATCCCTCTGACCTTCTTATTGACGATGAATCACAGAAATTGCATCGGAATTAAATACAAAAGGCACAATGCCGACTTAAGTACAAGGAAAAACTGACTCTTCTTACTTTCTATGTTTCAACCATTCCTGAGACACTAGTTATAGATTCTGATGCTTCACTTCAGGTTTACTGTATCCATCTGTCCTTCTTATTGACGAGGAAACACAGAAGTTGCATCGGAATTAAATCCAAAATTCACAATGCCGACTTAAGTACAAGAAAGCTGACTCTTCTTACTGTCTATGCTTTGAACCATTCCTGTGACACCAGTTATAGATTCCGATGCTTCACTTCAGGTTTACTGTATCCCTCTGACCTTCTTATTGACTATGAAACACAGAAATTTTATCGGAATTAAATACAAAGGGCACAATTAAGACTTAAGTACAAGATAACTGACTCTTGTTACTGTCTATGTTTTGAACCATTCCTGTGACACTAGTTATAGATTCCGATGCTTCACTTCAGCTTTACTGTATCCTTCTGACCTTCTTATTGACGATGAAACACAGAAATTGGATCGGAATTGAATACAAAAGGTACAATGCCGACTTAAGTACAAGAAAACTGACTCTTCTTACTCTCTATGTTTTGAACCATTCCTGTGACACTAGTTACAAATTCCGATTCTTCACTTAAGGTTTACTGTATCCCTTGGACCTTCTTATTGACGACGAAACACAGAATTTGCATCGGAATTAAATTCAAAAGGCACAATGCCGACTTAAGTACAAGAAGACTGTCTCATCTTACTCTCTATGTTTTGAACCCTTCCTGTGACACTAGTTATAGATTCCGATGCTTCACTTCAGCTTTACTGTATCCCTGTGACCTTCTTATTGACGATGAAACACAGAAATCGCATCGGAATTAAATATAAAAGGCACAATTCCGACACAAGTACAAGAAGACTGGCTCTTCTTACTGTCTATGTTTTGAACCATTTCTGTGACACTAGTTATAGATTCCGATGCTTTACGTCAGGTTTACTGTATCCCTCTGACCTCCTTATTGTCGATGAAACACAGAAATTGCATTGGAATTAAATACAAAAGGCACAATGCCGACTCAAGTACAAGAACTGGCTCTTCCTACTGACTATGTTTTGAACCTTTCCTGTGGCACTAGTTATGGATTCGGATGCTCGACTTCAGGTTCACTGCCTCCCTCTGACCTTCTTACTGGCGATGAAACACAGAAATTGCATCGGAATTAAATACAAAACGCACAATGCCGACTTAAGTACATGAAAACTGACTCTTCTTACTAGCTATGTTTTGAACCATTCCTGTGACACTAGTTATAGATTCCGATGCTTCACTATAGGTTTACTGTATCTCTCTGACCTTCGTATTGACGATGAAACACAGAAATTGCATCGGAATTAAATAGAAAAGCCACAATGCCGACTTAAGTACACGAAAATTGACTCTTCGTACTGTCTATGTTCTGAACCATTCCTGTGACACTAGTTATAGATTCCGATGCTTCACCTCAGGTTTACTGTATCCCTCTGACCTTCTTATTGACGATGAAACACAGAAATTGCATCGGAATTAAATACAAAAGGCACAATGCTGATTCAAGCACAAGAAGGCTGGCTCTTCATACGGTCTATGTTTTGAAACTTTCCTGTGAGACCGGTTTTAGATTCCGATGCTTCACTTCAGGTTTACTGTACCCCATGGACCTTCTTATTGACCACGAAACACAGAAATTGCATCGGAATTAAATACAAAAGGCACAATGCCTACTTCAGTACAAGAAAACTGACTCTTCTTACTGTCTATGTTTTGAACCATTCATGTGACACTACTTATAGATTCCGATGCTTCACTTCAGGATTAATGTATCCCTTGGACCTTCTTATTGACGACGAAACACAGAATTTGCATCGGAATTAAATTCAAAAGGCACAATGCCGACTGAAGTGCAAGAAAACTGACTCTTCTTAAGTCTATGTTTGAACCATTCCTGTGACACTAGTTATAGATGCCAATGCTTCACTTCAGGTTTACTGTATCCCTCTGATCTTATATTGACGATGAAACACAGAAATTGCATCGGAATTAAATACAAAAGGCTCAATGCCGACTTAAGTACAAGAAGACTGTCTCATCTTACTCTCTATGTTTTGAACCATTCCTGTTACGCTAGTTATAGATTCCGATGCTTCACTTCAGCTTTACTGTAGCCCTCTGATTTTCTTATTGACGATGAAACACAGAAATTGCATCGGAATTAAATACAAAAGGAACAATTCCGACTCAAGTTCCAGAAGACTGGCTCTTCTTACTGTCTATGTTTTGAACCATTCCTTTGACACTAGTTATAGTTTCCGATGCTTCACTTCAGGTTTACTGTATCCCTCTGACCTCCTTATTGTCGATGAAACACAGAAATTGCATCGGAATTAAATACAAAAGGCACAATGCCGACTCAAGTACAAGAAGTCTGGCTCTTCTTACTGTCTATGATTTGAACCATTCCTGTCACACTAGTTATGGATTCGGATGCTCGACTTCAGGTTCACTGCCTCCCTCTGAACTTCATATTGGCGGTGAAACACAGTAATTGCATCGGAATTAAATACAAAAGGCACAATGCCGACTTAAGTACAAGAAAACTGACTCTTCTTACTGTCTATGTTTTGAACCATTCCTGTGACACTAGTTATAGATTCCGATGCTTGACTTCAGGTTTACTGTATCCCTCTGACCTTCTTATTGACGATGAATCACAGAAATTGCATCGGAATTAAATACAAAAGGCACAATGCCGACTTAAGTACAAGGAAAAACTGACTCTTCTTACTTTCTATGTTTTAACCATTCCTGTGACACTAGTTATAGATTCCGATGCTTCACTTCAGGTTTACTGTATCCATCTGTCCTTCTTATTGACGAGGAAACACAGAAGTTGCATCGGAATTAAATCCAAAATTCACAATGCCGACTTAAGTACAAGAAAGCTGACTCTTCTTACTGTCTATGCTTTGAACCATTGCTGTGACACCAGTTATAGATTCCGATGCTTCACTTCAGGTTTACTGTATCCCTCTGACCTTCTTATTGACTATGAAACACAGAAATTTCATCGGAATTAAATACAAAGGGCACAATTAAGACTTAAGTACAAGATAACTGTCTCTTGCTACTGTCTATGTTTTGAACCATTCCTGTGACACTAGTTATAGATTCCGATGCTTCACTTCAGCTTTACTGTATCCCTCTGACCTTCTTATTGACGATGAAACACAGAAATTGAATCGGAATTGAATACAAAAGGTACAATGCCGACTTAAGTACAAGAAAACTGACTCTTCTTACTGTTTATTTTTTGAACCAGTCCTGTGACACTAGTTATAGATTCCGATGATTCACTTCAGGTTTACTGTATCCCTCTGACCTTATATTGACGATGAAGCACAGAATTTGCATCGGAATTAAATACAAATGGCTCAATGCCGACTTAAGTACAAGAAGACTGTCGCATCTTACTCTCTATGATTTGAACCCTTCCTGTGACACTAGTTATAGATTCAAATGCTTCACTTCAGCTTTACTGTATCCCTGTGACCTTCTTATTGACGATGAAACACAGAAATCGCATCGGAATTAAATATAAAAGGCACAATGCCGACTCAAGTACAAGAACTGGCTCTTCTTACCGTCTATGTTTTGAACCTTTCCTGTGGCACTAGTTATGGATTCGGATGCTCGACTTCATTTTCACTGCCTCCCTCTGACCTTCTTACTGGCGATGAAACACAGAAATTGCATCGGAATTAAATACAAAACGCACAATGCCGACTTAAGTACATGAAAACTGACTCTTCTTACTGGCTATGTTTTGAACCATTCCTGTGACACTAGTTATAGATTCCGATGCTTCACTATAGGTTTACTGTATCCCTCTGACCTTCGTATTGACGATGGAACACAGATATTGCGTCGGAATTATATACAAAAGGCACGATGCCGACTTAAGTACAAGAAAACTGACTCTCCTTACTGTGTATGTTTTGAACCATTCCTGTGACGCTAGTTATAGATTCCGATGCTTCACTTCAGGTTTACTGTATCCCTCTGACCTTCTTATTGACGATGAAACACAAAATTTGCATAGGAATTAAATACAAAAGGCACAATGCCGACTTAAGTACAAGAAAACTGACTCTCCTTACTGTCTATGATTTGAACCATTCCTGTGACACTAGTTATAGATTCTGATGCTTCACTTCAGCTTTACTGTATCCCTGTGACCTTCTTCTTGACGATGAAACACAGATATTGCATCGGAATAAAATACAAAAGGCACAATTCCGACTCAAGTACAAGAAGACTGGCTCTTCTTACTGTCTATGTTTTGAACCATTCCTGTGACACTAGTTATAGATTCCGATGCTTCACTTCAGGTTTACTGTATCCATCTGTCCTTCTTATTGACGAGGAAACACAGAAATTGCATCGGAATTAAATACAAAAGGCGCAATGCCGACTAAAGTACAAGAAAACTGACTCTTCTTACTGTCTGTGTTTTGAACCATTCATGTGACACTAGTTATAGATTCCGATGCTTCACTTCAGGTTTACTGTATCCCTCTGACCTTCTTATTGACGATGAAACACAGAAATTTCATCGGAATTAAATACAAAGGGCACAATTAAGACTTAAGTACAAGATAACTGACTCTTGTTACTGTCTATGTTTTGAACCATTCCTATGACACTAGCTATAGATTCCGATGTTTCACTTCAGGTTTACCGTATCCCTCTGACCTTCTTATTGACTATGAAAGACAGAAATTGCATCGGAATTAAATACAAAAGGCACAATGCTGACTTAAGTACAGGAAGGCTGGCTCTTCATACGGTCTATGTTTTGAACCTTTCCTGTGAGACCGGTTTTAGATTCCGATTCTTCATTTCAGGTTTACTGTATCCCATGGACCTTCTTATTGACCACGAAACACAGAAATTGCATCGGAATTAAATACAAAAGGCACAATGCCTACTTCAGTACAAGAAAACTGACTCTTCTTACTGTCTATGTCTTGAACCATTCATGTGACACTACTTATAGATTCCGATGCTTCACTTCAGGATTAATGTATGCCTTGGACCTTCTTATTTACGACGAAACACAGAATTTGCATCGGAATTAAATTCAAAAGGCACAATGCCGACTGAAAAGCAAGAAAACTGACTCTTCTTACACTCTATGTTTTGAACCATTCCTGTGACACTAGTTATAGATTCCGATGCTTCACTTCAGCTTTACTGTATCCCTCTGACCTTCTTATTGACGATGAAACACAGAAATTGCAACGGAATTAAATAGAAACGTCACAATGCCGACTTAAGTACACGAAAATTGACTCTACTTACTGTCTATGTTTTGAATCATTCCTGTGACACTAGTTATAGATTCCGATGCTTCACTTCAGCTTTACTGTATCCCTCTGACCTTCTTATTGACGATGAAACACAGAAATTGGATCGGAATTGAATACAAAAGGTACAATGCCGACTTAAGTACAAGAAAACTGACTCTTCTTACTCTCTATGCTTTGAACCATTCCTGTGACACTAGTTACAAATTCCGATTCCTCACTTAAGGTTTACTGTATCCCTTGGACCTTCTTATTGACGACGAAACACAGAATTTGCATCGGAATTAAATTCAAAAAGCACAATGCCGACTTAAGTACAAGAAAACTGACTCTTCTTACTGTTTATGTTTTGAACCAGTCCTGTGACACTAGTTATAGATTCCGATGCTTCACTTCAGGTTTACTGTATGCCTCTGACCTTATATTGACGATGAAACACAGAAATTGCATCGGAATTAAATACAAATGGCTCAATGCCGACTTAAGTACAAGAAGACTGTCTCATCTTACTCTCTATGTATGGAACCCTTCCTGTGACACTAGTTATAGATTCCGATGCTTCACTTCAGCTTTAATGTATCCCTGTGACCTTCTTATTGACGATGAAACACAGAAATCGCATCGGAATTAAATATAAAAGGCACAATTCCGACTCAAGTACAAGAAGACTGGCTCTTCTTACTGTCTATGTTTTGAACCATTTCTGTGACACTAGTTATAGATTCCGATGCTTCACTTCAGCTTTACTGTATCCCTGTGACCTTCTTACTGGCGATGAAACACAGAAATTGCATCGGAATTAAATACAAAACGCACAATGCCGACTTAAGTACACGAAAACTGACTCTTCTTACTGGCTATGTTTTAAACCATTCCTGTGACACTAGTTATAGATTCCGATGCTTCACTATAGGTTTACTGTATCCCTCTGATCTTCGTATTGACGATGAAACACAGATATTGCGTCGGAATTATATACAAAATGCACGATGCCGACTTAAGTACAAGAAAACTGACTCTCCTTACTGTGTATGTTTTGAACCATTCCTGTGACGCTAGTTATAGATTCCGATGCTTCACTTCAGGTTTACTGTATCCCTCTGACCTTCTTATTGACGATGAAACACAAAAATTGCATAGGAATTAAATACAAAAGACACAATGCCGACTTAAGTACAAGAAAACTGACTCTCCTTACTGTCTATGTTTGAACCATTCCTGTGACACTAGTTATACATTCCGATGCTTCTCTTCAGGTTTACTGTATCCCTGTGACCTTCGTATTGACGATGAAACACAGAAATTGCATCGGAATTAATTACAAAAGGCACAATTCCGACTCAAGTACAAGAAGACTGGCTCTTGTTACTGTCTATGTTTTGAACCATTCCTGTGACACTAGTTATAGATTCCGATGCTTCACTTCAGGTTTACTGTATCCATCTGTCCTTCTTATTGACGAGGAAACACAGAAATTGCATCGGAATTAAATACAAAATGCGCAATGGAGACTAAAGTACAAGAAAACTGACTCTTCTTACTGTCTATGTTTTGAACCATTCATGTGACACTAGTTATAGATTCCGATGCTTCACTTCAGGTTTACTGTATCCCTCTGACCTTCTTATTGACGATGAAACACAGAAATTTCATCGGACTTAAATACAAAGGGCACAATTAAGACTTAAGTACAAGATAACAGACTCTTGTTACTGTCTATGTTTTGAACCATTCCTGTGACACTAGTTATAGATTCCGATGTTTCATTTCAGGTTTACCGTATCCCTCTGACCTTCTTATTGACGATGAAACACAGAAAATGCATCGGAATTAAATAGAAAAGCCACAATGCCGACTTAAGTACACGAAAATTGACTCTTCTTACTGTCTATGTTTTGAACCATTCCTGTGACACTAGTTATAGATTCCGATGCTTCACCTCAGGTTTACTGTATCCCTCTGACCTTCGTATTGACTATGAAACACAGAAATTGCAACGGAATTAAATACAAAAGGCACAATGCCGACATAAGTACAAGAAAACTGACTCTTCATAGTGTCTAAGTTTTGAACCATTCCTGTGACACTAGTTATAGATTCCGATGCTTCACTTCAGGTTTACTGTATCCATCTGTCCCTCTTATTGTCGAGGAAACACAGAAATTGCATCGGAATTAAATACAAAAGGCACAATGCCGACTAAAGTACAAGAAATCTGACTCTTCTTACTGTCTATGTTTTGAACCATTCCTGTGACACTAGTTATAGATTCCGATGCTTCACTTCAGGTTTACTGTATCCATCTGTCCCTCTTATTGTCGAGGAAACACAGAAATTGCATCGGAATTAAATACAAAAGGCACAATGCCGACTAAAGTACAAGAAATCTGACTCTTCTTACTGTCTATGTTTTGAACCATTCCTGTGACACTAGTTATAGATTCCGATGCTTCACTTCAGGTTTACTGCATCCCTCTGACCCTCTTATTGACGATGAAACACAGAAATTTCATCGGAATTAAATACAAAGGGCACAATTAAGACTTAAGTACAAGATAACTGACTCTTGTTACAGTCTATGTTTTGAACCATTCCTGTGACACTAGTTATAGATTCCGATGTTTCACTTCAGGTTTACCGTATCCCACTGACCTTCTTATTGACGATGAAACACAGAAATTGCATCGGAATTAAATAGAAAAGGCACAATGTCGACTTAAGTACACGAAAATTGACTCTTCTTACTGTCTATGTTTTAACCATTCCTGTGACACTAGTTATTGATTCCGATGCTTCACATCAGGTTTACTATATCCCCCTGACCTTCGTATTGACGATGAAACACAGAAATTGCATCGGAATTAAATACAAAAGGCACAATGCTGACTCAAGTACAAGAAGGCTGGCTCTTCATACTGTCTATGTTTTGAACCTTTCCTGTGAGACCGGTTTTAGATTCCGATCCTTCACTTCAGGTTTACTGTATCCCATGGACCCTCTTATTGACCACGAAACACAGAAAATGCATCGGAATTAAATACAAAAGGCACAATGCCTACTTAAGTACAAGAAAACTGACTCTTCTTATTGTCTATGTTTTGAACCATTCCTGTGACACTAGTTATAGATTCCGATGCTTCACTTAAGGTTTACTGTATCCCTCTGACCTTCTTACTGACGATGAAACACAGAAATTGCATCGGAATTAAATACAAAAGGCAAAATGCCGACTTAAGTACAAGAAAACTGACTCTTCTTACTGTCAATGCTTTGAATCGTTCCTCTGACACTAGTTATAGATTCCGATGCTTCACTTCAGGTTTACTGTATTCCTCCGACCTCCTTATTGACGATGAAACTCAGAAATTGCATCGGAGTTAAATACAAAAGGCACAATGACGACTTAAGTACAAGAAAACTGACTCTTCTTACTGTCTATGTTTTGAACCATTCATGTGACACTAGTTATAGATTCCGATGCTTCACTTCAGGATTAATGTATCCCTTGGACCTTCTTATTGACGAGGAAACACAGAATTCGCATCGGAATTAAATTCAAAAGGCACAATGCCGACTTAGGTACAAGGAAACTGACTCTTCTTACAGTCAATGTTTTGAACCATTCCTTTGACACTAGTTATAGATTCCGATGCTTCACTTCAGGTTTACTGTATCCCTCTGACCATATATTGACGATGAAACACAGAAATTGCATCGGAATTTAATACAAAAAGCTCAATGCCGACTTAAGTACAACAAGACTGTCTCAACTTACTCTCTATGTTTTGAACCATTCCTGTTACGCTAGTTATAGATTCCGATGCTTCACTTCAGCTTTACTGTAGCCCTCTGACCTTATTATTGACGATGAAACACAGAAATTGCATCGGAATTAAATACAAAAATCACAATTCCGACTCAAGTTCCAGAAGACTGGCTCTTCTTACTGTCTATATTTTGAACCATTCCTTTGACACTAGTTATAGTTTCCGATGCTTTACTTCAGGATTAATGTATCCCTTGGACCTTCTTATTGACGAGGAAACACAGAATTTGGATCGGAATTAAATTCAAAAGGCACAATGCCGACTTAAGTATAAGGAAACTGACTCTTCTTACAGTCAATGTTTTGATCCATTCCTTTGACACTAGGTATAGATTCCGATGCTTCACTTCAGGTTTACTGTATCCCTCTGACCTTATATTGACGATGAAACACAGAAATTGCATCGGAATTAAATACAAAAGGCTCAATGCCGACTTAAGTACAACAAGACTGTCTCAACTTACTCTCTATGTTTTGAACCATTCCTGTTACGCTAGTTATAGATTCCGATGCTTCACTTCAGCTTTACTGTAGCCCTCTGACCTTATTATTGACGATGAAACACAGAAATTGCATCGGAATTAAATACAAAAGGCACAATTCCGACTCAAGTTCCAGAAGATTGGCTCTTCTTACTGTCTATGTTTTGAACCATACCTGTGACACTAGTTATGGATTCGAATGCTCGACTTCAGGTTCACTGCCTCCCTCTGAACTTCTTATTGGCGGTGAAACACAGTAATTGCATCGGAATTAAATACAAAAGGCACAATGCCGACTTAAGTACAAGAAAACAGACTCTTCTTACTGTCTATGTTTTGAACCATTCCTGTGACACTACTTATAGATTCCGATGCTTCACTTAAGGTTTACTGTATCCCTCTGACCTTCTTACTGACGATGAAACACAGAAATTGCATCGGAATTTAATACAAAAGGCAAAATGCCGACTTAAGTACAAGAAAACTGGCTCTTCTTACTGTCAAAGCTTTGAATCATTCCTCTGACACTAGTTATAGATTCCGATGCTTCACTTCAGGTTTACTGTATCCCTCCGACCTCCTTATTGACGATGAAACTCAGAAATTGCATCGGAGTTAAATACAAAAGGCACAATGACGACTTAAGTACAAGAAAACTGACTCTTCTTACTGTCTATGTTTTGAACCATTCATGTGACACTAGTTATAGATTCCGATGCTTCACTTCAGGATTAATGTATCCCTTGGACCTTCTTATTGACGAGAAACACAGAATTTGCATCGGAATTAAATTCAAAAGGCACAATCAAGACTTAAGTACAAGGAAACTGACTCTTTTTACAGTCAATGTTTTCAACCATTCCTTTGACACTAGTTATAGATTCCGATGCTTCACTTCAGGTTTACTGTATCCCTCTGACCTTATATTGACGATGAAACACAGAAATTGCATCGGAATTAAATACAAAAGGCTCAATGCCGACTTAAGTACAAGAAGACTGTCTCAACTTACTCTCTATGTTTTGAACCATTCCTGTTACGCTAGTTATAGATTCCGATGCTTCACTTCAGCTTTACTGTAGCCCTCTGACCTTATTATTGACGATGAAACACAGAAATTGCATCGGAATTAAATACAAAAGGCACAATTCCGACTCAAGTTCCAGAAGACTGGCTCTTCTTACTGTCTATGTTTTCAACCATTCCTTTGACACTAGTTATAGATTCTGATGCTTCACTTCAGGTTTACTGTATCCCTCTGACCTCCTTATTGTCGATGAAACACAGAAATTGCATCGGAAATAAATACAAAAGGCACAATGCCGACTCAAGTACAAGAAGTCTGGCTCTTCTTACTGTCTATGATTTGAACCATTAATGTCACACTAGTTATGGACTCGGATGCTCGACTTCAGGTTCACTGCCTCCCTCTGAACTTCTTATTGGCGGTGAAACACAGTAATTGCATCGGAATTAAATACAAAAGGCACAATGCCGACTTAAGTACAAGAAAACTGACTCTTCTTACTGTCTATGTTTTGAACCATTCCTGTGACACTAGTTATAGATTCCGATGCTTCACTTCAGGTTTACTGTATCCCTCTGACCTTCTTATAGACGATGAAACACAGATATTGCATCGGAATTAAATACAAAAGGCACAATGCCGACTTAACTACAAGAAAAGTGACTCTTCTCACTGTCTATGTCTTGAACCATTCCTGTGTCACTAGTTATAGATTCCGATGCTTCACTTCATGTTTACTGTATCCATCTGTCCTTCGTATTGACAAGGAAACACAGAAATTGCATCGGAATTAAATAGAAAAGGTACAATGCCGACTTAAGTACAAGAAAACTGACTCTTCTTACTGTCTATGTTTTGAACCATTCCTGTGACACTAGTTATATTTTCCGATGCTTCACTTCAGGTTTACTGTATCCCTCTGACCCTCTTATTGACGATGAAACACAGAAATTTCATCGGAATGAAATACAAAGGGCACAATTAAGACTTAAGTACAAGATAACTGACCCTTGTTACTGTCTATGTTTTGAACCATTCCTGTGACACTAGTTATAGATTCCGATGTTTCACTTCAGGTTTACCGTATCCCTCTGACCTTCTTATTGACGATGAAACATAGAAATTGCATCGGAATTAAATAGAAAAGGCACAATGCCGACTTAAGTACACGAAAATTGACTCTTCTTACTGTCTATGTTTTTAACCATTCCTGTGACACTAGTTATAGATTCCGATGCTTCACATCAGGTTTACTGTATCCCTCTGACCTTCGTATTGACGATGAAACACAGATATTGCATCGGAATTAAATACAAAAGGCACAATGCTGACTCAAGTACAAGAAGGCTGGCTCTTCATACTGTCTATGTTTTGAACCTTTCCTGTGAGACCGGTTTTAGATTCCGATGCTTCACTTCAGGTTTACTGTATCCCATGGACCTTCTTATTGACCACGAAACACAGAAATTGCATCGGAATTAAATACAAAAGGCACAATGCCTACTTAAGTACAAGAAAACTGACTCTTCTTATTGTCTATGTTTTGAACCATTCCTGTGACACTAGTTATAGATTCCGATGCTTCACTTCAGGTTTACTGTACCCTCTGACGAACTTATTGACGATGAAACACAGAAATTGCATCGGAATTAAATACAAAAGGGACAATGCCAACTTAAGTACAAGAAAACTGACTCTTCTTACTGTCTATGTTTGAACCATTCATGTGACACTAGTTATAGATTCCGATGCTTCACTTCAGGATTAATGCATCCCTTGGACCTTCTTATAGACGATGAAACACAGAAATTGCATCGGAATTAAATACAAAAGGCACAATTCCGACTCAAGATCCAGAAGACTGGCTCTTCTTACTGTCTATGTTTTGAACCATTCCTTTGACACTAGTCATAGATTCCGATGCTTCACTTCAGGTTTACTGTATCCCTGTGACCTCCTTATTGTCGATGTATTACAGAAATTGCATCGGAATTAAATAGAAAAGGCACAATGCCGACTCAAGTACAAGAAGTCTGACTCTTCTTACTGTCTATGTTTTGAACCATTCCTGTCACACTAGTTATGGATTCGGATGCTCGACTTCAGGTTCACTGCCTCCCTCTGAACTTCTTATTGGCGGTGAAACACAGTAATTGCATCGGAATTAAATACAAAAGGCACAATGCCGGCTTAAGTACAAGAAAACTGAATCTTCCTACTGTCTATGTTTTGAACCATTTCCGTGACACTAGTTATAGATTCCGATGCTTCACTTCAGGTTTACTGTATCCGTCTGACCTTCTTATAGACGATGAAACACAATCATTGCATCGGAATTAAATACAAAAGGCACAATGCCGACTTAAGTACAAGAAAACAGACTCTTCTTACTGTCTATGTTTTGAACCATTCCTGTGACACTAGTTATAGATTCCGATGCTTCACTTAAGGTTTACTGTATCCCTCTGACCTTCTTAGTGACGATGAAACACAGAAATTGCATCGGAATTAAATACAAAAGGCAAAATGCCGACTTAAGTACAAGAAAACTGACTCTTCTTACTGTCAATGCTTTGAATCACTCCTGTGACTCTAGTTATTGTTTCGGATGCTTCACTTCAGGTTTACTGTATCCCTGGGACCTTCACATTGAAAATGAAACATAGAAATTGCATCGGAATGTAATACAAAAGGCACAAAGCCGACTTAAATACAAGAAGGCTGAATCTTCTTACTTTCTATGTTTTGAACCATTCCTGTGACACTAGTTATAGATTCCGATGCTTCACTTTAGGTTTACTGTATCCCTCCGACCTCCTTATTGACGATGAATCTCAGAAATTGCAACGGAGTTAAATACAAAAGGCACAATGACGACTTAAGTACAAGAAAACTGACTCTTCTTACTGTCTATGTTTTGAACCATTCCTTTGACACTAGTTATAGATTCCGATGCTTCACTTCAGGATTAATGTATCCCTTGGACATTCTTATTGACGAGGAAACACAGAATTTGGATCGGAATTAAATTCAAAAGGCACAATGCCGACTTAAGTACAAGGAAACTGACTCTTCTTGCAGTCAATGTTTTGAACCATTCCTTTGACACTAGTTATAGATTCCGATGCTTCACTTCAGGTTTACTGTATCCCTCTGACCTTATATTGACGATGAAACACAGAAATTGCATCGGAATTAAATACAAAAGGCTCAATGCCGACTTAAGTACAACAAGACTGTCTCAACTTACTCTCTATGTTTTGAACCATTCCTGTTACGCTAGTTATAGATTCCGATGCTTCACTTCAGGTTTACTGTATCCCTCCGACCTCCTTATTGACGATGAAACTCAGAAATTGCATCGGAGATAAATACAAAAGGCACAATGACGACTTAAGTACAAGAAAACTGACTCTTCTTACTGTCTATGTTTTGAACCATTCATGTGACACTAGTTATAGATTCCGATGCTTCACTTCATGATTAATGCATCCCTTGGACCTTCTTATAGACGATGAAACACAGAAATTGCATCGGAATTAAATACAAAAGGCACAATTCCGACTCAAGTTCCAGAAGACTGGCTCTTCTTACTGTCTATGTTTTGAACCATTCCTTTGACACTAGTTATAGATTCCGATGCTTCACTTCAGGTTTACTGTATCCCTGTGACCTCCTTATTGTCGATGTATTACAGAAATTGAATCGGAATTAAATACAAAAGGCACAATGCCGACTCAAGTACAAGAAGTCTGACTCTTCTTACTGTCTATGTTTTGAACCATTCCTGTCACACTAGTTATGGATTCGGATGCTCGACTTCAGGTTCACTGCCTCCCTCTGAACTTCTTATTGGCGGTGAAACACAGTAATTGCATCGGAATTAAATACAAAAGGCACAATGCCGACTTAAGTACAAGAAAACTGTATCTTCTTACTGTCTATGTTTTGAACCATTCCTGTGACACTAGTTATAGATTCCGATGCTTCACTTCAGGTTTACTGTATCGGTCTGACCTTCTTATAGACGATGAAACACAAACATTGCATCGGAATTAAATACAAAAGGCACAATGCCGACTTAAGTACAAGAAAACAGACTCTTCTTACTGTCTATGTTTTGAGCCATTCCTGTGACACTAGTTATAGATTCCGACGCTTCACTTAAGGTTTACTGTATTCCTCTGACCTTCTTACTGACGATGAAACACAGAAATTGCATCGGAATTAAATACAAAAGGCAAAATGCCGACTTAAGTACAAGAAAACTGACTCGTCTTACTGTCAAAGCTATGAATCATTCCTCTGACACTAGTTATAGATTCCGATGCTTCACTTCAGCTTTACTGTATCCCTCTGACCTTCTTTTTTGCGATGAAACACAGACATTGCATCGGAATTACATACAAAAGGCACAATGCCGACTCAAGTACAAGAAGGCTGGCTCTTCATACTGTCTATGTTTTGAACCTTTCCTGTGAGACCGGTTATGGATTCCGATGTTTCACTTCAGGTTTACTGTATCCCATGGACCTTCTTATTGACGATGAAACACAGAAATTGCATCGGAATTAAATAGAAAAGGCACAATGCCGACTTAAGTACACGAAAATTGACTCTTCTTACTGTCTATGTTTTTAACCATTCCTGTGACACTAGTTATTGATTCCGATGCTTCACATCAGGTTTACTATATCCCCCTGACCTTCGTATTGACGATGAAACACAGAAATTGCATCGGAATTAAATACAAAAGGCACAATGCTGACTCAAGTACAAGAAGGCTGGCTCTTCATACTGTCTATGTTTTGAACCTTTCCTGTGAGACCGGTTTTAGATTCCGATCCTTCACTTCAGGTTTACTGTATCCCATGGACCCTCTTATTGACCACGAAACACAGAAAATGCATCGGAATTAAATACAAAAGGCACAATGCCTACTTAAGTACAAGAAAACTGACTCTTCTTATTGTCTATGTTTTGAACCATTCCTGTGACACTAGTTATAGATTCCGATGCTTCACTTAAGGTTTACTGTATCCCTCTGACCTTCTTACTGACGATGAAACACAGAAATTGCATCGGAATTAAATACAAAAGGCAAAATGCCGACTTAAGTACAAGAAAACTGACTCTTCTTACTGTCAATGCTTTGAATCATTCCTCTGACACTAGTTATAGATTCCGATGCTTCACTTCAGGTTTACTGTATCCCTCCGACCTCCTTATTGACGATGAAACTCAGAAATTGCATCGGAGTTAAATACAAAAGGCACAATGACGACTTAAGTACAAGAAAACTGACTCTTCTTACTGTCTATGTTTTGAACCATTCATGTGACACTAGTTATAGATTCCGATGCTTCACTTCAGGATTAATGTATCCCTTGGACCTTCTTATTGACGAGGAAACACAGAATTCGCATCGGAATTAAATTCAAAAGGCACAATGCCGACTTAGGTACAAGGAAACTGACTCTTCTTACAGTCAATGTTTTGAACCATTCCTTTGACACTAGTTATAGATTCCGATGCTTCACTTCAGGTTTACTGTATCCCTCTGACCATATATTGACGATGAAACACAGAAATTGCATCGGAATTTAATACAAAAAGCTCAATGCCGACTTAAGTACAACAAGACTGTCTCAACTTACTCTCTATGTTTTGAACCATTCCTGTTACGCTAGTTATAGATTCCGATGCTTCACTTCAGCTTTACTGTAGCCCTCTGACCTTATTATTGACGATGAAACACAGAAATTGCATCGGAATTAAATACAAAAATCACAATTCCGACTCAAGTTCCAGAAGACTGGCTCTTCTTACTGTCTATATTTTGAACCATTCCTTTGACACTAGTTATAGTTTCCGATGCTTTACTTCAGGATTAATGTATCCCTTGGACCTTCTTATTGACGAGGAAACACAGAATTTGGATCGGAATTAAATTCAAAAGGCACAATGCCGACTTAAGTATAAGGAAACTGACTCTTCTTACAGTCAATGTTTTGAACCATTCCTTTGACACTAGTTATAGATTCCGATGCTTCACTTCAGGTTTACTGTATCCCTCTGACCTTATATTGACGATGAAACACAGAAATTGCATCGGAATTAAATACAAAAGGCTCAATGCCGACTTAAGTACAACAAGACTGTCTCAACTTACTCTCTATGTTTTGAACCATTCCTGTTACGCTAGTTATAGATTCCGATGCTTCACTTCAGCTTTACTGTAGCCCTCTGACCTTATTATTGACGATGAAACACAGAAATTGCATCGGAATTAAATACAAAAGGCACAATTCCGACTCAAGTTCCAGAAGATTGGCTCTTCTTACTGTCTATGTTTTGAACCATACCTGTGACACTAGTTATGGATTCGAATGCTCGACTTCAGGTTCACTGCCTCCCTCTGAACTTCTTATTGGCGGTGAAACACAGTAATTGCATCGGAATTAAATACAAAAGGCACAATGCCGACTTAAGTACAAGAAAACTGAATCTTCTTACTGTCTATGTTTTGAACCATTCCTGTGACACTAGTTATAGATTCCGATGCTTCACTTCAGGTTTACTGTATCCGTCTGACCTTCTTATAGACGATGAAACACAAACATTGCATCGGAATTAAATACAAAAGGCACAATGCCGACTTAAGTACAAGAAAACAGACTCTTCTTACTGTCTATGTTTTGAACCATTCCTGTGACACTACTTATAGATTCCGATGCTTCACTTAAGGTTTACTGTATCCCTCTGACCTTCTTACTGACGATGAAACACAGAAATTGCATCGGAATTTAATACAAAAGGCAAAATGCCGACTTAAGTACAAGAAAACTGGCTCTTCTTACTGTCAAAGCTTTGAATCATTCCTCTGACACTAGTTATAGATTCCGATGCTTCACTTCAGGTTTACTGTATCCCTCCGACCTCCTTATTGACGATGAAACTCAGAAATTGCATCGGAGTTAAATACAAAAGGCACAATGACGACTTAAGTACAAGAAAACTGACTCTTCTTACTGTCTATGTTTTGAACCATTCATGTGACACTAGTTATAGATTCCGATGCTTCACTTCAGGATTAATGTATCCCTTGGACCTTCTTATTGACGAGAAACACAGAATTTGCATCGGAATGAAATTCAAAAGGCACAATGCCGACTTAAGTACAAGGAAACTGACTCTTTTTACAGTCAATGTTTTCAACCATTCCTTTGACACTAGTTATAGATTCCGATGCTTCACTTCAGGTTTACTGTATCCCTCTGACCTTATATTGACGATGAAACACAGAAATTGCATCGGAATTAAATACAAAAGGCTCAATGCCGACTTAAGTACAAGAAGACTGTCTCAACTTACTCTCTATGTTTTGAACCATTCCTGTTACGCTAGTTATAGATTCCGATGCTTCACTTCAGCTTTACTGTAGCCCTCTGACCTTATTATTGACGATGAAACACAGAAATTGCATAGGAATTAAATACAAAAGGCACAATTCCGACTCAAGTTCCAGAAGACTGGCTCTTCTTACTGTCTATGTTTTCAACCATTCCTTTGACGCTAGTTATAGATTCCGATGCTTCACTTCAGGTTTACTGTATCCCTCTGACCTCCATATTGTCGATGAAACACAGAAATTGCATCGGAAATATATACAAAAGGCACAATGCCGACTCAAGTACAAGAAGTCTGGCTCTTCTTACTGTCTATGATTTGAACCATTAATGTCACACTAGTTATGGACTCGGATGCTCGACTTCAGGTTCACTGCCTCCCTCTGAACTTCTTATTGGCGGTGAAACACAGTAATTGCATCGGAATTAAATACAAAAGGCACAATGCCGACTTAAGTACAAGAAAACTGACTCTTCTTACTGTCTATGTTTTGAACCATTCCTGTGACACTAGTTATAGATTCCGATGCTTCACTTCAGGTTTACTGTATCCCTCTGACCTTCTTATAGACGATGAAACACAGATATTGCATCGGAATTAAATACAAAAGGCACAATGCCGACTTAACTACAAGAAAAGTGACTCTTCTTACTGTCTATGTCTTGAACCATTCCTGTGTCACTAGTTATAGATTCCGATGCTTCACTTCATGTTTACTGTATCCATCTGTCCTTCTTATTGACAAGGAAACACAGAAATTGCATCGGAATTAAATAGAAAAGGTACAATGCCGACTTAAGTACAAGAAAACTGACTCTTCTTACTGTCTATGTTTTGAACCATTCCTGTGACACTAGTTATATTTTCCGATGCTTCACTTCAGGTTTTCTGTATCCCTCTGACCCTCTTATTGACGATGAAACACAGAAATTTCATCGGAATGAAATACAAAGGGCACAATTAAGACTTAAGTACAAGATAACTGACCCTTGTTACTGTCTATGTTTTGAACCATTCCTGTGACACTAGTTATAGATTCCGATGTTTCACTTCAGGTTTACCGTATCCCTCTGACCTTCTTATTGACGATGAAACACAGAAATTGCATCGGAATTAAATAGAAAAGGCACAATGCCGACTTAAGTACACGAAAATTGACTCTTCTTACTGTCTATGTTTTTAACCATTCCTGTGACACTAGTTATAGATTCCGATGCTTCACATCAGGTTTACTGTATCCCTCTGACCTTCGTATTGACGATGAAACACAGATATTGCATCGGAATTAAATACAAAAGGCACAATGCTGACTCAAGTACAAGAAGGCTGGCTCTTCATACTGTCTATGTTTTGAACCTTTCCTGTGAGACCGGTTTTAGATTCCGATGCTTCACTTCAGGTTTACTGTATCCCATGGACCTTCTTATTGACCACGAAACACAGAAATTGCATCGGAATTAAATACAAAAGGCACAATGCCTACTTAAGTACAAGAAAACTGACTCTTCTTATTGTCTATGTTTTGAACCATTCCTGTGACACTAGTTATAGATTCCGATGCTTCACTTCAGGTTTACTGTACCCTCTGACGAACTTATTGACGATGAAACACAGAAATTGCATCGGAATTAAATACAAAAGGGACAATGCCAACTTAAGTACAAGAAAACTGACTCTTCTTACTGTCTATGTTTGAACCATTCATGTGACACTAGTTATAGATTCCGATGCTTCACTTCAGGATTAATGCATCCCTTGGACCTTCTTATAGACGATGAAACACAGAAATTGCATCGGAATTAAATACAAAAGGCACAATTCCGACTCAAGATCCAGAAGACTGGCTCTTCTTACTGTCTATGTTTTGAACCATTCCTTTGACACTAGTCATAGATTCCGATGCTTCACTTCAGGTTTACTGTATCCCTGTGACCTCCTTATTGTCGATGTATTACAGAAATTGCATCGGAATTAAATAGAAAAGGCACAATGCCGACTCAAGTACAAGAAGTCTGACTCTTCTTACTGTCTATGTTTTGAACCATTCCTGTCACACTAGTTATGGATTCGGATGCTCGACTTCAGGTTCACTGCCTCCCTCTGAACTTCTTATTGGCGGTGAAACACAGTAATTGCATCGGAATTAAATACAAAAGGCACAATGCCGGCTTAAGTACAAGAAAACTGAATCTTCTTACTGTCTATGTTTTGAACCATTTCTGTGACACTAGTTATAGATTCCGATGCTTCACTTCAGGTTTACTGTATCCGTCTGACCTTCTTATAGACGATGAAACACAATCATTGCATCGGAATTAAATACAAAAGGCACAATGATGACTTAAGTACAAGAAAACAGACTCTTCTTACTGTCTATGTTTTGAACCATTCCTGTGACACTAGTTATAGATTCCGATGCTTCACTTAAGGTTTACTGTATCCCTCTGACCTTCTTAGTGACGATGAAACACAGAAATTGCATCGGAATTAAATACAAAAGGCAAAATGCCGACTTAAGTACAAGAAAACTGACTCTTCTTACTGTCAATGCTTTGAATCACTCCTGTGACTCTAGTTATTGTTTCGGATGCTTCACTTCAGGTTTACTGTATCCCTGGGACCTTCACATTGAAAATGAAACATAGAAATTGCATCGGAATGTAATACAAAAGGCACAAAGCCGACTTAAATACAAGAAGGCTGAATCTTCTTACTTTCTATGTTTTGAACCATTCCTGTGACACTAGTTATAGATTCCGATGCTTCACTTTAGGTTTACTGTATCCCTCCGACCTCCTTATTGACGATGAAACTCAGAAATTGCAACGGAGTTAAATACAAAAGGCACAATGACGACTTAAGTACAAGAAAACTGACTCTTCTTACTGTCTATGTTTTGAACCATTCCTTTGACACTAGTTATAGATTCCGATGCTTCACTTCAGGATTAATGTATCCCTTGGACATTCTTATTGACGAGGAAACACAGAATTTGGATCGGAATTAAATTCAAAAGGCACAATGCCGACTTAAGTACAAGGAAACTGACTCTTCTTGCAGTCAATGTTTTGAACCATTCCTTTGACACTAGTTATAGATTCCGATGCTTCACTTCAGGTTTACTGTATCCCTCTGACCTTATATTGACGATGAAACACAGAAATTGCATCGGAATTAAATACAAAAGGCTCAATGCCGACTTAAGTACAACAAGACTGTCTCAACTTACTCTCTATGTTTTGAACCATTCCTGTTACGCTAGTTATAGATTCCGATGCTTCACTTCAGGTTTACTGTATCCCTCCGACCTCCTTATTGACGATGAAACTCAGAAATTGCATCGGAGTTAAATACAAAAGGCACAATGACGACTTAAGTACAAGAAAACTGACTCTTCTTACTGTCTATGTTTTGAACCATTCATGTGACACTAGTTATGGATTCCGATGCTTCACTTCATGATTAATGCATCCCTTGGACCTTCTTATAGACGATGAAACACAGAAATTGCATCGGAATTAAATACAAAAGGCACAATTCCGACTCAAGTTCCAGAAGACTGGCTCTTCTTACTGTCTATGTTTTGAACCATTCCTTTGACACTAGTTATAGATTCCGATGCTTCACTTCAGGTTTACTGTATCCCTGTGACCTCCTTATTGTCGATGTATTACAGAAATTGAATCGGAATTAAATACAAAAGGCACAATGCCGACTCAAGTACAAGAAGTCTGACTCTTCTTACTGTCTATGTTTTGAACCATTCCTGTCACACTAGTTATGGATTCGGATGCTCGACTTCAGGTTCACTGCCTCCCTCTGAACTTCTTATTGGCGGTGAAACACAGTAATTGCATCGGAATTAAATACAAAAGGCACAATGCCGACTTAAGTACAAGAAAACTGAATCTTCTTACTGTCTATGTTTTGAACCATTTCTGTGACACTAGTTATAGATTCCGATGCTTCACTTCAGGTTTACTGTATACCTCCGACCTCCTTATTGACGATGAAACTCAGAAATTGCATCGGAGTTAAATACAAAAGGCACAATGACGACTTAAGTACAAGAAAATTGACTCTTCTTACTGTCTATGTTTTGAACCATTCATGTGACACTAGTTATAGATTCCGATGCTTCACTTCAGGATTAATGTATCCCTTGGACCGCTTTTAGTCGAGGAAACACAGAATTTGCATCGGAATTAAATTCAAAAGGCACAATGCCGACTTAAGTACAAGGAAACTGACTCTTCTTACAGTCAATGTTTTGAACCATTCCTTTGACACTAGTTATAGATTCCGATGCTTCACTTCAGGTTTACTGTATCCCTCTGACCTTATATTGACGATGAAACACAGAAATTGCATCGGAATTAAATACAAAAGGCTCAATGCCGACTTAAGTACAACAAGACTGTCTCAACTTACTCTCTATGTTTTGAACCATTCCTGTTACGCTAGTTATAGATTCCGATGCTTCACTTCAGCTCTACTATAGCCCTCTGACCTTATTATTGACGATGAAACACAGAAATTGCATCGGAATTAAATACAAAAGGCACAATTCCGACTCAAGTTCCAGAAGACTGGCTCTTCTTACTGTCTATGTTTTGAACCATTCCTTTGACACTAGTTATAGATTCCGATGCTTCACTTCAGGTTTACTGTATCCCTCTGACCTTCTTATAGACGATGAAACACAGATATTGCATCGGAATTAAATACAAAAGGCACAATGCCGACTTAACTACAAGAAAAGTGACTCTACTTACTGTCTATGTCTTGAACCATTCCTGTGTCACTAGTTATAGATTCCGATGCTTCACTTCATGTTTACTGTATCCATCTGTCCTTCTTATTGACGAGGAAACACAGAAATTGCATCGGAATTAAATACAAAAGGCACAATGCCGACTTAAGTACAAGAAAACTGACTCTTCTTACTGTCTATGTTTTGAACCATTCCTGTGACACTAGTTATAGATTCCGATGATTCACTTCAGGTTTACTGTATCCCTCTGACCCTCTTATTGACGATGAAACACAGAAATTTCATCGGAATTAAATACAAAGGGCACAATTAAGACTTAAGTACAAGATAACTGACTCTTGTTACTGTCTATGTTTTGAACCATTCCTGTGACACTAGTTGTAGATTCCGATGTTTCACTTCAGGTTTACCGTATCCCTCTGACCTTCTTATTGACGATGAAACACAGAAATTGCATCGGAATTAAATAGAAAAGGCACAATGCCGACTTAAGTACACAAAATTGACTCTTCTTACTGTCTATGTTTTTAACCATTATTGTGACACTAGTTATAGATTCCGATGCTTCACATCAGGTTTACTGTATCCCTCTGACCTTCGTATTGACTATGAAACACAGAAATTGCAATGGAATTAAATACAAAAGGCACAATGCCGACTTAAGTACATGAAATCTGTCTCTTCCTACTGTCTATGTTTGAACCATTCCTGTGACACTAGTTATAGATTCCGTTGCTTCACTTCTGGTTTACTGTATCCCTCTGACCTTCTTATTGACGATGAAACACAGAAAGTGCATTGGGATTAAATACAAAAAGCACAATGCCGACATAAGTACGAGAAAACTGACTCTTCTTAGTGTCTACGTTTTGAACCAATCCTGTGACACTAGTTGTGGATTCCGATGCTTCATTTCAGCTTTACTGTATCCCTCTGACCTTCGTATTGACGATGAAACACAGATATTGCATCGGAATTAAATACAAAAGGCACAATGCTGACTCAAGTACAAGAAGGCTGACTCTTCATACTGTCTATGTTTTGAACCTTTCCTGTGAGACCGGTTTTAGATTCCGATGCTTCACTTCAGGTTTACTGTATCCCATGGACCTTCTTATTGACCACGAAACACAGATATTGCATCGGAATTAAATACAAAAGGCACAATGCCTACTTAAGTACAAGAAAACTGACTCTTCTTATGGTCTATGTTTTGAACCATTCTTGTGACACTAGTTATAGATTCCGATGCTTCACTTCAGGTTTACTGTACCCTCTGACGATCTTATTGACGATGAAACACAGAAATTGCATCGGAATTAAATACAAAAGGGACAATGCCAACTTAAGTACAAGAAAACTGACTCTTCTTACTGTCTATGTTTGAACCATTCATGTGACGATAGTTATAGATTCCGATGCTTCACTTCAGGATTAATGCATCCCTTGGACCTTCTTATAGACGATGAAACACAGAAATTGCATCGGAACTAAATACAAAAGGCACAATTCCGACTCAAGTTCCAGAAGACTGGCTCTTCTTACTGTCTATGTTTTGAACCATTCCTTTGACACTAGTCATAGATTGCGATGCTTCACTTCAGGTTTACTGTATCCCTGTGACCTCCTTATTGTCGATGTATTACAGAAATTGCATCGGAATTAAATACAAAAGGCACAATGCCGACTCAAGTACAAGAAGTCTGACTCTTCTTACTGTCTATGTTTTGAACCATTCCTGTCACACTAGTTATGGATTCGGATGCTCGACTTCAGGTTCACTGCCTCCCTCTGAACTTCTTATTGGCGGTGAAACACAGTAATTGCATCGGAATTAAATACAAAAGGCACAATGCCGACTTAAGTACAAGAAAACTGAATCTTCTTACTGTCTATGTTTTGAACCATTCCTGTGACACTAGTTATAGATTCCGATGCTTCACTTCAGGTTTACTGTATCCGTCTGACCTTCTTATAGACGATGAAACGCAAACATTGCATCGGAATTAAATACAAAAGGCACAATGCCGACTTAAGTACAAGAAAACAGGCTCTTCTTACTGTCTATGTTTTGAACCATTCCTGTGACACTAGTTATAGATTCCGATGCTTCACTTAAGGTTTACTGTATCCCTCTGACCTTCTTACTGACGATGAAACACAGAAATTGCATCGGAATTAAATACAAAAGGCAAAATGCCGACTTAAGTACTAGAAAACTGACTCTTCTTACTGTCAATGCTTTGAATCACTCCTGTGACACTAGTTATTGTTTCGGATGCTTCACTTCAGGTTTACTGTATCCCTGGGACCTTCTCATTGAAAATGAAACATAGAAATTGCATCGGAATTTAATACAAAAGGCACAAAGCCGACTTAAGTACAAGAAGGCTGACTCTTCTTACTTTCTATGTTTTGAACCATTCCTGTGACACTAGTTATAGATTCCGATGCTTCACGTTAGGTTTACTGTATCCCTCCGACCTCCTTATTGACGATGAAACTCAGAAATTGCATCGGAGTTAAATACAAAAGGCACAGTGACAACTTAAGTACAAGAAAACTGACTCTTCTTACTGTCAATGCTTTGAATCACTCCTGTGACACTAGTTATAGTTTCGGATGCATCACTTCAGGTTTACTGTATCCCTCGGACCTTCTTATTGAAGATGAAACATAGAAATTGCATCGGAATTTAATACAAAATGCACAAAGCCGACTTAAGTACAAGAAGACTGACTCTTCTTACTGTCTATGCTTTGAACCATTCCTGTGACACTAGTTATAGATTCCGATGCTTCAGTTTAGGTTTACTGTATCCCTCCGACCTCCTTATTGACGATGAAACTCAGAAATTGCATCGGAATTAAATACAAAAGGCACAATGACGACTTAAGTACAAGAAAACTGACTCATCTTACTGTCTATGTTTTGAACCATTCCTGTGACACTAGTTATAGATTCCGATGCTTCACTTCATGTTTACTGTATCAGTCTGACCTTCTTATTGACGATGAAACACAGAAATTGCATCGGAATTATATACAAAAGGCACAATGCCTACTTAAGTACAAGAAAACTGACTCTTCTTACTGTCTAAGTTTTGAACCATTCCTGTGACACTAGTTATAGATTCTGATGCTTCATTTCAGGTGTACTGTATCCCTCTGACCTTCTTATTGACGATGAAACACAGAAATTGCATCGGAATTAAATACAAACGGGACAATGCCAACTTAAGTACAAGAAAACTGACTCTCCTTACTGTCTATGTTTGAACCATTCATGTGACACTAGTTATAGATTCCGATGCTTCACTTCAGGATTAATGCATCCCTTGGACCTTCTTATAGACGATGAAACACAGAAATTGCATCGGAATTAAATACAAAAGGCACAATTCCGACTCAAGTTCCAGAAGACTGGCTCTTCTTACTGTCTATGTTTTGAACCATTCCTTTGACGCTAGTTATAGATTCCGATGCTTCACTTCAGGTTTACTGTATCCCTGTGACGTCCTTATTGTCGATGTATTACAGAAATTGCATCGGAATTAAATACAAAAGGCACAATGCCGACTCAAGTACAAGAAGTCTGACGCTTCTTACTGTCTAAGTTTTGAACCATTCCTGTCACACTAGTTATGGATTAGGATGCTCGACTTCAGGTTCACTGCCTCCCTCTGAACTTCTTATTGGCGGTGAAACACAGTAATTGCATCGGAATTAAATACAAAAGGCACAATGCTGACTTAAGTACAAGAAAACTGAATCTTCTTACTGTCTATGTTTTGAACCATTCCTGTGACACTAGTTATAGATTCCGATGCTTCACATCAGGTTTACTGTATCCCTCTGACCTTCGTATTGACTATGAAACACAGAAATTGCAACGGAATTAAATACAAAAGGCACAATGCCGACTTAAGTACAAGAAATCTGTCTCTTCTTACTGTCTACGTTTGAACCATTCCTGTGACACTAGTTATAGTTTCCGTTGCTCCACTTCAGGTTTACTGTATCCCTCTGACCTTCTTATTGACGATGAAACACAGAAAGTGCATCGGAATTAAATACAAAAAGTACAATGCCGACATAAGTACAAGAAAACGGACTCTTCTTAGTGTCTACGTTTTGAACCAATCCTCTGTCACTAGTTGTGGATTCCGATGCTTCATTTCAGCTTTACTGTATCCCTCTGACCTTCGTATTGACGATGAAACACAGAAATTGCATCAGAATTAATTACAAAAGGCACAATGCTGACTCAAGTACAAGAAGGCTGGCTCTTCATACTGTCTATGTTTTGAACCTTTCCTGTGAGACCGGTTTTAGATTCCGATGCTTCACTTCAGGTTTACTGTATCCCATGGACCTTCTTATTGACCACGAAACACAGAAATAGCATCGGAATTAAATACAAAAGGCACAATGCCTACTTAAGTACAAGAAAACTGACTCTTCTTATTGTCTATGTTTTGAACCAATCCTGTGACACTAGTTATAGATTCCGATGCTTCACTTCAGGTTTACTGTACCCTCTGACGATCTTATTGACGATGAAACACAGAAATTGCATCGGCATTAAATACAAAAGGCACAATGCCGACTTAAGTACAAGAAACTGTGAGACCGGTTTTAGATTCCGATGCTTCACTTCAGGTTTACTGTATCCCATGGACCTTCTTATTGACCACGAAACACAGAAATTGCAACGGGATTAAATACAAAAGGCACAATGTTTACTTAAGTACAAGAAGGCTGGCTCTTCATACTGTCTATGTTTTGAACCTTTCCTGTGAGACCGGTTTTAGATTCCGATGCTTCACTTCAGGTTTACTGTATCCCATGGACCTTCTTATTGACCACGAAACACAGAAATAGCATCGGAATTAAATACAAAAGGCACAATGCCTACTTAAGTACAAGAAAACTGACTCTTCTTATTGTCTATGTTTTGAACCAATCCTGTGACACTAGTTATAGATTCCGATGCTTCACTTCAGGTTTACTGTACCCTCTGACGATCTTATTGACGATGAAACACAGAAATTGCATCGGCATTAAATACAAAAGGCACAATGCCGACTTAAGTACAAGAAACTGTCTCTTCTTATTGTCTATGTTTGAACCATTCCTGTGACACTAGTTATAGACTCCGTTGCTTCACTTCAGGTTTACTGTATCCCGCTGACCTTCTTATTGACGATGAAACACGGAAAGTGCATCGGAATTAAATACAAAAAGCACAATGCCGACATAAGTACAAGAAAACTGACTCTTCTTAGTGTCTACGTTTTGAACCAATCCTGTGACACTAGTTGTGGATTCCGATGCTTCATTTCAGCTTTACTGTATCCCTCTGACCTTCGTATTGACGATGAAACACAGAAATTGCATCGGAATTAAATACAAAAGGCACAATGCTGACTCAAGTACAAGAAGGCTGGCTCTTCATACTGTCTATGCTTTGACCCTTTCCTGTGAGACCGGTTTTAGATTCCGATGCTTCACTTCAGGTTTACTGTATCCCATGGACCTTCTTATTGACCACGAAACACAGAAATTGCAACGGGATTAAATACAAAAGGCACAATGTTTACTTAAGTACAAGAAAACTGACTCTTCTTACTGTCTATGTTTGAACCATTCATGTGACACTAGTTATAGATTCCGATGCTTCACTTCAGGATTAATGCATCCCTTGGACCTTTTTATAGACGATGAAACACAGAAATAGCATCGGAATTAAATACAAAAGGCACAATTCCGACTCAAGTTCCAGAAGACTGGCTCTTCTTACTGTCTATGTTTTGAACCATTCCTTTGACACTAGTTATAGATTCCGATGCTTCACTTCAGGTTTACTGTATCCCTGTGACCTCCTTATTGTCGATGTATTACAGAAATTGCATCGGAATTAAATACAAAACGCACAATGCCGACTCAAGTACAAGACGTCTGACTCTTCTTACTGTCTATGTTTTGAACCATTCCTGTCACACTAGTTATGGATTCGGATGCTCGACTTCAGGTTCACTGCCTCCCTCTGAACTTCTTATTGGCGGTGAAACACAGTAATTGCATCGGAATTAAATACAAAAGGCACAATGCCGACTTAAGTACAAGAAAACTGAATCTTCTTACTGTCTATGTTTTGAACCATTCCTGTGACACTAGTTATAGATTCTGATGCTTCATTTCAGGTGTACTGTATCCCTCTGACCTTCTTTTTTACGATGAAACACAGAAATTGCATCGGAATTATATACAAAAGGCACAATGCCGACTCAAGTACAAGAAGGCTGGCTCTTCATACTGTCTATGTTTTGAACCTTTCCTGTGAGCCCGATTTTAGATTCCGATGTTTCACTTCAGGTTTACTGTATCCCATGGACCTTCTTATTGACCACGAAACACAGAAATTGCATCGGAATTAAATACAAAAGGCACAATGACTACTTAAGTACAAGAAAACTGACTCTTCTTATTGTCTATGTTTTGAACCATTCCTGTGACACTAGTTATAGATTCCGATGCTTCACTTAAGGTTTACTGTATCCCTCTGACCTCCTTATTGTCGATGTATTACAGAAATTGCATCGGAATTAAATACAAAAGGCACAATGCCGACTCAAGTACAAGAAGTCTGACTCTTCTTACTGTCTATGTTTTGAACCATTCCTGTGACACTAGTTATAGATTCCGATGCTTCACTTCAGGTTTACTGTATCCGTCTGACCTTCTTATAGACGATGAAACACAAACATTGCATCGGAATTAAATACAAAGGGCACAATGCCGACTTAAGTACAAGAAAACAGACTCTTCTTACTGTCTATGTTTTGAACCATTCCTGTGACACTAGTTATAGATTCCGATGCTTCACTTAAGGTTTACTGTATCCCTCTGACCTTCTTACTGACGATGAAACACAGAAATTGCATCGGAATTAAATACAAAAGGCAAAATGCCGACTTAAGTACAAGAAAACTGATTCTTCTTACTGTCAATGCTTTGAATCACTCCTGTGACACTAGTTATTGTTTCGGATGCTTCACTTCAGGTTTACTGTATCCCTGTGACCTCCTTATTGTCGATGTATTACAGAAAGTGCATCGGAATTAAATACAAAAAGCACAATGCCGACATAAGTACAAGAAAACTGACTCTTCTCAGTGTCTACGTTTTGAACCAATCCTGTGACACTCGTTGTGGATTCCGATGCTTCATTTCAGCTTTACTGTATCCCTCTGACCTTCGTATTGACGATGAAACACAGAAATTGCATCGGAATTAAATACAAAAGGCACAATGCCGACCCAAGTACATGACGTCTGACTCTTCTTACTGTCTATGTTTTGAACCATTCCTGACACACTAGTTATGGATTCAGATGCTCGACTTCAGGTTCACTGCCTCCCTCTGAACTTCTTATTGGCGGTGAAACACAGTAATTGCATCGGAATTAAATACAAAAGGCACAATGCCGACTTAAGTACAAGAAAACTGAATCTTCTTACTGTCTATGTTTTGAACCATTCCTGTGACACTAGTTATAGATTCCGATGCTTCACTTCAGGTTTACTGTATCCGTCTGACCTACTTATAGACGATGAAACACAAACAATGCATCGGAATTAAATACAAAAGGCACAATGCCGACTTAAGTACAAGAAAACTGACTCTTCTTACTGTCTATGTTTTGAACCATTCCTGTGACACTAGTTATAGATTCCGATGCTTCACTTAAGGTTTACTGTATCCCTCTGACCTTCTTACTGACGATGAAACACAGAAATTGCATCGGAATTAAATACAAAAGGCAAAATACCGACTGAAGTACAAGAAAACTGACTCTTCTTACTGTCAATGCTTTGAATCACTCCTGTGACACTAGTTATTGTTTCGGATGCTTCACTTCAGGTTTACTGTATCCCTCGGACCTTCTCATTGAAGATGAAACATAGAAATTGCATCGGAATTTAATACAAACGGCACAAAGCCGACTTAAGTACAAGAAGACTGACTCTTCTTATTGTCTATGTTTTGAACCATTCCTGTGACACTAGTTATAGATTCCGATGCTTCACTTTAGGTTTACTGTATCCCTCCGACCTCCTTATTGACGATGAAACTCAGAAATTGCATCGGAGTTAAATACAAAAGGCACAATGACGACATAAGTACAAGAAAACTGACTCTTCTTACTGTCAATGCTTTGAATCACTCCTGTGACACTAGTTATAGTTTCGGATGCACCACTTCAGGTTTACTGTATCCCTCGGACCTTCTTATTGAAGATGAAACATAGAAATTGAATCGGAATTTAATACAAAATGCACAAAGCCGACTTAAGTACAAGAAGACTGACTCTTCTTACTGTCTATGTTTTGAACCATTCCTGTGACACTAGTTATAGATTCCGATGCTTCAGTTTAGGTTTACTGTATCCCTCCGACCTCCTTATTGACGATGAAAACTCAGAAATTGCATCGGAATTAAAAACAAAAGGCACAATGACGACTTAAGTACAAGAAAACTGACTCATCTTACTGTCTATGTTTCGAACCATTCCTGTGACACTAGTTATAGATCCCGATGCTTCACTCCATGTTTACTGTATCAGTCTGACCTTCTTATTGACGATGAAACACAGAAATTGCATCGGAATTATATACAAAAGGCACAATGCCTACTTAAGTACAAGAAAACTGACTCTTCTTATTGTCTATGTTTTGAACCATTCCTGTGACCCTAGTTATAGATTCCGATGCTTCACTTCAGGTTTACTGTACGCTCTGACGATCTTATTGATGATGAAACACAGAAATTGCATCGGAATTAAATACAAAAGGGACAATGCCAACGTAAGTACAAGAAAACTGACTCTACTTACTGTCTATGTTTGAACCATTCATGTGACACTAGTTATAGATTCCGATGCTTCACTTCAGGATTAATGCATCCCTTGGACCTTCTTATAGACGATGAAACACAGAAATTGCATCGGAATTAAATACAAAAGGCACAATTGCGACTCAAGTTCCAGAAGACTGGCTCTTCTTACTGTCTATGTTTTGAACCATTCCTTTGACACTAGTTATAGATTCCGATTCTTCACTACAGGTTTACTGTATCCCTGTGACCTCCTTATTGTCGATGTATTACAGAAATTGCATCGGAATTAAATACAAAAGGCACAATGCCGACCAAGTACAAGAAGTCTGACTCTTCTTACTGTCTATGTTTTGAACCATTCCTGTCACACTAGTTATGGATTCGGATGCTCGACTTCAGAATCACTGCCTCCCTCTGAACATCTTATTGGCGGTGAAACACAGTAATTGCATCGGAATTAAATACGAAAGGCACAATGCCGACTTAAGTACAAGAAAACTGAATCTTCTTACTGTCTATGTTTTGAACCATTCCTGTGACACTAGTTACAGATTCCGATGCTTCACTTCAGGTTTACTGTATCCGTCTGACCTTCTTATAGACGATGAAACACAAACATTGCATCGGAATTAAATACAAAAGGCACAATGCCGACTTAAGTACAAGAAAACAGACTCTTCTTACTGTCTATGTTTTGAACCATTCCTGTGACACTAGTTATAGATTCCGATGCTTCACTTAAGGTTTACTGTATCCCTCTGACCTTCTTACTGACGATGAAACACAGAAATTGCATCGGAATTAAATACAAAAGGCAAAATGTCAACATAAGTACAAGAAAACTGACTCTTCTTACTGTCAATGCTTTGAATCACTCCTGTGACACTAGTTATAGTTTCGGATGCATCACTTCAGGTTTACTGTATCCCTCGGTCCTTCTTATTGAAGATGAAACATAGAAATTGCATCGGAATTTAATACAAAATGCACAAAGCCGACTTAAGTACAAGAAGACTGACTCTTTTTACTGTCTATGTTTTGAACCATTCCTGTGACACTAGTTATAGATTCCGATGCTTCAGTTTAGGTTTACTGTATCCCTCCGACCTCCTTATTAACGATGAAACTCAGAAATTCCATCGGAATTAAATACAAAAAGCACAATGACGATTAAGTACAAGAAAACTGAATCTTCTTACTGTCTATGTTTTGAACCATTCCTGTGACACTAGTTATAGATTCTGATGCTTCATTTCAGGTGTACTGTATCCCTCTGACCTTCTTATTGACGATGAAACACAGAAATTGCATCGGAATTAAATACAAAAGGTACAATGCCAACTTAAGTACACGAAAACTGACTCTTCTTACTGTCTATGTTTGAACCATTCATGTGACACTAGTTATAGATTCCGATGCTTCACTTCAGGATTAATGCATCCCTTGGACCTTCTTATAGACGATGAAACACAGAAATTGCATCGGAATTAAATACAAAAGGCACAATTCAGACTCAAGTTCCAGAAGACTGGCTCTTCTTACTGTCTATGTTTTGAACCATTCCTTTGCCGCTAGTTATAGATTCCGATGCTTCACTTCAGGTTTACTGTATCCCTGTGACGTCCTTATTGTCGATGTATTACAGAAATTGCATCGGAATTAAATACAAAAGGCACAATGCCGACTCAAGTACAAGAAGTCTGACTCTTCTTACTGTCTATGTTTTGAACCATTCCTGTCACACTAGTTATGGATTAGGATGCTCGACTTCAGGTTCACTGCCTCCCTCTGAACTTCTTATTGGCAGTGAAACACAGTAATTGCATCGGAATTAAATACAAAAGGCACAATGCCGACATAAGTACAAGAAAACTGACTCTTCTTAGTGTCTACGTTTTGAACCAATCCTGTGACACTAGTTGTGGATTCCGATGCTTCATTTCAGCTTTACTGTATCCCTCTGACCTTCGTATTGACGATGAAACACAGAAATTGCATCGGAATTAAATACAAAAGGCACAATGCTGACTCAAGTACAAGAAGGCTGGCTCTTCATACTGTCTATGTTTTGAACCTTTCCTGTGAGACCGATTTTAGATTCCGATGCTTCACTTCAGGTTTGCTGTATCCCATGGACCTTCTTATTGACCACGAAACACAGAAATTGCATCGGAAATAAATACAAAAGGCACAATGCCTAATTAAGTACAAGAAAACTGACTCTTCTTATTGTCTATGTTTTGAACCATTCCTGTGACACTAGTTATAGATTCCGATGCTTCACTTCAGGTTTACTGTACCCTCTGACGATCTTATTGACGATGAAACACAGAAATTGCATCGGAATTAAATACAAAAGGCACAATGACGACTTAAGTAGAAGAAATCTGTCTCTTCTTACTGTCTATGTCTGAACCATTCCTGTGACACTAGTTATAGATTCCGTTGCTTCACTTCAGGTTTACTGTATCCCGCTGTCTTTCTTATTGACGATGAAACACTGAAAGTGCATCGGAATTAAATGCAAAAAGCACAATGCCGACATAAGTACAAGAAAACTGACTCTTCTTAGTGTCTACGTTTTGAACCAATCCTGTGACACTAGTTGTGGATTCCGATGCTTCATTTCAGCTTTACTGTATCCCTCTGACCTTCGTATTGACGATGAAAGACAGAAATTGCATCGGAATTAAATACAAAAGGCACAATGCTGACTCAAGTACAAGAAGGCTGGCTCTTCATACTGTCTATGTTTTGATCCTTTCCTGTGAGACCGGTTTTAGATTCCGATGCTTCACTTCAGGTTTACTGCATGCCATGGACCTTCTTATTGACCACGAAACACAGAAATTGCATCGGAATTAAATACAAAAGGCACAATGCCTACTTAAGTACAAGAAAACTGACTCTTCTTACTGTCTATGTTTGAACCATTCATGTGACACTAGTTATAGATTCCGATGCTTCACTTCAGGATTAATGCATCCCTTGCACCTTTTTATAGACGATGAAACACAGAAATTGCATCGGAATTAAATACAAAAGGCACAATTCCGACTCATGTTAAAGAAGACTGGCTCTTCTTACTGTCTATGTTTTGAACCATTCCTTTGACACTAGTTATAGATTCTGATGCTTCACTTCAGGTTTACTGTATCCCTGTGACCTCCTTATTGTCGATGTATTACAGAAATTGCATCGGAATTAAATACAAAAGGCACAATGCCGACTCAAGTACAAGACGTCTGACTCTTCTTACTGTCTATGTTTTGAACCATTCCTGTCACACTAGTTATGGATTCGGATGCTCGACTTCAGGTTCACTGCCTCCCTCTGAACTTCTTATTGGCGGTGAAACACAGTAATTGCATCGGAATTAAATACAAAAGGCACAATGCCGACTTAAGTACAAGAAAACTGAATCTTCTTACTGTCTATGTTTTGAACCATTCCTGTGACACTAGTTATAGATTCCGATGCTTCACTTCAGGTTTACTGTATCCGTCTGACCTTCTTATAGACGATGAAACACAAACATTGCATCGGAATTAAATACAAAAGGCACAATGCCGTTTTAAGTACAAGAAAACTGACTCTTCTTACTGTCTATGTTTTGAACCATTCCTGTGACACTAGTTATAGATTCCGATGCTTCACTTAAGGTTTACTGTATCCCTCTGACCTTCTTACTGACGATGAAACACAGAAATTGCATCGGAATTAAATACAAAAGGCAAAATGCCGACTTAAGTACAAGAAAACTGCCTCTTCTTACTGTCAATGCTTTGAATCACTCCTGTGACACTAGTTATTGTTTTGGATGCTTCACTTCAGGTTTACTGTATCCCTCGGACCTTCTCATTGAAGATGAAACATAGCAATTGCATCGGAATTTAATACAAAATGCACAAAGCCGACTTAAGTACAAGAAGACTGACTCTTCTTACTGTCTATGTTTTGAACCATTCCTGTGACACTAGTTATAGATTCCGATGCTTCAGTTTAGGTTTACTGTATCCCTCCGACCTCCTTATTGACGATGAAACTCAGAAATTGCATCGGAGTTAAATACAAAAGGCACAATGACGACTTAAGTAGAAGAAAACTGACTCTTCTTACTGTCAATGCTTTCAATCACTCCTGTGACACTAGTTATAGTTTCGGATGCATCACTTCAGGTTTACTGTATCCCTCGGACCTTCTTATTGAAAATGAAACATAGCAATTGCATCGGAATTTAATACAAAATGCACAAAGCCGACTTAAGTACAAGAAGACTGACTCTTCTTACTGTCTATGTTTTGAACCATTCCTGTGACACTAGTTATAGATTCCGATGCTTCAGTTTAGGTTTACTGTATCCCTCCGACCTCCTTATTGACGATGAAACTCAGAAATTGCATCGGAATTAAATACAAAAGGCCCAATGACGACTTAAGTACAAGAAAACTGACTCATCTTACTGTCTATGTTTTGAACCATTCCTGTGACACTAGTTATAGATTCCGATGCTTCACTTTTTGTTTACTGTATCAGTCTGACCTTCTTATTGACGATGAAACACAGAAATTGCATCGGAATTATATACAAAAGGCACAATGCCTACTTAAGTACAAGAAAACTGACTCTTCTTACTGTTTAAGTTTTGAACCATTCCTGTGACACTAGTTATAGATTCTGATGCTTCATTTCAGGTGTACTGTATCCCTCTGACCTTCTTATTGACGATGAAACACAGAAATTGCATTGGAATTAAATACAAAAGAACAATGCCATCTTAAGCACAAGATAACTGACTCTTCTTGCTGTCTATGTTTTGAACCATTCCTGTGCCAGTAGTTATAGATTCCGATGTTTAACATCAGGTTTATTGTATCCCTCTGACCTTCCTATTGACGATGAAACACAGATATTGCATCGGAATTTAATACAAAAGGCACAATGCCGTCTTAAATACAAGAAATCTGAATCTCCTTACTGTCTATGTTTTGAACCATTCCTGTGACACTAGATGTAGTTTCCGATGCTTCACTTCAGGTTTACTGTATCCCTCTGACCTTCTTATTGACGATGAAACACAGAAATTTCATCGGAATTAATTACAAAAGGCACAATGTCCACTTAAGTACAAGAAAACTGACTCGTCTTACTGTCTATGTTTTGAATTATTCCTGTGACACTAGTTATTTATTCCGATGCTTTATTTCAAGCTTACTGTATTCCTCTGACCTTCTCATTGACGTTGAAACACAGAAATTGCATCGGAATTAAATACAAATGGCTCAATGCCGACTTAAGTACAAGAAGACTGACTCTTCTTACTGTCTATGTTATGAACCATTCCTGTGACAGCAGTTATAGATTCCGATGCCTCACTTCAGGTTTACTGTATCACTCTGACGTTCTTATTGACGATGAAACACAGAAATTGCATCGGAATTAAATACAAAAAGCACAATGCCGACTTAAGTACAAGAAAACTGACTCTTCTTACTGTCAATGCTTTGAATCACTCCTGTGACACTAGTTATTGTTTCGGATGCTTCACTTCAGGTTTACTGTATCCCTCGGACCTTCTCATTGAAGATGAAACATAGAAATTGCATCGGAATTTAATACAAAAGGCACAAAGCCGACTTAAGTACAAGAAGACTGACTCTTCTTACTGTCAATGTTTTGAACCATTCCTGTGACACTAGTTATAGATTCCGATGCTTCACTTTAGGTTTACTGTATCCCTCCGACCTCCTTATTGACGATGAAACTCAGAAATTGCATCGGAGTTAAATACAAACGGCACAATGACGACTTAAGTACAAGAAAACTGACTCTTCTTACTGTCAATGCTTTGATCACTCCTGTGACACTAGTTATAGTTTCGGATGCATCACTTCAGGTTTACTGTATCCCTCGGACCTTCTTATTGAAGATGAAACATAGAAATTGCATCGGAATTTAATACAAAATGCACAAAGCCGACTTAAGTACAAGAAGACTGACTCTTCTTACTGTCTATGTTTTGAACCATTCCTGTGACACTAGTTATAGATTCCGATGCTTCAGTTTAGGTTTACTGTATCCCTCCGACCTCCTTATTGACGATGAAACTCAGAAATTGCATCGGAGTTAAATACAAAAGGCACAATGACGACATAAGTACAAGAAAACTGACTCTTCTTACTGTCAATGCTTTGAATCACTCCTGTGACACTAGTTATAGTTTCGGATGCATCACTTCAGGTTTACTGTATCCCTCGGTCCTTCTTATTGAAGATGAAACATAGAAATTGCATCGGAATTTAATACAAAATGCACAAAGCCGACTTAAGTACAAGAAGACTGACTCTTCTTACTGTCTATGTTTTGAACCATTCCTGTGACACTAGTTATAGTTTCCGATGATTCAGTTTAGGTTTACTGTATCCCTCCGACCTCCTTATTGACGATGAAACTCAGAAATTCCATCGGAATTAAATACAAAAGGCACAATGACGACTTAAGTACAAGAAAACTGAATCTTCTTACTGTCTATGTTTTGAACCATTCCTGTGACACTAGTTATAGATTCTGATGCTTCATTTCAGGTGTACTGTATCCCTCTGACCTTCGTATTGACTATGAAACACAGAAATTGCAACGGAATTAAATACAAAAGGCACAATGCCGACTTAAGTACAAGAAAACTGACTCTTCTTACTGTCTATGTTTGAACCATTCATGTGACACTAGTTATAGATTCCGATGCTTCACTTCAGGATTAATGCATCCCTTGGACCTTCTTATAGACGATGAAACACAGAAATTGCATCGGAATTAAATACAAAAGGCACAATTCAGACTCAAGTTCCAGAAGACTGGCTCTTCTTACTGTCTATGTTTTGAACCATTCCATTGCCGCTAGTTATAGATTCCGATGCTTCACTTCAGGTTTACTGTATCCCTGTGACGTCCTTATTGTCGATGTATTACAGAAATTGCATCGGAATTAAATACAAAAGGCACAATGCCGACTCAAGTACAAGAAGTCTGACTCTTCTTACTGTCTATGTTTTGAACCCTTCCTGTCACACTAGTTATGGATTAGGATGCTCTGAACTTCTTATTGGCGATGAAACACAGTAATTGCATCGGAATTAAATACAAAAGGCACAATGCCGACTTAAGTACAAGAAAACTGAATCTTCTTACTGCCCATGTTTTGAACCATTCCTGTGACACTAGTTATAGATTCCGATGCTTCACATCAGGTTTACTGTATCCCTCTGACCTTCGTATTGACTATGAAACACAGAAATTGCAACGGAATTAAATACAAAAGGCACAATGCCGACTTAAGTACAAGAAATCTGTCTCTTCTTACTGTCTATGTTTGAACCATTCCTGTGACACTAGGTATAGATTCCGTTGCTCCACTTCAGGTTTACTGTATCCCTCTGACCTTCTTATTGACGATGAAACACAGAAAGTGCATCGGAATTAAATACAAAAAGTACAATACCGACATAAGTACAAGAAAACTGACTCTTCTTAGTGTCTACGTTTTGAACCAATCCTGTGACACTAGTTGTGGATTCCGATGCTTCATTTCAGCTTTACTGTATCCCTCTGACCTTCGTATTGACGATGAAACACAGAAATTGCATCGGAATTAAATACAAAAGGCACAATGCTGACTCAAGTACAAGAAGGCTGGCTCTTCATACTGTCTATGTTTTGAACCTTTCCTGTGAGACCGGTTTTAGATTCCGATGCTTCACTTCAGGTTTACTGTATCCCATGGACCTTCTTATTTACCACGAAACACAGAAATTGCATCGGAATTAAATACAAAAGTCACAATGCCTACTTAAGTACAAGAAAACTGACTCTTCTTATTGTCTATGTTTTGAACCATTCCTGTGACACTAGTTATAGATTCCGATGCTTCACTTCAGGTTTACTGTACCCTCTGACGATCTTATTGACGATGAAACACAGAAATTGCATCGGAATTAAATACAAAAGGCACAATGCCGACTTAAGTAGAAGAAATTTGTCTCTTCTTACTGTCTATGTCTGAACCATTCCTGTGACACTAGTTATAGATTCCGTTGCTTCACTTCAGGTTTACTGTATCCCGCTGACCTTCTTATTGACGATGAAACACTGAAAGTGCATCGGAATTAAATACAAAAAGCACAATGCCGACATAAGTACAAGAAAACTGACTCTTCTTAGTGTCTACGTTTTGAACCAATCCTGTGACACTAGTTGTGGATTCCGATGCTTCATTTCAGCTTTACTGTATCCCTCTGACCTTCGTATTGACGATGAAACACAGAAATTGCATCGGAATTAAATACAAAAGGCACAATGCTGACTCAAGTACAAGAAGGCTGGCTCGTCATACTGTCTATGTTTTGACCCTTTCCTGTGAGACCGGTTTTAGATTCCGATGCTTCACTTCAGGTTTACTGTATGCCATGGACCTTCTTATTGACCACGAAACACAGAAATTGCATCGGAATTAAATACAAAAGGCACAATGCCTACTTAAGTACAAGAAAACAGACTCTTCTTACTGTCTATGTCTGAACCATTCCTGAGACACTAGTTATAGATTCCGTTGCTTCACTTCAGGTTTACTGTATCCCGCTGACCTTCTTATTGACGATGAAACACTGAAAGTGCATCGGAATTAAATACAAAAAGCACAATACCGACATAAGTACAAGAAAACTGACTCTTCTTACTGTCTATGTTTTGAACCATTCCTTTGACACTAGTTATAGATTCTGATGCTTCACTTCAGGTTTACTGTATCCCTGTGACCTCCTTATTGTCGATGTATTACAGAAATTGCATCGGAATTAAATACAAAAGGCACAATACCGACTCAAGTACAAGACGTCTGACTCTTCTTACTGTCTATGTTTTGAACCATTCCTGTCACACTAGTTACGGATTCGGATGCTCGACTTCAGGTTCACTGCCTCCCTCTGAACTTCTTATTGGCGGTGAAACACAGTAATTGCATCGGAATTAAATACAAAAGGCACAATGCCGACTTAAGTACAAGAAAACTGAATCTTCTTACTGTCTATGTTTTGAACCATTCCTGTGACACTAAGTATAGATTCCGATGCTTCACTTCAGGTTTACTGTATCCGTCTGACCTTCTTATAGACGATGAAACACAAACATTGCATCGGAATTCAATACAAAAGGCACAATGCCGTTTTAAGTACAAGAAAACTGACTCTTCTTACTGTCTATGTTTTGAACCATTCCTGTGACACTAGTTATAGATTCCGATGCTTCACGTTAGGTTTACTGTATCCCTCCGACCTCCTTATTGACGATGAAACTCAGAAATTGCATCGGAGTTAAATACAAAAGGCACAATGACGACTTAAGTAGAAGAAAACTGCCTCTTCTTACTGTCAATGCTTTCAATCACTCCTGTGACACTAGTTATAGTTTCGGATGCATCACTTCAGGTTTACTGTATCCCTCGGACCTTCTTATTGAAGATGAAACATAGCAATTGCATCGGAATTTAATACAAAATGCACAGAGCCGACTTAAGTACAAGAAGACTGACTCTTCTTACTGTCTATGTTTTGAACCATTCCTGTGACACTAGTTATAGATTCCGATGCTTCAGTTTAGGTTTACTGTATCCCTCCGACCTCCTTATTGACGGTGAAACTCAGAAATTGCATCGGAATTAAATACAAAAGGCCCAATGACGACTTAAGTACAAGAAAACTGACTCATCTTACTGTCTATGTTTTGAACCATTCCTGTGACACTAGTTATAGATTCCGATGCTTCACTTCATGTTTACTGTATCAGTCTGACCTTCTTATTGACGATGAAACACAGAAATTGCATCGGA
Organism: Schistocerca americana; assembly: GCF_021461395.2. Classification (NCBI taxonomy): domain Eukaryota; kingdom Metazoa; phylum Arthropoda; class Insecta; order Orthoptera; family Acrididae; genus Schistocerca; species Schistocerca americana. Next base: position 3,630,897 of record NW_025726093.1, read on the forward strand.
ATTATATACAAAAGGCACAATGCCTACTTAAGTACAAGAAAACTGACTCTTCTTACTGTCTAAGTTTTGAACCATTCCTGTGACACTAGTTATAGATTCTGATGCTTCATTTCAGGTGTACTGTATCCCTCTGACCTTCTTATTGACGATGAAACACAGAAATTGCATTGGAATTAAATACAAAAGAACAATGCCTTCTTAAGCACAAGATAACTGACTCTTCTTGCTGTCTATGTTTTGAACCATTCCTGTGCCAGTAGTTATAGATTCCGATGTTTAACATCAGGTTTATTGTATCCCTCTGACCTTCCTATTGACGATGAAACACAGATATTGCATCGGAATTTAATACAAAAGGCACAATGCCGTCTTAAGTACAAGAAATCTGAATCTTCTTACTGTCTATGTTTTGAACCATTCCTGTGACACTAGATATAGTTTCCGATGCTTCACTTCAGGTTTACTGTATCCCGCTGACCTTCTTATTGTCGATGAAACACAGAAATTTCATCGGAATTAATTACAAAAGGCACAATGTCCACTGCAGTACAAGAAAACTGACTCGTCTTACTGTCTATGTTTTGAATTATTCCTGTGACACTAGTTATTTATTCCGATGCTTTATTTCAAGCTTACTGTATTCCTCTGACCTTCTTATTGACGTTGAAACACAGAAATTGCATCGGAATTAAATACAAATGGCTCAATGCCGACTTAAGTACAAGAAGACTGACTTTTCTTACTGTCTATGTTATGAACCATTCCTGTGACAGCAGTTATAGATTCCGATGCCTCACTTCAGGTTTACTGTATCACTCTGACCTTCTTATTGACGATGAAACACAGAAATTTCATTGGAATTAAATACAAAAAGCACAATGCCGACTTAAGTACAAGAAAACTGACTCTTCTTACTGTCAATGCTTTGAATCACTCCTGTGACACTAGTTATTGTTTTGGATGCTTCACTTCAGGTTTACTGTATCCCTCGGACCTTCTCATTGAAGATGAAACATAGAAATTGCATCGGAATTTAATACAAAACGCACAAAGCCGACTTAAGTACAAGAAGACTGACTCTTCTTACTGTCTATGTTTTGAACCATTCCTGTGACACTAGTTATAGATTCCGATGCTTCACTTTAGGTTTACTGTATCCCTCCGACCTCCTTATTGACGATGGAACTCAGAAATTGCATCGGAGTTAAATACAAAAGGCACAATGACGACTTAAGTACAAGAAAACTGACTCTTCTTACTGTCAATGCTTTGAATCACTCCTGTGACCCTAGTTATAGTTTCGGATGCATCACTTCAGGTTTACTGTATCCCTCGGACCTTCTTATTGAAGATGAAACATAGAAATTGCATCGGAATGTAATACAAAACGCACAAAGCCGACTTAAGTACTAGAAGACTGACTCTTCTTACTGTCTATGTTTTTAACAATTCCTGTGACACTAGTTATAGATTCCGATGCTTCACTTTAGGTTTACTGTATCCCTCCGACCTCCTTATTGACGATGGAACTCAGAAATTACATCGGAGTTAAATACAAAAGGCACAATGCCTACTTAAGTACAAGAAAACTGACTCTTCTTACTGTCTAAGTTTTGAACCATTCCTGTGACACTAGTTATAGATTCTGATGCTTCATTTCAGGTGTACTGTATCCCTCTGACCTTCTTATTGACGATGAAACACAGAAATTGCATTGGAATTAAATACAAAAGAACAATGCCTTCTTAAGCACAAGATAACTTACTCTTCTTGCTGTCTATGTTTTGAACCATTCCTGTGCCAGTAGTTATAGATTCCGATGTTTAACATCAGGTTTATTGTATCCCTCTGACCTTCCTATTGACGATGAAACACAGATATTGCATCGGAATTTAATACAAAAGGCACAATGCCGTCTTAAGTACAAGAAATCTGAATCTTCTTACTGTCTATGTTTTGAACCATTCCTGTGACACTAGATATAGTTTCCGATGCTTCACTTCAGGTTTACTGTATCCCGCTGACCTTCTTATTGACGATGAAACACAGAAATTTCATCGGAATTAATTACAAAAGGCACAATGTCCACTTCAGTACAAGAAAACTGACTCGTCTTACTGTCTATGTTTTGAATTATTCCTGTGACACTAGTTATTTATTCCGATGCTTTATTTCAAGCTTACTGTTTTCCTCTGACCTTCTCATTGACGTTGAAACACAGAAATTGCATCGGAATTAAATACAAATGGCTCAATGCCGACTTAAGTACAAGAAGACTGACTTTTCTTACTGTCTATGTTATGAACCATTCCTGTGACAGCAGTTATAGATTCCGATGCCTCACTTCAGGTTTACTGTATCACTCTGACCTTCTTATTGACGATGAAACACAGAAATTTCATTGGAATTAAATACAAAAAGCACAATGCCGACTTAAGTACAAGAAAACTGACTCTTCTTACTGTCAATGCTTTGAATCACTCCTGTGACACTAGTTATTGTTTTGGATGCTTCACTTCAGGTTTACTGTATCCCTCGGACCTTCTCATTGAAGATGAAACATAGAAATTGCATCGGAATTTTATACAAAACGCACAAAGCCGACTTAAGTACAAGAAGACTGACTCTTCTTACTGTCTATGTTTTGAACCATTCCTGTGACACTAGTTATAGATTCCGATGCTTCACTTTAGGTTTACTGTATCCCTCCGACCTCCTTATTGACGATGGAACTCAGAAATTGCATCGGAGTTAAATACAAAAGGCACAATGACGACTTAAGTACAAGAAAACTGACTCTTCTTACTGTCAATGCTTTGAATCACTCCTGTGACCCTAGTTATAGTTTCGGATGCATCACTTCAGGTTTACTGTATCCCTCGGACCTTCTTATTGAAGATGAAACATAGAAATTGCATCGGAATGTAATACAAAATGCACAAAGCCGACTTAAGTACAAGAAGACTGACTCTTCTTACTGTCTATGTTTTGAACCATTCCTGTGACACTAGTTATAGATTCTGATGCTTCAGTTTAGGTTTACTGTATCCCTCCGACCTCCTTGTTGACGATGAAACTCAGAAATTGCATCGGAATTAAATACAAAAGGCACAATGACGACTTAAGTACAAGAAAACTGACTCATCTTACTGTCTATGTTTTGAACCACTCCTGTGACACTAGTTATAGATTCCGATGCTTCACTTCATGTTTACTGTATCAGTCTGACCTTCTTATTGACGATGAAACACAGAAATTGCATCGGAATTATATACAAAAGGCACAATGCCTACTTAAGTACAAGAAAACTGACTCTTCTTACTGTCTAAGTTTTGAACCATTCCTGTGACACTAGTTATAGATTCTGATGCTTCACTTCAGGATTAATGCATCCCTTGGACCTTCTTATAGACGATGAAACACAGAAATTGCATCGGAATTAAATACAAAAGGCACAATTCCGACTCAAGTTCCAGAAGACTGGCTCTTCTTACTGTCTATGTTTTGAACCATTCCTTTGACGCTAGTTATAGATTCCGATGCTTCACTTCAGGTTTACTGTATCCCTGTGACGTCCTTATTGTCGATGTATTACAGAAATTGCATCGGAATTAAATACAAAAGGCACAATGCCGACTCAAGTACAAGGAGTCTGACTCTTCTTACTGTCTATGTTTTGAACCATTCCTGTCACACTAGTTATGGATTAGGATGTTCGACTTCAGGTTCACTGCCTCCCTCTGAACTTCTTATTGGCGGTGAAACACAGTAATTGCATCGGAATTAAATACAAAAGGCACAATGCCGACTTAAGTACAAGAAAACTGAATCTTCTTACTGTCTATGTTTTGAACCATTCCTGTGACACTAGTTATAGATTCCGATGCTTCACATCAGGTTTACTGTATCCCTCTGACCTTCGTATTGACTATGAAACACAGAAATTGCAACGGAATTAAATACAAAAGGCACAATGCCGACATAAGTACAAGAAATCTGTCTCTTCTTACTGTCTATGTTTGAACCATTCCTGTGACACTAGTTATAGATTCCGTTGCTCCACTTCAGGTTTACTGTATCAATCTGACCTTCTTATTGACGATGAAACACAGAAAGTGCATCGGAATTAAATACAAAAAGTACAATGCCGACATAAGTACAAGAAAACTGACTCTTCTTAGTGTCTACGTTTTGAACCAATCCTGTGACACTAGTTGTGGATTCCGATGCTTCATTTCAGCTTTACTGTATCCCTCTGACCTTCGTATTGACGATGAAACACAGAAATTGCATCGGAATTAAATACAAAAGGCACAATGCTGACTCAAGTACAAGAAGGCTGGCTCTTCCAACTGTCTATGTTTTGAACCATTCCTGTGATACTAGTTATAGATTCCGATGCTTCACTTCAGGTTTAGTGTATCCCTCTGACACTCTTTTTGACGATGAAACACAGAAATTGCATCGGAATTAAATACAAAAGGCACAATGCCGACTCAAGTACAATACGTCTGACTCTTCTTACTGTCTATGTTTTGAACCATTCCTGTCACACTAGTTATGGATTCGGATGCTCGACTTCAGGTTCACTGCCTTCCTCTGAACTTCTTATTGGCGGTGAAACACAGTAATTGCATCGGAATTAAATACAAAAGGCACAATGCCGACTTAAGTACAAGAAAACTGAATCTTCTTACTGTCTATGTTTTGAACCATTCCTGTGACACTAGTTATGGATTCCGATGCTTCACTTCAGGTTTACTGTATCCGTCTGACCTTCTTATAGACGATGAAACACAAACATTGCATCGGAATTAAATACAAAAGGCACAATGCCGACTTAAGTACAAGAAATCTGACTCTTCTTACTGTCTATGTTTTGAACCATTCCTGTGACACTAGTTATAGATTCCGATGCTTCACTTAAGGTTTACTGTATCCCTCTGACCTTCTTACTGACGATGAAACACAGAAATTGCATCGGAATTAAATACAAAAGGGAAAATGCCGACTTAAGTACAAGAAAACTGACTCTTCTTACTGTCAATGCTTTGAATCACTCCTGTGACACTAGTTATTGTTTCGGATGCTTCACTTCAGGTTTACTGTATCCCTCGGACCTTCTCATTGAAGATAAAACATGGAAATTGCATCCGAATTTAATACAAAAGGCACAAAGCCGACTTAAGTACAAGAAGACTGACTCTTCTTACTGTCTATGTTTTGAAACATTCCTGTGACACTAGTTATAGATTCCGATGCTTCACGTTAGGTTTACTGTATCCCTCCGACCTCTTTATTGACGATGAATTTCAGAAATTGCATCGGAGTTAAATACAAAAGGCACAATGACGACTTAAGTACAAGAAAACTGACTCTTCTTACTGTCAATGCTTTCAATCACTCCTGTGACACTAGTTATAGTTTCGGATGCATCACTTCAGGTTTACTGTATCCCTCGGACCTTCTTATTGAAGATGAGACATAGCTATTGCATCGGAATTTAATACAAAATGCACAAAGCCGACTTAAGTACAAGAAGACTGACTCTTCTTACTGTCTGTGTTTTGAACCATTCCTGTGACACTAGTTATAGATTCCGATGCTTCAGTTTAGGTTTACTGTATCCCTCCGATCTCCTTATTGACGATGAAACTCAGAAATTGCATCGGAATTAAATACAAAAGGCACAATGACGACTTAAGTACAAGAAAACTGACTCATCTTACTGTCTATGTTTTGAACCATTCCTGTGACACTAGTTATAGATTCCGATGCTTCACTTCATGTTTACTGTATCAGCCTGACCTTCTTATTGACGATGAAAAACAGAAATTGCATCGGAATTATATACAAAAGGCACAGTGCCGTCTTAAGTACAAGAAATCTGAATCTTCTTACTGTCTATGTTTTGAACCATTCCTGTGACTCTAGATATAGTTTCCGATGCTTCACTTCAGGTTTACTGTATCCCTCTGACCTTCATATTGACGATGAAACACAGAAATTTCATCGGAATTAAGTACAAAAGGCACAATGTCCACTTAAGTACAAGAAAACTGACTCGTCTTACTGTCTAAGTTTTGAACCACTCCTGTGACACTAGTTATAGATTCTGATGCTTCATTTCAGGTGTACTGTATCCCTCTGACCTTCTTATTGACGATGAAACACAGAAATTGCATTGGAATTAAATACAAAAGAACAATGCCTTCTTAAGTACAAGATAACTGACTCTTCTTGCTGTCTATGTTTTGAACCATTCCTGTGCCAGTAGTTATAGATTCCGATGTTTCACATCAGGTTTATTGTATCCCTCTGACCTTCTTATTGACGATGAAACACAGATATTGCATCGGAATTTAATACAAAAGGCACAGTGCCGTCTTAAGTACAAGAAATCTGAATCTTCTTACTGTCTATGTTTTGAACCATTCCTGCGACTCTAGATATAGTTTCCGATGCTTCACTTCAGGTTTACTGTATCCCTCTGACCTTCATATTGACGATGAAACACAGAAATTTCATCGGAATTAAGTACAAAAGGCACAATGTCCACTTAAGTACAAGAAAACTGACTCGTCTTACTGTCTATGTTTGAATTATTCCTGTGACACTAGTTATTTATTCCGATGCTTCATTTCAAGCTTACTGTATTCCTCTGACCTTCTTATTGACGTTGAAACACAGAAATTGCATCGGAATTAAATACAAATGGCTCAATGCCGACTTAAGTACAAGAAGACTGACTCTTCTTACTGTCTATGTTATGAACCATTCCTGTGACAGCAGTTATAGATTCCGATGCCTCACTTCAGGTTTACTGTATCACTCTGACCTTCTTATTGACGATGAAACACAGAAATTGCATCGGAATTAAATACAAAAAGCACAATGCCGACTGAAGTACAAGAAAACTGACTCTTCTTACTGTCTAAGTTTTGAACCATTCCTGTGACACTAGTTATAGATTCCGATGCTTCACTTCAGCTTTACTGTATCCCTCTGACCTTCTTTTTTACGATGAAACACAGAAATTGCATCGGAATTATATACAAAAGGCACAATGCCTACTTAAGTACAAGAAAACTGTCTAAGTTTTGAACCATTCCTGTGACACTAGTTATAGATTCTGATGCTTCATTTCAGGTGTACTGTATCCCTCTGACCTTCTTATTGACGATGAAACACAGAAATTGCATCGGAATTAAATACAAAAGGGACAATGCCAACTTAAGTACAAGAAAACTGACTATTCTTACTGTCTATGTTTGAACCATTCATGCGACACTAGTTATAGATTCCGATGCTTCACTTCAGGATTAATGCATCCCTTGGACCTTCTTATAGACGATGAAACACAGAAATTGCATCGGAATTAAATACAAAAGGCACAATTCCGACTCAAGTTCCAGAAGACTGGCTCTTCTTACTGTCTATGTTTTGAACCATTCCTTTGACGCTAGTTATAGATTCCGATGCTTCACTTCAGGTTTACTGTATCCCTGTGACGTCCTTATTGTCGATGTATTACAGAAATTGCATCGGAATTAAATACAAAAGGCACAATGCCGACTCAAGTACAAGAAGTCTGACTCTTCTTACTGTCTATGTTTTGAACCATTCCTGTCACACTAGTTATGGATTAGGATGTTCGACTTCAGGTTCACTGCCTCCCTCTGAACTTCTTATTGGCGGTGAAACACAGTAATTGCATCGGAATTAACTACAAAAGGCACAATGCCGACTTAAGTACAAGAAAACTGAATCTTCTTTCTGTCTATGTTTTGAACCATTCCTGTGACACTAGTTATAGATTCCGATGCTTCACATCAGGTTTACTGTATCCCTCTGACCTTCGTATTGACTATGAAACACAGAAATTGCAACGGAATTAAATACAAAAGGCACAATGCCGACATAAGTACAAGAAATCTGTCTCTTCTTACTGTCTATGTTTGAACCATTCCTGTAACACTAGTTATAGATTCCGTTGCTCCACTTCAGGTTTACTGTATCAATCTGACCTTCTTATTGACGATGAAACACAGAAAGTGCATCGGAATTAAATACAAAAAGTACAATGCCGACATAAGTACAAGAAAACTGACTCTTCTTAGTGTCTACGTTTTGAACCAATCCTGTGACACTAGTTGTGGATTCCGATGCTTCATTTCAGCTTTACTGTATCCCTCTGACCTTCGTATTGACGATTAAACACAGAAATTGCATCGGAATTAAATACAAAAGGCACAATGCTGACTCAAGTACAAGAAGGCTGGCTCTTCCAACTGTCTATGTTTTGAACCATTCCTGTGATACTAGTTATAGATTCCGATGCTTCACTTCAGGTTTAGTGTATCCCTCTGACACTCTTTTTGACGATGAAACACAGAAATTGCATCGGAATTAAATACAAAAGGCACAATGCCGACTCAAGTACAAGATGTCTGACTCTTCTTACTGTCTATGTTTTGAACCATTCCTGTCACACTAGTTATGGATTCGGATGCTCGACTTCAGGTTCACTGCCTCCCTCTGAACTTCTTATTGGCGGTGAAACACAGTAATGCATCGGAATTAAATACAAAAGGCACAATGCCGACTTAAGTACAAGAAAACTGAATCTTCTTACTGTCTATGTTTTTTACCATTCCTGTGACACTAGTTATAGATTCCGATGCTTCACTTCAGGTTTACTGTATCCGTCTGACCTTCTTATAGACGATGAAACACAAACATTGCATCGGAATTAAATACAAAAGGCACAATGCCGACTTAAGTACAAGAAATCTGACTCTTCTTACTGTCTATGTTTTGAACCATTCCTGTGACACTAGTTATAGATTCCGATGCTTCACTTAAGGTTTACTGTATCCCTCTGACCTTCTCACTGACGATGAAACACAGAAATTGCATCGGAATTAAATACAAAAGGGAAAATGCCGACTTAAGTACAAGAAAACTGACTCCTCTTACTGTCAATGCTTTGAATCACTCCTGTGACACTGGTTATTGTTTCGGATGCTTCACGTCAGGTTTACTGTATCCCTCGGACCTTCTCATTGAAGATAAAACATAGAAATTGCATCGGAATTTAATACAAAAGGCACAAAGCCGACTTAAGTACAAGAAGACTGACTCTTCTTACTGTCTATGTTTTGAACCATTCCTGTGACACTAGTTATAGATTCCGATGCTTCACGTTAGGTTTGCTGTATCCCTCCGACCTCCTTATTGACGATGAAACTCAGAAATTGCATCGGAGTTAAATACAAAAGGCACAATGACGACTTAACTACAAGAAAACTGACTCTTCTTACTGTCAATGCTTTCAATCACTCCTGTGACACTAGTTATAGTTTCGGATGCATCACTTCAGGTTTCCTGTATCCCTCGGACCTTCTTATTGAAGATGAAACATAGCAATTGCATCGGAAGTTAATACAAAATGCACAAAGCCGACTTAAGTACAAGAAGACTGACTCTTCTTACTGTCTATGTTTTGAACCATTCCTGTGACACTAGTTATAGATTCCGATGCTTCAGTTTAGGTTTACTGTATCCCTCCGATCTCCTTATTGACGATGAAACTCAGAAATTGCATCGGAATTAAATACAAAAGGCACAATGACGACTTAGGTACAAGAAAACTGACTCATCTTACTGTCTATGTTTTGAACCATTCCTGTGACACTAGTTATAGATTCCGATGCTTCACTTCATGTTTACTGTATCAGTCTGACCTTCTTATTGACGATGAAACACAGAAATTGCATCGGAATTATATACAAAAGGCACAATGCCTACTTAAGTACAAGAAAACTGACTCTTCTTACTGTCTAAGTTTTGAACCACTCCTGTGACACTAGTTATAGATTCTGATGCTTCATTTCAGGTGTACTGTATCCCTCTGACCTTCTTATTGACGATGAAACACAGAAATTGCATTGGAATTAAATGCAAAAGAACAATGCCTTCTTAAGTACAAGATAACTGACTCTTCTTGCTGTCTATGTTTTGAACCATTCCTGTGCCAGTAGTTATAGATTCCGATGTTTCACATCAGGTTTATTGTATCCCTCTCACCTTCTTATTGACGATGAAACACAGATATTGCATCGCAATTTAATACAAAAGGCACAGTGCCGTCTTAAGTACAAGAAATCTGAATCTTCTTACTGTCTATGTTTTGAACCATTCCTGTGACTCTAGATATAGTTTCCGATGCTTCACTTCAGGTTTACTGTAACCCTCTGACCTTCTTATTGACGATGAAACACAGAAATTTCATCGGAATTAATTACAAAAGGCACAATGTCCACTTAAGTACAAGAAAACTGACTCGTCTTACTGTCTATGTTTGAATTATTCCTGTGACACTAGTTATTTATTCCGATGCTTCATTTCAAGCTTACTGTATTCCTCTGACCTTCTTATTGACGTTGAAACACAGAATTGGATCGGAATTAAATACAAATGGCTCAATGCCGACTTAAGTACAAGAAGACTGACTCTTCTTACTGTCTATGTTATGAACCATTCCTGTGACAGCAGTTATAGATTCGGATGCCTCACTTCAGGTTTACTGTATCACTCTGACCTTCTTATTGACGATGAAACACAGAAATTGCATCGGAATTAAATACAAAAAGCACAATGCCGACTGAAGTACAAGAAAACTGACTCTTCTTACTGTCTAAGTTATGAACCATTCCTGTGACACTAGTTATAGATTCCGATGCTTCACTTCAGCTTTACTGTATCCCTCTGACCTTCTTTTTTACGATGAAACACAGGAATTGCATCGGAATTATATACAAAAGGCACAATGCCGACTCAAGTACAAGAAGGCTGGCTCTTCATACTGTCTATGTTTTGAACCTTTCCTGTGAGCCCGATTTTAGATTCCGATGTTTCACTTCAGGTTCACTGTATCCCATGGACCTTCTTATTGACCACGAAACACAGAAATTGCATGGGAATTAAATACAAAAGGCACATGCCTAATTAAGTACATGAAAACTGACTCTTCTTACTGTCTATGCTTTGTACCATTCCTGTGACACTAGTTATATTCCGATGCTTCACTTCATGTTTACTCTACCCTCTGACGATCTTATTGACGATGAAACACAGAAATTGAATCGGAATTAAATACAAAAGGGACAATGCCAACTTAAGTACAAGAAAACTGACTCTTCTTACTGTCTATGTTTTGAACATTCCTGGGACACTAGTTATAGATTCCGATGCTTCACTTCAGGTTTACTGCATCCCTCTGAGCTTATATTGACGATGAAACACAGAAATTGCATCGGAATTAAATACAAAAGGCTCAATGCCAACTTAAGTACAAGAAGACTCTCTCATCTTACTCTCTATGTTTTGAACCATTCCTGTGACACTAGTTATAGATTCCGATCCTTCACTTCAGCTTTACCGTATCCCTCTCACCTTCTTATTGACGATGAAACACAGAAATTGGATCGGAATTAAATACAAAAGGCATAATTCCGCCTCAGGTACAAGAAGACTGGCTCTTCTTACTGTCTATGCCTTGAACCATTCCTGTGACACTAGTAATAAATTCCGATGCTTCATATTAGGTTTACTGTAACCCTCCGACCTTCTTATTGACGATGAAACTCAGAAATTGCATCGGAATTAAATACTAAAGTCACAATGTCCACTTAAGTACAAGAATACTAACTCGTCTTACTGTCTATGATTTGAACCATTCCTGTGACACTATTTATATATTCCGATGCTTCACTTCAAGCTTACTCTTTCCCTCTGACCTTCTTATTGACGACGAAACACAGAAATTGCAACTTAATTAAATACAAAAGTCTCAATGCCGACTTGAGTACAAGAAGACTGACTCTTCTTACTGTCTATGCTTTGAACCATTCCTGTGACAATAGTTATAGATTCAGTTTCTTCACTTCAGGTTTACTGTATCCCTTGGACCTTATTATTGACGACGAAACACAAAAATTGCATCGGAATTAAATACAAAAGGCACAATGGCGACTTAAGTACACGAAAATTACCTCTTCTTACTGTCTATGTTTTGAACCATTCCTGTGACACTAGTTATAGATTCCGATGCTTCACCTCAGGTTTACTGTATCCCTCTGACCTTCGTATTGACTATGAAACACAGAAATTGCAACGGAAATCAATACAAAAGGCACAATGCCGACTTAAGTACAAGAAATCTGACTCTTCTTACTGTCTATGTTTGAACCATTCCTGTGACACTAGTTATAGATTCCGATGCTTCACTTCAGGTTTACTGTATCCCTCTGACCTTCTTATTGACGATGAAACACAGAAAGTGCATCGGAATTAAATACAAGAAGCACAATGCCGACATAAGTACAAGAAAACTGACTCTTCTTAGTGTCTAAGTTTGAACCATTCCTGTGACACTAGTTATAGATTCCGATGCTTCACTTCAGCTTTACTGTATCCCTCTGACCTTCTTGTTGACGATGAAACACAGAACTTGCATCGGAATTAAATACAAAAGGCACAATACCGACTTATGTACAAAAAAACTGACTCTTCTTACTGTCTATGTTTTGAACCACTCCTGTGACACTAGTTATAAATTCCGATGCTTCACTTCAAGTTTACTGTACCCCTCGGATCTTCTTATTGAAGATGAAACATAGAAATTGCATCGGAAATTAATACAAAAGGCACAATGCCGACTTAAGTACAAGAAGACTGACTCTTCTTACTGTCTATGTTTTGAACCATTCCTGTGACACTAGTTATAGATTCCGATGCTCCACTTTAGGTTTACTGTATCCCTCCGACCTCCTTATTGACGATGAAACTCAGAAATTGCATCGGAATTAAATACAAAAGGCACAATGGCGACTTAAGTACACGAAAATTGACTCTTCTTACTGTCTATGTTTTGAACCATTCCTGTGACACTAGTTATAGATTCCGATACTTCACCTCAGGTTTACTGTATCCCTCTGACCTTCGTATTGACTATGAAACACAGAAATTGCAACGGAAATCAATACAAAAGGCACAATGCCGACTTAAGTACAAGAAATCTGACTCTTCTTACTGTCTATGTTTGAACCATTCCTGTGACACTAGTTATAGATTCCGATGCTTCACTTCAGGTTTACTGTATCCCTCTGACCTTCTTATTGACGATGAAACACAGAAAGTGCATCGGAATTAAATACAAAAAGCACAATGCCGACATAAGTACAAGAAAACTGACTCTTCTTAGTGTCTAAGTTTGAACCATTCCTGTGACACTAGTTATAGATTCCGATGCTTCACTTCAGCTTTACTGTATCCCTCTGACCTTCTTGTTGACGATGAAACACAGAACTTGTTTTGGAATTAAATACAAAAGGCACAATGCCGACTTATGTACAAAAAAACTGACTCTTCTTACTATCTATGTTTTGAACCATTCCTGTGACACTAGTTATAGATTCCGATGCTTCACTTCAGGTTTACTGAATCCCTCTGACCTCCTTATTGACGATGAAACAAGAAATTGCATCGGAATTAAATACAAAAAACACAATGCCGAATTAAGTACAAGAAAATTGACTTTTCTTACTGTCTAAGATTTGAACCATTCCTGTCACACTAGTTATAGATTCCGATGCTTCTCTACAGCTTTATTGAATCCCTCTGACCTTCTTATTGACGACGAAACACAGAAATTGCATCGGAATTAAATACAAAAGGGACAATGCCGACTCAAGTACAAGAAGGCTGGCACTTCATACTGTCTACGTTTTGAACCTTTCCTGTGAGACCGGTTTTAGATTCCGAACCTTCACTTCAGGTTTACTGTATCCCATGGACCTTCTTATTGACCACGAAACACAGAAATTGCATCGGAATTAAATACAAGAGGCACAATGCCAACTTAAGTACACGAAAACTAAATCTTCTTGCTGTCTATGTTTTGAACCATTCCTGTGACACTAGTTATAGATTCCGATGCTTCACTTCAGGTTTACTGTATCCCTCTGACCTTCGTATTGACGATGAAACACAGAAATTGCACCGGAATTAAATACAAAAGTCTCAATGCCGACTTGAGTACAAGAAGACTGACACTTCTTACTGTCTAAGCTTTGAACCATTCCTGTGACAATAGTTATAGATTCCGGTTCTTCACTTCAGGTTTACTGCATCCCGTGGACCTTATTATTGACGACGAAACACAGAAATTGCATCGGAATTAAATACAAAAGGCACAATGCCGACTTAAGTACAAAAAAACTGACTCTTCTTACTATCTATGTTTTGAACCATTCCTGTGACACTAGTTATAGATTCCGATCCTTGATTTCAGGTTTACTGTATCCCCCTGACCTCCTTATTGACGATGAAACATAGAAATTGCATCGGAATTAAATACAAAAGGCACAATGCCGACTCAAGTACAAGGAGACTGGCTCCTCTTACTGTCTATGTTATAAACCATTCCTGTGACACTAGTTATAGATTCCGATGCTTCAATTCAGTTTTACTGTATCCCTCTGACCTTCTTATTGACGATGAAACAAGAAATTGCATCTGAATTAAATACAAAAAACACAATGCCGACTTAAGTACAAGAAAACTGACTCTTCTTACTGTCTAAGATTTGAACCATTCCTGTCACACTAATTATAGATTCTGATGCTTCACTTCAGCTTTATTGTATCCCTCTGACCTTCTTATTGACGATGAAACACAGAAATTGCATCGGAATTAAATACAAAAGGGACAATGCCGACTCAAGTACAAGAAGGCTGGCTCTTCATACTGTCTACGTTTTGAACCTTTCCTGTGAGACCGGTTTTAGATTCCGAAGCTTCATTTCAGGTTTACTGTATCCCATGGACCTTCTTATTGCCCACGAAACACAGAAATTGCATCGGAATTAAATACAAAAGGCACAATGCCTACTTAAGTACAAGAAAACTGACTCTTCTTACTGTCTATGTTTTGAACCATTCCTGTGACACTAGTTATAGATTCCGATGCTTCACTTCAGGTTTACTGTACCCTCTGACGATCTTATTGACGATGAAACACAGAAATTGCATCGGAATGAAATACAAAAGGGACAATGCCAACTTAAGTACAAGAAAACTGACTCTTCTTAGTGTCTATGTTTTGACCCTCACTGTGACACTACTTATAAATTCCGATGCTTCACTTCAGGTTTACTGTATCCCTCTGACCTTATATTGGCGATGAAACACAGAAAATGCATCGGAATTAAATACAAAAGGCTCAATGCCGACTTAAGTGCAAGAAGACTGCCTCATCTTACTCTCTATGTTTTGAACCATTCCTGTGACACTAATTATGGATTCCGATGCTAAACTTCAGCTTTACTGTATCCCTCTGACTTCCTTATTGTCGATGAAACACAGTTATTGCATCGGAATTAAATACAAAAGGCACAATGCCGACTCAAGTACAAGAAGACTGGCTCTTCTTACTGTCTATGCTTTGAACCATACCTGTGACACTAGTTATGGATTCGGATGCTCGACTTCAGGTTCACTGCCTCCCTCTGAACTTCTTATTAGCGGTGAAACACAGATATTGCATTGGAATTAATTACAAAAGGCACAATGCCGACATAAGTACAAGACAACTGACTCTTCTTACTGTCTATATTTTGAACCATTCCTGTGACACTAGTTATAGATTCCGATGCTTCACTTCAGGTTTACTGTATCCCTCTGACCTTCTTATAGACGATGAAACACAGAAATTGCATCGGAATTAAATACAAAAGGCACAATGCCGACTTAAGTACAAGAAAACTGACTCTTCTTACTGTCTATGTTTTGAACCACTCCTGTGACACTAGTTATAGTGTCCGATGCTTCACTTCAGGTTTACTGTATCCCTCGGATCTTCTTATTGAAGATGAAACATAGAAATTGCATCGGAAATTAATACAAAAGGCACAATGCCGACTTAAGTACAAGAAGACTGACTCTTCTTTCTGTCTATGTTTTGAACCATTCCTGTGACACTAGTTATAGATTCCGATGCTTCACTTTAGGTTTACTGTATCCCTCCGACCTCCTTATTGACGATGAAACTCAGAAATTGCATCGGAATTAAATACAAAAGGCACAATGGCGACTTAAGTACACGAAAATTGACTCTTCTTACTGTCTATGTTTTGAACCATTCCTGTGACACTAGTTATAGATACCGATGCTTCACTTCAGGTTTACTGTATCCCTCTGACCTTCTTATTGACGATGAAACACAGAAAGTGCATCGGAATTAAATACAAAAAGCACAATGCCGACATAAGTACAAGAAAACTGACTCTTCTTAGTGTCTAAGTTTGAACCATTCCTCTGACACTAGTTATAGATTCCGATGCTTCACTTCAGCTTTACTGTATCCCTCTGACCTTCTTGTTGACGATGAAACACAGAAATTGCATCGGAATTAAATTCAAAAGGCACAATGCTGACTCAAGTACAAGAAGGCTGGCTCTTCATACTGTTTATGTTTTGAACCTTTCCTGTGAGACCGATTTTAGATTCCGATGCTTCACTTCAGGTTTACTGTATCCCATGGACTTTCTTATTGACCACGAAACACAGAAATTACATCGGAATTATATTCAAACGGCACAATGCCGACTTAAGTACAAGAAAACTGACTCTTCTTACTGTCTATACTTTGAACCATTCCTGTGACACTAGTTATTGATTCCAATGCTTCACTTCAGGATTACTGTATCCCTCTGACCTTATATTGACGATGAAACACGGAAATTGAATCGGAATTAAATACAAAAGGCTCAATGCCGACTTAAGTACAAGAAGACTGTCTCATCTTACTCTCTATGTATTTAAACATTCGTTTGACGCTAGTTATAGATTCCGATGCTTCACTTCAGCTTTACTGTAGCCCTCTGACCTTCTTATTGACGATGAAACACAGAAATTGCATCGGAATTAAATACAACAGGCACAATTCCGACTCAAGTACATGAAGCATGGCTCTTCTTACTGTCTATGCTTTGAACCATTCCTGTGACACTAGTTATAGATTCCGATGCTTCACTTCATGTTTTCTGTGTCAGTCTGACCTTCTTATTGACGATGAAACACAGAAATTCCATCGGAATTATATACAAAAGGCACAATGCCTACTTAAGTACAAGAAAACTGACTCTTCTTTCTGTCTAAGTTTTGAACTATTCCTGTGACACTAGTTATAGATTCTGATGCTTCATTTCAGGTGTACTGTATCCCTCTGACCTTCTTATCGACGATGAAACACAGAATTTGCATCGGTATTAAATACAAAAGGCACAATGCCGTCTTAAGTACACGAAAACTAAATCTTCTTGCTGTCTATGTTTTGAACCATTCCTGTGACACTAGTTATAGATTCCGATGCTTCACTTCAGGTTTACTGTATCCCTCTGACCTTCGTATTGACGATGAAACACCGAAATTTCATCGGAATTAAAAACAAAAGTCACAATGTCCACTTAAGTACAAGAAAACTAACTCGTCTTACTGTCTATGTTTTGAACCATTCCTGTGACACTAGTTATATATTCCGATGTTTCACTTCAAGCTTACTTGATCCCTCTGACCTTCTTATTGACGATGAAACACAGACATTGCACCGGAATTAAATACAAAAGTCTCAATGCCGACTTGAGTACAAGAAGACTGACTCTTCTTACTGTCTATGCTTTGAACCATTCCTGTGACAATAGTTATAGATTCCGATTCTTCACTTCAGGTTTACTGTATCCCTTGGACCTTATTAGTGACGACGAAACACAGAAATTGCATCGGAATTAAATACAAAAGGCACAATGCCGACTTAAGTACAAAAAAACTGACTCTTCTTACTATCTATGTTTTGAACCATTCCTGTGACACTAGTTATAGATTCCGATGCTTCACTTCAGGTTTACTGTATCCCTCTGACCTCCTTATTGACGATGAAACATAGAAATCGCATCGGAATTAAATACAAAAGGCACAATGCCGACTCAAGTACAAGAAGACTGGCTCTTCTTACTGTCTATGTTATAAACCATTCCTGTGACACTAGTTATAGAATCCGATGCGTCAATTCAGTTTTACTGTATCCCTCTGACCTTCTTATTGACGATGAAACAAGAAATTGCATCGGAATTAAATACAAAAGGGACAATGCCGACTCAAGTACAAGAAGGCTGGCTCTTCATACTGTCTACGTTTTGAACCTTTTCTGTGAGACCGGTTTTAGATTCCGAAGCTTCACTTCAGGTTTACTGTATCCCATGGACCTTCTTATTGCCCACGAAACACAGAAATTGCATCGGAATTAAATACAAAAGGCACAATGCCTACTTAAGTACAAGAAAACTGACTCTTCTTACTGTCCATGTTTTGAACCATTCCTGTGACACTAGTTATAGATTCCGATGCTTCACTTCAGGTTTACTGTACCCTCTGACGATCTTATTGACGATGAAACACAGAAATTGCATCGGAATGAAATACAAAAGGGACAATGCCAACTTAAGTACAAGAAAACTGACTCTTCTTACTGTCTATGTTTTGACCCTTACTGGGACACTACTTATAAATTCCGATGCTTCACTTCAGGTTTACTGTATCCCTCGGACCTTATATTGACGATGAAACACAGAAAATGCATCGGAATTAAATACAAAAGGCACAATGCTGACTCAAGTACAAGAAGGCTGGCTCTTCATACTGTTTATGTTTGGAACCTTTCCTGTGAGACCGATTTTAGATTCCGATGCTTCACTTCAGGTTTACTGTATCCCATGGACTTTCTTATTGACCACGAAACACAGAAATTACATCGGAATTAAATTCAAACGGCACAATGCCGACTTAAGTACAAGAAAACTGAGTCTTCTTACTGTCTATTTTTTGAACCATTCCTGTGACACTAGTTATTGATTCCGATGCTTCACTTCAGTTTTACTGTATCCCTCTGACCTTATATTGACGATGAAACACAGAAATTGCATCGGAATTAAATACAAAAGGCTCAATGCCAACTTAAGTACAAGAAAACTGACTCTTCTTACTGTCTATGTTTTGAACCACTTCTGTGACACTAGTTATAGTTTCCGATGCTTCACTTCAGGTTTACTGTATCCCTCGGATCTTCTTAATGAAGATGAAACATAGAAATTGCATCGGAAATTAATACAAAAGGCACAATGCCGACTTAAGTACAAGAAGACTGACTCTTCTTACTGTCTATGTTTTGAACCATTCCTGTGACACTAGTTATAGATTCCGATGCTTCACTTTAGGTTTACTGTATCCCTCCGACCTCCTTATTGACGATGAAACTCAGAAATTGCATCGGAATTAAATACAAAAGGCACAATGGCGACTTAAGTACACGAAAATTGTCTCTTCTTACTGTCTATGTTTTGAACCATTAATGTGACACTAGTTATAGATTCCGATGCTTCACCTCAGGTTTACTGTATCCCTCTGACCTTCGTATTGACTATGAAACATAGAAATTGCAACGGAAATCAATACAAAAGGCACAATGCCGACTTAAGTACAAGAAATCTGACTCTTCTTACTGTCTATGTTTGAACCATTCCTGTGACACTAGTTATAGATTCCGATGCTTCACTTCAGGTTTACTGTATCCCTCTGGCCTTCTTATTGACGATGAAACACAGAAATTGCATCGGAATTAAATACAAAAGGCACAATGCTGACTCAAGTACAAGAAGGCTGGCTCTTCATACTGTTTATGTTTTGAACCTTTCCTGAGAGACCGATTTTAGAATCCGATGCTTCACTACAGGTTTACTGTATCCCATGGACTTTCTTATTGACCACGAAACACAGAAATTACATCGGAATTAAATTCAAACGGCACAATGCCGACTTAAGTACAAGAAAACTGACTCTTCTTACTGTCTATGTTTTGAACCATTCCTGTGACACTAGTTATTGATTCCGATGCTTCACTTCAGGTTGACTGTATCCCTCTGACCTTATATTGACGATGAAACACAGAAATTGCATCGGAATTAAATACAAAAGGCTCAATGCCAACTTAAGTACAAGAAGACAGTCTCATCTTACTCTCTATGTATTTAACCATTCCTGTGACGCTAGTTATAGATTCCGATGCTTCACTTCAGCTTTACTGTAGCCCTCTGACCTTCTTATTGACGATGAAACACAGAAATTGCATCGGAATTAAATACAAAAGGCACAATTCCGACTCAAGTACAAGAAGACTGGCTCTTCTTACTGTCTATACTTTGAACCATTCCTGTGACACTAGTTATAGATTCCGATGCTTCACTTCATGTTTACTGTATCAGTCTGACCTTCTTAATTACGATGAAACACAGAAATTGCATCGGAATTATATACAAAAGGCACAATGCCTACTTAAGTACAAGAAAACTGACTCTTCTTACTGTCTAAGTTTTGAACCATTCCTGTGACACTAGTTATAGATTCTGATGTTTCATTATAGGTGTACTGTGTATCTCTGACCTTCTTATTGACGATGAAACACAGAAATTGCATCGGAATTAAATACAAAAGGCACAATTCCGACTCAAGTACAAGAAGGCTGGCTCTTCTTACTGTCTATGTTATGAACCTTTCCTGTGGGACCGGATTTAGATTCCGATGCTTCACTTCAGACTTACTGTATCCCATGGACCTTGTTATTGACCACGAAAAACAGAAATTGCATCGGAATTAAGTACAAAAGGCACAATGCCTACTTAAGTACAATAAAACTGTCTCTTCTTACTGTCTATGTTATGAACCATTCCTGTGACAGCAGTTATAGTTTCCGATGCCTCACTTCAGGTTTACTGTATCACTCTGACCTTTTTATTGTCGATGAAACACAGAAATTGCATCGGAATTAAATACAAAAAGCACAATGCCGACTGAAGTACAAGAAAACTGACTCTTCTTACTGTGTAAGTTTTGAACCATTCCTGTGACACTAGTTATAGATTCCGATGCTTCACTTCAGCTTTACTGTATCCCTCTGACCTTCTTTTTTACGATGAAACACAGACATTGCATCGGAATTACATACAAAAGGCACAATGCCGACTCAAGTACAAGAAGGCTGGCTCTTCATACTGTCTATGTTTTGAACCTTTCCTGTGAGACCGGTTATTGATTCCGATGTTTCACTTCAGGTTTACTGTATCCCATGGACCTTCTTATTGACCACGAAACACAGAAATTGCATCGGAATTAAATACAAAAGGCACATGCCTAATTAAGTACATGAAAGCTGACTCTTCTTACTGTCTATGTTTTGAACCATTCCTGTGACACTAGTTATGGATTCCGATGCTTCACTTCAGGTTTACTGTACCCTCTGACGATCTTATTGACGATGAAACACAGAAATTGAATCGGAATTAAATACAAAAGCACAATGCCTACTTAAGTACAGGATAACTGACTCTTCTTACTGTCTATGCTTTGAACCATTCCTGTGACACTAGTTATAGATTCTGATGCTTCTTTTCAGGTGTACTGTATCCCTCCGACCTTCTTATTGACGATGAAACACAGAAATTGCATCGGAATTAAATACAAAAGCACAATGCCTACTTAAGTACAAGATAACTGACTCTTCTTACTGTCTAAGTTTTGAACCATTCCTGTGCCACTAGTTACAGATTTCGATGCTTCACATCAGGTTTATTTTATCCCTCTGACCTTCTTATTGACGATGAAACACAGATATTGCATCGGAATTAAATACAAAATGCACAATGCCGTCTTAAGTACACGAAAACTAAATCTTCTTACTGTCTATGTTTTGAACCATTCCTGTGACACTAGTTATAGATTCCGATGCTTCACTTCAGGTTTACTGTATCCCTCTGACCTTCGTATTTACGATGAAACACCGAAATTTCATCGGAATTAAATACAAGAGTCACTATGTCCACTTAAGTACAAGAAAACTAACTCGTCTTACTGTCTATGTTTTGAACCATTCCTGTGACACTAGTTATATATTCCGATGCTTCACTTCAAGCTTACTGTATCCCTCTGACCTTCTTATTGACGATGAAACACAGAAATTGCACCGGAATTAAATACAAAAGTCTCAATGCCGACTTGAGTACAAGAAGACTGACTCTTCTTACTGTCTATGCTTTGAACCATTCCTGTGACACTAGTTATAGATTCCGATTCTTCACTTCAGGTTTACTGTATCCCTCTGGCCTTCTTATTGACGATGAAACACAGAAATTGCATCGGAATTAAATACAAAAGGTACAATGCTGACTCAAGTACAAGAAGGCTGGCTCTTCATACTGTTTATGTTTGGAACCTTTCCTGTGAGACCGATTTTAGATTCCGATGCTTCACTTCAGGTTTACTGTATCCCATGGACTTTCTTATTGACCACGAAACACAGAAATTACATCGGAATTAAATTCAAACGGCACAATGCCGACTTAAGTACAAGAAAACTGACTCTTCTTACTGTCTATTTTTTGAACCATTCCTGTGACACTAGTTATTGATTCCGATGCTTCACTTCAGTTTTACTGTATCCCTCTGACCTTATATTGACGATGAAACACAGAAATTGCATCAGAATTAAATACAAAAGGCTCAATGCCAACTTAAGTACAAGAAAACTGACTCTTCTTACTGTCTATGTTTTGAACCACTCCTGTGACACTAGTTATAGTTTCCGATGCTTCACTTCAGGTTTACTGTATCCCTCGGATCTTCGTAATGAAGATGAAACATAGAAATTGCATCGGAAATTAATACAAAAGGCACAATGCCGACATAAGTACAAGAAGACTGACTCTTCTTACTGTCTATGTTTTGAACCATTCCTGTGACACTAGTTATAGATTCCGATGCTTCACTTTAGGTTTACTGTATCCCTCCGACCTCCTTATTGACGATGAAACTCAGAAATTGCATCGGAATTAAATACAAAAGGCACAATGGCGACTTAAGTACACGAAAATTGTCTCTTCTTACTGTCTATGTTTTGAACCATTAATGTGACACTAGTTATAGATTCCGATGCTTCACCTCAGGTTTACTGTATCCCTCTGACCTTCGTATTGACTATGAAACACAGAAATTGCAACGGAAATCAATACAAAAGGCACAATGCCGACTTAAGTACAAGAAATCTGACTCTTCTTACTGTCTATGTTTGAACCATTCCTGTGACACTAGTTATAGATTCCGATGCTTCACTTCAGGTTTACTGTATCCCTCTGGCCTTCTTATTGACGATGAAACACAGAAATTGCATCGGAATTAAATACAAAAGGCACAATGCTGACTCAAGTACAAGAAGGCTGGCTCTTCATACTGTTTATGTTTTGAACCTTTCCTGTGAGACCGATTTTAGAATCCGATGCTTCACTTCAGGTTTACTGTATCCCATGGACTTTCTTATTGACCACGAAACACAGAAATTACATCGGAATTAAATTCAAACGGCACAATGCCGACTTAAGTACAAGAAAACTGACTCTTCTTACTGTCTATGTTTTGAACCATTCCTGTGACACTAGTTATTGATTCCGATGCTTCACTTCAGGTTGACTGTATCCCTCTGACATTATATTGACGATGAAACACAGAAATTGCATCGGAGTTAAATACAAAAGGCTCAATGCCGACTTAAGTACAAGAAGACAGTCTCATCTTACTCTCTATGTATTTAACCATTCCTGTGACGCTAGTTATAGATTCCGTTGCTTCACTTCAGCTTTACTGTAGCCCTCTGACCTTCTTATTGACGATGAAACACAGAAATTGCATCGGAACTAAATACAAAAGGCACAATTCCGACTCAAGTACAAGAAGACTGGCTCTTCTTACTGTCTATACTTTGAACCATTCCTGTGACACTAGTTATAGATTCCGATGCTTCACTTCATGTTTACTGTATCAGTCTGACCTTCTTATTGACGATGAAACACAGAGATTGCATCGGAATTATATACAAAAGGCACAATGCCTACTTAAGTACAAGAAAACTGACTCTTCTTACTGTCTATGTTTTGAACCATTCCTGTGACACTAGTTATAGATTCTGATGCTTCATTATAGGTGTACTGTGTCCCTCTGACCTTCTTATTGACGATGAAACACAGAAATTGCATCGGAATTAAATACAAAAGGCACAATTCCGACTCAAGTACAAGAAGGCTGGCTCTTCTTACTGTCTATGTTATGAACCTTTCCTGTGGGACCGGATTTAGATTCCGATGCTTCACTTCAGACTTACTGTATCCCATGGACCTAGTTATTGACCACGAAACACAGAAATTGCATCGGAATTAAATACAAAAGGCACAATGCCTACTTAAGTACAATAAAACTGTCTCTTCTTACTGTCTATGTTATGAACCATTCCTGTGACAGCAGTTATAGATTCCGATGCCTCACTTCAGGTTTACTGTATCACTCTGACCTTTTTATTGTCGATGAAACACAGAAATTGCATCGGAATTAAATACAAAAAGCACAATGCCGACTGAAGTACAAGAAAACTGACTCTTCTTACTGTGTAAGTTTTGAACCATTCCTGTGACACTAGTTATAGATTCCGATGCTTCACTTCAGCTTTACTGTATCCCTCTGACCTTCTTTTTTACGATGAAACACAGACATTGCATCGGAATTACATACAAAAGGCACAATGCCGACTCAAGTACAAGAAGGCTGGCTCTTCATACTGTCTATGTTTTGAACCTTTCCTGTGAGACCGGTTATAGATTCCGATGTTTCACTTCAGGTTTACTGTATCCCATGGACCTTCTTATTGACCACGAAACACAGAAATTGCATCGGAATTAAATACTAAAGGCACATGCCTAATTAAGTACATGAAAGCTGACTCTTCTTACTGTCTATGTTTTGAACCATTCCTGTGACACTATTTATGGATTCCGATGCTTCACTTCAGGTTTACTGTACCCTCTGACGATCTTATTGACGATGAAACACAGAAATTGAATCGGAATTAAATACAAAAGGGACAATGCCAACTTAAGTACAAGAAAACTGACTCTTCTTACTGTCTATGTTTTGAACCATTCCTGTGACACTAGTTGTAGATTCCGATACTTCACTTCAGGTTTACTGCATCCCTCTGACCTTATATTGACGATGAAACACAGAAATTGCATCGGAATTAAATACAAAAGCACAATGCCTACTTAAGTACAAGATAACTGACTCTTCTTACTGTCTATGTTTTGAACCATTCCTGTGCCACTAGTTACAGATTTCGATGCTTCACATCAGGTTTATTGTATCCCTCTGACCTTCTTTTTGACGATGAAACACAGATATTGCATCGGAATTAAATACAAAAGGCACAATGCCGTCTTAAGTACACGAATAATAAATCTTCTTACTGTCTATGTTTTGAACCATTCCTGTATACTAGTTACAGATTCCGATGCCTCACTTCTTGTTTACTGTATCAGTCTCACCTTCTTATTGACGATGAAACACAGAAATTGCATCGGAAGTATATACAAAAGGCACAATGCCTACTTAAGTACAAGAAAACTGACTCTTCTTACTGTCTATGCTTTGAACCATTCCTGTGACACTAGTTATAGATTCTGATGCTTCTTTTCAGGTGTACTGTATCCCTCCGACCTTCTTATTGACGATGAAACACAGAAATTGCATCGGAATTAAATACAAAAGCACAATGCCTATTTAAGTACAAGAGAACTGACTCTTCTTACTGTCTAAGTTTTGATCCATTCCTGTGCCACTAGTTACAGATTTCGATGCTTCACATCAGGTTTATTTTATCCCTCTGACCTTCTTATTGACGATGAAACACAGATATTGCATCGGAATTAAATAAAAAATGCACAATGCCGTCTTAAGTACACGAAAACTAAATCTTCTTACTGTCTATGTTTTGAACCATTCCTGTGACACTAGTTATAGATTCCGATGCTTCACTTCAGGTTTACTGTATCCCTCTGACCTTCGTATTTACGATGAAACACCGAAATCTCATCGGAATTAAATACAAGAGTCACAATGTCCACTTAAGTACAAGAAAACTAACTCGTCTTACTGTCTATGTTTTGAACCATTCCTGTGACACTAGTTATATATTCCGATGCTTCACTTCAAGCTAACTGTATC
Source organism: Schistocerca americana (assembly GCF_021461395.2). NCBI lineage: Eukaryota > Metazoa > Arthropoda > Insecta > Orthoptera > Acrididae > Schistocerca > Schistocerca americana. Next base: position 3,657,107 of record NW_025726093.1, read on the forward strand.
CCTCTGACCTTCTTATTGACGATGAAACACAGAAATTGCACCGGAATTAAATACAAAAGTCTCAATGCCGACTTGAGTACAAGAAGACTGACTCTTCTTACTGTCTATGCTTTGAACCATTCCTGTGACACTAGTTATAGATTACGATTCTTCACTTCAGGTTTACTGTATCCCTCTGGCCTTCTTATTGACGATGAAACACAGAAATTGCATCGGAATTAAATACAAAAGGTACAATGCTGACTCAAGTACAAGAAGGCTGGCTCTTCATACTGTTTATGTTTTGAACCTTTCCTGTGAGACCGATTTTAGAATCCGATGCTTCACTTCAGGTTTACTGTATCCCATGGACTTTCTTATTGACCACGAAACACAGAAATTACATCGGAATTAAATACAAAATACACAATGCCCACTTAGGTACAAGAAAACTGACTAGTCTTACTGTCTATGTTTGAACCATTCCTGTGACACTAGTTATTTATTCCAATGCTTCACTTCAAGCTTACTGTATCCCTCTGACCTTCTTATTGACGATGAAACACAGTAATTGCATCCTAATAAAATACAAATGGCTCAATGCCAACTTAAGTACAAGAAGACTGACTTCTCTTACTGTCTATGCTTTGAACCATTCCTGTGACACTACTTATGGATTCCGATTCTTCACTTCTGGTTTACTGAATCCCGCTGACCTTCTTATTGACGATGAAACACAGAAATGGCATCGGAATTAAATACAAAAGGCACAATGCCGACTCAAATACAAAAAGACTGGCTCTTCTTACTGTCTATATTATGAACCTCTTCTGTGACACCGGTTTATGATTCCGATGCTTCACTTCTGGTTTACTGTATCCCTTGGAACTTATTATTGACGACGAAACACAGAAAATGCACCGGAATTAAATACAAAAGGCACAATGCCGACTCAAGTACAAGAAGACTGGCTCTTCTTACTGTCTATGTTTTAAACCATTCCTGTGACACTAGATATAGATTCCGATGCTTCAACTCAGTTTTACTGTATCCCTCTGATCTTCTTATTGACGATGAAACACAGAAATAGCATCGGAATTAAATGGAAAAAGCACAATGCCGACTTAAGTACAAGAAAACTGACTCTTCTTATTGTCTAAGTTTTGAACCATTCCTGTGACACTAGTTATATTTTCCGATGCTTCACTTCAGCTTTGCTGTATCCCTCAGACCTTCTTATTGACGATGAAACACAGAAATTGCATCGGAATTAAATAAAAAAGGCACAATGCCGACTCAAGTACAAGAAGACTGGATCTTCTTACTGTCTATGTTTTAAACCATTCCTGTGACACTAGTTATAGATTCCGATGCTTCACTTCAGCTTTACTGTATCCCTCTGACCTTCTTTTTGACGATGAAACACAGAAATTGCATCTGAATTATATACAAAAGGCACAATGCCGACTCAAGTACAAGTAGGGTGGCTCTACATACTGTCCATGCTTTGATCCTTTCCTGTGAGACCGGTTTTAAATTCCGATGCTTCATTTCAGGTTTACTGTATCCCATGGACCTTCTTATTGACCACGAAACACTGAAATTGCATCGGAATTAAATACAAAAGGCACAATGCCTACTTAAGTACAAGAAAACTGACTCTTCTTACTGTCTATGTTTTGAACCATTCCTGTGACACTAGTTATGGATTCCGATGCTTCACTTCAGCTTTACTGTATCCCTCTCACCTTCTTATTGACGATGAAACACAGAAATTGCATCGGAATTAAATACAAAAGGCACAATTCCGACTCAAGTACAAGGAGACTGGCTCTTCTTACTGTCTATGTTTTGAACCATTCCTGTGCCACTAGTTACAGATTTCGATGCTTCACATCAGGTTTACTGTATTCCTCTGACCTTCTTATTGACGATGAAACACAGAAATTGCATCGGAATTATATACAAAAGGCAAAATGCCTACTTAAGTACAAGAGAACTGACTCTACTTACTGTCCAAGTTTTGAACCATTCCTGTGACACTAGTTACAGATTCTGATGCTTCATTTCAGGTGCACTGTATCCCTCTGACCTTCTTATTGACGATGAAACACAGAAATTGCATTGGAATTAAATACAAAAGAACAATGCCTACTTAAGTACAAGATAACTGACTCTTCTTACTGTCTATGTTTTGAACCACTCCTGTGCCAGTAGTTATAGATTCCGATGTTTCACATCAGGTTTATTGTATCCCTCTGACGTTCTTATTGACGATGAAACACAGATATTGCATCGGAATTAAATGCAAAAGGCACAATGCCGTCTTAAGTACAAGATATCTGAATCTTCTTACTGTCTATGTTTTGAACCATTCCTGTGACACTAGATATAGATTCCGATGCTTCACTTCAGGTTTATTGTATCCCTCTGCCCTTCTTATTGACGATGAAACACAGAATTTTCATCGGAATTAAATACAAAAGACACAATGTCCACTTAAGTGCAATAAAACTGTCTCTTCTTACTGTCTATGTTATGAACCATTCCTGTGACAGCAGTTATAGATTCCGATGCCTCACTTCAGGTTTACTGTATCACTCTGACCTTCTTATTGACGATGAAACACAGAAATTGCATCGGAATTAAATACAAAAAGCACAATGCCGACTGACGTACAAGAAAACTGACTCTTCTTACTGTCTAAGTTTTGAACCATTCCTGTGACACTAGTTATAGATTCCGATCCTTCACTTCAGCTTTACTGTATCCCTCTGACCTTCTTTTTTGCGATGAAACACAGAAATTGCATCGGAATTATATACAAAAGGCACAATGCCGACTTAAGTACAAGAAAACTGACTCTTCTTACTGTCTATGTTTTGAACCATTTCTGTGACACTAGTTATGGATTCCGATGCTTCAATTCAGTTTTACTGTATCCCTCTGATCTTCTTATTGACGATGAAACACAGAAATTGCATCGGAATTAAATGGAAAAAGCACAATGCCGACTTAAGTACAAGAAAACTGACTCTTCTTATTGTCTATGTTTTGAACCATTCCTGTGACACTAGTTTTAGATTCCGATGCTTCACTTCAGCTTTTCTGTATCCCTCTGACCTTGTTATTGACGATGAAACACAGAAATTTCATCGCAAATAAATACAAAAGGCACAATGCAGACTCAAGTACAAGAAGGCTGGCTCTTCATACTGTCTAAGCTTTGAAAATTTCCTGTGAGACCGGTTTTAGATTCCGATGCTTCACTTCAGGTTTACTGTACGCTCTGACGATCTTATTGACGATGAAACACAGAAATTGCATCGGAATTAAATACAAAAGGGACAATGCCAACTTAGGTACTAGAAAACTGACTCTTCTTACTGTCTACGTTTTGAACCATTCATGTGACATTAGTTATAGATTCCGATGCTTCACTTTAGGTTTAATGTATTTCTTGGACCTTCATATTGACGACGAAACGCAGAATTTGCATCGGAATTAAATTCAAAAGGCACAATGCCGACTCAAGTACAAGAAGACTGTCTCTTCTTACTGTCTATGCTTTAAACCATTCCTGTGACACTAGTTATAGATTCCGATGCTTCACTTCAGCTTTACTGTATCCCTCAGACCTTCTTTTTGACGATGAAACACAGAAATTGCATCGGAATTATATACAAAAGGCACAATGCCGACTCAAGTACAAGAAGGCTGGCTCTACATACTGTCTATGATTTGAACCTTTCCTGTGAGACCGGTTTTAAATTCCGATGCTTCACTTCAGGTTTACTGTACCCCATGGACCTTCTTATTGACCACAAAACACAGAAATTGCATCGGAATTAAATACAAAAGCACAATGCCTACTTAAGTACAAGAAAACTGACTCTTCTTACTGTCTATGTTTTGAACCATTCCTGTGACACTAGTTATGGATTTCGATGCTTTACTTCAGGTTTACTGTACCCTCTGACGATCTTATTGACGATGAAACACAGAAATTGCAACGGAATTAAATAAAGATGGGACAATGCCAACTTAAATACAAGAAAACTGACTCTTCTTAGTGTTTATGTTTTGAACCATTCCCGTGACACTAGTTATAGATTCCGATGCTTCACTTCAGGTTTACTGTATGCCTCTCAACTTATATTGGCGATGAAACACAGAAATTGCATCGGAATTAAATACAAAATGCTCAATGCCGACTTAAGTACAAGAAGACTGTCTCATCTTACTCTCTATGTTTTGAACCATTCCTGTGACACTAGTTATAGATTCCGATGCTTCACTTCAGCTTTACTGTATCCGTCTCACCTTCTTATTGACGATGAAACACAGATATTGCATCGGAATTAAATACAAAAGTCACAATTCCGACTCAAGTACAAGGAGACTGGCTCTTCTTACTGTCTATGTTTTGAACCATTCCTGTGCCACTAGTTACAGATTTCGATTCTTCACATCAGGTTTATTGTATTCCTCTGACCCTCTTATTGACGATGAAACACAGATATTGCATCGGAATTAAATACAAAAGGCACAATGCCGTCTTAAGTACACGAAAACTGAATCTTCTTACTGTCTATGTTTCGAACCATTCCTGTGACACTAGTTATAGATTCCGATGCTTCACTTCAGGTTTACTGTATCCCTCTGACCTTATATTGACGATGAAACACAGAAATTGCATCGGAATTAAATACAAAAGGCTCAATGCCGACTTAAGTACAAGAAGACTGTCTCATCTTACTCTCTATGTTTTTAACCATTCCTGTGACGCTAGTTATAGATTCCGATGCTTCACTTCAGCTTTACTGTAGCCCTCTGACCTTCTTATTGACGATGAAACACAGAAATTGGATCGGAATTAAATACAAAAGGCACAATTCCGACTCAAGTACAAGAATACTGGCTCTTCTTACTGACTATGATTTGAACCTTTCCTGTGACACTAGTTATAGATTCCGATGCTTCACTTCAGGTTTACTGTCTCCCTCTGACCTCCTTATTGTCGATGAAACACAGAAATTGCATCGGAATTAAATACAAAAGGCACAATGCCGACTCAAGTACAAGAAAACTGTCTCTTCTTACTGTCTATGTTTGAACCATTCCTGTGACACTAGTTATAGATTCCGATGCTTCACTTCAGGTTTACTGTATCCCTCTGATCTTCTTATAGACGATGAAACACAGATATTGCATCGGAATTAAATACAAAAGGCACAATGCCGACTTAAGTACAAGAAAACTGACTCTTCTTACTGTCTATGTTTTGAACCATTCCTGTGACACTAGATATAGATTCCGATGCTTCACGTAAGGTTTACTGTATCCCTCTGTCCTTCTTATTGACGATGAAACACAGAAATTGCATCGGAATTAAATACAAAAGGCACAATGCCGACTTAAGTACAAGAAAACTGGCTCTTCTTACTGTCTATGTTTTGAATCACTCCTGTCACACTAGTTACAGTTTCGGATGCTTCACTTCAGGTTTACTGTATCCCTCGGACCTTCTTATTGAAGATGAAACATAGAAATTGCATCGGAATGTAATACAAAAGGCACAATGCCGACTTAAGTTTAAGAAGACTGACTCTTCTTACTGTCTATGATTTGAACCATTCCCGTGACACTAGTTATAGATTCCGATGCTTCACTTTAGGTTTACTGTATCCCTCCGTTCTCCTTATTGACGATGAATCTCAGAAATTGCATCGGAATTAAATACAAAAGGCACAATGACGACTTAAGTACATTAAAACTGACTCTTCTTACTGTCAATGTTTCGAACCGTTCCTGTGACACTAGTTATAGATTCCGATGCTACACTTCATGTTTACTGTATCAGTCTGACCTTCTTATTGACGATGAAACACAGAAATAGCATCGGAATTATATACAAAAGGCACAATGCATGCTTAAGTACAAGAAAACTGACTCTTCTTACTGTCTAAGTTTTGAACCATTCCTGTGCCAGTAGTTATAGATTCCGATGCTTCACATCAGGTTTATTGTATCCCTCTGACGTTCTTATTGACGATGAAACACAGATATTGCATCGGAATTAAATACAAAAGGCACAATGCCGTCTTAAGTACAAGTAATCTGAATCTTCTTACTGTCTATGTTTTGAACCATTCCTGTGACGCTAGTTATAGATTGTGATGCTTCACTTCAGCTTCACTTTAGCCCTCTGACCTTCGTATTGACGATGAAACACAGAAATTGCATCGGAATTAAATACAAAAGCACAATGCCTACTTAAGTACAAGATAACTGACTCTTCTTACTGTCTATGTTTTGAACCATTCCTGTGCCAGTAGTTATAGATTCCGATGCTTCACATCAGGTTTATTGTATCCCTCTGACCTTCTTATTGACGATGAAACACAGATATTGCATCGGAATTAAATACAAAAGGCACAATGCCGTCTTAAGTACAAGAAATCTGAATCTTCTTACTGTCTACGTTTTGAACCATTCCTGTGACACTACTTATAGATTCCGATGCTTCACTTCAGGTTTACTGTATCCCTCTGATCTTCTTATTGAGGATGAAACACAGAAATTTCTTCGGAATTAAATTCAAAATTCACAATGCCCACTTAGGTACAAGAAAACTGACTAGTCTTAGTGTCTATGTTTGAACCATTCCCGTGACACTAGTTATAGATTCCGATGCTTCTATTCAGTTTTACTGTATCCCTCTCACCTTCTTATTGACGATGAAACACAGAAATTGCATCGGAATTAAATACAAAAAGCACAATGCCGACATAAGCACAAGAAAACTGACTCTTCTTACTGTCTAAGTTTTGAACCATTCCTGTGACACTAGTTATAAATTCCGATGCTTCACTTCAGCTTTATTGTATCCCTCTGTCTTCTTATTGACGATGAAACGCAGAAATTGCATCGGAATTAAATACAAAAGGCACAATGCCGACTCAAGTACAAGAAGGCTGGCTCTTCATACTGTCTACGTTTTGAACCTTTCCTGTGAGACCCGTTTTAGATTCCGATGCTTCACTTCAGGTTTACTGTATCCCATGGACCTTCTTATTGACCACGAAACACTGAAATTGCATCGGAATTTAATATACAAAAGGCACAATGCCTACTTAAGTACAAGAAAACTGACACTTCTTACTGTCTATGTTTTGAACCATTCCTGTGACACTAGTTATAGATTCCGATGCTTCCCTTCAGGTTTACTGTATCCCTCTGACCTCCTTATTAACGATGAAACACAGAAATTGCACCGGAATTAAATACAAAAAGCACAATGCGAACTTAAGTACAAAAAAACTGACTCTTCTTACTTTCTATGTTTTGAACCATTCCTGTGACACTAGTTATAGATTCCGATGCTTCACTTCAGGTTTACTGTATCCCTCTGACCTTCGTATTGACGATGAAACACAGAAATTGCATCGGAATTAAATACAAAATGCACAATGCCGACTCAAGTACAACAAGGCTGGCTCTTCATACTGTCTATGTTTTGAACCTTTCCTGTGAGACCGGTTTTAGATTCCGATGCTTCACTTCAGGTTTACTGTACCCTCTGACGATCTTATTGACGATGAAACACAGAAATTGCATCGGAATTAAATACAAAAGGGACAATGCCAACTTAGGTACAAGAATACTGACTCTTCTTACTGTCTATGTTTTGAACCATTCATGTGACACTAGTTATATATTCCGATGCTTCACTTCAGGTTTAGTGTATTTCTTGGACCTTCTTATTGACGGCGAAACACAGAATTTGCATCGGAATTAAATTCAAAAGGCACAATGCCGACTCTAGTACAAGAAGACTGGCTCTTCTTACTGTCTATGTTTTAAACCATTCCTGTGACACTAGTTATAGATTCCGATGCTTCAATTCAGTTTTACTGTATTCCTCTCACCTTCTTATTGACGATGAAACACAGAAATTGCATCGGAATTAAATACAGAAAGCACAATGCCGACATAAGCACAAGAAAACTGACTCTTCTTACTGTCTAAGTTTTGAACCATTCCTGTGACACTAGTTATAAATTCCGATGCTTCACTTCAGCTTTATTGTATCCCTCTGACCTTCGTATTGACGATGAAACACAGAAATTGCATCGGAATTAAATACAAAAGGCACAATGCCGACTCAAGTACAAGAAGCCTGGCTCTTCATACTGTCTACGTTTTGAACCTTTCCTGTGAGACCCGTTTTAGATTCCGATGCTTCACTTCAGGTTTACTGTATCCCATGGACCTTCTTATTGACCACGAAACACTGAAATTGAATCGGAATTTAATATACAAAAGGCACAATGCCTACTTAAGTACAAGAAAAGTGACACTTCTTACTGTCTTTTTTTTGAACCATTCCTGTGACACTAGTTATAGATTCCGATGCTTCACTTCAGGTTTACTGTACCCTCTGACGATCTTATTGACGATGAAACGCAGAAATTGCATCGGAATGAAATACAAAAGGGACAATGCCAACATAAGTACGAGAAAAGTGACTCTTCTTACTGCCTATGTTTTGACCCTTACTGTGACACTACGTATGGATTCCGATGCTTCACTTCGGGTTTACTGTATCCCTCTGACCTTAAATTGACGATGAAACACAGAAATTGCATCGGAATTAATTACAAAAGGCACAATGCCGACTTAAGTAGAAGAAAACTGACTCTTCTTACTGTCTATGTTTTGAACCATTCCTGTGACACTAGTTATAGATTCCGATGCTTCACTTCAGGTTTACTTTATCCCTCTGACCATCTTATAGACGATGAAACACAGAAATTTCATCGGAATGAAATACAAAAGGCACAATGCCGACTTAAGTACAAGAAAACTGACTCTTCTTAATGTCTATATTTTGAACCACTCCTGTGACACTAGTTATAGTTTCCGATGCTTCACTTCAGGTTTACTGTATCCCTCGGACCTTCTTATTGAAGATGAAACATAGAAATTGCATCGGAAATTAATACAAAAGGCACGATGCCGACTTAAGAACAAGAAGACTGACTCTTCTTACTGTCTATGTTTTGAACCATTCCTGTGACACTAGTTGTAGATTCCGATGCTTCACTTTAGGTTTACTGTATCACTCGGACCTCCTTATTCACGATGAAACTCAGAAATTGCATCGGAATTAAATACAAAAGGCACAATGACGACATAAGTACAAGAAAACTGACTCTTCTTACTGTCTTTGTTTTGAACCATTCCTGTGACACTAGTTATAGATTCCGATGCTTCACTTCACGTTTAATGTATCAGTCTGACCTTCTTATTGACGATGAAACACAGAAATTGCTTCGTAATTATATACAAAAGGGACAATGCCTACTTAAGTACAAGAAAACTGGCTCTTCTTACTGTCTATGATTTGAACCATTCCCGTGACACTAGTTATAGATTCTGATGCTTCACTTTAGGTGTACTGTATCCCTCTGACCTTCTTATTGACGATGAAACACAGAAATTGCATCGGAATTAAATACAAAAGGCACAATGCCTACTTAAGTACAAGATAACTGACTCTTCTTACTGTCTATGTTTTGAACAATTACTGTGCCACTAGTTATTGATTCCAATGCTTCACATCAGGTTTATTGTATCCCTCTGACCTTCTTATTGACGATGAAACACAGAAATTGCATCGGAATTAAATACAAAAGGCACAATGCCTACTTAAGTACAAGAAAACTGACTCTTCTTACTGTCTATGTTTTGAACCATTCCTGTGACACTAGATATAGATTGCGATGCTTCACGTAAGGTTTACTGTATCCCTCTGTCCTTCTTATTGACGATGAAACACAGAAATTGCATCGGAATTAAATACAAAAGGCACAATGCCGACTTAAGTACAAGAAAACTGGCTCTTCTTACTGTCTATGTTTTGAATCACTCCTGTCACACTAGTTACAGTTTCGGATGCTTCACTTCAGGTTTACTGTATCCCTCGCACCTTCTTATTGAAGATGAAACATAGAAATTGCATCGGAATGTAATACAAAAGGCACAATGCCGACTTAAGTACAAGAAGACTGACTCTTCTTACTGTCTATGTTTTGAACCATTCCCGTGACACTAGTTATAGATTCCGATGCTTCACTTTAGGTTTACTGTATCCCTCCGTTCTCCTTATTGACGATGAATCTCAGAAATTGCATCGGAATTAAATACAAAAGGCACGATGACGACTTAAGTACATTAAAACTGACTCTTCTTGCTGTCAATGTTTCGAACCGTTCCTGTGACACTAGTTATAGATTCCGATGCTTCACTTCATGTTTACTGTATCAGTCTGACCTTCTTATTGACGATGAAACACAGAAATAGCATCGGAATTATATACAAAAGGCACAATGCATGCTTAAGTACAAGAAAACTGACTCTTCTTACTGTCTAAGTTTTGAACCATTCCTGAGCCAGTAGTTATAAATTCCGATGCTTCACATCAGGTTTATTGTATCCCTCTGACGTTCTTATTGACGATGAAACACAGATATTGCATCGGAATTAAATACAAAAGGCACAATGCCGTCTTAAGTACAAGAAATCTGAATCTTCTTACTGTCTATGTTTTGAACCATTCCTGTGACGCTAGTTATAGATTTTGATGCTTCACTTCAGCTTCACTGTAGCCCTCTGACCTTCTTATTGACGATGAAACACAGAAATTGCATCGGAATTAAATACAAAAGCACAATGCCTACTTAAGTACAAGATAACTGACTCTTCTTACTGTCTATGTTTTGAACCATTCCTGTTCCAGTAGTTATAGATTCCGATGCTTCACATCAGGTTTATTGTATCCCTCTGTCCTTCTTATTGACGATGAAACACAGATATTGCATCGGAATTAAATACAAAAGGCGCAATGCCGTCTTAAGTACAAGAAATCTGAATCTTCTTACTGTCTATGTTTTGAACCATTCCTGTGACACTACTTATTGATTCCGATGCTTCACTTCAGGTTTACTGTATCCCTCTGACCTTCTTATTGAGGATGAAATACAGAAATTTCTTCGGAATTAAATTCAAAATACACAATGCCCACTTAGGTACAAGAAAACTGACTAGTCTTACTGACTATGTTTGAACCATTCCTGTGACACTAGTTATAGATTCCGATGCTTCAATTCAGTTTTACTGTATCCCTCTCACCTTCTTTTTGACGATGAATCACAGAAATTGCATCGGAATTAAATACAAAAAGCACAATGCCGACATAAGCACAAGAAAACTGACTCTTCTTACTGTCTAAGTTTTGAACCATTGCTGTGACACTAGTTATAATTTCCGATGCTTCACTTCAGCTTTATTGTATCCCTCTGACCTTCTTATTGACGATGAAACACAGAAATTGCATCGGAATTAAATACAAAAGGCACAATGCCGACTCAAGTACAAGAAGGCTGGCTCTTCATTCTGTCTACGTTTTGAACCTTTCCTGTGAGACCCGTTTTAGATTCCGATGCTTCACTTCAGGTTTACTGTGTCCCATGGACCTTCTTATTGACCACGAAACACTGAAATTGCATCGGAATTTAATATACAAAACGCACAATGCCTACTTAAGTACAAGAAAACTGACACTTCTTACTGTCTATGTTTTGAACCATTCCTGTGACACTAGTTATAGATTCCGATGCTTCCCTTCAGGTTTACTGTATCCCTCTGACCTCCTTATTAACGATGAAACACAGAAATTGCACCGGAATTAAATACAAAAGGGACAATGCCAACTTAGGTACAAGAAAACTGACTCTTCTTACTGTCTATGTTTTGAACCATTCATGTGACACTAGTTATATATTCCGATGCTTCACTTCAGGTTTAATGTATTTCTTGGACCTTCTTATTGACGGCGAAACACAGAATTTGCATCGGAATTAAATTCAAAAGGCACAATGCCGACTCAAGAACAACAAGACTGGCTCTTCTTACTGTCTATGTTTTAAACCATTCCTGTGACACTAGTTATAGATTCCGATGCATCAATTCAGTTTTACTGTATCCCTCTCACCTTCTTATTGACGATGAAACACAGAAATTGCATCGGAATTAAATACAAAAAGCACAATGCCAACATAAGCACAAGAAAACTGACTCTTCTTACTGTCTAAGTTTTGAACCATTCCTGTGACACTAGTTATAAATTCCGATGCTTCACTTCAGCTTTATTGTATCCCTCTGACCTTCGTATTGACGATGAAACACAGAAATTGCATCGGAATTAAATACAAAAGGCACAATGCCGACTCAAGTACAAGAAGCCTGGCTCTTCATACTGTCTACGCTTTGAACCTTTCCTGTGAGACCCGTTTTAGATTCCGATGCTTCACTTCAGGTTTACTGTATCCCATGGACCTTCTTATTGACCACGAAACACTGAAATTGCATCGGAATTTAATATACAAAAGGCACAATGCCTACTTAAGTACAAGAAAAGTGACACTTCTTACTGTCTTTTTTTTGAACCATTCCTGTGACACTAGTTATAGATTCCGATGCTTCACTTCAGGTTTACTGTACCCTCTGACGATCTTATTGACGATGAAACGTAGAAATTGCATCGGAATGAAATACAAAAGGGACAATGCCAACATAAGTACAAGAAAAGTGACTCTTCTTACTGCCTATGTTTTGACCCTTACTCTGACACTACGTATGGATTCCGATGCTTCACTTTGGGTTTACTGTATCCCTCTGACCTTAAATTGACGATGAAACACAGAAAATGCATCGGAATTAAGTACAAAAGCTCAATGCCGACTCAAGTACAAGATAACTGGCTCTTCTTACTGTCTATGTTTTGAACCATACCTGTGACACTAGTTATGGATTCGAATGCTCGACTTCAGGTTCACTGCCTCCCTCTGAACTTCTTATTGGCGGTGAAACACAGAAATTGCATCGGAATTAATTACAAAAGGCACAATGCCGACTTAAGTAGAAGAAAACTGACTCTTCTTACTGTCTATGTTTTGAACCATTCCTGTGACACTAGTTATAGATTCCGATGCTTCACTTCAGGTTTACTTGATCCCTCTGACCTTCTTATAGACGATGAAACACATAAATTTCATCGGAATGAAATACAAAAGGCACAATGCCGACTTAAGTACAAGAAAACTGACTCTTCTTAATGTCTATATTTTGAACCACTCCTGTGACACTAGTTATAGTTTCCGGTGCCTCACTTCAGGTTTACTGTATCCCTCGGACCTTCTTATTGAAGATGAAACATAGAAATTGCATCGGAAATTAATACAAAAGGCACGATGCCGACTTAAGTACGAGAAGACTGACTCTTCTTACTGTCTATGTTTTGAACCTATCCTGTGACACTAGTTGTAGATTCCGATGCTTCACTTTAGGTTTACTGTATCACTCGGACCTCCTTATTCACGATGAAACTCAGAAATTGCATCGGAATTAAATACAAAAGGCACAATGACGACATAAGTACAAGAAAACTGACTCTTCTTACTGTCTATGTTTTGAACCATTCCTGTGACACTAGTTATAGATTCCGATGCTTCACTTCACGTTTAATGTATCAGTCTGACCTTCTTATTGACGATGAAACACAGAAATTGCTTCGTAATTATATACAAAAGGGACAATGCCTACTTAAGTACAAGAAAACTGGCTCTTCTTACTGTCTATGGTTTGAACCATTCCCGTGAAACTAGTTATAGATTCTGATGCTTCACTTTAGGTGTACTGTATCCCTCTGACCTTCTTATTGACGATGAAACACAGAAATTGCATCGGAATTAAATGCAAAAGGCACAATGCCTACTTAAGTACAAGATAACTGACTCTTCTTACTGTCTATGTTTTGAACAATTACTGTGCCACTAGTTATTGATTCCGTTGCTTCACATCAGGTTTATTGTATCCCTCTGACCTTCTTATTGACGATGAAACACAGATATTGCATCGGAATTAAATACAAAAGGCACAATGCCCTCTTAAGTACAAGAAAACTGACTCTTCTTACTGTCTATGTTTTGAACCATTCCTGTGACACTAGTTATAGATTCCGATGCTTCACTTCAGGTTTACTGTATCCCTCTGACCTTCTTGTTGACGATGAAGCACAGAAATTTCATCGGAATTAAATAGAAAAGACACAATGCCCACATAAGTACAAGAAAACTGACTCTTCTTACTGTCTATGTTTGGAACCATTCCTGTGACACTAGTTATATATTCCGATGCTTCACTTCAACCTTATTGTATCCCTCTGACCTTCTTATTGACGATGAAACACAGAAATTGCATCGGAATTAAATCCAAAAGGCTCAATGCCGACTTTAGTACAAGAAGACTGACTCTTCTTACTGTCTATGCTTTGAACCATTATTGTGACACTAGTTATAGATTCCGATACTTCACTTCAGGTGTACTGTATCCCGCTGACCTTCTTATTGACGATGAAACACAGAAATTGCATCGGAATTAAATACTAAAGGCACAATGCCGACAGAAATACAAGAAGACTGGCTCTTCTTACTGTCTATGTTTTGAACAATTACTGTGCCACTAGTTATTGATTCCGATGCTTCACATCAGGTTTATTGTATCCCTCTGACCTTCTTATTGACGATGAAACACAGATATTGCATCGGAATTAAATACAAAAGGCACAATGCCGTCTTAAGTACAAGAAAACTGACTCTTCTTACTGTCTATGCTTTGAACCATTATTGCGACACTAGTTATAGATTCCGATACTTCACTTCAGGTGTACTGTATCCCGCTGACCTTCTTATTGACGATGAAACACAGAAATTGCATCGGAATTAAATACTAAAGGCACAATGCCGACAGAAATACAAGAAGACTGGCTCTTCTTACTGTCTATGTTATGAACCTTTCCTGTGACACCGGTTTTAGATTCCGATGCTTCACTTCTGGTTTACTGTATCCCTTGGACCTTATTATTGACGACGAAACACAGAAGTTGCATCGGAATTAAATACAAAAAGCACAATGCCGACTTATGTACAAGAAAACTGACTCTTCTTACTTTCTATGTTTGGAACCATTCCTGTGACACTAGTTATAGATTCCGATGCTTCACTTCAGGTTTACTGTATCCCTCTAACCTTCTTGTTGACGATGAAACACAGAAATTTCATCGGAATTAAATACAAAAGACACAATGCCCACATAAGTACAAGAAAACTGACTCTTCTTACTGTCTATGTTTTGAACCATTCCTGTGACACTAGTTATATATTCCGATGCTTCACTTCAAGCTTACTGTATCCCTCTGACCTTCTTATTGACGATGAAACACAGAAATTGCATCGGAATTAAATACAAAAGGCTCAATGCTAACTTTAGTACAAGTAGACTGACTCTTCTTACTGTCTATGCTTTGAACCATTATTGTGACACTAGTTATAGATTCCGATTCTTCACTTAAGGTGTACTGTATCCCGCTGACCTTCTTATTGACGATGAAACACAGAAATTGCATCTGAATTAAATACAAAAGGCACAATGCCGACTCAAGTACAAGAAGACTGTCTCTTCTTACTGTCTATGATTTAAACCATTCCTGTGAAACTAATTATAGATTCCGATGCTTCAATTCAGTTTTACTGTATGCCTATGACCTTCGTATTGACGATGAAACACAAAAATTGCTTCGGAATTAAATACAAAAGGCACAATGCCGTCTTAAGTACAAGAAAACTTACTCTTCTTACTGTCTGTTTTTTGAACCATTCCTGTGACACTACTTATAGATTCCGATGCTTCACCTCAGGTTTTCTGTATCCCTCTGACCTTCTTATTGACGATGAAACGCAGAAATTTCATCGGAATTAAATATAAAAGACACAATGCCCACTTAAGTACAAGAAAACTGACTCTTCTTACTGTCTATGTTTTGAACCATTCCTGTGACACTAGTTATAGATTCCGATGCTTCACTTCCAGTTTACTGTATCCCTCTGACATTCTTATTGACGATGAATCACAGAAATTGCTTCGGAATTAAATACAAAAGGCACAATGCCGAATTAAGTACAAGGAAAAACTGACTCTTCTTACTGTCTATGTTTTAACCATTCCTGTGACACTAGTTATAGATTCCGATGCTTCAATTCAGTTTTACTGTATCCCTCTCACCTTCTTATTGACGATGAAACACAGAAATTGCATCGGAATTAAATACAAAAAGCACAATGCCGACATAAGCACAAGAAATCTGACTCTTCTTACTGTCTAAGTTTTGAACCATTCCTGTGACACTAGTTATTAATTCCGATGCTTCACTTCAGCTTTATTGTATCCCTCTGACCTTCTTATTGACGATGAAACACAGAAATTGCATCGGAATTAAATATAAAAGGCACAATGCCGACTCAAGTACAAGAAGGCTGGCTCTTCATACTGTCTACGTTTTGAACCTTTCCTGTAAGTCCCGTTTTAGATTCCGATGCTTCACTTCAGGTTTACTGTATCCCATGGACCTTCTTATTGACCACGAAACACTGAAATTGCATCGGAATTTAATATACAAAAGGCACAATGCCTACTTAAGTACAAGAAAACTGACACTTCTTACTGTCTATGTTTTGAACCATTCCTGTGACACTAGTTATAGATTCCGATGCTTCACTTCAGGTTTACTGTACCCTCTGTCGATCTTATTGACGATGAAACGCAGAAATTGCATCGGAATGAAATACAAAAGGGACAATGCCAACATAAGTACAAGAAAAGCGACTCTTCTTACTGCCTATGTTTTGACCCTTACTGTGACACTACTTATAGATTCCGATGGTTCACTTCAGGTTTGCTGTATCCCTCTGACCTTAAATTGACGATGAAACACAGAAAATGCATCGGAATTAAATACAAAAGGCTCAATGCCGACTCAAGTACAAGAAGACTGGCTCTTCTTACTGTCTATGTTTTGAACCATACCTGTGACACTAGTTATGGATTCGAATGCTCGACTTCAGGTTCACTGCCTCCCTCTGAACTTCTTATTGGCGGTGAAACACAGAAATTGCATCGGAATTAATTACAAAAGGCACAATGCCGACTTAAGTAGAAGAAAACTGACTCTTCTTACTGTCTATGTTTTGAACCATTCCTGTGACACTAGTTATAGATTCCGATGCTTCACTTCAGGTTTACTTTATCCCTCTGACCTTCTTATAGACGATGAAACACAGAAATTTCATCGGAATGAAATACAAAAGGCACAATGCCGACTTAAGTACAAGAAAACTGACTCTTCTTACTGTCTATATTTTGAACCACTCCTGTGACACTAGTTATAGTTTCCGATGCTTCACTTCAGGTTTACTGTATCCCTCGGACCTTCTTATTGAAGATGAAATATAGAAATTGCATCGGAAATTAATACAAAAGGCACAATGCCGACTTAAGTACAAGAAGACTGACTCTTCTTACTGTCTATGTTTTGAACCATTCCTGTGACACTAGTTGTAGATTCCGATGCTTCACTTTAGGTTTACTGTATCACTCGGACCTCCTTATTGACGATGAAACTCAGAAATTGCATCGGAATTAAATCCAAAAGGCACAATGACGACATAAGTACAAGAAAACTGATTTTTCTTACTGTCTATGTTTTGAACCATTCCTGTGACACTAGTTATAGTTTCCGATGCTTCACTTCACGTTTAATGTATCAGTCTGACCTTCTTATTGACGATGAAACACAGAAATTGCTTCGTAATTGTATACAAAAGGGACAATGCCTACTTAAGTACAAGATAACTGACTCTTCTTACTGTCTATGTTTTGAACAATTACTGTGCCACTAGTTATAGGTTCCGATGCTTCACATCAGGTTTATTGTATCCCTCTGACCTTCTTATTGATGATGAAACACAGATATTGCATCGGAATTAAATACAAAAGGCACAATGCCGTCTTAAGTAGAAGAAAACTGACTCTTCTTACTGTCCATGTTTTGAACCATTCCTGTGACACTAGTTATAGATTCCGATGCTTCACTTCAGGTTTACTGTATCCCTCAGACCTTCTTGTTGACGATGAAACACAGAAATTTCATCGGAATTAAATACAGAAGACACAATGCCCACATAAGTACAAGAAAACTGACTCTTCTTACTGTCTATGTTTGGAACCATTCCTGTGACACTAGTTATGAATTCCGATGCTTCACTTCAAGCTTACTGTATCCCTCTGACCTTCTTATTGACGATGAAACACAGAAATTGCATCGGAATTAAATCCAAAAGGCTCAATGCCGACTTTAGTACAAGAAGACTGACTCTTCTTACTGTCTATGCTTTGAACCATTATTGTGAGACTAGTTATAGATTCCGATAATTCACTTCAGGTGTGCTGTATCCCGCTGACCTTCTTATTGACGATGAAACACAGAAATTGCATCGGAATTAAATACTAAAGGCACAATGCCGACGGAAATACAAGATGACTGGCTCTTCTTACTGTCTATGTTATGAACCTTTCCTGTGACACCGGTTTTAGATTCCGATGCTTCACTTCAGGTTTACTGTATCCCTTGGACCTTATTATTGACGACGAAACACAGAAATTGCATCGGAATTAAATACAAAAGGCACAATGCCGACTTATGTACAAGAAAACTGACTCTTCTTACTTTCTACGTTTGGAACCATTCCTGTGACACTAGTTATAGATTCCGATGCTTCACTTCAAGTTTACTGTATCCCTCTAACCTTCTTGTTGACGATGAAACACAGAAATTTCATCGGAATTAAATACAAAAGACACAATGTCCACTTAAGTACAAGAAAACTGACTCTTCTTACTGTCTATGTTTTGAACCATTCCTGTGACACTAGTTATATATTATGATGCTTCACTTCAAGCTTACTGTATCCCTCTGACCTTCTTATTGACGACGAAACACAGGAATTGCATCGGAATTAAATACAAAAGGCTCAATGCCAACTTTAGTACAAGAAGACTGACTCTTCTTACTGTCTATGCTTTGAACCATTATTGTGACACTAGTTATAGATTCCGATTCTTCACTTCAGGTGTACTGTATCCCGCTGACCTTCTTATTGACGATGAAACACAGAAATTGCATCTGAATTAAATACAAAAGGCACAATGCCGACTCAAGTACAAGAAGACTGTCTCTTCTTACTGTCTATGATTTAAACCATTCCTGTGACACTAATTATAGATTTCGATGCTTCAATTCAGTTTTACTGTATGCCTATGACCCTCTAATTGACGATGAAACACAAAAATTGCTTCGGAATTAAATACAAAAGGCACAATGCCGTCTTAAGTACAAGAAAACTTACTCTTCTTACTGTCTGTGATTTGAACCATTCCTGTGACACTAGTTATAGATTCCGATGCTTCACCACAGCTTTTCTGTATCCCTCTGACCTTCTTATTGACGATGAAACGCAGAAATTTCAACGGAATTAAATATAAAAGACACAATGCCCACTTAATTACAAGAAAACTGACTCTTCTTACTGTCTATGTTTTAAACCATTCCTGTGACACTAGTTATAGATTCCGATGCTTCACTTCCGGTTTACTGTATACCTCTGACCTTCTTGTTGACGATGAATCACAGAAATTGCTTCGGAATTAAATACAAAAGGCACAATGCCGACTTAAGTACAAGGAAAAACTGACTCTTCTTACTGTCTATGTTTTAACCATTCCTGTGACACTAGTTATAGATTCCGATGTTTCAATTCAGTTTTACTGTATCCCTCTCACCTTCTTATTGACGATGAAACACAGAAATTGCATCGGAATTAAATAAAAAAAGCACAATGCCGACATAAGCACAAGAAAACTGACTCTTCTTACTGTCTAAGTTTTGAACCATTCCTGTGACACTAGTTATAAATTCCGATGCTTCACTTCAGCTTTATTGTATCCCTCTGACCTTCTTATTGACGACGAAACACAGAAATTGCATCGGAATTAAATACAAAAGGCACAATGCCGACTTAAGTACAAGAAGGCTGGCTCTTCATACTGTCTACGTTTTGAACCTCTCCTGTGAGACCCGTTTTAGATTCCGATGCTTCACTACAGGTTTACTGTATCCCATGGACCTCCTTATTGACGATGAAACTCAGAAATTGCATCGGAATTAAATACAAAAGGCACAATCCCGACTTAAGTACAAGAAGACTGACTCTTCTTACTGTCTATGTTTTGAACCATTCCTGTGACACTAGTTGTAGATTCCGATGCTTCACTTTAGGTTTACTGTATCACTCGGACCTCCTTATTGACGATGAAACTCAGAAATTGCATCGGAATTAAATACAAAAGGCACAATGCCGACTTATGTACAAGAAAACTGACTCTTCTTACCTTCTATGTTTGGAACCATTCCTGTGACACTAGTTATAGATTCCGATGATTCACTTCAGGTTTACTGTATCCCTCTAACCTTCTTGTTGACGATGAAACACAGAAATTTCATCGGAATTAAATACAAAAGACACAATGACCACTTAAGTACAAGAAAACTGACTCTTCTTACTGACTGTGTTTTGAACCATTCCTGTGACACTAGTTATATATTCCGATGCTTCACTTCAAGCTTACTGTATCCCTCTGACCTTCTTATTGACGATGAAACACAGAAATTGCATCGGAATTAAATACAAAAGGCTCAATGCCAACTTTAGTACAAGAAGACTGACTCTTCTTACTGTCTATGCTTTGAACCATTATTGTGACACTAGTTATAGATTCCGATTCTTCACTTCAGGTGTACTGTATCCCGCTGACCTTCTTATTGACGATGAAACACAGAAATTGCATCTGAATTAAATACAAAAGGCACAATGCCGACTTAAGTACAAGGAAAAACTGACTCTTCTTACTGTCTATGTTTTAACCATTCCTGTGACACTAATTATTTATTCCGACGCTTCAATTCAGTTTTACTGTATGCCTATGACCTTCTTATTGACGATGAAACGCAGAAATTTCATCGGAATTAAATATAAAAGACACAATGCCCACTTAAGTACAAGAAAACTGACTCTTCTTACTGTCTATGTTTTGAACCATTCCTGTGACACTAGTTATAGATTCCGATGCTTCACTTCCGGTTTACTGTATCCCTCTGACCTTCTTATTGACGATGAATCACAGAAATTGCTTCGGAATTAAATACAAAAGGCACAATGCCGACTTAAGTACAAGGAAAAACTGACTCTTCTTACTGTCTATGTTTTAACCATTCCTGTGAAACTAGTTATAGATTCCGATGCTTCACTTCAGGTTTACTGTATCCCTCTGTCCTTCTTATTGACGAGGAAACACAGAGATTGCATCGGAATTAAATACAAATGGCACAATGCAGACTTAAGTACAAGAAAACTGACTCTTCTTACTGTCTATGTTTTGAACCATTCATGTGACATAGTTATAAATTCCGATGCTTCACTTCAGGTTTTCTGTATCCCTCTGACCTTTTTATTGACGATGAAACACAGAAATTTCAACGGAATTAAATACAAAGGGCACAATTCCGACTTAAGTACAAGAAAACTGACTCTTGTTACTCTCTATGTTTTGAACCATTCCTGTGACACTAGTTATAGATTCCGATGCTTCACTTCAGGTTTACCGTATCCCTCTGACCTTTTTATTGACGATGAAACGCAGAAATTGCATCGGAATTAAATAGAAAAGGCACAATGCCGACTTAAGTACACGAAAATTGACTCTTCTTACTGTCTATGTTTTTGAACCACTCCTGTGACACTAGTTATAGATTCCGATGCATCACCTCAGGTTTACTGTATCCGTCTGACCTTCGTAGTCACTATGAAACACAGAAATTGCAACGGAATCAAATACAAAAGGCACAATGTCGACATAAGTACAAGAGATCTGACTCTTCTTACTGTCTATGTTTGAACCATTCCTGTGACACTAGTTATAGATTTCGATGTTTCACTTCAGGTTTACTGTATCCCTCTGACCTTCTTATTGACGATGAAACACAGAAATTGCATCGGAATTAAATACAAAAAGCACAATGCCGACATAAGTACAAGAAAACTGTCTCTTCTTGGTGTCTAAGTTTTGAACCATTCCTGTGACACTAGTTATAGATTCCGATGCTTCACTTCAGGTTTACTTTATCCCTCTGACCTTCTTATAGACGATGAAACACATAAATTTCTTCGGAATGAAATACAAAAGGCACAATGCCGACTTAAGTACAAGAAAACTGACTCTTCTTACTGTCTATATATTGAATCACTCCTGTGACACTAGTTATAGTTTCCGATGCTTCACTTCAGGTTTACTGTATCCCTCGGACCTTCTTATTGAAGATGAAACATAGAAATTGCATCGGAAATTAATACAAAAGGCACAATGCCGACTTAAGTACAAGAAGACTAACTCTTCTTACTGTCTATGTTTTGAACCATTCCTGTGACACTAGTTGTAGATTCCGATGCTTCACTTTAGGTTTACTGTATCACTCGGACCTCCTTATTGACGATGAAACTCAGAAATTGCATCGGAATTAAATCCAAAAGGCACAATGCCGACATAAGTACAAGAAAACTGACTCTTCTTACTGTCTATGTTTTGAACCATTCCTGTGACACTAGTTATAGATTCCGATGCTTCACTTCACGTTTAATGTATCAGTCTGACCTTCTTATTGACGATGATACACAGAAATTGCATCGGAATTAAATCCAAAAGGCTCAATGCCGACTTTAGTACAAGAAGACTGACTCTTCTTACTGTCTATGCTTTGAACCATTATTGTGACACTAGTTATAGATTCCGATACTTCACTTCAGGTGTACTGTATAACGCTGACCTTCTTATTGACGATAAAACACAGAAATTGCATCGGAATTAAATACTAAAGGCACAATGCCGACAGAAATACAAGAAGACTGGCTCTTCTTACTGTCTATGTTATGAACCTTTCCTGTGACACCGGTTTTAGATTCCGATGCTTCACTTCAGGTTAACTGTATCCCTTGGACCTTATTATTGACGACGAAACACAGAAATTGCATCGGAATTAAATACAAAAG
This sequence comes from Schistocerca americana, assembly GCF_021461395.2. Classification (NCBI taxonomy): domain Eukaryota; kingdom Metazoa; phylum Arthropoda; class Insecta; order Orthoptera; family Acrididae; genus Schistocerca; species Schistocerca americana. The sequence goes on from NW_025726093.1 coordinate 3,680,203, forward strand.
GCACAATGCCGACTTATGTACAAGAAAACTGACTCTTCTTCCTTTCTATGTTTGGAACCATTCCTGTGACACTAGTTATAGATTCCGATGCTTCACTTCAGGTTTACTGTATCCCTCTAACCTTCTTGTTGACGATGAAACACAGAAATTTCATCGGAATTAAATACAAAAGACACAATGCCCACTTAAGTACAAGAAAACTGACTCTTCTTACTGTCTATGTTTTGAACCATTCCTGTGATACTAGTTATAGATTCCGATGCTTCACTTCAGGTTTACTGTATCCCTCTAACCTTCTTGTTGACGATGAAACACAGAAATTTCATCGGAATTAAATACAAAAGACACAATGCCCACTTAAGTACAAGAAAACTGACTCTTCTTACTGTCTATGTTTTGAACCATTCCTGTGACACTAGTTATATATTCCGATGCTTCACTTCAAGCTTACTGTATCCCTCTGACCTTCTTATTGACGATGAAACACAGAAATTGCATCGGAATTAAATACAAAAGGCTCAATGCTAACTTTAGTACAAGAAGACTGACTCTTCTTACTGTCTATGCTTTGAACCATTATTGTGACACTAGTTATAGATTCCGATTCTTCACTTAAGGTGTACTGTATCCCGCTGACCTTCTTATTGACGATGAAACACAGAAATTGCATCTGAATTAAATACAAAAGGCACAATGCCGACTCAAGTACAAGAAGACTGTCTCTTCTTACTGTCTATGATTTAAACCATTCCTGTGACACTAATTATAGATTCCGATGCTTCAATTCAGTTTTACTGTATGCCTATGACCTTCTTATTGACGATGAAACACAAAAATTGCTTCGGAATTAAATACAAAAGGCACAATGCCGTCTTAAGTACAAGAAAACTTACTCTTCTTACTGTCTGTGTTTTGAACCATTCCTGTGACACTACTTATAGATTCCGATGCTTCACCTCATGTTTTCTGTACCCCTCTGACCTTCTTATTGACGATGAAACGCAGAAATTTCATCGGAATTAAATATAAAAGACACAATGCCCACTTAAGTACAAGAAAACTGACTCTTCTTACTGTCTATGTTTTGAACCATTCCTGTGACACTAGTTATAGATTCCGATGCTTCACTTCCGGTTTACTGTATCCCTCTGACCTTCTTATTGACGATGAATCACAGAAATTGCTTCGGAATTAAATACAAAAGGCACAATGCCGAATTAAGTACAAGGAAAAACTGACTCTTCTTACTGTCTATGTTTTAACCATTCCTGTGACACTAGTTATAGATTCCGATGCTTCAATTCAGTTTTACTGTATCCCTCTCACCTTCTTATTGACGATGAAACACAGAAATTGCATCGGAATTAAATACAAAAAGCACAATGCCGACATAAGCACAAGAAATCTGACTCTTCTTACTGTCTAAGTTTTGAACCATTCCTGTGACACTAGTTATAAATTCCGATGCTTCACTTCAGCTTTATTGTATCCCTCTGACCTTCTTATTGACGATGAAACACAGAAATTGCATCGGAATTAAATACAAAAGGCACAATGCCGACTCAAGTACAAGAAGGCTGGCTCTTCATACTGTCTACGTTTTGAACCTTTCCTGTAAGCCCCGTTTTAGATTCCGATGCTTCACTTCAGGTTTACTGTATCCCATGGACCTTCTTATTGACCACGAAACACTGAAATTGCATCGGAATTTAATATACAATAGGCACAATGCCTACTTAAGTACAAGAAAACTGACACTTCTTACTGTCTATGTTTTGAACCATTCCTGTGACACTAGTTATAGATTCCGATGCTTCACTTCAGGTTTACTGTACCCTCTGACGATCTTATTGACGATGAAACGCAGAAATTGCATCGGAATGAAATACAAAAGAGACAATGCCAACATAAGTACAAGAAAAGCGACTCTTCTTACTGCCTATGTTTTGACCCTTACTGTGACACTACTTATAGATTCCGATTGTTCACTTCAGGTTTACTGTATCCCTCTGACGTTAAATTGACGATGAAACACAGAAAATGCATCGGAATTAAATACAAAATGCTCAATGCCGACTCAAGTACAAGAAGACTGGCTCTTCTTACTGTCTATGTTTTGAACCATACCTGTGACACTAGTTATGGATTCGAATGCTCGACTTCAGGTTCACTGCCTCCCTCTGAACTTCTTATTGGCGGTGAAACACAGAAATTGCATCGGAATTAATTACAAAAGGCACAATGCCGACTTAAGTAGCAGAAAACTGACTCTTCTTACTGTCTATGTTTTGAACCATTCCTGTGACACTAGTTATAGATTCCGATGCTTTACTTCAGGTTTACTTTATCCCTCTCACCTTCTTATAGACGATGAAACACAGAAATTTCATCGGAATGAAATACAAAAGGCACAATGAGGACTTAAGTACAAGAAAACTGACTCTTCTTACTGTCTATATTTTGAACCACTCCTGTGACACTAGTTATAGTTTCCGATGCTTCACTTCAGGTTTACTGTATCCCTCGGACCTTCTTATTGAAGATGAAATATAGAAATTGCATCGGAAATTAATACAAAAGGCACAATGCCGACTTAAGTACAAGAAGACTGACTCTTCTTACTGTCTATGTTTTGAACCATTCCTGTGACACTAGTTGTAGATTCCGATGCTTCACTTTAGGTTTACTGTATCACTCGGACCTCCTTATTGACGATGAAACTCAGAAATTGCATCGGAATTAAATACAAAAGGCACAATGACGACATAAGTACAAGAAAACTGACTCTTCTTACTGTCTATGTTTTGAACCATTCCTGTGACACTAGTTATAGTTTCCGATGCTTCACTTCACGTTTAATGTATCAGTCTGACCTTCTTATTGACGATGAAACACAGAAATTGCTTCGTAATTGTATACAAAAGGGACAATGCCTACTTAAGTACAAGAAAACTGGCTCTTCTTACTGTCTATGTTTTGAACCATTCCCGTGACACTAGTTATAGATTCTGATGCTTCACTTTAGGTGTACTGTATCCCTCTGACCTTCTTATTGACGATGAAACACAGAAATTGCATCGGAATTAAATACAAAAGGCACAATGCCTACTTAAGTACAAGTTAACTGACTCTTCTTACTGTCTATGTTTTGAACAATTACTGTGCCACTAGTTATAGGTTCCGATGCTTCACATCAGGTTTATTGTATCCCTCTGACCTTCTTATTGATGATGAAACACAGATATTGCATCGGAATTAAATACAAAAGGCACAATGCCGTCTTAAGTACAAGAAAACTGACTCTTCTTACTGTCTATGTTTTGAACCATTCCTGTGACACTAGTTATAGATTCCGATGCTTCACTTCAGGTTTACTGTATCCCTCTGACCTTCTTGTTGACGATGAAACACAGAAATTTCATCGGAATTAAATACAGAAGACACAATGCCCACATAAGTACAAGAAAACTGACTCTTCTTACTGTCTATGTTTGGAACCATTCCTGTGACACTAGTTATAAATTCCGATGCTTCACTTCAAGCTTACTGTATCCCTCTGACCTTCTTATTGACGATGAAACACAGAAATTGCATCGGAATTAAATCCAAAAGGCTCAATGCCGACTTTAGTACAAGAAGACTGACTCTTCTTACTGTCTATGCTTTGAACCATTATTGTGACACTAGTTATAGATTCCGATACTTCACTTCAGGTGTGCTGTATCCCGCTGACCTTCTTATTGACGATGAAACACAGAAATTGCATCGGAATTAAATACTAAAGGCACAATGCCGACAGAAATACAAGATGACTGGCTCTTCTTACTGTCTATGTTATGAACCTTTCCTGTGACACCGGTTTTAGATTCCGATGCTTCACTTCAGGTTTACTGTATCCCTTGGACCTTATTATTGACGACGAAACACAGAAATTGCATCGGAATTAAATACAAAAGGCACAATGCCGACTTATGTACAAGAAAACTGTCTCTTCTTACTTTCTATGTTTGGAACCATTCCTGTGACACTAGTTATAGATTCCGATGCTTCACTTCAAGTTTACTGTATCCCTCTAACCTTCTTGTTGACGATGAAACACAGAAATTTCATCGGAATTAAATACAAAAGACACAATGCCCACTTAAGTACAAGAAAACTGACTCTTCTTACTGTCTATGTTTTGAACCATTCCTGTGACACTAGTTATATATTATGATGCTTCACTTCAAGCTTACTGTATCCCTCTGACCTTCTTATTGACGACGAAACACAGAAATTGCATCGGAATTAAATACAAAAGGCTCAATGCCAACTTTAGTACAAGAAGACTGACTCTTCTTACTGTCTATGCTTTGAACCATTATTGTGACACTAGTTATAGATTCCGATTCTTCACTTCAGGTGTACTGTATCCCGCTGACCTTCTTATTGACGATGAAACACAGAAATTGCATCTGAATTAAATACAAAAGGCACAATGCCGACTCAAGTACAAGAAGACTGTCTCTTCTTACTGTCTATGATTTAAACCATTCCTGTGACACTAATTATAGATTTCGATGCTTCAATTCAGTTTTACTGTATGCCTATGACCTTCTAATTGACGATGAAACACAAAAATTGCTTCGGAATTAAATACAAAAGGCACAATGCCGTCTTAAGTACAAGAAAACTTACTCTTCTTACTGTCTGTGATTTGAACCATTCCTGTGACACTAGTTATAGATTCCGATGCTTCACCACAGCTTTTCTGTATCCCTCTGACCTTCTTATTGACGATGAAACGCAGAAATTGCATCGGAATTAAATATAAAAGACACAATGCCCACTTAATTACAAGAAAACTGACTCTTCTTACTGTCTATGTTTTGAACCATTCCTGTGACACTAGTTATAGATTCCGATGCTTCACTTCCGGTTTGCTGTATACCTCTGACCTTCTTGTTGACGATGAATCACAGAAATTGCTTCGGAATTAAATACAAAAGGCACAATGCCGACTTAAGTACAAGGAAAAACTGACTCTTCTTACTGTCTATGTTTTAACCATTCCTGTGACACTAGTTATAGATTCCGATGCTTCAATTCACTTTTACTGTATCCCTCTCACCTTCTTATTGGCGATGAAACACAGAAATTGCATCGGAATTAAATACAAAAAGCACAATGCCGACATAAGCACAAGAAAACATACTCTTCTTACTGTCTAAGTTTTGAACCATTCCTGTGACACTAGTTATAAATTCCGATGCTTCACTTCAGCTTTATTGTATCCCTCTGACCTTCTTATTGACGATGAAACACAGAAATTGCATCGGAAATAAATACAAAAGGCACAATGCCGACTCAAGTACAAGAAGGCTGGCTCTTCATACTGTCTACGTTTTGAACCTTTCCTGTGAGACCCGTTTTAGATTCCAATGCTTCACTACAGGTTTACTGTATCCCATGGACCTTCTTATTGACCATGAAACACTGAAATTGCATCGGAATTTAATATACAAATGGCACAATGCCTACTTAAGTACAAGAAAACTGACACTTCTTACTGTCTATGTTTTGAACCATTCCTGTGACACTAGTTATAGATTCCGATGCTTCACTTCAGGTTTACTGTACCCTCTGACGCTCTTATTGACGATGAAACGCAGAAATTGCATCTGAATGAAATACAAAAGGGACAATGCCAACATAAGAACAAGAAAAGTGACTCTTCTTACTGCCTATGTTTTTACCCTTACTGTGACACTACTTATAGATTCCGATGCTTGACTTCAGGTTTACTGTATCCCTCTGACCTTAAACTGACGATGAAACACAGAAAATGCATCGGAATTAAATACAAAAGGCTCAATGCCGACTCAAGTACAAGAAGACTGGCTCTTCTTACTGTCTATGTTTTGAAAAATACCTGTGACACTAGTTATGGATTCGAATGCTCGACTTCAGGTTCACTGCCTCCCTCTGAACTACTTATTGGCGGTGAAACACAGATATTGCATCGGAATTAATTACAAAAGGCACAATGCCGACTTAAGTAGAAGAAAACTGACTCTTCGTACTGTCTATGTCTTGAACCATTCCTGTGACACTAGTTATAGATTCCGATGCTTCATTTCAGGTATTACTTTATCCCTCTGACCTTCTTATAGACGATGAAACACATAAATTTCATCGGAATGAAATACAAAAGGCACAATGCCGACTTAAGTACAAGAAAACTGACTCTTCTTACTGTCTATATTTTGAACCACTCCTGTGACACTAGTTATAGTTTCCGATGCTTCACTATAGGTTTACTGTATCCCTCGGACCTTCTTATTGAAGATGAAACATAGAAATTACATCGGAAATTAATACAAAAGGCACAATCCCGACTTAAGTACAAGAAGATTGACTCTTCTTACTGTCTATGTTTTGAACCATTCCTGTGACACTAGTTGTAGATTCCGATGCTTCACTTTAGGTTTACTGTATCACTCGGACCTCCTTATTGACGATGAAACTCAGAAATTGCATCGGAATTAAATACAAAAGGCACAATGACGACATAAGTACAAGAAAACTGACTCTTCTTACTGTCTATGTTTTGAACCATTCCTGTGACACTAGTTATAGATTCCGATGCTGCACTTCACGTTTAATGTATCAGTCTGACCTTCTTATTGACGATGAAACACAGAAATTGCATCGGAATTAAATCCAAAAGGCTCAATGCCGACTTTAGTACAAGAAGACTGACTCTTCTTACTGTCTATGCTTTGAACCATTATTGTGACACTAGTTATAGATTCCGATTCTTCACTTCAGGTGTACTGTATCCCGCTGACCTTCTTATTGACGATGAAACACAGAAATTGCATCTGAATTAAATACAAAAGGCACAATGCCAACTCAAGTACAAGAAAACTGTCTCTTCTTACTGTCTATGATTTAAACCATTCCTGTGACACTAATTATTTATTCCGATGCTTCAATTCAGTTTTACTGTATGCCTATGACCTTCTTATTGACGATGAAACACAAAAATGGCTTCGGAATTAAATACAAAAGGCACAATGCCGTCTTAAGTACAAGAAAACTTACTCTTCTTACTGTCTGTGTTTTGAACCATTCCTGTGACACTAGTTATAGATTCCGATGCTTCACCTCAGGTTTTCTGTATCCCTCTGACCTTCTTATTGACGATGAAACGCAGAAATTTCATCGGAATTAAATATAAAAGACACAATGCCCACTTAAGTACAAGAAAACTGACTCTTCTTACTGTCTATGTTTTGAACCATTCCTGTGACACTAGTTATAGATTCCGATGCTTCACTTCCAGTTTACTGTATCCCTCTGACCTTCTTATTGACGATGAATCACAGAAATTGCTTCGGAATTAAATACAAAAGGCACAATGCCGACTTAAGTACAAGGAAAAACTGACTCTTCTTACTGTCTATGTTTTAACCATTCCTGTGAAACTAGTTATAGATTCCGATGCTTCACTTCAGGTTTACTGTATCCCTCTGTCCTTCTTATTGACGAGGAAACACAGAGATTGCATCGGAATTAAATACAAATGGCACAATGCAGACTTAAGTACAAGAAAACTGACTCTTCTTACTGTCTATGTTTTGAACCATTCATGTGACATAGTTATAAATTCCGATGCTTCACTTCAGGTTTTCTGTATCCCTCTGACCTTTTTATTGACGAAGAAACACAGAAATTTCAACGGAATTAAATACAAAGGGCACAATTCCGACTTAAGTACAAGAAAACTGACTCTTGTTACTCTCTATGTTTTGAACCATTCCTGTGACACTAGTTATAGATTCCGATGCTTCACTTCAGGTTTACCGTATCCCTCTGACCTTTTTATTGACGATGAAACGCAGAAATTGCATCGGAATTAAATAGAAAAACCACAATGCCGACTTAAGTACACGAAAATTGACTCTTCTTACTGTGTATGTTTTTGAACCACTCCTGTGACACTAGTTATAGATTCCGATGCATCACCTCAGGTTTACTGTATCCGTCTGACCTTCGTATTCACTATGAAACACAGAAATTGCAACGGAATCAAATACAAAAGGCACAATGTCGACATAAGTACAGGAAATCTGACTCTTCTTACTGTCTATGTTTGAACCATTCCTGTGACACTAGTTATAGATTTCGATGCTTCACTTCAGGTTTACTGTATCCCTCTGACCTTCTTATTGACGATGAAACACAGAAATTGCATCGGAATTAAATACAAAAAGCACAATGCCGACATAAGTACAAGAAAACTGACTCTTCTTGATGTCTAAGTTTTGAACCATTCCTGTGACACTAGTTATAGATTCCGATGCTTCACTTCAGGTTTACTTTATCCCTCTGACCTTCTTATAGACGATGAAACACATAAATTTCATCGGAATGAAATACAAAAGGCACAATGCCGACTTAAGTACATGAAAACTGACTCTTCTTACTGTCTATATATTGAACCACTCCTGTGACACTAGTTATAGTTTCCGATGCTTCACTTCAGGTTTACTGTATCCCTCGGACCTTCTTATTGAAGATGAAACATAGAAATTGCATCGGAAATTAATACAAAAGGCACAATGCCGACTTAAGTACAAGAAGACTGACACTTCTTACTGTCTATGTTTTGAACCATTCCTGTGACACTAGTTGTAGATTCCGATGCTTCACTTTAGGTTTACTGTATCACTCGGACCTCCTTATTGACGACGAAACTCAGAAATTGCATCGGAATTAAATCCAAAAGGCACAATGCCGACATAAGTACAAGAAAACTGACTCTTCTTACTGTCTATGTTTTGAACCATTCCTGTGACACTAGTTATAGATTCCGATGCTTCACTTCACGTTTAATGTATCAGTCTGACCTTCTTATTGACGAGGATACACAGAAATTGCATCGGAATTAAATCCAAAAGGCTTAATGCCGACTTTAGTACAAGAAGACTGACTCTTCTTACTGTCTATGCTTTGAACCATTATTGTGACACTAGTTATAGATTCCGATACTTCACTTCAGGTGTACTGTATAACGCTGACCTTCTTATTGACGATAAAACACAGAAATTGCATCGGAATTAAATACTAAAGGCACAATGCCGACAGAAATACAAGAAGACTAGCTCTTCTTACTGTCTATGTTATGAACCTTTCCTGTGACACCGGTTTTAGATTCCGATGCTTCACTTCAGGTTTACTGTATCCCTTGGACCTTATTATTGACGACGAAACACAGAAATTGCATCGGAATTAAATACAAAAGGCACAATGCCGACTTATGTACAAGAAAACTGACTCTTCTTACTTTCTATGTTTGGAACCATTCCTGTGACACTAGTTATAGATTCCGATGATTCACTTCAGGTTAACTGTATCCCTCTAACCTTCTTGTTGACGATGAGACACAGAAATTTCATCGGAATTAAATACAAAAGACCCAATGCCCACTTAAGTACAAGAAAACTGACTCTTCTTACTGACTATGTTTTGAACCATTCCTGTGAGACTAGTTATATATTCCGATGCTTCACTTAAAGCTTACTGTATCCCTCTGACCTTCTTATTGACGATGAAACACAGAAATTGCATCGGAATTAAATACAAAAGGCTCAATGCCAACTTTAGTACAAGAAGTCTGACTCTTCTTACTGTCTATGCTTTGAACCATTATTGTGACACTAGTTATAGATTCCGATTCTTCACTTCAGGTGTACTGTATCCCGCTGACCTTCTTATTGACGATGAAACACAGAAATTGCATCCGAATTAAATACAAAAGGCACAATGCCAACTCAAGTACAAGAAGACTGTCTCTTCTTACTGTCTATGATTTAAACCATTCCTGTGACACTAATTATAGATTCCGATGCTTCAATTCAGTTTTACTGGTTGCCTATGACCTTCTTATTGACGATGAAACACAAAAATTGCTTCGGAATTAAATACAAAAGGCACAATGCCGTCTTAAGTGCAAGGAAACTTACTCTTCTTACTGTCTGTGTTTTGAACCATTCCTGTGACACTAGTTATAGATTCCGATGCTTCACCTCATGTTTTCTGTATCCCTCTGACCTTCTTATTGACGATGAAACGCAGAAATTTCATCGGAATTAAATATAAAAGACACAATGCCCACTTAAGTACAAGAAAACTGACACTTCTTACTGTCTATGTTTTGAACCATTCCTGTGACACTAGTTATAGATTCCGATGCTTCACTTCCGGTTTACTGTATCCCTCTGACCTTCTTATTGACGATGAATCACAGAAATTGCTTCGGAATTAAATACAAAAGGCACAATGCCGACTTAAGTACAAGGAAAAACTGACTATTCTTACTGTCTACGTTTTAACCATTCCTGTCAAACTAGTTATAGATTCCGATGCTTCACTTCAGGTTTACTGTATCCCTCTGTCCTTCTTATTGACGAGGAAACACAGAGATTGCATCGGAATTAAATACAAATGGCACAATGCAGACTTAAGTACAAGAAAACTGACTCTTCTTACTGTCTATGTTTTGAACCATGCACGTGAAATAGTTATAAATTCCGATGCTTCACTTCAAGTTTTCTGTATCCCTCTGACCTTTTTATTGACGATGAAACACAGAAATTTCAACGGAATTTAATACAAAATGCACAATTCCGACTTAAGTACAAGAAAACTGACTCTTGTCACTGTCTATGTTTTGAACCATTCCTGTGACACTAGTTATAGATTCCGATGCTTCACTTCAGGTTTTCCGTATCCCTCTGACCTTTTTATTGACGATGAAACGCAGAAATTGCATCGGAATTAAATAGAAAAGGCACAATGCCGACTTAAGTACACGAAAATTGACTCTACTTACTGTCTGTGTTTTGAACCACTCCTGTGACACTAGTTATAGATTCCGATGCATCACCTCAGGTTTACTGTATCCGTCTGACCTTCGTATTCACTATGAAACACAGAAATTGCAACGGAATCAAATACTAAAGGCACAATGTCGACATAAGTACAAGAAATCTGACTCTTCTTACTGTCTATGTTTGAACCATTCCTGTGACACTAGTTATAGATTTCGATGCTTCACTTCAGGTTTACTGTATCCCTCTGACCTTCTTATTGACGATGAAACACAGAAATTGCATCGGAATTAAATACAAAAAGCACAATGCCGACATAAGTACAAGAAAACGGACTCTTCTTGGTGTCTAAGTTTTGAACCATTCCTGTGACACTGGTTATAGATTCCGATGCTTCACTTCAGGTTTACTGTATCCCTCTGACCTTCTTATTGACGATGAAACACAGAAATTGCATCGGAATTATATACAAAAGGCACAATGCCGACTTAAGTACAAGAAAACTGACTCTCCTTACTGTCTATGTTTGGAACCATTCCTGTGACACTAGTTATAGATTCCGATGCTTCACTTCAGTTTTACTGTATCCCTCTGACCTTATATTGACGATGAAACACAGAAATTGCATCGGAATTAGATACAAAATGCACAATGCCTACTTTCGTACTAGAAAACTGACTCTTCTTACTGTCTATGTTATGAACCATTCCTGTGACACTAGTTATAGATTGCGATGCTTCACGTCAGGTTTACTGTACCCTCTGACGATCTTATTGACGATGAAACATAGAAATTGAATCGGAATTAAATATAAATGGGACAATGCCAACATAAGTACAAAAAAACTGACTCTTCTTACCGTCTATGATTTGAACCATTCATGTGAAACTAGTTATAGATTCCGATGCTTCACTTCAGGTTTAATGAATCCCTTGGACCTTCTTATTGACGACGAAACACAGAATTTGCATCGGAATTAAATTCAAAAGGCACAATGCCGACTTAAGTACAAGAAAACTGTAACTTCTTACTGTCCATGTTTTGAACCATTCCTGTGACGCTAGTTATAGATTCCGATGCTTCACTTCAGCTTTACTGTAGCCCTCTGACCTTATTTACGATAAAACACAGAAATTGCATCGGAATTAAATACAAAAGGCACAATTCCGACTCAAGTACAAGAAGACTGGCTCTTCTTACTGTCCATGTTTTGAATCATTCCTGTGACACTAGTTATAGATTCCGATGCTTCACTTCAGGTTTACTGTATCCCTCTGACCTCCTTATTTTAGATGAAACACAGAAATTGCATCGGAATTAAATACAAAAGGCACAATGCCGACTCAATTACAAGAAGTCTGGCTATTAGTACTGTCTATGTTTTGAAGCATTCCTGTCACACTAGTTATGGATTCGGATGCTCGACTTCAGGTTCGCTGCCTCCCTCTGAACTTCTTATTGGCGGTGAAACACAGTAATTGCATCGGAATTAAATACAAAAGGTACAATGCCGACTTCAGTATAAGAAAACTGACTCTTCTTACTGTCCATGTTTTGAACCATTCCTGTGACACTAGTTATAGATTCCGATGCTTCACTTCACGTTTAATGTATCAGTCTGACCTTTTTATTGACGATGAAACACAGAAATTGCTTCGTAATTATATACAAAAGGGACAATGCCTACTTAAGTACAAGAAAACTGGCTCTTCTTACTGTCTATGTTTTGAACCATTCCTGTGACACTAGTTATAGATTCTGATGCTTCACTTTAGGTGTACTGTGTCCCTCTGACCTTCTTATTGACGATGAAACACAGAAATTGCATCGGAATTAAATACAAAAGGCACAATGCCACTTAAGTACAAGATAACTGACTCTTCTTACTGTCTATGTTTTGAACAATTACTGTGCCACTAGTTATAGATTGCGATGCTTCACATCAGGTTTATTGTATCCCTCTGACCTTCTTATTGACGATGAAACACAGATATTGCATCGGAATTAAATACAAAATGCACAATGCCGTCTTAAGTACAAGAAAACTGACTCTTCTTACTGTCTATGTTTTGAACCATTCCTGTGACACTAGTTAAAGATTCCGATGCTTCACTTCCGGTTTACTGCATCCCTCTGAGCTTCTTGTTGACGATGAAACACAGAAATTTCATCGGAATTAAATACAAAAGACACAATGCCCACATAAGAACAAGAAAACTGACTCTTCTTACTGTCTATGTTTGGAACCATTCCTGTGACACTAGTTATATATTACGATGGTTCACTTCAAGCTTACTGTATCCCTCTGACCTTCTTATTGACGATGAAACACAGAAATTGCATCGGAATTAAATCCAAAAGGCTCAATGCCGACTTTAGTACAAGAAGACTGACTCTTCTTACTGTCTATGCTTTGAACCATTATTGTGACACTAGTTATAGATTCCGATACTTCACTTCAGGTGTACTGTATCCCGCTGACCTTCTTATTGACGATGAAACACAGAAATTGCATCGGAATTAAATACTAAAGGCACAATGCCGACAGAAATACAAGAAGACTGGCTCTTCTTACTGTCTATGTTGTGAACCTTTCCTGTGACACCGGTTTTAGATTCCGATGCTTCACTTCAGGTTTACTGTATCCCTTGGACCTTATTATTGACGACGAAACACAGAAATTGCATCGGAATTAAATACAAAAGGCACAATGCCACTTATGTACAAGAAAAGTGACTCTTCTTACTTTCTATGTTTGGAACCATTCCTGTGACACTAGTTATAGATTCCGATGCTTCACTTCAGGTTTACTGTATCCCCCTAACCTTCTTGTTGACGATGAAACACAGAAATTTCATCGGAATTAAATACAAAAGACACAATGCCCACTTAAGTACAAGAAAACTGATTCTTCTTACTGTCTATGTTTTGAACCATTCCTGTGACACTAGTTATATATTCCGATGCTTCACTTCAAGCTTACTGTATCCCTCTGACCTTCTTATTGACGATGAAACACAGAAATTGCATCGGAATTAAATACAAAAGGCTCAATGCCAACTTTAGTACAAGAAGACTGACTCTTCTTACTGTCTATGCTTTGAACCATTATTGTGACACTAGTTATAGATTCCGATTCTTCACTTCAGGTGTACTGTATCCCGCTGACCTTCTTATTGACGATGAAACACAGAAATTGCATCTGAACTAAATACAAAAGGCACAATGCCGACTCAAGTACAAGAAGACTGTCTCTTCTTACTGTCTATGATTTAAACCATTCCTGTGACACTAATTATAGATTCCGATGCTTCAATTCAGTTTTACTGTATGCCTATGACCTTCTTATTGACGATGAAACACAAAAATTGCTTCGGAATTAAATACAAAAGGCACAATGCCGTCTTAAGTACAAGAAAACTTACTCTTCTTACTGTCTGTGTTTTGAACCATTGCTGTGACACTAGTTATAGATTCCGATGCTTCACCTCAGGATTTCTGTAACCCTCTGACCTTCTTATTGACGATGAAACGCAGGAATTTCATCGGAATTGAATATAAAAGACACAATGCCCACTTAAGTACAAGAAAACTGACTCTTCTTACTGTCTATGTTTTGAACCATTCCTGTGACACTAGTTATAGATTCCGATGCTTCACTTCCGGTTTTCTGTATCCCTCTGACCTTCTTATTGACGATGAATCACAGAAATTGCTTCGGAATTAAATACAAAGGGCACAATGCCGACTTAAGTACAAGGAAAAACTGACTCTTCTTACTGTCTATGTTTTAACCATTCCTGTGAAACTAGTTATAGATTCCGATGCTTCACTTCAGGTTTACTGTATCTCTCTGTCCTTCTTATTGACGAGGAAACACAGAGATTGCATCGGAATTAAATACAAAAAGCACAATGCAGACTTAAGTACAAGAAAACTGACTCTTCTTACAGTCTATGTTTTGAACCATTCATGTGACATAGTTATAAATTCCGATGCTTCACTTCAGGCTTTCTGTATCCCTCTGACCTTCTTATTGACGTTGAAACACAGAAATTTCAACGGAATTAAATACAAAGGGCACAATTCCGACTTAAGTACAAGAAAACTGACTCTTGTTACTGTCTATGTTTTGAACCATTCCTGTGACACTAGTTATAGATTCCGATGCTTCACTTCAGGTTTACCGTATCCCTCTGACCTTTTTATTGACGATGAAACGCAGAAATTGCATCGGAATTAAATAGAAAAGGCACAATGCCGACTTAAGTACACGAAAATTGACTCTTCTTACTGTCTATGTTTTGAACCACTCCTGTGACGCTAGTTATAGATTCCGATGCATCACCTCAGGTTTACTGTATCTGTCTGACCTTCGTATTCACTATGAAACACAGAAATTGCAACGGAATCAAATACAAAAGGCACAATGTCGACATAAGTACAAGAAATCTGACTCTTCTTACTGTCTATGTTTGAACCATTCCTGTGACACTACTTATAGATTTCGATGCTTCACTTCAGGTTTACTGTATCCCTCTGACCTTCTTATTGACGATGAAACACAGAAATTGCATCGGAATTAAATACAAAAAGCACAATGCCGACATAAGTACAAGAAAACTGACTCTTCTTGGTGTCTAAGATTTGAACCATTCCTGTGACACGAGTTATAGATTCCGATGCTTCACTTCAGTTTTACTGTATCCCTCTGACCTTCTTATTGACGATGAAACACAGAAATTGCATCGGAATTATATACAAAAGGCAAAATGCCGACTTAAGTACAAGAAAACTGACACTTCTTACTGTCTATGTTTGGAACCATTCCTGTGACACTAGTTATAGATTCCGATGCTTCACTTCAGGTTTACTGTATCCCTCTGACCTTATATTGGAGATGAAACACAGAAATTGCATCGGAATTAGCTACAAAAGGCACAATGCCTGCTTAAGTACTAGAAAACTGACTCTTCTTACTGTCTATGTTTTGAACCATTCCTGTGACACTAGTTATAGATTCCGATGCTTCACGTCAGGTTTACTGTACCCTCTGACGATCTTATTGACGATGAAACACAGAAATTAAATCGGAATTAAATATAAATGGGACAATGCCAACATAAGTACAAGAAAACTGACTCTTCTTACTGTCTATGATTTGAACCATTCATGTGAAACTATTTATAGATTCCGATGCTTCACTTCAGGTTTAATGTATCCCTTGGACCTTCTTATTGACGACGAAACACAGAATTTGCATCGGAATTAAATTCAAAAGGCACAATGCCGACTTAAGTACAAGAAAACTGAACCTTCTTACTGTCCATGTTTTGAACCATTCCTGTGACACTAGTTATAGATTCCGATGCTTCACTTCAGGTTTACTGTATCCCTCTGACCTTATATTGACGATGAAACACAGAATTTGTATCGGAATTAAATACAAAAGGCACAATTCCGACTCAAGTACAAGAAGACTGGCTCTTCTTAATGTCTATGTTTTGAACGCATTTCTGAAGAAGAGAAATTTGTTAACATCCAGTATTGATTTAAGTGTCAGGAAGTCATTTCTGAAAGTATTTGTATGGAGTGTAGCCATGTATGGAAGTGAAACATGGACGATAAATAAATTGGACAAGAAGAGAATAGAAGCTTTCGAAATGTGGTGCTACAGAAGAATGCTGAAGATTAGATGGGTAGATCACATAACTAATGAGGAAGTATTGAATAGGATTGGGGAGAAGAGAAGTTTGTGGCACAACTTGACCAGAAGAAGGGATCGGTTGGTAGGACATGTTCTGAGGCATCAAGGGATCACCAATTTAGTATTGGAGGGCAGCGTGGAGGGTAAAAATCGTAGGGGGAGACCAAGAGATGACTACACTAAGCAGATTCAGAAGGATGTAGGTTGCACTAGGTACTGGGAGATGAAAAAGCTTGCACAGGATAGAGTAGCATGGAGAGCTGCATCAAACCAGTCTCAGGACTGAAGACCACAACAACAACAACAATGTTTTGAACCATTCCTGTGACACTAGTTATAGATTCCGAAGCTTCACTTCAGGTTTACTGTATCCCTCTGACCTCCTTATTGTAGATAAAACACAGAAATTGCATCGGAATTAAATACAAAAGGCACAATGCCGACTCAATTACAAGAAGTCTGGCTCTTAGTACTGTCTATGTTTTGAAGCATTCCTGTCACACTAGTTATGGATTCGGATGCTCGACTTCAGGTTCACTGCCTCCCTCTGAACTTCTTATTGGCGGTGAAACACAGTAATTGGATCGGAATTAAATACAAAAGGTACAATGCCGACTTCAGTATAAGAAAACTGACTCTTCTTACTGTCTATGTTTTGAACCATTCCTGTGACACTAGTTATAGATTCCGATGCTTCACTTCAGGTTTATAGTATCCCTCTGACCTTCTTATAGACGATGGAACACAGATATTGCATCGGATTTAAATACAAAAGGCACAATGCCGACTTAAGTACAAGAAAACTGACTCTTCTTACTGTCTATGTTTTGAACCATTCCTGTGACACTAGTTATAGATCCGATGCTTCACTTAAGTTTTACTGTATCCCTCTGACCTTCTTATTGACGATGAAACACAGAAATTGCATCGGAATTAAATACAAAAGGCACAATGCCGACTTAAGTACAAGAAAACTGACTCTTCTTACTGTCTATGTTTTCAACCATTCCTGTGACACTAGTTATAGATTCCGATGCTTCACTTAAGGTTTACTGTATCCCTCTGACCTTCTTATTGACGATGAGACACAGATATTGCATCGGAATTAAGTACAAAAGGCACAATGCCGACTTAAGTACAAGAAAACTGACTCTTCTTACTGTCTATGTTTTGAATCACTCCTGTGACACTAGTTATAGTTTCGGATGCTTCACTTCAGGTTTACTGTATCCCTCGGACCTTCTTATTGAAGATGAAACATAGAAATTGCATCGGAATTAAATACAAAAGGCACAATGCTGACTTAAGTACAAGAAAACTGACTCTTGTTACTGTCTATGTTTTGAACCATTCATGTGACATAGTTATAAATTCCGATGCTTCACTTCAGGTTTTCTGTATCCCTCTGACCTTCTTATTGACGATGAAACACAGAAATTTCAACGGAATTAAATACAAAGGGCACAATTCCGACTTAAGTTCAAGAAAACTGACTCTTGTTACTGTCTATGTTTTGAACCATTCCTGTGACACTAGTTATTGATTCCGATGCTTCACTTCAGGTTTACCGTATCCCTCTGACCTTTTTATTGACGATGAAACGCAGAAATTGCATCGGAATTAAATAGAAAAGGCACAATGCCGACTTAAGTACACGAAAATTGACTCTTCTTACTGTCTATGTTTTGGACCACTCCTGTGACACTAGTTATAGATTCCGATGCAACACCTCAGGTTTACTGTATCCGTCTGACCTTCGTATTCACTATGAAACACAGAAATTGCAACGGAATCAAATACAAAAGGCACAATGTCGACATAAGTACAAGAAATCTGACTCTTCTTACTGTCTATGTTTGAACCATTCCTGTGACACTAGTTACAGATTTCGATGCTTCACTTCAGGTTTACTGTATCCCTCTGACCTTCTTATTGACGATGAAACACAGAAATTGCATCGGAATTAAATACAAAAAGCACAATGCCGACATAAGTACAAGAAAACTGACTCTTCTTGGTGTCTAACATTTGAACCATTCCTGTGACACTAGTTATAGATTCCGATGCTTCACTTCAGGTTTACTGTATCCCTCTGACCTTCTTATTGACGATGAAACACAGAAATTGCATCGGAATTATATACAAAAGGCACAATGCCGACTTAAGTACAAGAAAACTGAATCTTCTTACTGTCTATGTTTTGAACCATTCCTGTGACACTAGTTATAGATTCCGATGCTTCACCTCAGGTTTACTGTATCCCTCTGACCTTCTTGTTGACGATGAAACACAGAAATTTCATCGGAATTAAATACAAAAGACACAATGCCCACATAAGAACAAGAAAACTGACCTTCTTACTGTCTATGTTTGGAACCATTCCTGTGACACTAGTTATATATTACGATGGTTCACTTCAAGCTTACTGTATCCCTCTGACCTTCTTTTTGACGATGAAACACAGAAATTGCATCGGAATTAAATCCAAAAGGCTCAATGCCGACTTTAGTACAAGAAGACTGACTCTTCTTACTGTCTATGCTTTGAACCATTATTGTGACACTAGTTATAGATTCCGATACTTCACTTCAGGTGTACTGTATCCCGCTGACCATCTTATTGACGATGAAACACAGAAATTGCATCGGAATTAAATACTAAAGGCACAATGCCGACAGAAATACAAGAAGACTGGCCCTTCTTACTGTCTATGTTGTGAACCTTTCCTGTGACACCGGTTTTAGATTCCGATGCTTCACCTCAGGTTTTCTGTATCCCTCTGACCTTCTTATTGACGATGAAACGCAGGAATTTCATCGGAATTAAATATAAAAGACACAATGCCCACTTAAGTACAAGAAAACTGACTCTTCTTACTGTCTATGTTTTGAACCATTCCTGTGACACTAGTTATAGATTCCGATGCTTCACTTCCGGTTTACTGTATCCCTCTGACCTTCTTATTGACGATGAATCACAGAAATTGCTTCGGAATTAAATACAAAGGGCACAATGCCGACTTAAGTACAAGGAAAAACTGACTCTTCTTACTGTCTATGTTTTAACCATTCCTGTGAAACTAGTTATAGATTCCGATGCTTCACTTCAGGTTTACTGTATCTCTCTGTCCTTCTTATTGACGACGAAACACAGAGATTGCATCGGAATTAAATACAAAAAGCACAATGCAGACTTAAGTACAAGAAAACTGACTCTTCTTACAGTCTTTGTTTTGAACCATTCATGTGACATAGTTATAAATTCCGATGCTTCACTTCAGGCTTTCTGTATCCCTCTGACCTTCTTATTGACGTTGAAACACAGAAATTTCAACGGAATTAAATACAAAGGGCACAATTCCGACTTAAGTACAAGAAAACTGACTCTTGTTACTGTCTATGTTTTGAACCATTCCTGTGACACTAGTTATAGATTCCGATGCTTCACTTCAGGTTTACCGTATCCCTCTGACCTTTTTATTGACGATGAAACGCAGAAATTGCATCGGAATTAAATAGAAAAGGCACAATGCCGACTTAAGTACACGAAAATTGACTCTTCTTACTGTCTATGTTTTGAACCACTCCTGTGACGCTAGTTATAGATTCCGATGCATCACCTCAGGTTTACTGTATCTGTCTGACCTTCGTATTCACTATGAAACACAGAAATTGCAACGGAATCAAATACAAAAGGCACAATGTCGACATAAGTACAAGAAATCTGACTCTTCTTACTGTCTATGTTTGAACCATTCCTGTGACACTACTTATAGATTTCGATGCTTCACTTCAGGTTTACTGTATCCCTCTGACCTTCTTATTGACGATGAAACACAGAAATTGCATCGGAATTAAATACAAAAAGCACAATGCCGACATAAGTACAAGAAAACTGACGCTTCTTGGTGTCTAAGATTTGAACCATTCCTGTGACACGAGTTATAGATTCCGATGCTTCACTTCAGGTTTACTGTATCCCTCTGACCTTCTTATTGACGATGAAACACAGAAATTGCATCGGAATTATATACAAAAGGCAAAATGCCGACTTAAGTACAAGAAAACTGACTCTTCTTACTGTCTATGTTTGGAACCATTCCTGTGACACTAGTTATAGATTCCGATGCTTCACTTCAGGTTTACTGTATCCCTCTGACCTTATATTGGAGATGAAACACAGAAATTGCATCGGAATTAGCTACAAAAGGCACAATGCCTGCTTAAGTACTAGAAAACTGACTCTTCTTACTGTCTATGTTTTGAACCATTCCTGTGACACTAGTTATAGATTCCGATGCTTCACGTCAGGTTTACTGTACCCTCTGACGATCTTATTGACGATGAAACACAGAAATTAAATCGGAATTAAATATAAATGGGACAATGCCAACATAAGTACAAGAAAACTGACTCTTCTTACTGTCTATGATTTGAACCATTCATGTGAAACTAGTTATAGATTCCGATGCTTCACTTCAGGTTTAATGTATCCCTTGGACCTTCTTATTGACGACGAAACACAGAATTTGCATCGGAATTAAATTCAAAAGGCACAATGCCGACTTAAGTACAAGAAAACTGAACCTTCTTACTGTCCATGTTTTGAACCATTCCTGTGACACTAGTTATAGATTCCGATGCTTCACTTCAGGTTTACTGTATCCCTCTGACCTTATATTGACGATGAAACACAGAATTTGTATCGGAATTAAATACAAAAGGCACAATTCCGACTCAAGTACAAGAAGACTGGCTCTTCTTACTGTCTATGTTTTGAACACGTTTCTGAAGAAGAGAAATTTGTTAACATCCAGTATTGATTGAAGTGTCAGGAAGTCATTTCTGAAAGTATTTGTATGGAGTGTAGCCATGTATGGAAGTGAAACATGGACGATAAATAAATTGGACAAGAAGAGAATAGAAGCTTTCGAAATGTGGTGCTACAGAAGAATGCTGAAGATTAGATGGGTAGATCACATAACTAATGAGGAAGTATTGAATAGGATTGGGGAGAAGAGAAGTTTGTGGCACAACTTGACCAGAAGAAGGGATCGGTTGGTAGGACATGTTCTGAGGCATCAAGGGATCACCAATTTAGTATTGGAGGGCAGCGTGGAGGGTAAAAATCGTAGGGGGAGACCAAGAGATGACTACACTAAGCAGATTCAGAAGGATGTAGGTTGCACTAGGTACTGGGAGATGAAAAAGCTTGCACAGGATAGAGTAGCATGGAGAGCTGCATCAAACCAGTCTCAGGACTGAAGACCACAACAACAACAACAATGTTTTGAACCATTCCTGTGACACTAGTTATAGATTCCGAAGCTTCACTTCAGGTTTACTGTATCCCTCTGACCTCCTTATTGTAGATAAAACACAGAAATTGCATCGGAATTAAATACAAAAGGCACAATGCCGACTCAATTACAAGAAGTCTGGCTCTTAGTACTGTCTATGTTTTGAAGCATTCCTGTCACACTAGTTATGGATTCGGATGCTCGACTTCAGGTTCACTGCCTCCCTCTGAACTTCTTATTGGCGGTGAAACACAGTAATTGGATCGGAATTAAATACAAAAGGTACAATGCCGACTTCAGTATAAGAAAACTGACTCTTCTTACTGTCTATGTTTTGAACCATTCCTGTGACACTAGTTATAGATTCCGATGCTTCACTTCAGGTTTATAGTATCCCTCTGACCTTCTTATAGACGATGGAACACAGATATTGCATCGGATTTAAATACAAAAGGCACAATGCCGACCTAAGTACAAGAAAACTGACTCTTCTTACTGTCTATGTTTTGAACCATTCCTGTGACACTAGTTATAGATCCGATGCTTCACTTAAGTTTTACTGTATCCCTCTGACCTTCATATTGACGATGAAACACAGAAATTGCATCGGAATTAAATACAAAAGGCACAATGCCGACTGAAGTACAAGAAAACTGACTCTTCTTACTGTCTATGTTTTCAACCATTCCTGTGACACTAGTTATAGATTCCGATGCTTCACTTAAGGTTTACTGTATCCCTCTGACCTTCTTATTGACGATGAGACACAGATATTGCATCGGAATTAAGTACTAAAGGCACAATGCCGACTTAAGTACAAGAAAACTGACTCTTCTTACTGTCTATGTTTTGAATCACTCCTGTGACACTAGTTATAGTTTCGGATGCTTCACTTCAGGTTTACTGTATCCCTCGGACCTTCTTATTGAAGATGAAACATAGAAATTGCATCGGAATTAAATACAAAAGGCACAATGCTGACTTAAGTACAAGAAAACTGACTCTTCTTACTGTCTATGTTTTGAACCATTCATGTGACATAGTTATAAATTCCGATGCTTCACTTCAGGTTTTCTGTATCCCTCTGACCTTCTTATTGACGATGAAACACAGAAATTTCAACGGAATTAAATACAAAGGGCACAATTCCGACTTAAGTTCAAGAAAACTGACTCTTGTTACTGTCTATGTTTTGAACCATTCCTGTGACACTAGTTATTGATTCCGATGCTTCACTTTAGGTTTACCGTATCCCTCTGACCTTTTTATTGACGATGAAACGCAGAAATTGCATCGGAATTAAATAGAAAAGGCACAATGCCGACTTAAGTACACGAAAATTGACACTTCTTACTGTCTATGTTTTGAACCACTCCTGTGACACTAGTTATAGATTCCGATGCATCACCTCAGGTTTACTGTATCCGTCTGACCTTCGTATTCACTATGAAACACAGAAATTGCAACGGAATCAAATACAAAAGGCACAATGTCGACATAAGTACAAGAAATCTGACTCTTCTTACTGTCTATGTTTGAACCATTCCTGTGACACTAGTTACAGATTTCGATGCTTCACTTCAGGTTTACTGTATCCCTCTGACCTTCTTATTGACGATGAAACGCAGAAATTGCATCGGAATTAAATAGAAAAGGCACAATGCCGACTTAAGTACACGAAAATTGACTCTTCTTACTGTCTATGTTTTGAACCACTCCTGTGACACTAGTTATAGATTCCGATGCATCACCTCAGGTTTACTGTATCCGTCTGACCTTCGTATTCACTATGAAACACGGAAATTGCAACGGAATCAAATACAAAAGGCACAATGTCGACATAAGTACAAGAAATCTGACTCTTCTTACTGTCTATGTTTGAACCATTCCTGTGACACTAGTTACAGATTTCGATGCTTCACTTCAGGTTTACTGTATCCCTCTGACATTCGTATTGACGATGAAACACAGAAATTGCATCGGAATTAAATACAAAAAGCACAATGCCGACATAAGTACAAGAAAACTGACTCTTCTTGGTGTCTAACATTTGAACCATTCCGGTGACACTAGTTATAGATTCCGATGCTTCACTTCAGCTTTACTGTAGCCCTCTGACCTTCTTATTTACGATGAAACAGAGAAATTGCATCGGAATTAAATACAAAAGGCACAATTCCGACTCAAGTACAAGAAGACTGGCTCTTCTTACTGTCTATGATTTGAACCATTCCTGTGACACTAGTTATAGATTCCGATGCTTCACTTCAGGTTTAGTGTATCCCTCTGACCTCCTTATTGTAGATGAAACACAGAAATTGCATCGGAATTAAATACAAAAGGCACAATGCCGACTCAATTACAAGAAGTCTGGCTCTTAGTACTGTCTATGTTTTGAAGCATTCCTGTCACACTAGTTATGGATTCGGATGCTCGACTTCAGGTTCACTGCCTCCCTCTGAACTTCTTATTGGCGGTGAAACACAGTAATTGCCACGGAATTAAATACAAAAGGTACAATGCCGACTTCAGTATAAGAAAACTGACTCTACTTACTGTCTATGTTTTGAACCATTCCTGTGACACTAGTTATAGATTCCGATGCTTCACTTGAGGTTTATAGTATCCCTCTGACCTTCTTATAGACGATGGAACACAGATATTGCATCGGATTTAAATACAGAAGGCACAATGCCGACTTAAGTACAAGAAAACTGACTCTTCTTACTGTCTATGTTTTGAACCATTCCTGTGACACTAGTTATAGATCCGATGCTTCACTTAAGTTTTACTGTATCCCTCTGACCTTCTTATTGACGATGAAACACAGAAATTGCATCGGAATTAAATACAAAAGGCACAATGCCGACTTAAGTACAAGAAAACTGACTCTTCTTACTGTCTATGTTTTGAACCATTCCTGTGACACTAGTTATAGATTCCGATGCTTCACTTAAGGTTTACTGTATCCCTCTGACCTTCTTATTGACGATGAGACACAGAAATTGCATCGGAATTAAATACAAAAGGCACAATGCCGACTTAAGTACAAGAAAACTTACTCTTCTTACTGTCTATGTTTTGAATCACTCCTGTGACACTAGTTATAGTTTCGGATGCTTCACTTCAGGTTTACTGTATTTCTCGGACCTTCTTATTGAAGATGAAACATAGAAATTGCACCGGAATTTAATACAAAAGGCACAATGCCGACTTAAGTAAAAGAAGACCGACTCTACTTACTGTCTATGTTCTGAACCATTCCTGTGACACTAGTTACAGATTCCGATTCTTCACTTTAGGTTTACTGTATCCCTCCGACCTCCTTATTGACGATGAAACTCAGAAATTGCATCGGAATTAAATACAAAAGGCACAATGACGACTTAAGTACAAGAAAACTGACTCTTCTTACTGTCTAAGTTTTGAACCATTCCTGTGACAGTAGTTATATATTCCGATGCTTCACTTCATGTTTACTGTATCAGTCTGACCTTCTTATTGACGATGAAACACAGAAAATGCTTCGGAATTAAATACAAAAGGCACAATGTCGTCTTAAGTACAAGAAAACTGACTCTTCTTGCTGTCTATGTCTTCAACCATTCCTGTGACACTAGTTATAGATTCCGATGCTTCACCTCAGGTTTTCTGTATCCCTCTGACCTTCTTATTGACGATGAAACGCAGAAATTTCATCAGAACTAAATACAAAAGACACAATGCCCACTTAAGTACAAGAAAACTGACCCTTCTTACTGTCTATGTTTCGAACCATTCTTGTGACACTAGTTATAGATTCCGATGCTTCACTTCCGGTTTACTGTATCCCTCTGACCTTCATATTGACGATGAAACACAGAAATAGCATCGGAATTAAATACAAAAGGCACAATGCCGACTTAAGTACAGGGAAAAACTGACTCTTCTTACTGTCTATGTTATAACCATTCCTGTGAAACTAGTTATAGATTCCGATGCTTCACTTCAGGTTTACTGTATCCCTCTGTCCTTCTTATTGACGAGGAAACACAGAGATTGCTTCGGAATTAAATACAAAAGGCACAATGCCGACTTAAGCACAAGAAAACTGA
The DNA here is from genome assembly GCF_021461395.2 of Schistocerca americana. Lineage (NCBI taxonomy): Eukaryota > Metazoa > Arthropoda > Insecta > Orthoptera > Acrididae > Schistocerca > Schistocerca americana. The sequence goes on from NW_025726093.1 coordinate 3,706,180, forward strand.
CTCTTCTTACTGTCTATGTTTTGAACCATTCATGTGACATAGTTATAAATTCCGATGCTTCACTTCAGGTTTACTATATCCCTCTGACCTTCTTATTGACGATGAAACACAGAAATTGCATCGGAATTAGATACAAAAGGCACAATGCCTACTTAAGTACTAGAAAACTGACTCTTCTTACTGTCTATGTTTTGAACCATTCCTGTGACACTAGTTATAGATTCCGATGCTTCACGTCAGGTTTACTGTACCCTCTGACGATCTTATTGACGATGAAACACAGAAATTGAATCGGAATTAAATATAAATGGGACAATGCCAACATAAGTACAAGAAAACTGACTCTTCTTACTGCCTATGATTTGAACCATTCATGTGAAACTAGTTATAGATTCCGATGCTTCACTTCAGGTTTAATGTATCCCTTGGACCTTCTTATTGACGACGAAACACAGAATTTGCATCGGAATTAAATTCAAAAGGCACAATGCCGACTTAAGTACAAGAAAACTGAACCTTCTTACTGTCCATGTTTTGAACCATTCCTGTGACACTAGTTATAGATTCCGATGCTTCACTTCAGGTTTACTGTATCCCTCTGACCTTATATTGACGATAAAACACAGAAATTGTATCGGAATTAAATACAAAAGGCTCAATGCCGACGTAAGTACAAGAAGACTGTCTCATCTTACTCTCTATGCTTTAAACCATTCCTGTGTCGCTAGTTATAGATTCCGATGCTTCACTTCAGCTTTACTGTAGCCCTCTGACCTTCTTATTTACGATGAAACAGAGAAATTGCATCGGAATTAAATACAAAAGGCACAATTCCGACTCAAGTACAAGAAGACTGGCTCTTCTTACTGTCTATGATTTGAACCATTCCTGTGACACTAGTTATAGATTCCGATGCTTCACTTCAGGTTTAGTGTATCCCTCTGACCTCCTTATTGTAGATGAAACACAGAAATTGCATCGGAATTAAATACAAAAGGCACAATGCCGACTCAATTACAAGAAGTCTGCCTCTTAGTACTGTCTATGTTTTGAAGCATTCCTGTCACACTAGTTATGGATTCGGATGCTCGACTTCAGGTTCACTGCCTCCCACTGAACTTCTTATTGGCGGTGAAACACAGTTATTGCCACGGAATTAAATACAAAAGGTACAATGCCGACTTCAGTATAAGAAAACTGACTCTTCTTACTGTCTATGTTTTGAACCATTCCTGTGACACTAGTTATAGATTCCGATGCTTCACTTCAGGTTTATAGTATCCCTCTGACCTTCTTATAGACGATGGAACACAGATATTGCATCGGATTTAAAAACAAAAGTCACAATGCCGACTTAAGTACAAGAAAACTGACTCTTCTTACTGTCTATGTTTTGAACCATTCCTGTGACACTAGTTATAGATCCGATGCTTCACTTAAGTTTTACTGTATCCCTCTGACCTTCTTATTGACGATGAAACACAGAAATTGCATCGGAATTAAATACAAAAGGCACAATGCCGACTTAAGTACAAGAAAACTGACTCTTCTTACTGTCTATGTTTTGAACCATTCCTGTGACACTAGTTATAGATTCCGATGCTTCACTTAAGGTTTACTGTATCCCTCTGACCTTCTTATTGACGATGAGATACAGAAATTGCATCGGAATTAAATACAAAAGGCACAATGCCGACTTAAGTACAAGAAAACTTACTCTTCTTACTGTCTATGTTTTGAATCACTCCTGTGACACTAGTTATAGTTTCGGATGCTTCACTTCAGGTTTACTGTATTTCTCGGACCTTCTTATTGAAGATGAAACATAGAAATTGCACCGGAATTTAATACAAAAGGCACAATGCCGACTTAAGTAAAAGAAGACCGACTGTTCTTACTGTCTATGTTCTGAACCATTCCTGTGACACTAGTTACAGATTCCGATTCTTCACTTTAGGTTTACTGTATCCCTCCGACCTCCTTATTGACGATGAAACTCAGAAATTGCATCGCAATTAAATACAAAAGGCACAATGACGACTTAAGTACAAGAAAACTGACTCTTCTTACTGTCTAAGTTTTGAACCATTCCTGTGACAGTAGTTATATATTCCGATGCTTCACTTCATGTTTACTGTATCGGTCTGACCTTCTTATTGACGATGAAACACAGAAAATGCTTCGGAATTAAATACAAAAGGCACAATGTCGTCTTAAGTACAAGAAAACTGACTCTTCTTGCTGTCTATGTCTTCAACCATTCCTGCGACACTAGTTATAGATTCCGATGCTTCACCTCAGGTTTTCTGTATCCCTCTGACCTTCTTATTGACGATGAAACGCAGAAATTTCATCAGAATTAAATACAAAAGACCCAATGCCCACTTAAGTACAAGAAAACTGACCCTTCTTACTGTCTATGTTTCGAACCATTCTTGTGACACTAGTTATAGATTCCGATGCTTCACTTCCGGTTTACTGTATCCCTCTGACCTTCATATTGACGATGAAACACAGAAATAGCATCGGAATTAAATACAAAAGGCACAATGCCGACTTAAGTACAGGGAAAAACTGACTCTTCTTACTGTCTATGTTTTAACCATTCCTGTGAAACTAGTTATAGATTCCGATGCTTCACTTCAGGTTTACTGTATCCCTCTGTCCTTCTTATTGACGAGGAAACACAGAGATTGCATCGGAATTAAATACAAAAGGCACAATGTCGACTTAAGCACAAGAAAACTGACTCTTCTTACTGACTATGTTTTGAACCATTCCTGTGACACTAGTTATAGATTCCGATGCTTCACTTCAGGTTTAATGTATCCCTTGGGCCTTCTTATTGACGACGAAACACAGAAATTTCAACGGAATTAAATTCAAAAGGCACAATGCCGACTTAAGTACAAGAAAACTGACTCTTGTTACTGTCTATGTTTTTAACCATTCCTGTGACACTAGTTATAGATTCCGATGCTTCACTTCAGGTTTACCGTATCCCTCTGACCTATTTATTGACGATGGAACGCAGAAATTGCATCGGAATTAAATAGAAAAGGCACAATGCCGACTTAAGTACACGAAAAGTGACTCTTCTTAATGTCTATGTTTTGAACCATTCCTGTGACACTAGTTATAGATTCCGATGCTTCACCTCAGGTTTACTGTATCCCTCTGACCTTCGTATTCACTATCAAACAGAGAAATTGCAACGGAATTAAATAGAAAAGGCACAATGTCGACTTAAGTACAAGAAATCTGACTCTTCTTACTGTCTATGTTTGAACCATTCCTGTGACACTAGTTATAGATTTCGATGCTTCACTTCAGGTTTACTGTATCCCTCTGACCTTATATTCACGATGAAACACAGAAATTGCATCGGAATTAGATACAAACAGCACAATGCCTACTTAAGTACTAGAAAACTGACTCTTCTTACTGTCTATGTTTTGAACCATTCCTGTGACACTAGTTATAGATTCCGATGCTTCACGTCAGGTTTACTGTACCCTCTGACGATCTTATTGACGATGAAACACAGAAATTGAATCGGAATTAAATATAAATGGGACAATGCCAACATAAGTACAAGAAAACTGACTCTTCTTACTGACTATGTTTTGAACCATTCCTGTGACACTAGTTATAGATTCCGATGCTTCACTTCAGGTTTAATGTATCCCTTGGGCCTTCTTATTGACGACGAAACACAGAATTTGCATCGGAATTAAATTCAAAAGGCACAATGCCGACTTAGGTACAAGAAAACTGACTCTTCTTACTGTCTATGTTTTGAACCATTCCTGTGACACTAGTTATAGATTCCGATGCTTCACTTCAGGTTTACTGTATCCCTCTGACCTTATAATGACGATGAAACACAGAAATTGCATCGGAATTAAATACAAAAGGCTCAATGCCGACATAAGTACAAGAAGACTGTCTCATCTTACTCTCTATGTTTTGAACCATTCCTGTGACGCTAGTTATAGATTCCGATGCTTCACTTCAGCTTTACTGTAGCCCTCTGACCTTCGTATTTACGATGAAACACAGAAATTGCATCGGAATTAAATACAAAAGGCACAATTCCGACTCAAGTACAAGAAGACTGGCTCTTCTTTCTGTCTATGTTTTGAACCATTCCTGTGACACTAGTTATGGATTCCGATGCTTCACTTCAGGTTTACTGTATCCCTCTGACTTTATATTGACGATGAAACACAGAAATTGCATCGGAATTAAATACAAAAGGCTCAATGCCGACTTAAGTACAAGAAGACTGTCTCATCTTACTCTCTATGATTTGAACCATTCCTGTGACGCTAGTTACAGATTCCGATGCATCACTTCAGCTTTACTGTAGCCCTCTGACCTTCTTATTTACGATGAAACACAGAAATTGTGTCGGAATTAAATACAAAAGGCACAATTCCGACTCAAGTACAAGAAGACTGGCTCTTCTTACTGTCTATGCTTTGAACCATTCCTGTTACACTAGTTATAGATTCCGATGCTTCACTTCAGGTTTACTGTATCCCTCTGACCTCCTTATTGTAGATGAAACACAGAAATTGCATCGGAATTAAATACAAAAGGCACAATGCCGACTCAAGTACAAAAAGTCTGGCTCTTCGTAATGTCTATGTTTTGAAGCATTCCTGTCACACTAGTTATGGATTCGGATGCTGGACTTCAGGTTCACTGCCTCCCTCTGAACTTCTTATTGGCGGTGAAACACAGTAATTGCATCGGAATTAAATACAAAAGGTACAATGCCGACTTCAGTATAAGAAAACTGACTCTTCTTACTGTCTATGTTTTGAACCATTCCTGTGACACTAGTTATAGATTCCGATGCTTCACTTCCGGTTTACTGTATCCCTCTGACCTTCATATTGACGATGAAACACAGAAATAGCATCGGAATTAAATACAAAAGGCACAATGCCGACTTAAGTACAAGGAAAAACTGACTCTTCTTACTGTCTATGTTTTGAACCATTCATGTGACATAGTTATAAATTCCGATGCTTCACTTCAGGTTTACTGAATCCCTCTGACCTTCTTATTGACGATGAAACACAGAAATTTCAACGGAATTAAATACAAAGGGCACAATTCCGACTTAAGTACAAGAAAACTGACCCTTGTTACTGTCTATGATTTGAACCATTCCTGTGACACTAGTTATAGATTCCGATGCTTCACTTCAGGTTTACCGTATCCCTCTGACCTTTTTATTGACGATGAAACGCAGAAATTGCATCGGAGTTAAATAGAAAAGGCACAATGCCGACTTAAGTACACGAAAATTGACTCTTCTTACTGTCTATGTTTTGAACCATTCCTGTGACACTAGTTATAGATTCCGATGCTTCACCTCAGGTTTACTGTATCCCTCTGACCTTCGTATTCACTATGAAACACAGAAATTGCAACGGAATTAAATAGAAAAGGCACAATGTCGACTTATGTACAAGAAATCTGACTCTTCTTACTGTCTATGTTTGAACCATTCCTGTGACACTAGTTATAGATTTCGATGCTTCACTTCAGGTTTACTGTATCCCTCTGACCTTCTTATTGACGATGAAACACACAAATTGCATCGGAATTAAATACAAAAGCACAATGCCGACATAAGTACAAGAAAACCGACTCTTCTTGGTGTCTAAGTTTTGTACCATTCCTGTGACACTAGTTATAGATTCCCATTCTTCACTTCAGGTTTACTGTATCCCTCTGATCTTCTTATTGACGATGATACACAGAAATTGCATCGGAATTATATACAAAAGGCACAATGCCGACTTAAGTACAAGAAAACTGACTCTTCTTACTGTTTATGCTTTGAACCATTCCTGTGACACTAGTTATAGATTCCGATGCTTCACTTCAGGTTTACTGTATCCCTCTGATCTTATATTGACGATGAAACACAGAAATTGCATCGGAATTAGATACAAAAGGCACAATGCCTACTTAAGTACTGGAAAACTGACTCTTCTTACTGTCTATGTTTTGAACCATTCCTGTGACACTAGTTATAGATTACGATGCTTCACGTCAGTTTTACTGTACCCTCTGACGATCTTATTGACGATGAAACACAGAAATTGAATCGGAATTAAATATAAATGGGACAATGCCAACATAAGTACAAGAAAACTGACTCTTCTTACTGTCTATGATTTGAACCATTCATGTAACACTAGTTATAGATTCCGATGCTTCACTTCAGGTTTAATGTATCCCTTGGACCTTCTTATTAACGACGAAACACAGAATTTGCATCGGAATTAAATTCAAAAGGCACAATGCCGACTTAAGTACAAGAAAACTGACTCTTCTTACTGTCTATGTTTTGAACCATTCCTGTGACACTAGTTATAGATTCCGAAGCTTCACTTCAGGCTTACTGTATCATTCTGACCTTATATTGACGATGAAACACAGAAATTGCATCGGAATTAAATACAAAAGGCTCAATGCCGACTTAAGTACAAGAAGACTGTCTCATCTTACTCTCTATGCTTTGAACAATTCCTGTGACGCTAGTTATAGATTCCGATGCTTCACTTCAGCTTTATTGTAGCCCTCTGACCTTCTTATTTACGATGAAACACAGAAATTGCATCGGAATTAAATACAAAAGGCACAATTCCGAATCAAGTACAAGAAAACTGACTCTTGTTACTGTCTATGTTTTGAACCATTCATGTGACATAGTTATAAATTCCGAAGCTTCACTTCAGGTTTCCTGTATCCCTCTGACCTTCTTATTGACGATGAAACACAGAAATTTCAACGGAATTAAATACAAAGGGCACAATTCCGACTTAAGTACAAGAAAACTGACTCTTGTTACTGTCTATGTTTTGAACCATTCCTGTGACACTAGTTATAGATGCCGATGCTTCACTTCAGGTTTGCTGTATCCCTCTGACCTCCTTATTGTAGATGAAACACAGAAATTGCATCGGAATTAAATACAAAAGGCCCCATGCCGACTCAAGTACAAGAAGTCTGGCTCTTCGTAATGTCTACGTTTTGAAGCATTCCTGTCACACTAGTTATGGATTCGGATGCTCGACTTCAGGTTCACTGCCTCCCTCTGAACTTCTTATTGGCGGTGAAACACAGTAATTGCATCGGAATTAAATACAAAAGGTACAATGCCGACTTCAGTATAAGAAAACTGACTCTTCTTACTGTCTATGTTTTGAACCATTCCTGTGACACTAGTTATAGATTCCGATGCTTCACTTAAGTTTTACTGTATCCTTCTGAACTTCTTATTGACGATGAAACACAGAAATTGCATCGGAATTAAATACAAAAGGCACAATGCCGACTTAAGTACAAGAAAACTGACTCTTCTTACTGTCTATGTTCTGAACCATTCCTGTGACAAGAGTTATAGATTCCGATGCTTCACTTAAGGTTTACTGTATCCCTCTGACCTTCTTATTGACGATGAAACACAGAAATTGCATCGGAATTAAATACAAAAAGCACAATGCCGACATAAGTACAAGAAAACCGACTCTTCTTGGTGTCTAAGTTTTGTACCATTCCTGTGACACTAGTTATAGATTCCCATGCTTCACTTCAGGTTTACTGTATCCCTCTGATCTTCTGATTGACGATGATACACAGAAATTGCATCGGAATTATATACAAAAGGCACAATGCCGACTTAAGTACAAGAAAACTGACTCTTCTTACTGTTTATGCTTTGAACCATTCCTGTGACACTAGTTATAGAATCCGATGCTTCACTTCAGGTTTACTGTATCCCTCTGATCTTATATTGACGATGAAACACAGAAATTGCATCGGAATTAGATACAAAAGGCACAATGCCTACTTAAGTACTGGAAAACTGACTCTTCTTACTGTCTATGTTTTGAACCATTCCTGTGACACTAGTTATAGATTACGATGCTTCACGTCAGTTTTACTGTACCCTCTGACGATCTTATTGACGATGAAACACAGAAATTGAATCGGAATTAAATATAAATGGGACAATGCCAACATAAGTACAAGAAAACTGACTCTTCTTACTGTCTATGATTTGAACCACTCATGTGACACTAGTTATAGATTCCGATGCTTCACATCAGGTTTAATGTATCCCTTGGACCTTCTTATTAACGACGAAACACAGAATTTGCATCGGAATTAAATTCAAAAGGCACAATGCCGACTTAAGTACAAGACAACTGACTCTTCTTACTGTCTATGTTTTGAACCATTCCTGTGACACTAGTTATAGATTCCGAAGCTTCACTTCAGGCTTACTGTATCATTCTGACCTTATATTGACGATGAAACACAGAAATTGCATCGGAATTAAATACAAAAGGCACAATGCCGACTTAAGTACAAGAAAACTGACTCTTCTTACTGTCTATGTTCTGAACCATTCCTGTGACAAGAGTTATAGATTCCGATGCTTCACTTAAGGTTTACTGTATCCCTCTGACCTTCTTATTGACGATGAAACACAGAAATTGCATCGGAATTAAATACAAAAGGCACAATGCCGACTTAAGTACAAGAAAACTGACTCTTCTTACTGTCTATGTTCTGAACCATTCCTGTGACAAGAGTTATAGATTCCGATGCTTCACTTAAGGTTTACTGTATCCCTCTGACCTTCTTATTGACGATGAAACACAGAAATTGCATCGGAATTAAATACAAAAAGCACAATGCCGACATAAGTACAAGAAAACCGACTCTTCTTGGTTTCTAAGTTTTGTACCATTCCTGTGACACTAGTTATAGATTCCCATGCTTCACTTCAGGTTTACTGTATCCCTCTGATCTTCTTATTGACGATGAAACACAGAAATTGCATCGGAATTAGATACAAAAGGCACAATGCCTACTTAAGTACTGGAAAACTGACTCTTCTTACTGTCTATGTTTTGAACCATTCCTGTGACACTAGTTATAGATTACGATGCTTCACGTCAGTTTTACTGTACCCTCTGACGATCTTATTGACGATGAAACACAGAAATTGAATCGGAATTAAATATAAATGGGACAATGCCAACATAAGTACAAGAAAACTGACTCTTCTTACTGTCTATGATTTGAATCATTCATGTAACACTAGTTATAGATTCCGATGCTTCACTTCAGGTTTAATGTATCCCGTGGACCTTCTTATTAACGACGAAACACAGAATTTGCATCGGAATTAAATTCAAAAGGCACAATGCCGACTTAAGTACAAGAAAACTGACTCTTCTTACTGTCTATGTTTTGAACCATTCCTGTGACACTAGTTATAGATTCCGAAGCTTCACTTCAGGCTTACTGTATCATTCTGACCTTATATTGACGATGAAACACAGAAATTGCATCGGAATTAAATACAAGAGGCTCAATGCCGACTTAAGTACAAGAAGACTGTCTCATCTTACACTCTATGCTTTGAACAATTCCTGTGACGCTAGTTATTGATTCCGATGCTTCACTTCAGCTTTATTGTAGCCCTCTGACCTTCTTATTTACGATGAAACACAGAAATTGCATCGGAATTAAATACAAACGGCACAATTCCGACTCAAGTACAAGAAAACTGACTCTTGTTACTGTCTATGTTTTGAACCATTCATGTGACATAGTTATAAATTCCGATGCTTCACTTCAGGTTTCCTGTATCCCTCTGACCTTCTTATTGACGATGAAACACAGAAATTTCAACGGAATTAAATACAAAGGGCACAATTCCGACTTAAGTACAAGAAAACTGACTCTTGTTACTGTCTATGTTTTGAACCATTCCTGTGACAATAGTTATAGATTCCGATGCTTCACTTCAGGATTACCGTATCCCTCTGACCTTTTTATTGACGATGAAACGCAGAAATTGCAACGGAATTATATACAAAAGGCACAATGTCGACTTAAGTACAAGAAATCTGACTCATCTTACTGTCTATGTTTTGAACCATTCCTGTGACACTAGTTATAGATGCCGATGCTTCACTTCAGGTTTGCTGTATCCCTCTGACCTCCTTATTGTAGATGAAACACAGAAATTGCATCGGAATTAAATACAAAAGGCCCCATGCCGACTCAAGTACAAGAAGTCTGGCTCTTCGTAATGTCTACGTTATGAAGCATTCCTGTCACACTAGTTATGGATTCGGATGCTCGACTTCAGGTTCACTGCCTCCCTCTGAACTTCTTATTGGCGGTGAAACACAGTAATTGCATCGGAATTAAATACAAAAGGTACAATGCCGACTTCAGTATAAGAAAACTGACTCTTCTTACTGTCTATGTTTTGAACCATTCCTGTGGCACTAGTTATAGATTCCGATGCTTCACTTCAGGTTTATAGTATCCCTCTGACCTTCTTATAGACGATGGAACACAGATATTGCATCGGAATTAAATACAAGATTCACAATGCCGACTTAAGTACAAGAAAACTGACTCTTCTTACTGTCTATGCTTTGAACCATTCCTGTGACACTAGTTATAGATTCCGATGCTTCACTTAAGTTTTACTGTATCCCTCTGAACTTCTTATTGACGATGAAACACAGAAATTGCATCGGAAGTAAATACAAAAGGCACAATGCCGACTTAAGTACAAGAAAACTGACTCTTCTTACTGTCTATGTTCTGAACCATTCCTGTGACAAGAGTTATAGATTCCGATGCTTCACTTAAGGTTTACTGTATCCCTCTGACCTTCTTATTGACGATGAAACACAGAAATTGCATCGGAATTATATACAAAAGGCACAATGCCGACTTAAGTACAAGAAAACTGACTCTTCTTACTGTCTATGTTTTGAATCACTCCTGTGACACTAGTTATAGTTTCGGATGCTTCACTTCAGGTTTACTGTATCCCTCGGACCTTCTTATTGAAGATGAAACATAGAAATTGCATCGGAATTTAATACAAAAGGCACAATGCCGACTTAAGTAAAAGAAGACTGACTCTTCTTACTGTCTATGTTCTGAACCATTCCTGTGACACTAGTTATAGATTCCGAATCTTCACTTTAGGTTTACTGTATCCCTCCGACCTCCTTATTGACGATGAAACACAGAAATAGCATCGGAATTAAATACAAAAGGCACAATGCCGACTTAAGTACAAGAAAACTGACTCTTGATACTGTCTATGTTTTGAACCATTCCTGTGTCACTAGTTATAGATTCCGATGCTTCACTTCAGGTTTACCGTATACCTCTGACCTTTTTATTCACTATGAAACACAGAAATTGCAACGGAATTAAATAGAAAAAGCACAATGTCGACTTAAGTACAAGAAATCTGCCTCTTCTTACTGTCTATGTTTTAAACCATTCCTGTGACACTAGTTATAGATTCCGATGCTTCACGACAGTTTTACTGTACCCTCTGACGATCTTATTGACGATGAAACACAGAAATTGAATCGGAATTAAATATATATGGGACAATGCCAACATAAGTACAAGAAAACTGACTCTTCTTACTGTCTATGTTTTGAACCATTCCTGTGCCACTAGTTATAGATTCCGATTCTTCACTTTAGGTTTACTGTATCCCTCCGACCTCCTTATTGACGATGAAACTCAGAAATTGCATCGGAATTAAATACAAAAGGCACAATGACGACTTAAGTACAAGAAAACTGACTCTTCTTACTGTCTAAATTTTGAACCATTCCTGTGACACTAGTTATAGATTCCGATGCTTCACTTCAGGTTTACTGTATCCCTCTGACCTTCATACTGACGATGAAACCCAGAAATAGCATCGGAATTAAATACAAAAGGCACAATGCCGACTTAAGTACAAGAAAACTGACTCTTGTTACTGTCTATGTTTTGAACCGTTCCTGTGACACTAGTAATAGATTTCGATGCTTCACTTCAGGTTTACTGTATCCCTCTGACCTTCTTATTGACGATGAAACACAGAAATTGCGTCGGAATTAAATACAAAAAGCACAATGCCGACATAAGTACAAGAAAACTGACTCTTCTTGGTGTCTAAGTTTTGAACCATTCCTGTGACACTAGTTATAGATTCCCATGCTTCACTTCAGGTTTACTGTATCCCTCTGATCTTCTTATTGACGATGAAACACAGAAATTGCATCGGAATTATATACAAAAGGCACAATGCCGACTTAAGTACAAGAAAACTGACTCTTCTTACTGTCTATGTTTTGAACCATTCCTGTGACACTAGTTATAGATTCCGATGCTTCACTTCAGGTTTACTGTATCCCTCTGACCTTATATTGACGATGAAACACAGAAATTGCATCGGAATTAGATACAAAAGGCACAATGCCTACTTAAGTACTAGAAAACTGACTCTTCTTACTGTCTATGTTTTGAACCATTCCTGTGACACTAGTTATAGATTCCGATGCTTCACGTCAGTTTTACTGTACCCTCTGACGATCTTATTGACGATGAAACACAGAAATTGAATCGGAATTAAATATAAATGGGACAATGCCAACATAAGTACAAGAAAACTGACTCTTCTTACTGTCTATGATTTGAACCATTCATGTGACACTAGTTATTGATTCCGATGCTTCACTTCAGGTTTAATGTATCCCTTGGACCTTCTTATTGACGACGAAACACAGAATTTGCATCGGAGTTAAATTCAAAAGGCACAATGCCGACTTAAGTACAAGAAAACTGACTCTTCTTACTGTCTATGTTTTGAACCATTCCTGTGACACTAGTTACAGATTCCGATGCTTCACTTCAGGCTTACTGTATCCCTCTGACCTTATATTGACGATGAAACACAGATATTGCATCGGAAGTAAATACAAAAGGCTCAATGCCGACTTAAGTACAAGAAGACTGTCTCATCTTACTCTCTATGTTTTGAACCATTCCTGTGACGCTAGTTATAGATTCCGATGCTTCACTTCAGCTTTACTGTAGCCCTCTGACCTTCTTATTTACGATGAAACACAGAAATTGCATCGGAATTAAATACAAAAGGCACAATTCCGACTCAAGTACAGGAAAACTGACTCTTGTTACTGTCTATGTTTTGAACCATTCATGTGACATAGTTATAATTTCCGATGCTTCACTTCAGGTTTTCTGTATCCCTCTGACCTTCTTATCGACGATGAAACACAGAAATTTCAACGGAATTAAATACAAAGTGCACAATTCCGACTTAAGTACAAGAAAACTGACTCTTGTTACTGTCTATGTTTTGAACCATTCCTGTGACACTAGTTATAGATTCCGATGCTTCACTTCAGGTTTACCGTATCCCTCTGACCTTTTTATTGACGATGAAACGCAGAAATTGCATCGGAATTAAATAGAAAAGGCACAATGCCGACTTAAGTACACGAAAATTGACTCTTCTTACTGTCTATGTTTTGAACCATTCCTGTGACACTAGTTATAGATTCCGATGCTTCACCTCAGGTTTACTGTATCCCTCTGACCTTCGTATTCACTATGAAACACAGAAATTGCAACGGAATTATAAACAAAAGGCATAATGTCGACATAAGTACAAGAAATCTGACTCTTCTTACTGTCTATGTTTGAACCATTCCTGTGACACTAGTTATAGATTTCTATGCTTCACTTCAGGTTTACTGTATCCCTCTGACCTTCTTATTGTCGATGAAACACAGAAATTGCATCGGAATTAAATACAAAAAGCACAATGCCGACATAAGTACAAGAAAACTGACTCTTCTTGGTGTCTAAGTTTTGAACCATTCCTGTGACACTAGTTATAGATTCCGATGCTTCACTTCAGGTTTACTGTATCCCTCTGACCTTCTTATTGACGATGAAACACAGAAATTGCATCGGAATTATATACAAAAGGCACAATGCCGACTTAAGTACAAGAAAACTGACTCTTGTTACTGTCTATGTTTTGAACCATTCCTGTGACACTAGTTATAGATTCCGATGCTTCACTTCAGGTTTACCGTATCCCTCTGACCTTTTTATTGACGATGAAACGCAGAAATTGCATCGGAATTAAATAGAAAAGGCACAATGCCGACTTAAGTACACGAAAATTGACTCTTCTTACTGTCTATGTTTTGAACCATTCCTGTGACACTAGTTATAGATTCCGATGCTTCACCTCAGGTTTACTGTATCCCTCTGACCTTTGTATTCACTATGAAACACAGAAATTGCAACGGAATTAAATACAAAAGGCACAATGTCGACTTAACTACAAGAAATCTGACTCTTCTTAATGTCTATGTTTGAACCATTCCTGTGACACTAGTTATAGATTTCGATGCTTCACTTCAGGTTTACTGTATCCCTCTGACCTTCTTATTGACGATGAAACAGAGAAATTGCATCGGAATTATATACAAAAGGCACAATACCTACTTAAGTACTAGAAAACTGACTCTTCTTACTGTCTATGTTTTGAACCATTCCTGTGACACTAGTTATAGATTCCGATGCTTCACGTCAGTTTTACTGTACCCTCTGACGATCTTTTTGACGATGAAACACAGAAATTGAATCGGAATTAAATATAAATGGGACAATGCCAACATAAGTACAAGAAAACTGACTCTTCTTACTGTCTATGATTTGAACCATTCATGTGACACTAGTTATTGATTCCGATGCTTCACTTCAGGTTTAATGTATCCCTTGGACCTTCTTATTGACGACGAAACACAGAATTTGCATCGGAATTAAATTCAAAAGGCACAATGCCGACTTAAGTACAAGAAAACTGACCCTTCTTACTGTCTATGTTTTGAACCATTCCTGTGACACTAAGTATAGATTCCGATGCTTCACTTCAGGCTTACTGTATCCCTCTGACCTTATATTGACGATGAAACACAGATATTGCATCGGAAGTAAATACAAAAGGCTCAATGCCGACTTAAGTACAAGAAGACTGTCTCATCTTACTCTCTATGTTTTGAACCATTCCTGTGACGCTAGTTATAGATTCCGATGCTTCACTTCAGCTTTACTGTAGCCCTCTGACCTTCTTATTTACGATGAAACACAGAAATTGCATCGGAATTAAATACAAAAGGCACAATTCCGACTCAAGTACAGGAAAACTGACTCTTGTTACTGTCTATGTTTTGAACCATTCATGTGACATAGTTATAAATTCCGATGCTTCACTTCAGGTTTTCTGTATCCCTCTGACCTTCTTATTGACGATGAAACACAGAAATTTCAACAGAATTAAATACAAAGTGCACAATTCCGACTTAAGTACAAGAAAACTGACTCTTGTTACTGTCTATGTTTTGAACCATTCCTGTGACACTAGTTATAGATTCCGATGCTTCACTTAAGGTTTACCGTATCCCTCTGACCTTTTTATTGACGATGAAACGCAGAAATTGCATCGGAATTAAATAGAAATGGCACAATGCCGACTTCAGTACACGAAAATTGACTCTTCTTACTGTCTATGTTTTGAACCATTCCTGTGACACTAGTTATGGATTCCGATGCTTCACTTCAGGTTTACTGTATCCCTCTGACCTTCGTATTCACTATGAAACACAGAAATTGCAACGGAATTATATACAAATGGCACAATGTCGACTTAAGTACAAGAAATCTGACTCTTCTTACTGTCTATGTTTGAACCATTCCTGTGACACTAGTTATAGATTTCTATGCTTCACTTCAGGTTTACTGTATCTCTCTGACCTTCTTATTGTCGATGAAACACAGAAATTGCATCGGAATTAAATACAAAAAGCACAATGCCGACATAAGTACAAGAAAACTGACTCTTCTTGGTGTCTAAGTTTTGAACCATTCCTGTGACACTAGTTATAGATTCCGATGCTTCACTTCAGGTTTACTGTATCCCTCTGACCTTCTTATTGACGATGAAACACAGAAATTGCATCGGAATTATATACAAAAGGCACAATGCCGACTTAAGTACAAGAAAACTGACTCTTCTTACTGTCTATGTTTTGAACCATTCCTGTGACACTAGTTATAGATTCCGATGCTTCACTTCAGGTTTACTGTATCCCTCTGACTTTATATTGACGATGAAACACAAAAATTGCATCGGAATTAGATACATAAGGCACAATGGCTTCTTAAGTACTAGAAAACTGACTCTTCTTACTGTCTATGTTTTGAACCATTCCTGTGACACTAGTTATAGATTCCGATGCTTCGCGTCAGGTTTACTGTACCCTCTGACGATCTTATTGACGATGAAACACAGAAATTGAATCGGAATTAAATATAAATGGGACAACGCCAACATAAGTACAAGAAAACTGACTCTTCTTACTGTCTATGTTTTGAACCATTCCTGTGACACTAGTTATAGATTCCGATGCTTCACTTCAGGTTTAATGTATCCCTTGGACCTTCTTATTGACGACGAAACACAGAATTTGCATCGGAATTAAATTCAAAAGGCACAATGCCGACTTAAGTACAAGAAAACTGACTCTTCTTACTGTCTATGTTTTGAACCAATCCTGTGACACTAGTTATAGATTCCGATGCTTCACTTCAGTTTTACTGTATCCCTCTGACCTTATATTGACGATGAAACACAGAAATTGCATCGGAATTAAATACAAAAGGCTCAATGCCGACTTAAGTAAAAGAAGACTGTCTCATCTTACTCTCTATGTTTTGAACCATTCTTGTGATGCTAGTTATAGATTCCGATGCTTCACTTCAGCTTTACTGTAGCCCTCTGACCTTCTTATTTACGATGAAACACAGAAATTGCATCGGAATTAAATACAAAAGGCACAATTCCGACTCAAGTACAAGAAGACTGGCTCTTCTTACTGTCTATGTTTTGAACCATTCCTGTGACACTAGTTATAGATTCCGATGCTTCACTTCAGGCTTACTGTATCCCTCTGACCTCCTTATTGTAGATGAAACACAGAAATTGCATCGGAATTACATACAAAAGGCACAATGCCGACTCAAGTACAAGAAGTCTGGCTCTTCGTACTGTCTATGTTTTGAAGCATTCCTGTCACACTAGTTATGGATTCGGATGCTCGACTTCAGGGTCACTGCCTCCCTCTGAACTTCTTATTGGCGGTGAAACACAGTAATTGCATCCTAATTAAATACAAAAGGTACAATGCCGACTTCAGTATAAGAAAACTGACTCTTCTTACTGTTTATGTTTTGAACCATTCCTGTGACACTAGTTATAGATTCCGATGCTTCACTTCAGGTTTATAGTATCCCTCTGACCTTCATATAGACGATGGAACACAGATATTGCATCGGAATTAAATACAAAAGGCACAATGCCGACTTAAGTACAAGAAAACTGACTCTTCTTACTGTCTATGTTTTGAACCATTCCTGTGACACTAGTTATAGATTCCGATGCTTCACTTAAGTTTTACTGTATCCCTCTGACCTTCTTATTGACGATGAAACACAGAAATTGCATCGGAATTAAATACAAAAGGCACAATGCCGACTTAAGTACAAGAAAACTGACTATTCTTACTGTCTATGTTTTGAACCATTCCTGTGACACTAGTTATAGATTCCGATGCTTCACTTAAGGTTTACTGTATCCCTCTGATCTTCTTATTGACGATGAAACACAGAAATTGCATCGGAATTAAATACAAAAGGCACAATGCCGACTTAAGTACAAGAAAACTGACTCTTCTTACTGTCTATGATTTGAATCACTCCTGTGACACTAGTTATAGTTTCGGATGCTTCACTTCAGGTTTACTGTATCCCTCGGACCTTCTTATTGAAGATGAAACATTGAAATTGCATCGGAATTAAATACAAAAGGCACAATGCCGACTTAAGTAAAACAAGACTGACTCTTCTTACTGTCTATGTTTTGAACCATTCCTGTGACACTAGTTATAGATTCCGATTCTTCACTTTAGGTTTACTGTATCCCTCCGACCTCCTTATTGACGATGAAACTCAGAAATTGCATCGGAATTAAATACAAAAGGCACAATGACGACTTAAGTACAAGAAAACTGACTCTTCATACTGTCTATGAGTTGAACCATTCATGTGACATTAGTTATAGATTCCGATGCTTCACTTCAGGTTTACTGTATCCCTCTGTCCTTCTTATTGGCGAGGAAACACAGAGATTTCATCGGAAATAAATACAAAAAGCACCATGCCGACTTAGGTACAAGAAAACTGACTCTTCTTACTGTCTATGTTTTGAACCATTCATGTGACATAGTTATAGATTCCGATGCTTCACTTCAGGTTTACTGTATCCCTCTGACCTTCTTATTGACGATGAAACACAGAAATTTCAACGGAATTAAATACAAAGGGCACAATTCCGACTTAAGTACAAGAAAACTGACTCTTGTTACTGTCTATGTTTTGAACCATTCCTGTGACACTAGTTATAGATTACGATGCTTCACTTCAGGTTTACCGTATCCCTCTGACCTTTTTATTGACGATGAAACGCAGAAATTGCATCGGAATTAAATAGAAAAGGCACAATGCCGACTTAAATACACGAAAATTGACTCTTCTTACTGTCTATGTTTTGAACCATTCCTGTGACACTAGTTATAGATTCCGATGCTTCACGTCAGGTTTACTGTACCCTCTGACGATCTTATTGACGATGAAACACAGAAATTGAATCGGAATTAAATATAAATGGGACAATGCCAACATAAGTACAAGAAAACTGACTCTTCTTACTGTCTATGTTTTGAACCATTCCTGTGACACTAGTTATAGATTCCGATGCTTCACTTCAGGTTTACTGTATCCCTCTGACCTCCTTATTGTCGATGAAACACAGAAATTGCATCGGAATTAGATACAAAAGGCACAATGCCGACTCTAGTACAAGAAGTCTGGCTCTTCGTACTGTCTATGTTTTGAAGCATTCCTGTCACACTAGTTATGGATTCGGATGCTCGACTTCAGGTTCACTGCCTCCCTCTGAACTTCTTATTGGCGGTGAAACACAGTAATTGCATCGGAATTAAATACAAAAGGTACAATGCCAACTTCAGTATAAGAAAACTGACCCTTCTTACTGTCTATGTTTTGAACCATTCCTGTGATACTAGTTATAGATTCCGATGCTTCACTTCAGGTTTATAGTATCCCTCTGACCTTCTTATAGACGATGGAACACAGATATTGCATCGGAATTAAATACAAAAGGCACAATGCCGACTTAAGTACAAGAAAACTGACTCTTCTTACTGTCTATGATTTGAACCATTCCTGTGACACTAGTTATAGATTCCGATGCTTCACTTAAGTTTTACTGTATCCCTCTGACCTTCTTATTGACGATGAAACACAGAAATTGCATCGGAATTAAATACAAAAGGCACAATGCCGACTTAAGTACAAGAAAACTGACTATTCTTACTGTCTATGTTTTGAACCATTCCTGTGACACTAGTTATAGATTCCGATGCTTCACTTAAGGTTTACTGTATCCCTCTGATCTTCTTATTGACGATGAAACACAGAAATTGCATCGGAATTAAATACAAAAGGCACAATGCCGACTTAAGTACAAGAAAACTGACTCTTCTTACTGTCTATGATTTGAATCACTCCTGTGACACTAGTTATAGTTTCGGATGCTTCACTTCAGGTTTACTGTATATCTCGGACCTTCTTATTGAAGATGAAACATTGAAATTGCATCGGAATTAAATACAAAAGGCACAATGCCGACTTAAGTAAAACAAGACTGACTCTTCTTACTGTCTATGTTTTGAACCATTCCTGTGACACTAGTTATAGATTCCGATTCTTCACTTTAGGTTTACTGTATCCCTCCGACCTCCTTATTGACGATGAAACTCAGAAATTGCATCGGAATTAAATACAAAAGGCACAATGACGACTTAAGTACAAGAAAACTGACTCTTCATACTGTCTATGAGTTGAACCATTCATGTGACATTAGTTATAGATTCCGATGCTTCACTTCAGGTTTACTGTATCCCTCTGTCCTTCTTATTGGCGAGGAAACACAGAGATTTCATCGGAAATAAATACAAAAAGCACCATGCCGACTTAGGTACAAGAAAACTGACTCTTCTTACTGTCTATGTTTTGAACCATTCATGTGACATAGTTATAGATTCCGATGCTTCACTTCAGGTTTACTGTATCCCTCTGACCTTCTTATTGACGATGAAACACAGAAATTTCAACGGAATTAAATACAAAGGGCACAATTCCGACTTAAGTACAAGAAAACTGACTCTTGTTACTGTCTATGTTTTGAACCATTCCTGTGACACTAGTTATAGATTCCGATGCTTCACTTCAGGTTTACCGTATCCCTCTGACCTTTTTATTGACGATGAAACGCAGAAATTGCATCGGAATTAAATAGAAAAGGCACAATGCCGACTTAAATACACGAAAATTGACTCTTCTTACTGTCTATGTTTTGAACCATTCCTGTGACACTAGTTATAGATTCCGATGCTTCACCTCAGGTTTACTGTATCCCTCTGACCTTTGTATTCACTATGAAACACAGAAATTGCAACGGAATTAAATACAAAAGGCACAATGTCGACTTAACTACAAGAAATCTGACTCTTCTTAATGTCTATGTTTGAACCATTCCTGTGACACTAGTTATAGATTTCGATGCTTCACTTCAGGTTTACTGTATCCCTCTGACCTTCTTATTGACGATGAAACAGAGAAATTGCATCGGAATTATAGACAAAAGGCACAATGCCTACTTAAGTACTAGAAAACTGACTCTTCTTACTGTCTATGTTTTGAACCATTCCTGTGACACTAGTTATAGATTCCGATGCTTCACGTCAGGTTTACTGTACCCTCTGACGATCTTATTGACGATGAAACACAGAAATTGAATCGGAATTAAATATAAATGGGACAATGCCAACATAAGTACAAGAAAACTGACTCTTCTTACTGTCTATGTTTTGAACCATTCCTGTGACACTAGTTATAGATTCCGATGCTTCACTTCAGGTTTACTGTATCCCTCTGACCTCCTTATTGTCGATGAAACACAGAAATTGCATCGGAATTAGATACAAAAGGCACAATGCCGACTCTAGTACAAGAAGTCTGGCTCTTCGTACTGTCTATGTTTTGAAGCATTCCTGTCACACTAGTTATGGATTCGGATGCTCGACTTCAGGTTCACTGCCTCCCTCTGAACTTCTTATTGGCGGTGAAACACAGTAATTGCATCGGAATTAAATACAAAAGGTACAATGCCAACTTCAGTATAAGAAAACTGACCCTTCTTACTGTCTATGTTTTGAACCATTCCTGTGATACTAGTTATAGATTCCGATGCTTCACTTCAGGTTTATAGTATCCCTCTGACCTTCTTATAGACGATGGAACACAGATATTGCATCGGAATTAAATACAAAAGGCACAATGCCGACTTAAGTACAAGAAAACTGACTCTTCTTACTGTCTATGTTTTGAACCATTCCTGTGACACTAGTTATAGATTCCGATGATTCACTTAAGTTTTACTGTATCCCTCTGACCTTCTTATTGACGATGAAACTCAGAAATTGCATCGGAATTAAATACAAAAGGCACAATGCCGACTTAAGTACAAGAAAACTGACTCTTCTTACTGTCTATGTTTTGAACCATTTCTGTGACACTAGTTATAGATTCCGATACTTCACTTAAAGTTTACTGTATCCCTCTGACCTTCTTATTAACGATGAAACACAGAAATTGCATCGGAATTAAATACAAAAGGCACAATGCCGACTTAAGTACATGAAAACTGACTCTTCTTACTGTCTATGTTTTGAATGAC
Source organism: Schistocerca americana (assembly GCF_021461395.2). Classification (NCBI taxonomy): domain Eukaryota; kingdom Metazoa; phylum Arthropoda; class Insecta; order Orthoptera; family Acrididae; genus Schistocerca; species Schistocerca americana. The sequence goes on from NW_025726093.1 coordinate 3,728,015, forward strand.
TCCTGTGACACTAGTTATAGTTTCGGATGCTTCACTTCAGGTTTACTGTATCCCTCGGACCTTCTTATTGAAGATGAAACATGGAAATTGCATCGGAATTTAATACAAAAGGCATAATGCCGACTTAAGTAAAAGAAGACTGACTCTTCTTACTGTCTATGATTTGAACCATTCCTGTGACACTAGTTATAGATTCCGATTCTTCACTTTAGGTTTACTGTATCCCTCCGACCTCCGTATTGACGATGAAACTCAGAAATTGCATCGGAATTAAATACAAAAGGCACAATGCCGACTTAAGTACAAGAAAACTGACTCTTCTTACTGTCTATGTTTTGAACCATTCCTGTGACACTAGTTATAGATTCCGATGCTTCACTTAGTTTTACTGTATCCCTCTGACCTTCTTATTGACGATGAAACACAGAAATTGCATCGGAATTAAATACAAAAGGCACAATGCCGACTTAAGTACAAGAAAACTGACTCTTCTTACTGTCTGTTTTGAACCATTCCTGTGACACTAGTTATAGATTCCGATGCTTCACTTAAGGTTTACTGTATCCCTCTGACCTTCTTATTGACGATGAAACACAGAAATTGCATCGGAATTTAATACAAAAGGCACAATGCCGACTTAAGTAAAAGAAGACTGACTCTTCTTACTGTCTATGTTTTGAACCATTCCTGTGACACTAGTTATAGATTCCGATTCTTCACTTTAGGTTTACTGTATCCCTCCGACCTCCTTATTGACGATGAAACTCAGAAATTGCATCGGAACTAAATACAAAAGACACAATGACGACTTAAGTACAAGAAAACTGACTCTTCTTACTGTCTAAGTTTTGAACCATTCCTGTGACACTAGTTATAGATTCCGATGCTTCACTTCATCTTTACTGTATCAGTCTGACCTTCATATTGACGATGAAACACAGAAAATGCTTCGGAATTAAATACAAAAGGCAAAATGCCGTCTTAAGTACAAGAAAACTGACTCTTCTTACTGTCTATGTTTTGAACCATTCCTGTGACACTAGTTATAGATTCCGATGCTTCACCTCAGGTTTTCTGTATCCCTCTGACCTTCTTATTGACGATGAAACGCAGAAATTTCATCGGAATTAAATACAAAAGACACAATGCCCACTTAAGTACAAGAAAACTGACTCTTCTTACTGTCTATGTTTCGAACCATTCCTGTGACACTTGTTATAGATTCCGATGCTTCACTTACGGTTTACTGTATCCCTCTGACCTTCATATTGACGATGAAACACAGAAATAGCATCGGAATTAAATACAAAAGGCACAATGCCGACTTAAGTACAAGATAACTGACTCTTCATACTCTCTATGAGTTGAACCGTTCATGTGACATTAGTTATAGATTCCGATGCTTCAGTTCAGGTTTACTGTATCCCTCTGACCTTCTTATTGACGATGAATCACAGAAATTGCATCGGAATAAAATACAAAAGGCACAATGCCGACTTAAGTACCAGGAAAAACTGACTCTTCTTACTGTCTATGTTTTAACCATTCCTGTGAAACTAGTTATAGATTCCGATGCTTCACTTCAGGTTTACTGTATCCCTCTGTCCTTCTTATTGACGAGGAAACACAGACATTGCATCGGAATTAAATACAAAAGGCACAATGCCGACTTAGGTACAAGAAAACTGACTCTTCTTACTGTCTATGTTTTGAACCATTCATGTGACATAGTTATAAATTCCGATGCTTCACTTCAGGTTTACTGTATCCCTCTGACCTTCTTATTGGCGATGAAACACAGAAATTTCAACGGAATTAAATACAAAGGGCACAATTCCGACTTACGTACAAGAAAACTGACTCTTGTTACTGTCTATGTTTTGAACCATTCCTGTGACACTAGTTATAGATTCCGATGCTTCACTTCAGGTTTACCGTATCCCTCTGACCCTTTTTATTGACGATTAAACGCAGAAATTGCATCGGAATTAAATAGAAAAGGCACAATGCCGACTTAAGTACACGAAAATTGACTCTTCTTACTGTCTGTGATTTGAACCATTCCTGTGACTCTAGTTGTAGATTCCGATGCTTCACCTCAGGTTTACTGTATCCCTCTGACCTTCGTATTCACCATGAAACACAGAAATTGCAACGGAATTAAATACAAAATGCACAATGTCGACTTAAGTACAAGAAATCTGACTCTTCTTAATGTCTATGTTTGAACCATTCCTGTGACACTAGTTATAGATTTCGATGCTTCACTTCAGTTTTACTGTATCCCTCTGACCTTCTTATTGACGATGAAACACAGAAATTGCATCGGAATTAAATACAAAAAGCACAATGCCGACATAAGTACAAGAAAACTGACTCTTCTTGGTGTCTAAGTTTTGAACCATTCCTGTGACACTAGTTATAGATTCCGATGCTTCACTTCAGGTTTACTGTATCCCTCTGCCCTTCTTATTGACGATGAAACACAGATATTGCATCGGAATTATATACAAAAGTCACAATGCCTACTTAAGAACTAGAAAACTGACTCTTCTTACTGTCTATGTTTTGAACCATTCCTGTGACACTAGTTATAGATTCCGATGCTTCACGTCAGGTTTACTGTACCCTCTGACGATCTTATTGACGATGAAACACAGAAATTGAATCGGAATTAAATATAATTGGGACAATGCCAACATAAGTACAAGAAAACTGACTCTTCTTACTGTCTATGATTTGAACCATTCATGTGACATTAGTTATAGATTCCGATGCTTCACTTCAGGTTTAATGTATCCCTTGGACCTTCTTATTGACGACGAAACACAGAATTTGCATCGGAATTAAATTCAAAATGCACAATGCCGACTTAAGTACAAGAAAACTGACTCTTCTTACTGTCTATGTTTTGAACCATTCCTGTGACACTAGTTATAGATTCCGATGCTTCACTTCAGGCTTGCTGTATCCCTCTGACCTTATATTGACGATGAAACACAGAAATTGCATCGGAATTAAATACAAAAGGCTCAATTCCGACTTAAGTACAAGAAGACTGTCTCATCTTACTCTCTATGTTTTGAACCATTCCTGTGACGCTAGTTATAGATTCCGATGCTTCACTTCAGCTTTACTGTAGCCCTCTGACCTTCTTATTTACGATGAAACACAGAAATTGTATCGGAATTAAATACAAAAGGCACAATTCCGATTCAAGTACAAGAAGACTAGCTCTTCTTACTGTCTATGTTTTGAACCATTCCTGTGACACTAGATATAGATTCCGATGCTTCACTTCAGGTTTACTGTATCCCTCTGACCTTCTTATTGAGGATGAAACACAGAAATTGCATCGGAATTAAATACAAAAGGCACAATGCCGACTTAAGTACAAGAAAACTGACTCTTCTTACTGTCTATGTTTTGAACCATTCCTGTGACACTAGTTATAGATTCCGATGATTCAGTTAAGTTTTACTGTATCCCTCTCACCTTCTTATTGATGATGAAACACAGAAATTGCATCGGAATTAAATACAAAAGGCACAATGCCGACTTAAGTACAAGAAAACTGACTCTTCTTACTGTCTATGTTTTGAACTATTCCTGTGACACTAGTTATAGATTCCGATGCTTCACTTAAGGTTTACTGTATCCCTCTGACCTTCTTATTAACGATGAAACACAGAAATTGCATCGGAATTAAATACAAAAGGCACAATGCCGACTTAAGTACATGAAAACTGACTCTTCTTACTGTCTATGTTTTGAATGACTCCTGTGACACTAGTTATAGTTTCGGATGCTTCACTTCAGGTTTACTGTATCCCTCGGACCTTCTTATTGAAGATGAAACATGGAAATTGCATCGGAATTTAATACAAAAGGCATAATGCCGACTTAAGTAAAAGAAGACTGACTCTTCTTACTGTCTATGTTTTGAACCATTCCTGTGACACTAGTTATAGATTCCGATTCTTCACTTTAGGTTTACTGTATCCCTCCGACCTCCTTATTGACGATGAAACTCAGAAATTGCATCGGAATTAAATACAAAAGGCACAATGCCGACTTAAGTACAAGAAAACTGACTCTTCTTACTGTCTATGTTTTGAACCATTCCTGTGACACTAGTTATAGATTCCGATGCTTCACTTAAGTTTTACTGTATCCCTCTGACCTTCTTATTGACGATGAAACACAGAAATTGCATCGGAATTAAATACAAAAGGCACAATGCCGACTTAAGTACAAGAAAACTGACTCTTCTTACTGTCTATGTTTTGAACCATTCCTGTGACACTAGTTATAGATTCCGATGCTTCACTTAAGGTTTACTGTATCCCTCTGACCTTCTTATTGAGGATGAAACACAGAAATTGCATCGGAATTTAATACAAAAGGCACAATGCCGACTTAAGTAAATAAAGACTGACTCTTCTTACTGTCTATGTTTTGAACCATTCCTGTGACACTAGTTATAGATTCCGATTCTTCACTTTAGGTTTACTGTATCCCTCCGAACTCCTTATTGACGATGAAACTCAGAAATTGCATCGGAATTAAATACAAAAGGCACAATGACGACTTAAGTACAAGAAAACTGACTATTCTTACTGTCTAAGTTTTGAACGATTCCTGTGACACTAGTTATAGATTCCGATGCTTCACTTCATCTTTACTGTATCAGTCTGACTTTCATATTGACGATGAAACACAGAAAATGCTTCGGAATTAAATACAAAAGGCACAATGCCGTCTTAAGTACAAGAAAACTGACTCTTCTTACTGTCTATGTTTTGAACCATTCCTGAGACACTAGTTATAGATTCCGATGCTTCACCTCAGGTTTTCTGTATCCCTCTGACCTTCTTATTGACGATGAAACGCAGAAATTTCATCGGAATTAAATACAAAAGACACAATGCCCACTTAAGTACAAGAAAACTGACTCTTCTTACTGTCTATGTTTCGAACCATTCCTGTGACACTTGTTATAGATTCCGATGCTTCACGTCCGGTTTACTGTATCCCTCTGACCTTCATATTGACGATGAAACACAGAAATAGCATCGGAATTAAATACAAAAGGCACAATGCCGACTTAAGTACAAGATAACTGACTCTTCATACTGTCTATGAGTTGAACCATTCATGTGACATTAGATATAGATTCCGATGCTTCACTTCAGGTTTACTGTATCCCTCTGACCTTCTTATTGACGATGAATTACAGAAATTGCATCGGAATTAAATACAAAAGGCACAATGCCGACTTAGGTACAAGAAAACTGACTCTTCTTACTGTCTATGTTTTGAACCATTCATGTGACATAGTTATAAATTCCGATGCTTCACTTCAGGTTTACTGTATCCCTCTGACCTTCTTATTGACGATGAAACACAGAAATTTCAACGGAATTAAATACAAAGGGCACAATTCCGACTTAAGTGCAAGAAAACTGACTCTTGTTACTGTCTATGTTTTGAACCATTCCTGTGACACTAGTTATAGATTCCGATGCTTCACTTCAGGTTTACCGTATGCCTCTGACCTTTTTATTGACGATGAAACGGAAAAATTGCATCGGAATTAAATAGAAAAGGCACAATGCCGACTTAAGTACACGAAAATTGACTTTTCTTACTGTTTATGTTTGAACCATTCCTGTGACTCTAGTTATAGATTCCGATGCTTCACCTCAGGTTTACTGTATCCCTCTGACCTTCGTATTCACTATGAAACACAGAAATTGCAACGGTATTAAATACAAAAGGCACAATGTCGACTTAAGTACAAGAAATCTGACTCTTCTTAATGTCTATGTTTGTACCATTCCTGTGACACTACTTATAGATTTCGATGCTTCACTTCAGGTTTACTGTATCCCTCTGACCTTCTTATTGACGATGAAACACAGAAATTGCATCGGAATTAAATACAAAAAGCACAATGCCGACACAAGTACAAGAAAACTGACTCTTCTTGGTGTCTAAGTTTTGAACCATTCCTGTGACACTAGTTATAGATTCCGATGCTTCACTTCAGGTTTACTGTACCCCTCTGACCTTCTTATTGACGATGAAACACAGAAATTGCATCGGAATTATATACAAAACGCACAATGCCTACTTAAGTACTAGAAAACTGACTCTTCTTACTGTCTATGTTTTGAACCATTCCTGTGACACTAGTTGTAGATTCCGATGCTTCACGTCAGGTTTACTGTACCCTCTGACGATCTTATTGACGATGAAACCCAGAAATTGAATCGGAATTAAATATAATTGGGACAATGCCAACATAAGTACAAGAAAACTGACTCTTCTTACTGTCTATGATTTGAACCATTCATGTGACACTAGTTATAGATTCCGATGCTTCGCTTCAGGTTTAATGTATCCCTTGGATCTTCTTATCGACGACGAAACACAGAAATTGCATCGGAATTAAATACAAAAGGCACAATTCCGACTCAAGTACAAGAAGACTAGCTCTTCTTACTGTCTATGTTTTGAACCATTCCTGTGACACTAGATATAGATTCCGATGCTTCACTTCAGGTTTACTGTATCCCTCTAAAAACCTTATTGTCGTTGAAACACAGACATTGCATCGCAATTAAATACAAAAGGCAAAATGCCGACTCAAGTACAAGAAGTCTGGCTCTTCGTACTGTCTATGTTTTGAAGCATTCCTGTCACACTAGTTATGGATTCGGATGCTCGACTTCAGGTTCACTGCCTCCCTCTGAACTTCTTATTGGCGGTGAAACACAGTAATTGCATCGGAATTAAATACAAAAGGTACAATGCTGACTTCAGTATAAGAAAACTGACTCTTCTTACTGTCTATGCTTTGAACCATTCCTGTGACACTAGTTATAGATTCCGATGCTTCACTTCAGGTTTATAGTATCCCTCTGACCTTCTTATAGACGATGGAACACAGATATTGCATCGGAATTAAATACAAAAGGCACAATGCCGACTTAAGTACAAGAAAACTGACTCTTCTTACTGTCTATGTTTTGAACCATTCCTGTGACACTAGTTATAGATTCCGATGATTCACTTAAGTTTTACTGTATACCTCTGACCTTCTTATTGACGATGAAACACAGAAATTGCATCGGAATTAAATACAAAAGGCACAATGCCGACTTAAGTACAAGAAAACTGACTCTTCTTACTGTCTATGTTTTGAACCATTCCTGTGACACTAGTTATAGATTCCGATGCTTCACTTAAGGTTTACTGTATCCCTCTGACCTTCTTATTAACGATGAAACACAGAAATTGCATCGGAATTAAATACAAAAGGCACAATGCCGACTTAAGTACATGAAAACTGACTCTTCTTACTGTCTATGTTTTGAATGACTCCTGTGACACTAGTTTTAGTTTCGGATGCTTCACTTCAGGTTTACTGTATCCCTCGGACCTTCTTATTGAAGTTGAAACATGGAAATTGCATCGGAATTTAATACAAAAGGCATAATGCCGACTTAAGTAAAAGAAGACTGACTCTTCTTACTGTCTATGTTTTGAACCATTCCTGTGACACTAGTTATAGATTCCGATTCTTCACTTTAGGTTTACTGTATCCCTCCGACCTCCTTATTGACGATGAAACTCAGAAATTGCATCGGAATTAAATACAAAAGGCACAATGCCGACTTAAGTACAAGAAAACTGACTCTTCTTACTGTCTATGTTTTGAACCATTCCTGTGACACTAGTTATAGATTCCGATGCTTCACTTAAGTTTTACTGTATCCCTCTGACCTTCTTATTGACGATGAAACACAGAAATTGCATTGGAATTAAATACAAAAGGCACAATGCCGACTTAAGTACAAGAAAACTGACTCTTCTTACTGTCTATGTTTTGAACCATTCCTGTGACACTAGTTATAGATTCCGATGCTTCACTTAAGGTTTACTGTATCCCTCTGACCTTCTTATTGAGGATGAAACACAGAAATTGCATCGGAATTTAATACAAAAGGCACAATGCCGACTTAAGTAAATAAAGACTGACTCTTCTTACTGTCTATGTTTTGAACCATTCCTGTGACACTAGTTATAGATTCCGATTCTTCACTTTAGGTTTACTGTATCCCTCCGACCTCCTTATTGACGATGAAACTCAGAAATTGCATCGGAATTAAATACAAAAGGCACAATGACGACTTAAGTACAAGAAAACTGACTCTTCTTACTGTCTAAGTTTTGAACGATTCCTGTGACACTAGTTATAGATTCCGATGCTTCACTTCATCTTTACTGTATCAGTCTGACCTTCATATTGACGATGAAACACAGAAAATGCTTCGGAATTAAATACAAAAGGCACAATGCCGTCTTAAGTACAAGAAAACTGACTCTTCTTACTGTCTATGTTTTGAACCATTCCTGAGACACTAGTTATAGATTCCGATGCTTCACCTCAGGTTTTTTGTATCCCTCTGACCTTCTTATTGACGATGAAACGCAGAAATTTCATCGGAATTAAATACAAAAGACACAATGCCCACTTAAGTACAAGAAAACTGACTCTTCTAACTGTCTATGTTTCGAACCATTCCTGTGACACTTGTTATAGATTCCGATGCTTCACGGCCGGTTTACTGTATCCCTCTGACCTTTATATTGACGATGAAACACAGAAATAGCATCGGAATTAAATACAAAAGGCACAATGCCGACTTAAGTACAAGATAACTGACTCTTCATACTGTCTATGAGTTGAACCATTCATGTGACATTAGTTATAGATTCCGATGCTTCACTTCAGGTTTACTGTATCCCTCTGACCTCCTTATTGACGATGAATTACAGAAATTGCATCGGAATTAAATACAAAAGGCACAATGCCGACTTAGGTACAAGAAAACTGACTCTTCTTACTGTCTATGTTTTGAACCATTCATGTGACATAGTTATAAATTCCGATGCTTCACTTCAGGTTTACTGTATCCCTCTGACCTTCTTATTGACGATGAAACACAGAAATTTCAACGGAATTAAATACAAAGGGCACAATTCCGACTTAAGTGCAAGAAAACTGACTCTTGTTACTGTCTATGTTTTGAACCATTCCTGTGACACTAGTTATAGATTCCGATGCTTCACTTCAGGTTTACCGTATCCCTCTGACCTTTTTATTGACGATGAAACGCAGAAATTGCATCGGAATTAAATAGAAAAGGCACAATGCCGACTTAAGTACACGAAAATTGACTCTTCTTACTGTCTATGTTCTGAACCATTCCTGTGACTCTAGTTATAGATTCCGATGCTTCACCTCAGGTTTACTGTATCCCTCTGACCTTCGTATTCACTATGAAACACAGAAATTGCAACGGAATTAAATACAAAAGGCACAATGTCGACTTAAGTACAAGAAATCTGACTCTTTTTAATGTCTATGTTTGAACCATTCCTGTGACACTAGTTATAGATTTCGATGCTTCACTTCAGGTTTACTGTATCCCTCTGACCTTCCTATTGACGATGAAACACAGAAATTGCATCGGAATTAAATACAAAAAGCACAATGCCGACATAAGTACAAGAAAACTGACTCTTCTTGGTGTCTAAATTTTGAACCATTCCTGTGACACTAGTTATAGATTCCGATGCTTCACTTCAGGTTTACTGTATCCCTCTGACCTTCTTATTGACGATGAAACACAGAAATTGCATCGGAATTATATACAAAAGGCACAATGCCTACTTAAGTACTAGAAAACTGACTCTTCTTACTGTCTATGTTTTGAACCATTCCTGTGACACTAGTTGTAGATTCCGATGCTTCACGTCAGGTTTACTGTACCCTCTGACGATCTTATTGACGATGAAACACAGAAATTGAATCGGAATTAAATATAATTGGGACAATGCCAACATAAGTACAAGAAAACTGACTCTTCTTACTGTCTATGATTTGAACCATTCATGTGACACTAGTTATAGATTCCGATGCTTCACTTCAGGTTTAATGTATCCCTTGGACCTTCTTATTGACGACGAAACACAGAATTTGCATCGGAATTAAATTCAAAATGCACAATGCCGACTTAAGTACAAGAAAACTGACTCTTTTTACTGTCTATGTTATGAACCGTTCCTGTGACACTAGTTGTAGATTCCGATGGTTCACTTCAGGCTCACTGTATCCCTCTGACCTTATATTGACGATGAAATACAGAAATTGCATCGGAATTAAATACAAAAGCCTCAATGCCGACTTAAGTACAAGAAGACTGTCTCATCTTACTCTCTATGTTTTTAACCATTCCTGTGACGCTAGTTATAGATTCCGATGCTTCACTTCAGCTTTATTGTAGCCCTCTGACCTTCCTATTTACGATGAAACACAGAAATTGCATCGGACTTAAATACAAAAGGCACAATGCCGTCTTAAGTACAAGAAAACTGACTCTTCTGACTGTCTATGCTTTGAACCATTCCTGTGACCCCACTTATAGATTCCGATGCTTCACTTCAGGTTTTCTGTATCCCTCTGACCTTCTTATTGACGATGAAACACAGAGATTGCATCGGAATTAAATACAAAAGGCTCAATGCCGATTAAGTACAAGAAGACTTGCACTTCTATTTGTCTATGTTTTGAACCATTCCTGTGACACTAGTTATAGATTACGATTCTTCACTTCAGGTTTACTGAATCCCGCTGACCTTCTTAATGACGATAAAACACAGAAATTGCATCGGAATTAAATACAAGAGGCACAATGAAGTCTTAAGTACAGGAAAACTGACTCTTCTTACTGTCTATGTTTTGAACCATTCCTGTGACACTAGTTATACATTCCGATGCTTCACTTCAGGTTTACTGTATCCCTCTGACCTTCTTAATGACGATAAAACACAGAAATTGCATCGGAATTAAATACAAAAGGCACAATGCCGACTTAAGTATAAGAAAACTGACTCTTCTTACTGTCTATGTTTTGAACCATTCCTGTGACACTAGTTATAGATTCCGATGCTTCACTTAAGGTTTACTGTATCCCTCTGACCTTCTTATTAACGATGAAACACAGAAATTGCATCGGAATTAAATACAAAAGGCACAATGCCGACTTAAGTACATGAAAACTGACTCTTCTTACTGTCTATGTTTTGAATGACTCCTGTGACACTAGTTATAGTTTCGGATGCTTCACTTCAGGTTTACTGTATCCCTCGGACCTTCTTATTGAAGATGAAACATGGAAATTGCATCGGAATTTAATACAAAAGGCATAATGCCGACTTAAGTAAAAGAAGACTGACTCTTCTTACTGTCTATGTTTTGAACCATTCCTGTGACACTAGTTATAGATTCCGATTCTTCACTTTAGGTTTACTGTATCCCTCCGACCTCCTTATTGACGATGAAACTCAGAAATTGCATCGGAATTAAATACAAAAGGCACAATGCCGACTTAAGTACAAGAAAACTGACTCTTCTTACTGTCTATGTTTTGAACCATTCCTGTGACACTAGTTATAGATTCCGATGCTTCACTTAAGTTTTACTGTATCCCTCTGACCTTCTTATTGACGATGAAACACAGAAATTGCATCGGAATTAAATACAAAAGGCACAATGCCGACTTAAGTACAAGAAAACTGACTCTTCTTACTGTCTATGTTTTGAACCATTCCTGTGACACTAGTTATAGATTCCGATGCTTCACTTAAGGTTTACTGTATCCCTCTGACCTTCTTATTGAGGATGTAACACAGAAATTGCATCGGGATTTAATACAAAAGGCACAATGCCGACTTAAGTAAAAGAAGACTGACTCTTCTTACTGTCTATGTTTTGAACCATTCCTGTGACACTAGTTATAGATTCCGATTCTTCACTTTAGGTTTACTGTATCCCTCCGACCTCCTTATTGACGATGAAACTCAGAAATTGCATCGGAATTAAATACAAAAGGCACAATGACGACTTAAGTACAAGAAAACTGACTCTTCTTACTGTCTAAGTTTTGAACGATTCCTGTGACACTAGTTATAGATTCCGATGCTTCACTTCATCTTTACTGTATCAGTCTGACCTTCATATTGACGATGAAACACAGAAAATGCTTCGGAATTAAATACAAAAGGCACAATGCCGTCTTAAGTACAAGAAAACTGACTCTTCTTACTGTCTATGTTTTGAACCATTCCTGAGACACTAGTTATAGATTCCGATGCTTCACCTCAGGTTTTTTGTATCCCTCTGACCTTCTTATTGACGATGAAACGCAGAAATTTCATCGGAATTAAATACAAAAGACACAATGCCCACTTAAGTACAAGAAAACTGACTCTTCTTACTGTCTATGTTTCGAACCATTCCTGTGACACTTGTTATAGATTCCGATGCTTCACGGCCGGTTTACTGTATCCCTCTGACCTTTATATTGACGATGAAACACAGAAATAGCATCGGAATTAAATACAAAAGGCACAATGCCGACTTAAGTACAAGATAACTGACTCTTCATACTGTCTATGAGTTGAACCATTCATGTGACATTAGTTATAGATTCCGATGCTTCACTTCAGGTTTACTGTATCCCTCTGACCTTCTTATTGACGATGAATTACAGAAATTGCATCGGAATTAAATACAAAAGGCACAATGCCGACTTAGGTACAAGAAAACTGACTCTTCTTACTGTCTATGTTTTGAACCATTCATGTGACATAGTTATAAATTCCGATGCTTCACTTCAGGTTTACTGTATCCCTCTGACCTTCTTATTGACGATGAAACACAGAAATTTCAACGGAATTAAATACAAAGGGCACAATTCCGACTTAAGTGCAAGAAAACTGACTCTTGTTACTGTCTATGTTTTGAACCATTCCTGTGACACTAGTTATAGATTCCGATGCTTCACTTCAGGTTTACCGTATCCCTCTGACCTTTTTATTGACGATGAAACGCAGAAATTGCATCGGAATTAAATAGAAAAGGCACAATGCCGACTTAAGTACACGAAAATTGACTCTTCTTACTGTCTATGTTTTGAACCATTCCTGTGACTCTAGTTATAGATTCCGATGCTTCACCTCAGGTTTACTGTATCCCTCTGACCTTCGTATTCACTATGAAACACAGAAATTGCAACGGAATTAAATACAAAAGGCACAATGTCGACTTAAGTACAAGAAATCTGACTCTTTTTAATGTCTATGTTTGAACCATTCCTGTGACACTAGTTATAGATTTCGATGCTTCACTTCAGGTTTACTGTATCCCTCTGACCTTCCTATTGACGATGAAACACAGAAATTGCATCGGAATTAAATACAAAAAGCACAATGCCGACATAAGTACAAGAAAACTGACTCTTCTTGGTGTCTAAGTTTTGAACCATTCCTGTGACACTAGTTATAGATTCCGATGCTTCACTTCAGGTTTACTGTATCCCTCTGACCTTCTTATTGACGATGAAACACAGAAATTGCATCGGAATTATATACAAAAGGCACAATGCCTACTTAAGTACTAGAAAACTGACTCTTCTTACTGTCTATGTTTTGAACCATTCCTGTGACACTAGTTGTAGATTCCGATGCTTCACGTCAGGTTTACTGTACCCTCTGACGATCTTATTGACGATGAAACACAGAAATTGAATCGGAATTAAATATAATTGGGACAATGCCAACATAAGTACAAGAAAACTGACTCTTCTTACTGTCTATGATTTGAACCATTCATGTGACACTAGTTATAGATTCCGATGCTTCACTTCAGGTTTAATGTATCCCTTGGACCTTCTTATTGACGACGAAACACAGAATTTGCATCGGAATTAAATTCAAAATGCACAATGCCGACTTAAGTACAAGAAAACTGACTCTTTTTACTGTCTATGTTATGAACCGTTCCTGTGACACTAGTTGTAGATTCCGATGGTTCACTTCAGGCTCACTGTATCCCTCTGACCTTATATTGACGATGAAATACAGAAATTGCATCGGAATTAAATACAAAAGGCTCAATGCCGACTTAAGTACAAGAAGACTGTCTCATCTTACTCTCTATGTTTTTAACCATTCCTGTGACGCTAGTTATAGATTCCGATGCTTCACTTCAGCTTTATTGTAGCCCTCTGACCTTCCTATTTACGATGAAACACAGAAATTGCATCGGACTTAAATACAAAAGGCACAATGCCGTCTTAAGTACAAGAAAACTGACTCTTCTGACTGTCTATGCTTTGAACCATTCCTGTGACCCCACTTATAGATTCCGATGCTTCACTTCAGGTTTTCTGTATCCCTCTGACCTTCTTATTGACGATGAAACACAGAGATTGCATCGGAATTAAATACAAAAGGCTCAATGCCGATTAAGTACAAGAAGACTTGCACTTCTATTTGTCTATGTTTTGAACCATTCCTGTGACACTAGTTATAGATTACGATTCTTCACTTCAGGTTTACTGAATCCCGCTGACCTTCTTAATGACGATAAAACACAGAAATTGCATCGGAATTAAATACAAGAGGCACAATGAAGTCTTAAGTACAGGAAAACTGACTCTTCTTACTGTCTATGTTTTGAACCATTCCTGTGACACTAGTTATACATTCCGATGCTTCACTTCAGGTTTACTGTATCCCTCTGACCTTCTTAATGACGATAAAACACAGAAATTGCATCGGAATTAAATACAAGAGGCACAATGAAGTCTTAAGTACAGGAAAACTGACTCTTCTTACTGTCTATGTTTTGACTTATTCTTGTGACACTAGTTATAGATTCCGAAGCTTCACTTCAGGTTCACTGTATCCCTTGGCCCTTTTTATTGACGACGAAACACAGAAATTGCATCGGAATTAAATACAAAAGGCACAATGCCGACTTAAGTTCAAGAAAACTGACTGTTCTTACTGCCTATGTTTTGAACCATTCCTATGACACTAGTTATACATTCCGATGCTTCACTTCTGATTTACTGTATACCTCTGACCTTCTTATTGACGATGAAACGCAAAAATTGCATCGGAATTAAATACAAAAGGCAGAATACCGACTTAAGTACAAGAAAACTGACTCTTCTTACTGTCTATGTTTTGAACCATTCCTGTGTCATTAGTTATAGATTCCGATTCTTCACTTCAGGTTTACTGTATCCCTCTGACCTTTTTATTGACGATGAAACACAGAAATTGCATCGGAATTAATTACAAAAGGCACAATGCCGTCTTAAGTACAGGAAAACTGACTCTTCTTACTGTCTATGATTTGAACCATTCTTGTGACACAAGTTATAGATACAGATGCTTCACTTCAGGTCTATTGTATTCCTCTGACCTTCTTATTGACGATGAAACACAGAAATTGCATCGGAATTAAATACAAAAGGCACAATGCCGACTTAAGTACAAGAAAACTTACTTTTCTTACTGTCTTTGTTTTGAACCATTCCTGTGACACTAGTTATATATTCCGATGCTTCACTTCAAGCTTACTGTATCCCTCTGACCTTCTTATTGACGATGAAACACAGAAATTGCATCGGAATTAAATACAAAAGGCTCAATGCCGACTTAAGTACAAGAAGGCTGACTCTTCTTACTGTCTATGTTTTGAACCATTCCTGTGACACAAGTTATAGTTTCTGATTCTACACTTCACGTTTACTGAATCCCGCTGACCTTCTTATTGACGATGAAACGCAGAAATTGCATCGGAATTAAATAGAAAAGACACAACGCCGACTCAAATACAAGAAGACTGGCGCTTCTTACTGTCTATGTTATGAACCTTTCGTGTGAGACCGGTTTTAGATTCCGATGCTTGCCTTCAGGTTTACTGTGTCCCGTGGACCTCCTTATTGACGACGAAACACAGAAATTGCATCGGAATTAAATAGAAATGGCACAATGCCGACTAAAGTACAAGAAAACTGACTCTTCTTGCTTTATATACTTTGAACCATTCCTGTGACACTAGTTATAGATTCCGATGCTTTACTTCAGGTTTACTGTATCCCTCTGACCTTCTTATTGACGATGAAACACTGAAATTTCATCGGAATTAAAAACAAAAGACACAATGCCCACTTAAGTACAAGAAAACTGACTGTTCTTACTGTCTATGCTTTGAACCATTCCTGTGACACTAGTTATAGATTCCGATTCTTCACTTCAGGTTTACTGAATCCCGCTGACCTTCTTATTGACGATGAAACACAGAAATTGCATCGGAATTAAATACTAAAGGCACAATGCCGACTCAAATACTAAAAGACTGGCACTTCTTACTGTCTATGTTAGGAACCTTTCCTGTGACACCAGTTTTAGATTCCGATGCTTCACTTCAGGTTTACTGTATCCCTTGGACCTTATTATTCACGACGAAACACAGAAATTGCATCGGAATTAAATACAAAAGGCACAATGCCTACCTATGTACAAGAAAACTGACTCTTCTTACTGTCTATGTTTTGAACCATTCCTGTGACACTAGTTATAGGTTCCGATGCTTCAATTCAGTTTTACTGTATCCCTATGACCTTCTTATTGACGATGAAACACAAAAACTGCTTCGGAATTAAATACAAAAGGCACAATGCCGTCTTATGTACAAGAAAACTGACTCTTCTTACTGTCTATGTTTTTAACCATTCCTGTGACACTAGTTATATATTTCGATGTTTCACTTCAAGCTTACTGTATCCCTCTGACCTTCTTATTAACGATGAAACACAGAAGTTGCATCGGAATTAAATACAAATGGCGCAATGACGACTTAAGTACAAGAAAACTTCCTCTTCTTACTGTCTATGTTTGAACCATTCCTGTGACACTAGTTATAGATTCCGATGCTACACTTCAGGTTTACTGAATACCTCTAACCTCCTTATTGACGATGAAACACAGAAATTGCATCGGAATTAAATACAAAAGGCACAATGCCGTCGTATGTACAAGAAAACTGACTCTTCTTACTGTCTATGTTTTGAACCATTCCTGTGACACTAGTTATATATTTCGATGTTTCACTTCAAGCTTACTGTATTCCTCTGACCTTCTTATTAACGATGAAACACAGAAATTGAATCGGAATTAAATACAAATGGCGCAATGGCGACTTAAGTACACGAAAACTGACTCTTCTTACTGTCTCTGTTTGAACCATTCCTGTGACACTAGTTATAGATTCCGATGCTTCACTTCAGGTTTTCTGTATCCCTCTGACCTTCTTATTGACGATGAAACACAGAGATTGCATCGGAATTAAATACAAAAGGCTCAATGCCGATTAAGTACAAGAAGACAGACTCTTCTATTTGTCTATGTTTTAAACCATTCTTGTGACACTAGTTATAGATTCCGATTCTTCACTTCAGGTTTACTGAATCCTGCTGACTTTCTTATTGACGATGAAACACAGAAATTGCATCGGAATTAAATACAAAAGGCACAATGCCGACTCAAATACAAGAAGACTGGCTCTTCTTGCTGTGTATGTTATGAACCTTTCCTGTGAGACCGGTTTTAGATTCCGATGGTTCACTTCAGGTTTACTGTATCCCTTGGACCTTATTATTGACGACGAAGCACAGAAATTGCATCGGAATTAAATACAAGAAGACTGGCTCTTCTTACTGTCTGTGATTTAAACCATTCCTGTTACACTAGTTATAGATTCCGATGCTTCAATTCAGGTTTACTGTATCCCTCTGACCTTCTTATTGACGATGAAACACAAAAATTGCATCGGAGTTAAATACAAAAGGCACAATGCCGACTTAAGTACAAGAAAACTGACTCGTCTTACTGTCTATGTATTGAACCATTCCTGTGACACTAGTTATAGATTCCGATGCTTCACTTCAGGTTTACTGAATCCCTCGGACCTCCTTATTGACGATCAAACACATAAATTGCGTCGGAATTAAATACAAGAAGACTGGCTCTTCTTACTGTCTGTGATTTAAACCATTCCTGTTACACTAGTTATAGATTCCGATGCTTCAATTCAGGTTTACTGTATCCCTCTGACCTTCTTATTGATGATGAAACACAAAAATTGCATCGGAATTAAATACAAAAGGCACAATGCCGACTTAAGTACAAGAAAACTGACTCGTCTTACTGTCTATGTATTGAACCATTCCTGTGACACTAGTTATAGATTCCGATGCTTCACTTCAGGTTTACTGTATCCCTCTGACCTTCTTATTGACGATGAAACACAGATAATGCATCGGAATTAAATACAAAAGGCACAATGTCGTCTTAGGTACAGGAGAACTGACTCTTCTTACTGTCTATGTTTTGAATTATTCTTGTGACACTAGTTATAGATTCCGAAGCTTCACTTCAGGTTTACTGTATCCCTTGGACCTTCTTAATGACGACGAAGCACAGAAATCGCATCTGAATTAAATACAAGAGGCACAATGCCGACTTAAGTTAAAGAATACTGACTCTTCTTACTGTCTGTGCTTTGAACCATTCCTGTGACACTAGTTATACATTCCGATGCTTCACTTCAGGTTTACTGTATCCCTCTGACCTTCTTATTGACGATGAAACGCAAAAACTGCATCGGAATTAAATACAAAAGGCACAATGCCGACTTAAGTACAAGAAAACTGACTCTTCTCACTGTCTGTGTTTTGAACCAATCCAGTGTCACTAGTTATAGATTCCGATGCTACACTTCAGGTTTACTGTATCCCTCTGACCTTCTTATTGACGATGAAACACAGAAATTGCATCGGAATTAATTACAAAAGGCACAATGCCGTCTTAAGTACTGGAAAACAGACTCTTCTTACTGTCTATGATTTGAACCATTCTTGTGACACTAGTTATAGGTTCCGATGCTTCACTTCAGGTCTACTGTATCCCTCTGACCATCTTATTGACGATGAAACACAGAAATTGCATCGGAATTAAATGCAAAAGGCACAATGCCGACTTAAGTACAAGAAAACTTACTTTTCTTACTGTCTTTGTTTTGAACCATTCCTGTGACACTAGTTATATATTCCGATGCTTCACTTCAAGCTTACAGTATCCCTCTGACCTTCTTATTGACGATGAAACACAGAAATTGCATCGGAATTAAATACAAAAGGCTCAATGCCGACTTAAGTACAAGAAGACTGACTCTTCTTACTGTCTATGTTTTGAACCATTCCTGTGACACAAGTTATAGATTCGGATTCTTCACTTCAGGCTTACTGAATCCCGCTGACCTTCTTATTGACGATGAAACACAGAAATTGCATCGGAATTGAATAGAAAAGGCACAACGCGGACTCAAATACAAGAAGACTAGCTCTTCTTACTGTCTATGTTATTAACCTTTCCTGTGAGACCGGTTTTAGATTCCGATGCTTGCCTTCAGGTTTACTGTATCCCGTAGTCCTTCTTATTGACGACGAAACACAGAAATTGCATCGGAATTAAATAGAAAAGGCACAATGCCGACTAAAGTACAAGAAAACTGACTCTTCTTGCTGTATATACTTTTAACCATTCCTGTGACACTAGTTTTAGATTCCGATGCTTCACTTCAGGTTTACTGTATCCCTCTGACCTTCTTATTGACGATGAAACACAGAAATTTCATCGGAATTAGAAACAAAAGACACAATGCCCACTTAAGTACAAGAAAACTGACTCTTCTTACTGTCTATGTTTGATCCATTCCTGTGACACTAGTTATAGATTCCGATTCTTCACTTCAGGCTTACTGAATCACGCTGACCTTCTTATTGACGATGAAACACAGAAATTGCATCGGAATTATATACAAAAGGCACAATGCCGACTCAAATACAAGAAGACTGGCTCTTCTTACTGGCTATGTTATGAACCTTTCCTGTGAGACCGGTTTTAGATTCCGATGCTTCACTTCAGGTTTACTGTATCCCTTGGACCTTATTATTGACGACGAAACACAGAAATTGCATCGGAATTAAATACAAAAGGCACAATGCCGACTCAAGTACAAGAAAACTGACTCTTCTTACTCTCTATGTTTTGAACCATTCCTGTGCCACTAGTTATAGATTCCGATGCTTCACTTCAGGTTTACTGTATCCCTTGGACCTTCTTCTTGACGACGAAACACAGAAATTGCATCGGAATTTAATACAAAAGCACAATGCCGACTTAAGTTCAAGAAAACTGACACTTCTTACTTTCTATGCTTTGATCCAGTCCTGTGACACTAGTTATAGATTCCGATGCTTCACTTCCGTTTACTGTATCCCTCTGACCACCTTATTGACGATGAAACACAGAAATTGCATCGGAATTAAATAGAAAAAGCACAATGCCGACTTAAGTACAAGAAAACTGACTCTTCTTACTGTCTATGTTATGAACCATTCCTGTGACACTAGTTTTAGTTTCTGATGCTTCACTATATGTTTACTGTTCCCTCTGACCTTCTTATTGACGATGAAACACAGATATTGAATCGGAATTATACACAAAAGGCACAATGCCGACTTAAGAAGAAGAAAACTTACTTTTCTTACTGTCTTTGTTTATAACCATTCCTGTGACACTAGTTATAGATTCCGATGCTTCACTTCAAGCTTACTGTATCCCTCTGACCCTCTCATTTACGATGAAACACAGAAATTGCATCGGAATTAAATACAAAAGGCACAATGCCGACTTAAGTACAAGAAGACTGACTCTTCTTACCGTCTATGTTTTGAACCATTCCTGTGACACTAGTTATAGATTCCGAATTTTCACTTCAGGCTCACTGAAACCCGCTGACCTTTTTATTGACGATGAAACACAGAAATTGCACCGGAATTAAATACAAAAAGCACAGCGCAGACTCAAATACAAAAAGACTGGCTTTTCTCACTGCCTATGTTATGAACCTTTCCTGTGAGACCGGTTTTAGATTCCGATGCTTCACTTCAGGTTTACTGTATCCCGTGGACCTTCTTATTGACGACGAAACACAGAAATTGCTTCGGAATTAAATAGAAAAGGCACAATGCCAACCAAAGTACAAGAAAACTAACTCTTCTTACAGTATATGTTGTGAACCATTCCTGTGACACTAGTTATAGATTCCGATGCTTCACTTCAAGTTTACTGTATCCCTCTGACCTTCTTATTGACGACGAAACACAGAAATTGCATCGGAATTAAATACAAAAGGCACAATACCGACTTAAGTACAAGAAAACTGGTTCTTCTTACTGTCTATGTTTTGAACAATTCCTGTGACACTAGTTATAGATTCCGATGCTTCACTTCAGGTTTACTGTATCCCTCTGACCTTCTTATTGACGATGAAACACAGAAATTGCATCGGAATTAAATACAAGAGGCACAATGCCGACTCAAGTACAAGAAGACTGGCTCTCCTTACTGTCTAGGCTTTGAAACTTTCCTGTGACACCGGTTCTAGATTCCGATCCTTCACTTCTGGTTTACTGTATCCGGTGGACCTTCTTATTGACGAGAAAACGCAGAAAATGCATCGGAATTGAATACAAAAGGCACAATGCCGACTTAAGTACCAGAAATCTGACAATACTTACTGTTTATGTTTTGAACCATTCCTGTGACACTAGTTATAGATTCCGATGCTTCACTTCAGGTTTGCTGTATCCCTCTGACCATCTTATTGACGATGAAACACACAAATTGCATCGGAATTAAATACAAAAGGCACAATGCCGACCTAAGTACAAGAAAACAGACTCTTCTTACTGTCTATGTTTTGAACCGTTCCTGTGACACTAGTTATAGATTCCGATGCTTCACTTCAGGTTTACTGTATCCCTCTGACCTTCTTATTGACGATGAAACACAAAAATTGCATCGGAATTAAATACATAAGGCACAATGCCGACTTAAGTACAACAAAACTGACTCTTCTTACTGTCTATGTTATGAACCATTCCTGTGACACTAGTTTTAGATTCTGATGCTTCACTATATGTTTACTGTTCCCTCTGACCTTCTTATTGACGATGAAACACAGAAATTGCATCGGAATTAAATACAAAATGCACAATGCCGTCTTAAGTTCAAGAAAACTGAGCCTTGTTACTGTCTATGATTTGAACCATTCCTGTGACGCTAGTAATATGTTTCGATGCTTCACTTCGGGTTTACTGTATCCCTCTGACCGTCTCATTGACGATGAAACACAACAATTGCATCGGAATTAAATACATAAGGCACAATGCCGAATCAAGTAAAAGGAGACTGGCTCTTCTTACTGTCTATGTTTGTACCTTTCCTGTGAGACCGGTTTTAGATTCCGATGCTTCACTTCAGGTTTACTGTATCCCTCTGACCTTCTTAATGACGATGAAACACAGAAATTGCATCGGAAGTAAGTACAAAAGGCACAATGCCGACTAAAGTACAAGAAAACTGACTTTTCTTACTGTATATGTTGTGAACCATTCCTGTGACACTAGTTATAGATTCCGATGCTTCACTTCAGGTTTACTGTATCATTCTGACCTTCTTATTGACGACGAAACACAGAAATTGCTTCGGAATTAAATACAACAGGCACAATACCGACTTAAGTAGAAGAAGTCTGACTCTTCTTACTGTCTATGTTTTGAACCATTCCTGTGACACTAGTTATAGATTCCGATGCTTCACTTCAGGTTTACTGTATCCCTCTGACCTTCTTATTGACGATGAAACACAGAAATTGCATCGGAATTAAATACAAAAGGCACAATGCCGACTCAAGTACAAGGAGAATGGCTCTTCTTACCGTCTATGATTTGAACCTTTCCTGTGAGACCGGTTTTAGATTCCGATGCTTCATTCCTGGTTTACTGTATCCGGTGGACCCTCTTATTGACGACAAAACGAAGAAAATGCATCGGAATTGAATAGAAAAGGCACAATGCCGACTTAAGTACAAGAAATCTGACAGTTCTTACTGTTTATGTTTTGAACCATTCCTGTGACACTAGTTATAGATTCCGATGCTTCACTTCAGGTTTACTGTATCCCTCTGACCTTCTTATTGACGATGAAACACAAAAATTGCATCGGAATTAAATACAAAAGGCACAATGCCGACTTAAGTACAAGAAAACTGACTCGTCTTACTGTCTATGTATTGAACCATTCCTGTGACACTAGTTATAGATTCCGATGCTTCACTTCAGGTTTACTGTATCCCTCTGACCTTCTTATTGACGATGAAACACAGATATTGCATCGGAATTAAATACAAAAGGCACAATGTCGTCTTAGGTACAGGAAAACTGACTCTTCTTACTGTCTATGTTTTGAATTATTCTTGTGACACTAGTTATAGATTCCGAAGCTTCACTTCAGGTTTACTGTATCCCTTGGACCTTCTTAATGACGACGAAGCACAGAAATCGCATCTGAATTAAACACAAAAGCCACAATGCCGACTTAAGTTAAAGAAAACTGACTCTTCTTACTGTCTATGTTTTGAACCATTCCTGTGACACTAGTTATACATTCCGATGCTTCACTTCAGGTTTACTGTATCCCTCTGACCTTCTTATTGACGATGAAACGCAAAAATTGCATCGGAATTAAATACAAAAGGCACAATGCCGACTTAAGTACAAGAAAACTTACTTTTCTTACTGTCTTTGTTTTGAACCATTCCTGTGACACTAGTTATAGATTCCGATGCTTCACTTCAAGCTTACAGTATCCCTCTGACCTTCTTATTGACGATGAAACACAGAAACTGCATCGGAATTAAATACAAAAGGCTCAATGCCGACTTAAGTACAAGAAGACTGTCTCTTCTTACTGTCTATGTTTTGAACCATTCCTGTGACACAAGTTATAGATTCTGATTCTACACTTCAGGCTTACTGAATCCCGCTGACCTTCTTATTGACGATGAAACACAGAAATTGCATCGGAATTGAATAGAAAAGGCACAACGCCGACTCAAATACAAGAAGACTAGCTCTTCTTACTGTCTATGTTATTAACCTTTCCTGTGAGACCGGTTTTAGATTCCGATGCTTGCCTTCAGGTTTACTGTATCCCGTGGACCTTTATATTGACGACGAAACACAGAAATTGCATCGGAATTAAATAGAAAAGGCACAATGCCGACTAAAGTACATGAAAACTGACTCTTCTTGCTGTATATACTTTTAACCATTCCTGTGACACTAGTTTTAGATTCCGATGCTTCACTTCAGGTTTACTGTATCCCTCTGACCTTCTTATTGACGATGAAACACAGAAATTTCATCGGAATTAGAAACAAAAGACACAATGCCCACTTAAGTACAAGAAAACTGACTCTTCTGACTGTCTATGCTTTGAATCATTCCTGTGACACTAGTTATATATTCCGTTGCTTCACTTCAAGCTTACTGTATCCCTCTGACCTTCTTATTGACGATGAAGCACAGAAATTGCATCGGAATTAAATACAAAAGTCCCAATGCCGACTCAAGTACAAGAAGACTGGCTTCTCTCACTGTCTATGTTTTGAACCTTTCCTGTGACACTAGTTATAGATTCCGATTCTTCACTTCAGCTTTACTGTATCCCTCCGACCTCCTTATTGACGATGAAACTCAGAAATTGCATCGGAATTAAATACAAAAGGCACAATGACGACTTAAGTACAAGAAAACTGACTCTTCTTACTGTCTATGTCTTGAACCATTCCTGTGACACTAGTTATAGATTCCGATGTTTCACTTCATATTTACTGTATCAGTCTGACCTTCTTGTTGACGATGAAACACAGAAATTGCATCGGAATTATATACACTCCTGGAAATGGAATATAGAACACATTGACACCGGTGTGTCAGACCCACCTTACTTGCTCCGGACACAGCGAGAGGGCTGTACAAGCAATGATCACACGCACGGCACAGCGGACACACCAGGAACCGCGGTGTTGGCCGTCGAATGGCGCTAGCTGCGCAGCATTTGTGCACCGCCGCCGTCAGTGTCAGCCAGTTAGCCGTGGCATACGGAGCTCCATCGCGGTCTTTAACACTGGTAGCATGCCGCGACAGCGTGGACGTGAACCGTATGTGCAGCTGACGGACTTTGAGCGAGGGCGTATAGTGGGCATGCGGGAGGCCGGGTGGACGTACTGCCGAATTGCTCAACACGTGGGGCGTGAGGTCTCCACAGTACATCGATGTTGTCGCCAGTGGTCGGCGGAAGGTGCACGTGCCCGTCGACCTGGGACCGGACTGCAGTGACGCACGGATGCACGCCAAGACCGTAGGATCCTACGCAGTGCCGTAGGGGACTGCACCGCCACTTCCAGCAAATTAGGGACACTGTTGCTCCTGGGGTATCGGCGAGGACCATTCGCAACCGTCTCCATGAAGCTGGGCTACGGTCCCGCACACCGTTAGGCCGTCTTCCGCTCACGCCCAAACATCGTGCAGCCCGCCTCCAGCGGTGTCGCGACAGGCGTGAATGGAGGGACGAATCGAGACGTGTCGTCTTCAGTGATGAGAGTCGCTTCTGCCTTGGTGCCAATGATGGTCGTATGCGTGTTTGGCGCCGTGCAGGTGAGCGCCACAATCAGGACTGCATACGACCGAGGCACACAGGGCCAACACCCGGCATCATGGTGTGGGGAGCGATCTCCTACACTGGCCGTACACCACTGGTGATCGTCGAGGGGACACTGAATGGTGCACGGTACATCCAAACCGTCATCGAACCCACCGTTCTACAATTCCTAGACCGGCAAGGGAACTTGCTGTTCCAACAGGATAATGCACGTCCCAACGTGCTCTAGAAGGTGTAAGTCAACTACCCTGGCCAGCAAGATCGCCGGATCTGTCCCCCATTGAGCATGTTTGGGACTGGATGAAGCGTCGTCTCACGCGGTCTGCACGTCCAGCACGAACGCTGGTCCAACTGAGGCGCCAGGTGGATGTGGCATGGCAAGCCGTTCCACAGGACTACATCCAGCATCTCTACGATCGTCTCCATGGGAGAATAGCAGCCTGCATTGCTGCGAAAGGTGGATATACACTGTACTAGTGCCGACATTGTGCATGCTCTGTTGCCTGCGTCTATGTGCCTGTGGTTCTGTCAGTGTGATCATGTGATGTATCTGACCCCAGGAATGTGTCAATAGAGTTTCCCCTTCCTGGGACAATGAATTCACGGTGTTCTTATTTCAATTTCCAGGAGTGTACAAAAGGCACAATGAAGACATAAGTACAAGAAAACTGACTCTTCTTACTGTCTATGTTTGATCCATTCCTGTGACACTAGTTATAGATTCCGATTCTTCACTTCAGGCTTACTGAATCACGCTGACCTTCTTATTGACGATGAAACACAGAAATTGCATCGGAATTATATACAAAAGGCACAATGCCGACTCAAATACAAGAAGACTGGCTCTTCTTACTGTCTATGTTATGAACCTTACCTGTGAGACCGGTTTTAGATTCCGATGCTTCACTTCAGGTTTACTGTATCCCTTGGACCTTATTATTGACGACGAAACACAGAAATTGCAATCGGAATTAAATACAAAAGGCACAATGCCGACTTAAGTACAAGAAAACTGACTCTTCTTACTGTCTATGTTTTGAACCATTCCTGTGCCACTTGTTATAGATTCCGATGCTTCACTTCAGGTTTACTGTATCCCTTGGACCTTCTTCTTGACGACGAAACACAGAAATTGCATCGGAATTTAATACAAAAGCACAATGCCGACTTAAGTTCAAGAAAACTGACACTTCTTACTTTCTATGCTTTGATCCATTCCTGTGACACTAGTTATAGATTCCGATTCTTCACTTCCGTTTACTGTATCCCTCTGACCACCTTATTGACGATGAAACACAGAAATTGCATCGGAATTAAATAGAAAAAGCACAATGCCGACTTAAGTACAAGAAAACTGACTCTTCTTACTGTCTATGTTATGAACCATTCCTGTGACACTAGTTTTAGTTTCTGATGCTTCACTATATGTTTACTGTTCCCTCTGACCTTCTTATTGACGATGAAACACAGATATTGAATCGGAATTATACACAAAAGGCACAATGCCGACTTAAGAAGAAGAAAACTTACTTTTCTTACTGTCTTTGTTTATAACCATTCCTGTGACACTAGTTATAGATTCCGATGCTTCACTTCAAGCTTACTGTATTCCTCTGACCCTCTTATTTACGATGAAACACAGAAATTGCATCGGAATTAAATACAAAAGGCACAATGCCGACTTAAGTACAAGAAGACTGACTCTTCTTACTGTCTATGTCTTGAACCATTCCTGTGACACTAGTTATAGATTCCGAATTTTCACTTCAGGCTCACTGAATCCCGCTGACCTTTTTATTGACGATGAAACACGGAAATTGCACCGGAATTAAATACAAAAGGCACAACGCAGACTCAAATACAAAAAGACTGGCTTTTCTCACTGCCTATGTTATGAACCTTTCCTGTGACACCGGTTTTGGATTCCGATCCTTCACTTCTGGTTTACTGTATCCGGTGGACCTTCTTATTGACGAGAAAACGCAGAAAATGCATCGGAATTGAATACAAAAGGCACAATGCCGACTTAAGTACCAGAAATCTGACAGTACTTACTGTTTATGTTTTGAACCATTCCTGTGACACTAGTTATAGATTCCGATGCTTCACTTCAGGTTTGCTGTATCCCTCTGACCATCTTATTGACGATGAAACACACAAATTGCATCGGAATTAAATAGAAAAGGCACAATGCCGACCTAAGTACAAGAAAACAGACTCTTCTTACTGTCTATGTTTTGAACCGTTCCTGTGACAGTAGTTATAGATTCCGATGCTTCACTTCAGGTTTACTGTATCCCGCTGACCTTCTTACTGACGATGAAACACAAAAATTGCATCGGAATTAAATACATAAGGCACAATGCCGACTTAAGTACAAGAAAACTGACTCTTCTTACTGTCTATGTTATGAACCATTCCTGTGACACTAGTTTTAGATTCTGATGCTTCACTATATGTTTACTGTTCCCTCTGACCTTCTTAATGACGATGAAACACAGAAATTGCATCGGAAGTAAGTACAAAAGGCACAATGCCGTCTTAAGTACAGGAAAACTGACTCTTCTTACTGTCTTTGTTTTGAACCATTCTTGTGACACTAGTTATAGATTCCGATGCTTAATCTCAGGCTTACTGTATCCCTCCGACCTTCTTATTGACGACGAAACACAGAAATTGCATCGGAATTAAATAGAAAAGGCACAATGCCGACTAAAGTACAAGAAAACTGACTTTTCTTACTGTATATGTTGTGAACCATTCCTGTGACACCGGTTATAGATTCCGATGCTTCACTTCAGGATTACTGTATCATTCTGACCTTCTTATTGACGATGAAACACAGAAATTGCATCGGAATTAAATACAAAAGCACAATGCCGACTCAAGTACAAGGAGACTGGCTCTTCTTACCGTCTATGATTTGAACCTTTCCTGTGAGACCAGTTTTAGATTCCGATGCTTCACTTCTGGTTTACTGTATCCGGTGGACCCTCTTATTGACGACGAAACGAAGAAAATGCATCGGAATTGAATAGAAAAGGCACAATGCCGACTTAAGTACAAGAAATCTGACAGTTCTTACTGTTTATGTTTTGAACCATTCCTGTGACACTAGTTATAGATTCCGATGCTTCACTTCAGATTTGCTGTATCCCTCTGACTTTTTTATTGACGATGAAACACACAAATTGCATCGGAATTAAATACAAAAGGCACAATGCCGACTTAAGTACAAGAAAACAGACTCTTCTTACTGTCTATGTTTTGAACCGTTCCTGTGACACTAGTTATAGATTCCGATGCTTCACTTCAGGTTTGCTGTATCCCTCTGACCTTCTTAATGACGATGAAACACAGAAATTGCATCGGAATTAAATACAAAGGGCACAATGCCGACTTAAGTACAAGAAAACTGGCTCTTCTTACTGTCTAAGTTTTGAACCATTCCTGTGACACTAGTTATAGATTCCGATGCTTCACTTCAGGTTTACTGTATCCGTGTGACCTTCTTATTGACGATGAAACACAAAAATTGCATCGGAATTAAATACAAAAGGCACAATGCCGACTTAAGTACAAGAAAACTGACTCTTCTTGCTGTCTATGTTATGAACCATTCCTGTGACACTAGTTATAGATGCCGATGCTTCGCTTCAGGTTTACTGTATCCAGCTGACCTTCTTATTGACGATGAAACACAGAATTTGCATCGGAATTAAATACATAAGGCAAAATGCCAACTTAAGTGGAAGAAAACCGACTCTTCTTACTGTCTATGATTTGAACCATTCCTGTGACACTAGTTATAGATTCCGATGTTTCACTTCAGGTTTACTGTATCCCTGTGACCTTCTTATTCACGATGAAACACAGAAATTGCATCGGAATTAAATACAAAAGGCACAAGGCCGACTTAAGTACAAGAAGACTGACTCTTCCTACTGTCTACGTTTTGAACCTTTCCTGTGACACTATATATAGATTCCGATGCTTCACTTCAGGTTAACTGTATCCGTCTGACCTTCTTATTGACGATGAAACACAGAAATTGCATCCGAATTAAATACAAGAGGCACAATGCCGACCCAAGTACAAGGAGACTGGCTCTTCGTACTGTCTATGTTTTGAACCATTCCTGTGACACTAGTTATAGATTCCGATGCTTCACTTTAGGTTTACTGTATCCCTCTGACCTTCTTATTGACGAAGAAACACATAAATTGCATCGGAATTAAATACAAAAGGCACAATGCCGACTCAAGTACAAGAAGACTGGCCCTTCTTGCTGTCTATGTTTTGAACCATTTCTGTGACACTAGTTATAGATTCCGATGCTTCACTTCAGGTTTACTGTATCACTCTGACCTTCTTATTGACGAAGAAACATAGAAATTGCATCGTAATTATATACAAAAGGCCCGATGCCGACTTAAGTACAAGAAAACTGACTCTTCTTACTGTCTATGTTTTGAACCATTCCTGTGACACTAGTTATAGATTCCGATGCTTCACTTCAGGGATACTGTATCCCTCTGACCTTCTTATTGACGATCAAACACAGAAAATTCATCGGAATTAAATACAAAAGGCACAATGCCGGCTTAAGTACAAGAAAACTGACTCTTATTACTGTCTATGTTTTCAACCATTCCTGTGACACTAGTTGTAGATTCCGGTGCTTCACTTCAGGTTTACTGTTTCCCTCTGACCTTCTTATTGACGATGAAGCACACAAATTGCATCGGAATTAAATACAAAAGGCACAATGCCGACTTAAGTACAAGAAGACTGACTCTTCTTACTGTCTATGTTTTGAACCATTCCTGTGACACTAGTTATAGATTCCGATGTTTCACTTAACTTTTACTGTATACCTCTGACCTTCTTATTGACGATGAAACACAGAAATTGCATCGGAATTAAATACAAAAGGCACAATGCCGACTTAAGTAAAAGAAGGCTGACTCTTTCAACTGTCTATGTTTTGAACCATTCCTGTGACACTAGTTTTAGATTCCGATGCTTCACTTCAGGTTTACTGTATCCCTCCGACCTTCTTATTGACGACGAAACACAGAAATTGCATCGGAATAAAATACAAAAGGCACAATGCCGACTCAAATACAAGAAGGCTGGCTTTTCTTACTGTCTATGTTGTGAACCTTTCCTGTGAGACCGGTTTTAGATTCCGATGCTTCACTTCAGGTTTACTGTATCCTGTGGACCTTCTTATTGACGACGAAACACAGAAATTGCATCGGAATTTAATAGAAAAGGCACAATGCCGACTACAGTACAAGAAAACTGACTTTACTTACTGTATATGTTGTGAACCATTCCTGTGACACTAGTTGTAGATTTCGATGCTTTACTTCAGGTTTACTGTATCCGTCTAACCTTCGTATTGACGACGAAACACAGAAATTGCTTCGGAATTAAAACAAAAGGCACAATACCGACTTAAGTAGAAGAAATCTGACTCTTCTTACTGTCTATGTTTTGAACCATTCCTGTGACACTAGTTATAGATTCCGATGCTTCACTTCAGGTTTACTGTATCCCTCTGACCTTCTTATTGACGATGAAACACAGAAATTGCATCGGAATTAAATACAAAAGGCACAATGCCGACTCAAGTACAAGAAGACTGTTTCTTCTTACCGTCTATGATTTGACCTTTCCTGTGAGACCGGTTTTAGATTCCGATGCTTCACTTCTGGTTTACTGTATCCGGTGGACCTTCTTATTGACGACGAAACGAAGAAAATGCATCGGAATTGAATACAAAGGGCACAATGCCGACTTAAGTACAAGAAATCTGACAGTTCTTACTGTTTATGTTTTGAACCATTCCTGTGACACTAGTTATAGATTCCGATGCTTCACTTCAGATTTGCTGTATTCCTCTGACTTTTTTATTGGCGATGAAACACAGAAATTGCATCGGAATTAAATACAAAAGGCACAATGCCGACTTAAGTACAAGAAAACAGACTCTTCTAACTGTCTATGTTTTGAACCGTTCCTGTGACACTAGTTATAGATTCCGATGCTTCACTTCAGGTTTGCTGTATCCCTCTGAACTTCTTATTGACGATGAAACACAGAAATTGCATCGGAATTAAATACAAAGGGCACAATGCCGACTTAAGTACAAGAAAACTGGCTCTTCTTACTGTCTATGTTTTGAACCATTCCTGTGACACTAGTTATAGATTCCGATTCTTCACTTCACTCTTACTGTATCCGTGTTACCTTCTTATTGACGATGAAACACAAAAATTGCATCGGAATGAAATACAAAAGGCACAATGCCGACTTAAGTACAAGAAAACTGACTCTTCTTACTGTCTATGTTATGAACCATTCCTGTGACCCTAGTTATAGATGCCGATGCTTCGCTTCAGGTTTACTGTATCCAGCTGACCTTCTTATTGACGATGAAACACAGAAATTGCATCGGAATTAAATACATAAGGCACAATGCCGACTTAAGTGGAAGAAAACTAACTCTTCTTACTGTCTATGATTTGAACCATTCCTGTGACACTAGTTATAGATTCCGATGTTTCACTTCAGGTTTACTGTATCCCTGTGACCTTCTTATTGACGATGAAACACAGAAATTGCATCGGAATTAAATACAAAAGGCACAATGCCACCTTAAGTACAAGAAGACAGACTCTTCCTACTGTCTACGTTTTGAACCTTTCCTGTGACACTAATATAGATTCCGATGCTTCTTTTCAGGTTTACTGTATCCGCCTGACCTTCTTATTCACGATGAAACACAGAAATTGCATCCGAATTAAATACAAGAGGCACAATGCCGACCCAAGTACAAGGAGACTGGCTCTTCTTACTGTCTATGTTTTGAACCACTCCTGTGACACTAGTTATAGATTCCGATGCTTCACTTCAGGTTTACTGTATCCCTCTGACCTTCTTCTTGACGAAGAAACACATAAATTGCATCGGAATTAAATACAAAAGGCACAATGCCGACTCAAGTACAAGAAGACTGGCCCTTCTTGCTGTCTATGTTTTAACCATTTCTGTGACACTAGTTATAGACTCCGATGCTTCACTTCAGATTTACTGTAGCCCCCTGACCTTCTTATTGACGATGGAACACAGAAATTGCATCGTAATTATATACAAAAGGCCCGATGCCGACTTAAGTACAAGAAAACTGACTCTTCTTACTGTCTATGTTTTGAACCATTCCTGTGACACTAGTTATAGATTCCGATGTTTCACTTAACTTTTACTGTATACCTCTGACCTTCTTATTGACGATGAAACACAGAAATTGCATCGGAATTAAATACAAAAGGCACAATGCCGACTTAAGTAAAAGAAGGCTGACTCTTCCAACTGTCTATGTTTTGAACCATTCCTGTGACACTAGTTTTAGATTCCGATGCTTCACTTCAGGTTTACTGTATCCCTCCGACCTTCTTATTGACGACGAAACACAGAAATTGCATCGGAATAAAATACAAAAGGCACAATGCCGACTCAAATACAAGAAGGCTGGCTTTTCTTACTGTCTATGTTGTGAACCTTTCCTGTGAGACCGGTTTTAGATTCCGATGCTTCACTTCAGGTTTACTGTATCCTGTGGACCTTCTTATTGACGACGAAACACAGAAATTGCATCGGAATTTAACAGAAAAGGCACAATGCCGACTACAGTACAAGAAAACTGACTTTACTTACTGTATATGTTGTGAACCATTCCTGTGACACTAGTTATAGATTCCGATGCTTTACTTCAGGTTTACTGTATCCGTCTAACCTTCGTATTGACGACGAAACACAGAAATTGCTTCGGAATTAAAACAAAAGGCACAATACCGACTTAAGTAGAAGAAATCTGACTCTTCTTACTGTCTATGTTTTGAACCATTCCTGTGACACTAGTTATAGATTCCGATGCTTCACTTCAGGTTTACTGTATCCCTCTGACCTTCTTATTGACGATGAAACACAGAAATTGCATCGGAATTAAATACAAAAGGCACAATGCCGACTCAAGTACAAGAAGACTGGCTCTTCTTACCGTCTATGATTTGACCTTTCCTGTGAGACCGGTTTTAGATTCCGATGCTTCACTTCTGGTTTACTGTATCCGGTGGACCTTCTTATTGACGACGAAACGAAGAAAATGCATCGGAATTGAATACAAAGGGCACAATGCCGACTTAAGTACAAGAAATCTGACAGTTCTTACTGTTTATGTTTTGAACCATTCCTGTGACACTAGTTATAGATTCCGATGCTTCACTTCAGATTTGCTGTATTCCTCTGACTTTTTTATTGGCGATGAAACACAGAAATTGCATCGGAGTTAAATACAAAAGGCACAATGCCGACTTAAGTACAAGAAAACAGACTCTTCTAACTGTCTATGTTTTGAACCGTTCCTGTGACACTAGTTATAGATTCCGATGCTTCACTTCAGGTTTGCTGTATCCCTCTGAACTTCTTATTGACGATGAAACACAGAAATTGCATCGGAATTAAATACAAAGGGCACAATGCCGACTTAAGTACAAGAAAACTGGCTCTTCTTACTGTCTATGTTTTGAACCATTCCTGTGACACTAGTTATAGATTCCGATTCTTCACTTCACTCTTACTGTATCCGTGTTACCTTCTTATTGACGATGAAACACAAAAATTGCATCGGAATGAAATACAAAAGGCACAATGCCGACTTAAGTACAAGAAAACTGACTCTTCTTACTGTCTATGTTATGAACCATTTCTGTGACCCTAGTTATAGATGCCGATGCTTCGCTTCAGGTTTACTGTATCCAGCTGACCTTCTTATTGACGATGAAACACAGAAATTGCATCGGAATTAAATACATAAGGCACAATGCCGACTTAAGTGGAAGAAAACTAACTCTTCTTACTGTCTATGATTTGAACCATTCCTGTGACACTAGTTATAGATTCCGATGTTTCACTTCAGGTTTACTGTATCCCTGTGACCTTCTTATTGACGATGAAACACAGAAATTGCATCGGAATTAAATACAAAAGGCACAATGCCACCTTAAGTACAAGAAGACAGACTCTTCCTACTGTCTACGTTTCGAACCTTTCCTGTGACACTAATATAGATTCCGATGCTTCTTTTCAGGTTTACTGTATCCGCCTGACCTTCTTATTCACGATGAAACACAGAAATTGCATCCGAATTAAATACAAGAGGCACAATGCCGACCCAAGTACAAGGAGACTGGCTCTTCTTACTGTCTATGTTTTGAACCACTCCTGTGACACTAGTTATAGATTCCGATGCTTCACTTCAGATTTGCTGTATTCCTCTGACTTTTTTATTGGCGATGAAACACAGAAATTGCATCGGAATTAAATACAAAAGGCACAATGCCGACTTAAGTACAAGAAAACAGACTCTTCTAACTGTCTATGTTTTGAACCGTTCCTGTGACACTAGTTATAGATTCCGATGCTTCACTTCAGGTTTGCTGTATCCCTCTGAACTTCTTATTGACGAAGAAACACATAAATTGCATCGGAATTAAATACAAAAGCCACAATGCCGACTCAAGTACAAGAAGACTGGCTCTTCTTACTGTCTATGTTTTGAACCATTTCTGTGACACTAGTTACAGATTCCGATGCTTCACTTCAGGTTTACTGTATACCGCTGACCTTCTTATTGACGATGAAACACAGATATTGGACCGTAATAATATACAAAATTCCCAATGCCGACTTAAGTACAAGAAAACTGACTACTCTTACTGTCTATGATTTGAACCATTCCTGTGCCACTAGTTATACATTCCGACGCTTCACTTTAGGATTACTGTATCCCTCTGACCTTCTTATTGACTATCAAACACAGAAAATTCATCGGAATTACATACAAAGGGCACAATGTAGATTCAAGTACAAGAAGACTGGCTCCTCCTACTGTCTATGTTATGAACCATTCCTGTGACACTAGTTATAGATTCCGATGCTTCACTTCAAGTTTACTGTATCCAGGTGACCTTCTTATTGACGATGAAGCACAGAAATTGCATCGGAATTAAATACAAAAGGCACAATGCCGACTTAAGTACAAGAAGACTGACACTTCTTACTGTCTATGTTTTGAACCATTCCTGTGACACTAGTTATAGATTCTGATGTTTCACTTAACTTTTACTGTATCCCTCTGACCTTCTTATTGACGGTGAAACACAGAAATTGCTTCGGAATTAAATACAAAAGGCACAATGCCAACTTAAGTAAAAGAAGGCTGACTCTTCCTACTGTCTATGTATTGAACCATTTCTGTGACACTAGTTTTATATTCCGATGCTTCACTTCAGGTTTTCTGTATCCCTCTGACCTCCTTATCAACGATAAAACACGTAAATTGCATCGGAATTAAATACAAAAGGCACAATGCCGACTTAAGTACAAGAATACTGACCCTGCTCACTGTCTATGTTTTGAACCATTCCTGTGACATTAGTTATAGATTCCGATGCTTCTCTTCAGGTTTACTGTATCCCTCTGAGCTTCTTATTGACGATGAAACACAGAAATTGCAACTTAATTAAATACAAAAGGCACAATGCCGACTTAAGTACAAGAAGACTAACTCATCTTACTGTCTATGTTTTGAACCATTCCTGTGACACTAGTTATAGATACCGATGCTTTACTTCAGGTTTACTGTATCCCTCTGACCTTCTTATTGACGATGAAACACAGAAATTGCATCTTAATTAAATTCAAAAGGTACAATGACGACTTCAGTACAAGAACAATTACTCTCCTTGCTGACTATGGTTTGAACCATTCCTATGACACTAGTTATAGATTCCGATGCTTCACTTCAGGATTACTGTATCCCTCTGACCTTCTTATTGCCGATCAAACACATAAAATTCATCGGAATTAAATACAAATGGCACACTGCCGACTCAAGCACAAGATGACTGGCTCTTCTTACTTTCTATGTTTTGAACCATTCCTGTGACACTAGTTATAGATTCCGATGCTTCACTTCGGGTTTACTCTATCCCTCTGACCGTCGTATTGACGATGAAACACAGAAATTGCATCGGAATTAAAGACAAAAGGCACAATGCCGACTCAAGTACAAGAAGAATGGCTATACTTCCTGTCTATGTTTGAACGATTCCTGTGACACTAGTTATAGTTTCAGATGCTTCCCTTCAGGTTTACCGTATCCAGCTGACCATCTTATTGACGATGAATCACAGAAATTGCATCGGAATTAAATACAAAGGGCACAATGCCGACTCATGTACAAGAAGACTGGCACTTCTTACTGTCTATGGTTTGAACCTTTCCTCTGAACCCGGTTCTAGATTCCGATGCTTCACTTCACGTTTAATGTATCCCTTGGACCTTCTTATTGACGCCGAAACACAGAAATAGCATCGGAAATAAATAGAAAAGGCACAATGCCGACTTAATTACAAGATAATTGACTCTTTTTACTGTCTATGTTTTGAACCATTCCTGTGACACTAGTTATAGGTTCCGATGCTTCACTTCAGGTTTACTGTATCCCTCTGACCTTCTTATTGACGATGAAACACAGAAATTGCATCGGAATTAGATACAAAAGGCACAATGCCGACTTAAGTACAAGAAAACTGACCCTTCTTACTATCTATGTTTTGAACCATTCCTGTGACACTAGTTATAGATTCCGATGCTTCACTTCAGGTTTACTGTATCCCTCTGACCCTCTTATTGACGATGAAACACAGAAATTGCATCGGAATTAAATACAAAAGGCACAATGCCGACCTAAGTACAAGATAACTGACTCTTCTTACTGTTTATGCTTTGAACCATTCCTGTGACACTAGTTATAGATTCCGATGCTTCACTTCAGGTTTACTGTATCCCTGTGACCGTCTTATTGACGATGAAACACAGAAATTGCATCGCTATTAAATACAAAAGGCACAATGCCGACTTAAGTACAACAAAACTGACTCTTCTTACTGTCTATGTTTTGAACCATTCCTGTGACACTAGTTATAGATTCCGATGCTTCACTTCAGGTTTACTGTATCCCTCTGACCTTCTTATTGACGATGAAACACGTAAATTGCATCGGAATTAAATACAAACGTCACAATGCCGACGTAAGTACAAGAAGACTGCCTCTTCTTACTGTCTATGTTTTGAACCATTCCTGTGACACTAGTTATAGATCCCGATGCTTCACTTCAGGTTTTCTGTATCCCTCTGACCTTCTTATTGACGATGAAACACAGAAATTGCATCGGAATAAAATACAAAAGGCACAATGCCGACTCAAGTACAAGAAGACTGGCACTTCTTACTGTCTATGTTTTGAACCATATCTGTGACACTAGTTATGGATTTCGATGATACTTCAGGTTTACTGTATCCCTCTGACCTTCTTATTGACGAAGAAACACAGTTATTGCATCGGAATTAAATACAAAAGGCACAATGCCGACTTAAGTACAAGAAGACTGACCTTCGTACAGTCTATGGTTTGAACTATTCCTGTGCCACTAGTTATAGATTCCGATGCTTCACTTCAGGTTTACTGTATCCCTCTGACCTTCGTATTGACGATGAAACACAGAAATCGCATCAGAATTAAATACAAAAGGCAGAATGCCGACTTAAGTACAAAAAGACTTACCCTTCTTACTGTCTATGATTTGAACCATTCCTGTGACACTAGTTATAGATTCCGTTGCTTCACTTCAGGTTTACTGTATCATTCTGACCTTCTTATTGAAGGTGAAACACAGAAGTTGCATCGGAATTAAATACAAAAGGCACAATGCCGACTTAAGTACAAGAAAACTGACTCTTCTTACTATGTTTTGAACCAGTCCTGTGACACTAGTCATAGATTCCGATGCTTCACTTCAGGTTTACTGTATCCCTCTGACCTTCTTACTGAAGGTGAAACACAGAAGTTGCATCGGAATTAAATACAAAAGGCACAATGCCGACTTAAGTACAAGAAAACTGACTCTTCTTACTACGCTTTGAACCATTCCTGTGACACTAGTCATAGATTCGGATGCTTCACTTCAGGTTTACCGTACCCCTCTGAGCTTCTTATTGACGATGAAACACAGAAATTGCATCGGAATTATATACAAAAGGCACAATGCCGATTCAAGTACAAGAAGGCTGGCTCTTCTTATTGTCTATGTTTTGAACCATTCCTGTGACACTAGTTATAGATTCCGATGCTTCACTTCATGTTTACTGTATCCAGCTGACCTTCTTATTGACGATGAAGCACAGAAACTGCATCGGAATTAAATACAAAAGGCACAATGCCGACTTAAGTACAAGAAGACTGACTCTTCTTACTGTCTATGTTTTGAACCATTCCTGTGACACTAGTTATAGATTCCGATGCTTCACTTCAGTTTTACTGTATCCCTCTGACCTTCTTATTAACGACGAAACACAGAAATTGAATCGGAATTAAATACAAAAGGCACAATGCCGACTTAAGTAAAAAAAGCCTGACTCTTCCTACTGTCTATGTTTTGAACCATTCCCGTGAAACTAGTTTTAGATTCCGATGCTTCACTTCATGTTTTCTGTATCCCTCTGACCTCCTTATTAACGATGAAACACGTAAATTGCATCGGAATTAAATACAAAAGGCACAATGCCTACTTAAGTACAAGAAGACTGAACCTTCTTACTGTCTACGTTTTGAACCATTCCTGTGACACTAGTTATAGATTCCGATGCTTCACTTCAGGTTTACTGTATCCCTTTCACCTTCTTATTGACAATGAAACACAGAAATTGCATCTTAATTAAATACAAATGACACAATGCCGACTTAAGTACAAGAAG
Source organism: Schistocerca americana (assembly GCF_021461395.2). Taxonomy (NCBI): domain Eukaryota; kingdom Metazoa; phylum Arthropoda; class Insecta; order Orthoptera; family Acrididae; genus Schistocerca; species Schistocerca americana. The sequence continues at coordinate 3,767,465 of NW_025726093.1, forward strand.
ACTGACTCTTTTTACTGTCTATGTTTTGAACAATACCTGTGACACTAGTTATAGATTCCGATGCTTCACTTCAGGTTTACTGTATCCCTCTGACCTTGTAATTGACGTTGAAACACAGAAATTGCATCATAATTAAATACAAAAGGCACAATGCCGACTTAAGTACAAGAAAACTGACTCTTCTTACTACGCTTTGAACCATTCCTGTGACACTAGTCATAGATTCCGATGCTTCACTTCAGGTTTACCGTACCCCTCTGAGCTTCTTATTGACGATGAAACACAGAAATTGCATCGGAATTATATACAAAAGGCACAATGCCGATTCAAGTACAAGAAGGCTGGCTCTTCTTATTGTCTATGTTTTGAACCATTCCTGTGACACTAGTTATAGATTCCGATGCTTCACTTCATGTTTACTGTATCCAGCTGACCTTCTTATTGACGATGAAGCACAGAAACTGCATCGGAATTAAATACAAAAGGCACAATGCCGACTTAAGTACAAGAAGACTGACTCTTCTTACTGTCTATGTTTTGAACCATTCCTGTGACACTAGTTATAGATTCCGATGCTTCACTTCAGTTTTACTGTATCCCTCTGACCTTCTTATTAACGACGAAACACAGAAATTGAATCGGAATTAAATACAAAAGGCACAATGCCGACTTAAGTAAAAAAAGCCTGACTCTTCCTACTGTCTATGTTTTGAACCATTCCCGTGAAACTAGTTTTAGATTCCGATGCTTCACTTCATGTTTTCTGTATCCCTCTGACCTCCTTATTAACGATGAAACACGTAAATTGCATCGGAATTAAATACAAAAGGCACAATGCCTACTTAAGTACAAGAAGACTGACCCTTCTTACTGTCTACGTTTTGAACCATTCCTGTGACACTAGTTATAGATTCCGATGCTTCACTTCAGGTTTACTGTATCCCTTTCACCTTCTTATTGACAATGAAACACAGAAATTGCATCTTAACTAAATACAAATGACACAATGCCGACTTAAGTACAAGAAGACTGACTCTTTTTACTGTCTATGTTTTGAACAATACCTGTGACACTAGTTATAGATTCCGATGCTTCACTTCAGGTTTACTGTATCCCTCTGACCTTGTAATTGACGTTGAAACACAGAAATTGCATCACAATTAAATACAAAAGGCACAATGCCGACTTAAGTACAAGAAAGGAGACTCTTCTTAATCTATGTCTTGAACCATTCCTGTGACACTAGTTATAGATTCCGATGCTTCACTTCGGGTTTACTGAAAACCCTGTGACCTTCTTATTGACGATGAAACACAGAAATTGCATTGGAATTAAATACAAAAGGCACAATGCCGACATAAGTACAAGAAGACTGACCCTTCTTACTGTCTACGTTTTGAACCATTCCTGTGACACTAGTTATAGATTCCGATGCTTCACTTCAGGTTTACTGTATCCCTCTGACCTTCTTATTGACGATGAAACACAAAATTGCATCTTATTGAAATACAAAAGGCACAATGCAGACGTAAGTACAAGAAGACTGACTCTTCTTACTGTCTATGTTTTGAACCATTCCTGTGACACTAGTAATAGATTCCGATGCTTCACTCTTGGTTTACTGTATCCCTCTGACCTTCTTATTTACGATCAAACACAGAAAATTCATCGGAATTAAATACAAAAGGCACAATGCCGACTCAAGTACAAGAAGATCGGCTTTTCTTACTATCTATGTTTGAACCATTCCTGTGACACTAGTTATAGTTTCCGATGCTTCACTTCAGATTTACTGTATCCAGCTGACCTTCTTATTGACTATGAAGCACAGAAATTGCATCGGAATTAAATACAAAAGGCACAATGCCGACTTAAGTAGAACAAGACTGACTCTTCTTACTGTCTATGTTTTGAACCATTCCTGTGTCACTAGTTATAGATTCCGATGCTTCACTTCAGGTTTACTGTATCCCTCTGACCTTCTTATTGACGATGAAACACAGAAATTGCATCTTAATTAAATTCAAAAGGTACAATGCCGACTTCAGTACAATAACACTGACACTTCTTACTGTCTATGGTTAGAACCATTCCTGAGCCACTAGTTATAGATTCCGATGCTTCACTTCAGGTTTATTGTATCCTCTGAGCTTCTTATTGACGATGTAGCACAGAAATTGCATCGGAATTATATACAAAAGGCACAATGCCGACCCAAGTACAAGATGACTGGCTCTTCATACTGTCTATGTTTTGAACCAGTCCTGTGACACTAGTTATAGATTCCGATGCTTCACTTCAGTTTTACTGTATCCCTCAGACCTTCTTATTGACGATGAAACACAGAAACTACATCGGAATTAAATACAAAAAGCACAATGCCGACTCAAGTACAAGAAGACTGGCTCTTCTTACTGTCTATGTTTTGAACTATTCCTGTGACACTAGTTATAGATTCCTATGCTTCACTTCAGGTTTACTGTATCCCTCTGACCTTCTTATTGACGATCAAACACAGAAAATTCATCGGAATTAAATACAAAAGGTACAATGCCGACTCAAGTACAAGAAGACTGGCTCTTCATACTGTCTATGTTTTGAACCATTCCTGTGACACTAGTTATTGATTCCGATGCTTCACTTCAGGTTTACTGTATCCATCTGACCTTCGTATTGACGATGAAACACTGAAATTGCATCGGAATTAAATACAAAAGGCAAAATGCCGACTTAAGTACAAAAAGACTGACTCTTCTTACTGTCTATGTTTTGAACCATTCCTGAGACACTAGTTATAGATTCCAATGCTTCACTTCAGGATTACTGTGTCCCTCTGACCGTCTTATTGAAGATGAAACACAGAAATTGCATCGGAATTAAATACAAAAGGCACAATTCCGACTTACGTACAAGAAAATTGACTCTTCTTACTGTCTTTGTTTTGAACCATTCCTGTGACACTAGTTATAGATTCCGATGCTTCACTTCAGGTTTACTGTATCCCTCTGACCTTATTATTGACGTTGAAACACAGAAATTGCATCTTAAATAAATACAAAAGGCACAATGCCGACTTCAGTACACGAACCCTGACTCTTCTTACTGTCTATGGTTTGAACCATTCCTGTGACACTAGTTATAGACTCCGATGCTTCACTTCAGGTTTACTGTATCTCTCTGACCTTCTTATTGCCGATGAAACACAGAAATTCCATCTTAATTAAATACAAAAGGCACAATGCCGACTTAAGTACAAGAAGACTGCCTCTTCTTACTGTCTATGTTTTGAACCATTCCTGTGACACTAGTTATAGATTCCGATGCTTCACTTCAGGTTTACTGTATCCCTCTGACCTTCTTATTGACGATCAAACACAGAAAAATAATCGGAATTAAATACAAAAGGCACATTGCCGACTCAAGTACAAGAAGACTGGCTCTTCTTACTGTCTATGATTTGAACCATTCCTGTTACACTAGTTATAGATTCCGATGCTTAACTTCAGGTTCACTGTATCAAGCTGACCTTCTTATTGACGATGAAGCTTATAAATTGCATCGGATTTAAATACAAAAGGCACAATGCCGACTCAAGTACAAGTAGACTGACTCCTCTTACTGTCTGTGTTTTGAACCATTTCTGTGACACTAGTTATAGATTCCGATGCTACACTTCAGGTTTACTGTATCCCTCTGACCTCCGTATTGACGAAGAAACACAGATATTGCATCGGAATTAAATACAAAGTCCACTACGCCGACTTAAGTACAAGTTGGCTGACCCTTCTTACCGTCTATGATTTGAACCATTCCTGTGAGACTAGTTATAGATTCCGATGCTCCACTTCAGGTTTACTGTATCCTTCTGACCTTCGTATTGGCGACGACACACTGAAATTGCATCGGAATTAAATACAAAAGGCAAAATGCCGACTAAAGTACAAAAAGACTTACTCATGTTACTGTCTATTTTTGAACCAGTCCTGGGACACTAGTTATAGATTCCAATGCTTCACTTTAGGATTACTGTATCCCTCTGACCGTCTTATTGACGATGAAACACAGAAATTGCATCGGAATTAAATACAAAAGGCATAATGCCGACATAAGTACAAGAAGACTTACTCTTCTTACTGTCTATGATTTGAACCATTCGTGTGACACTAGTTATAGATTCCGATGCTTCACTTCAGGTTTACTGTATCCCTCTGACCTTCTCAATGACGATGAAACACCGATATTGCATCTTAATTAAATACAAAAGGCACAATGCAAACTTAAGTACAAGAAAACTGACTCTTCTTACTGTCTATGTTTTGAACCATACCTGTGTCACTAGTTACAGATTCCGATGCTTCACTTCAGGTTTACTATATCCCTCTGACCTTATTATTGACGTTGAAACACAGAAATTGAATCTTAATTAAATACAAAAGGCACAATGCCGACTTCAGTACAAGAACCCTGACTCTTCTTACTGTCTATGGTTTGAACGATTCCTGTGACACTAGTTATAGATTCCGATGCTTCACTTCAGGTTTACTGTATCCCTCTGACCTTCTTATTGACGATCAAACACAGAAAATTCATCGGAATTAAATACAAAAGGCACAATGCCGACTCAAGTGCAAGAAGACTGGCTCTTCCTACTGTCTATGTTTTGAACCATTCCTGTGACACTAGTCATAGATTCCGATGCTTCACTTCAGGTTTACTGTATCCCTCTGACCTTCTTATTGACGATCAAACACAGAAAATTAATCGGAATTAAATACAAAATGCACAATGCCGACTCAAGTACAAGAAGACTGGCTCTTCTTACTGTCTATGATTTGAACCATTCCTGTTACACTAGTTATAGATTCCGATGCTTAACTTCAGGTTCACTGTATCCAGCTGACCTTCTTATTGACGATGAAGCACATAAATTGCATCGGAATTAAATACAAAAGGCACAATGCCGACTCAAGTACAAGTAGACTGACTCCTCTTACTGTCTATGTTTTGAACCATTTCTGTGACACTAGTTATTGATTCCGATGCTACACTTCAGGTTTACTGTATCCCTCTGACCTTCGTATTGACGAAGAAACACAGATATTGCAACGGAATTAAATACAAAGTCCACTATGCCGACTTAAGTACAAGATGGCTGACCCTTCTTAACGTCTATGATTTGAACCATTCCTGTGACACTAGTTATAGATTCCGATGCTCCACTTCAGGTTTACTGTATCCCTCTGACCTTCGTATTGGCGACGACACACTGAAATTGCATCGGAATTAAATACAAAAGGCAAAATGCCGACTAAAGTACAAAAAGACTGACTCATGTTACTGTCTATTTTTGAACCAGTCCTGGGACACTAGTTATAGATTCCGATGCTTCACTTCAGGATTACTGTATCCCTCTGACCGTCTTATTGACGATGAAACACAGAAATTGCATCGGAATTAAATGCAAAAGGCATAATGCCGACATAAGTACAAGAAGACTGACTCTTCTTACTGTCTATGTTTTGAACCATTCGTGTGACACTAGTTATAGATTCCGATGCTTCACTTCAGGTTTACTGTATCCCTCTGACCTTCTTAATGACGATGAAACACCGATATTGCATCTTAATTAAATACAAAAGGCACAATGCAAACTTAAGTACAAGAAAACTGACTCTTCTTACTGTCTATGTTTTGAACCATACCTGTGACACTAGTTATAGATTCCGATGCTTCACTTCAGGTTTACTGTATCCCTCTGACCTTATTATTGACGTTGAAACACAGAAATTGAATCTTAATTAAATACAAAAGGCACAATGCCGACTTCAGTACAAGAACCCTGACTCTTCTTACTGTCTATGGTTTGAACGATTCCTGTGACACTAGTTATAGATTCCGATGCTTCATTTCAGGTTTACTGTATCCCTCTGACCTTCTTATTGACGATCAAACACAGAAAATTCATCGGAATTAAATACAAAAGGCACAATGCCGACTCAAGTGCAAGAAGACTGGCTCTTCTTACTATCTATGTTTTGAACCATTCCTGTGACACTAGTTATAGATTCCGATGCTTCACTTCAGGTTTACTGTATCCAGCTGACCCTCTTATTGACGATGAAGCACATAAATTGCATCGGAATTAAATACAAAAGGCACAATGCCGACTCAAGTACAAGAAGATCGGCTTTTCTTACTATCTATGTTTGAACCATTCCTGTGACACTAGTTATAGTTTCCGATGCTTCACTTCAGATTTACTGTATCCAGCTGACCTTCTTATTGACTATGAAGCACAGAAATTGCATCGGAATTAAATACAAAAGGCACAATGCCGACTTAAGTAGAAGAAGACTGACTCTTCTTACTGTCTATGTTTTGAACCATTCCTGTGACACTAGTTATAGATTCCGATGCTTCACTTCAGGTTTACTGTATCCCTCTGACCTTCTTATTGACGATGAAACACAGAAATTGCATCTTAATTAAATTCAAAAAGTACAATGCCGACTTCAGTACAAGAACACTGACTCTTCTTACTGTCTATGGTTAGAACCATTCCTGAGCCACTAGTTATAGATTCCGATGCTTCACTTCAGGTTTATTGTATCCTCTGAGCTTCTTATTGACGATGTAGCACAGAAATTGCATCGGAATTATATACAAAAGGCACAATGCCGACCCAAGTACAAGATGACTGGCTCTTCATACTGTCTATGTTTTGAACCAGTCCTGTGACACTAGTTATAGATTCCGATGCTTCACTTCAGGTTTACTGTATCCCTCAGACCTTCTTATTGACGATGAAACACAGAAACTACATCGGAATTAAATACAAAAGGCACAATGCCGACTCAAGTACAAGAAGACTGGCTCTTCTTACTGTCTATGTTTTGAACTATTCCTGTGACACTAGTTATAGATTCCTATGCTTCACTTCAGGTTTACTGTATCCCTCTGACCTTCTTATTGACGATCAAACACAGAAAATTCATCGGAAATAAATACAAAAGGCACAATGCCGACTCAAGTACAAGAAGACTGGCTCTTCATACTGTCTATGTTTTGAACCATTCCTGTGACACTAGTTAGTGATTCCGATGCTTCACTTCAGGTTTACTGTATCCGTCTGACCTTCGTATTGACGATGAAACACTGAAATTGCATCAGAATTAAATACAAAAGGCAAAATGCCGACTTAAGTACAAAAAGACTGACTCTTCTTACTGTCTATGTTTTGAACCATTCCTGAGACACTAGTTATAGATTCCAATGCTTCACTTCAGGATTACTGTGTCCCTCTGACCGTCTTATTGAAGATGAAACACAGAAATTGCATCGGAATTAAATACAAAAGGCACAATTCCGACTTACGTACAAGAAAATTGACTCTTCTTACTGTCTTTGTTTTGAACCATTCCTGTGACACTAGTTATAGATTCCGATGCTTCACTTCAGGTTTACTGTATCCCTCTGACCTTATTATTGACGTTGAAACACAGACATTGCATCTTAATTAAATACAAAAGGCACAATGCCGACTTCAGTACAAGAACCCTGACTCTTATTACTGTCTATGGTTTGAACCATTCCTGTGACACTAGTTATAGACTCCGATGCTTCACTTCAGGTTTACTGTATCTCTCTGACCTTCTCATTGACGATCAAACACGGAAAATTCATCGGAATTAAATACAAAAGGCACAATGCGACTCAAGTACAAGAAGACTGGCTCTTCTTACTGTCTATGTTTTGAACCATTCCTGTGACACTAGTTATAGATTCCGATGCTTCACTTCAGGTTTACTGAATCCAGCTGACCTTCTTATTGACGATGAAGCACATAAATTGCATCGGAAATAAATACAAAAGGCACGATGCCGACTAAAGTACAAGAAAAGTGACTCTACTTACTGTTTTTTTATTGAACCATTCCTGTGACAGTAGTTATAGATTCCGATGCTTCACTTCAGGTTTACTGTATCCAGCTGACCTTCTTATTGACGATGAAACACAGAAATTGCATCGGAATTGAATACATAAGGCACAATGCCGACTTAAGTACGAGAAAATTGACCCTTCTTACTGTCTATGTTTTGAACCATTCCTGTGACACTAGTTATAGATTCCGATGCTTCACTTCAGGTTTACTGTATCCCTCTGACCTTTTTATTGACGATGAAGCACAGAAATTGCAGCGGAATGATATACAAAAGGCACAATGCCGACTCAAGTACAAGAAGACTGGCTCTTCTTACTGTCTATGTTTTGAACCATTCCTGTGACACTAGTTATAGATTCCGATGCTTCACTTCAGGTTTACTGTATCCCTCTGATCTGATTATTGACGATGAAACACAAAAATTGCATCGGAATTAATTATAAGAGGCACAATGCCTACTTAAGTACAAAAAGTCTGACTCTTCTTACTCTCTACGTTTTGATCCATTCCTGTGACACTAGTTATAGATTCCGATGATTCACTTCAGGTTTACTGTATCCCTCTGACCTTCTTATTGACGATGAAACACAGAAATTGCATCGGAATTATATACAAAATGTACAATGCCGACTTAAGTACAAGAAGACTGACTCTTCTTACTGTCTATGCTTTGAACCATTCCTGTGACACTAGTTATTGATTACGATGCTTCACCTCAGGTTGACTAAATCCCTCTGACCTTCTTATTGCCGATGAAACACAGAAATTCCATCTTAATTAAATACAAAAGGCACAATGCCGACTTAAGTACAAGAAGACTGCCTCTTCTTACTGTCTATGTTTTGAACCATTCCTGTGACACTAGTTATAGATTCCGATGCTTCACTTCAGGTTTACTGTATCCCTCTGACCTTCTTATTGACGATCAAACACAGAAAATTAATCGGAATTAAATACAAAAGGCACATTGCCAACTCAAGTACAAGAAGACTGGCTCTTCTTACTGTCTATGATTTGAACCATTCCTGTTACACTAGTTATAGATTCCGATGCTTAACTTCAGGTTCACTGTATCCAGCTGACCTTCTTATTGACGATGAAGCACATAAATTGCATCGGAATTAAATACAAAAGGCACAATGCCGACATAAGTACAAGTAGACTGACTCCTCTTACTGTCTGTGTTTTGAACCATTTCTGTGACACTAGTTATAGATTCCGATGCTACACTTCAGGTTTACTGTATCCCTCTGACCTTCGTATTGACGAAGAAACACAGATATTGCATCGGAATTAAATACAAAGTCCACTATGCCGACTTAAGTACAAGATGGCTGACCCTTCTTACCGTCTATGATTTGAACCATTCCTGTGACACTAGTTATAGATTCCGATGCTCCACTTCAGGTTTACTGTATCCCTCTGACCTTCGTATTGGCGACGACACGCTGAAATTGCATCGGAATTAAATACAAAAGGCAAAATGCCGACTAAAGTACAAAAAGACTGACTCATGTTACTGTCTATTTTTGAACCAGTCCTGGGACACTAGTTATAGATTCCGATGCTTCACTTCAGGATTACTGTATCCCTCTGACGGTCTTATTGACGATGAAACACAGAAATTGCATCGGAATTAAATACAAAAGGCATAATGCCGACATAAGTACAAGAAGACTTACTCTTCTTACTGTCTATGATTTGAACCATTCGTGTGACACTAGTTATAGATTCCGATGCTTCACTTCAGGTTTACTGTATCCCTCTGACCTTCTCAATGACGATGAAACACCGATATTGCATCTTAATTAAATACAAAAGGCACAATGCAAACTTAAGTACAAGAAAACTGACTCTTCTTACTGTCTATGTTTTGAACCATACCTGTGTCACTAGTTACAGATTCCGATGCTTCACTTCAGGTTTACTATATCCCTCTGACCTTATTATTGACGTTGAAACACAGAAATTGAATCTTAATTAAATACAAAAGGCACAATGCCGACTTCAGTACAAGAACCCTGACTCTTCTTACTGTCTATGGTTTGAACGATTCCTGTGACACTAGTTATAGATTCCGATGCTTCACTTCAGGTTTACTGTATCCCTCTGACCTTCTTATTGACGATCAAACACAGAAAATTCATCGGAATTAAATACAAAAGGCACAATGCCGACTCAAGTGCAAGAAGACTGGCTCTTCCTACTGTCTATGTTTTGAACCATTCCTGTGACACTAGTTATAGATTCCGATGCTTCACTTCAGGTTTACTGTATCCCTCTGACCTTCTTATTGACGATCAAACACAGAAAATTAATCGGAATTAAATACAAAATGCACAATGCCGACTCAAGTACAAGAAGACTGGCTCTTCTTACTGTCTATGATTTGAACCATTCCTGTTACACTAGTTATAGATTCCGATGCTTAACTTCAGGTTCACTGTATCCAGCTGACCTTCTTATTGACGATGAAGCACATAAATTGCATCGGAATTAAATACAAAAGGCACAATGCCGACTCAAGTACAAGTAGACTGACTCCTCTTACTGTCTATGTTTTGAACCATTTCTGTGACACTAGTTATTGATTCCGATGCTACACTTCAGGTTTACTGTATCCCTCTGACCTTCGTATTGACGAAGAAACACAGATATTGCAACGGAATTAAATACAAAGTCCACTATGCCGACTTAAGTACAAGATGGCTGACCCTTCTTAACGTCTATGATTTGAACCATTCCTGTGACACTAGTTATAGATTCCGATGCTCCACTTCAGGTTTACTGTATCCCTCTGACCTTCGTATTGGCGACGACACACTGAAATTGCATCGGAATTAAATACAAAAGGCAAAATGCCGACTAAAGTACAAAAAGACTGACTCATGTTACTGTCTATTTTTGAACCAGTCCTGGGACACTAGTTATAGATTCCGATGCTTCACTTCAGGATTACTGTATCCCTCTGACCGTCTTATTGACGATGAAACACAGAAATTGCATCGGAATTAAATGCAAAAGGCATAATGCCGACATAAGTACAAGAAGACTGACTCTTCTTACTGTCTATGTTTTGAACCATTCGTGTGACACTAGTTATAGATTCCGATGCTTCACTTCAGGTTTACTGTATCCCTCTGACCTTCTTAATGACGATGAAACACCGATATTGCATCTTAATTAAATACAAAAGGCACAATGCAAACTTAAGTACAAGAAAACTGACTCTTCTTACTGTCTATGTTTTGAACCATACCTGTGACACTAGTTATAGATTCCGATGCTTCACTTCAGGTTTACTGTATCCCTCTGACCTTATTATTGACGTTGAAACACAGAAATTGAATCTTAATTAAATACAAAAGGCACAATGCCGACTTCAGTACAAGAACCCTGACTCTTCTTACTGTCTATGGTTTGAACGATTCCTGTGACACTAGTTATAGATTCCGATGCTTCATTTCAGGTTTACTGTATCCCTCTGACCTTCTTATTGACGATCAAACACAGAAAATTCATCGGAATTAAATACAAAAGGCACAATGCCGACTCAAGTGCAAGAAGACTGGCTCTTCTTACTATCTATGTTTTGAACCATTCCTGTGACACTAGTTATAGATTCCGATGCTTCACTTCAGGTTTACTGTATCCAGCTGACCCTCTTATTGACGATGAAGCACATAAATTGCATCGGAATTAAATACAAAAGGCACAATGCCGACTCAAGTACAAGAAGATCGGCTTTTCTTACTATCTATGTTTGAACCATTCCTGTGACACTAGTTATAGTTTCCGATGCTTCACTTCAGATTTACTGTATCCAGCTGACCTTCTTATTGACTATGAAGCACAGAAATTGCATCGGAATTAAATACAAAAGGCACAATGCCGACTTAAGTAGAAGAAGACTGACTCTTCTTACTGTCTATGTTTTGAACCATTCCTGTGACACTAGTTATAGATTCCGATGCTTCACTTCAGGTTTACTGTATCCCTCTGACCTTCTTATTGACGATAAAACACAGAAATTGCATCTTAATTAAATTCAAAAAGTACAATGCCGACTTCAGTACAAGAACACTGACTCTTCTTACTGTCTATGGTTAGAACCATTCCTGTGCCACTAGTTATAGATTCCGATGCTTCACTTCAGGTTTATTGTATCCTCTGAGCTTCTTATTGACGATGTAGCACAGAAATTGCATCGGAATTATATACAAAAGGCACAATGCCGACCCAAGTACAAGATGACTGGCTCTTCATACTGTCTATGTTTTGAACCAGTCCTGTGACACTAGTTATAGATTCCGATGCTTCACTTCAGGTTTACTGTATCCCTCAGACCTTCTTATTGACGATGAAACACAGAAACTACATCGGAATTAAATACAAAAGGCACAATGCCGACTCAAGTACAAGAAGACTGGCTCTTCTTACTGTCTATGCTTTGAACTATTCCTGTGACACTAGTTATAGATTCCTATGCTTCACTTCAGGTTTACTGTATCCCTCTGACCTTCTTATTGACGATCAAACACTGAAAATTCATCGGAATTAAATACAAAAGGCACAATGCCGACTCAAGTACAAGAAGACTGGCTCTTCATACTGTCTATGTTTTGAACCATTCCTGTGACACTAGTTATTGATTCCGATGCTTCACTTCAGGTTTACTGTATCCGTCTGACCTTCGTATTGACGATGAAACACTGAAATTGCATCAGAATTAAATACAAAAGGCAAAATGCCGACTTAAGTACAAAAAGACTGACTCTTCTTACTGTCTATGTTTTGAACCATTCCTGAGACACTAGTTATAGATTCCAATGCTTCACTTCAGGATTACTGTGTCCCTCTGACCGTCTTATTGAAGATGAAACACAGAAATTGCATCGGAATTAAATACAAAAGGCACAATTCCGACTTACGTACAAGAAAATTGACTCTTCTTACTGTCTTTGTTTTGAACCATTCCTGTGACACTAGTTATAGATTCCGATGCTTCACTTCAGGTTTACTGTATCCCTCTGACCTTATTATTGACGTTGAAACACAGACATTGCATCTTAATTAAATACAAAAGGCACAATGCCGACTTCAGTACAAGAACCCTGACTCTTATTACTGTCTATGGTTTGAACCATTCCTGTGACACTAGTTATAGACTCCGATGCTTCACTTCAGGTTTACTGTATCTCTCTGACCTTCTTATTGACGATCAAACACGGAAAATTCATCGGAATTAAATACAAAAGGCACAATGCGACTCAAGTACAAGAAGACTGGCTCTTCTTACTGTCTATGTTTTGAACCATTCCTGTGACACTAGTTATAGATTCCGATGCTTCACTTCAGGTTTACTGAATCCAGCTGACCTTCTTATTGACGATGAAGCACATAAATTGCATCGGAAATAAATACAAAAGGCACGATGCCGACTAAAGTACAAGAAAAGTGACTCTACTTACTGTTTTTTTATTGAACCATTCCTGTGACAGTAGTTATAGATTCCGATGCTTCACTTCAGGTTTACTGTATCCAGCTGACCTTCTTATTGACGATGAAACACAGAAATTGCATCGGAATTGAATACATAAGGCACAATGCCGACTTAAGTACGAGAAAATTGACCCTTCTTACTGTCTATGTTTTGAACCATTCCTGTGACACTAGTTATAGATTCCGATGCTTCACTTCAGGTTTACTGTATCCCTCTGACCTTTTTATTGACGATGAAGCACAGAAATTGCAGCGGAATGATATACAAAAGGCACAATGCCGACTCAAGTACAAGAAGACTGGCTCTTCTTACTGTCTATGTTTTGAACCATTCCTGTGACACTAGTTATAGATTCCGATGCTTCACTTCAGGTTTACTGTATCCCTCTGATCTGATTATTGACGATGAAACACAAAAATTGCATCGGAATTAATTATAAGAGGCACAATGCCTACTTAAGTACAAAAAGTCTGACTCTTCTTACTCTCTACGTTTTGATCCATTCCTGTGACACTAGTTATAGATTCCGATGATTCACTTCAGGTTTACTGTATCCCTCTGACCTTCTTATTGACGATGAAACACAGAAATTGCATCGGAATTATATACAAAATGTACAATGCCGACTTAAGTACAAGAAGACTGACTCTTCTTACTGTCTATGCTTTGAACCATTCCTGTGACACTAGTTATTGATTACGATGCTTCACCTCAGGTTGACTAAATCCCTCTGACCTTCTTATTGCCGATGAAACACAGAAATTCCATCTTAATTAAATACAAAAGGCACAATGCCGACTTAAGTACAAGAAGACTGCCTCTTCTTACTGTCTATGTTTTGAACCATTCCTGTGACACTAGTTATAGATTCCGATGCTTCACTTCAGGTTTACTGTATCCCTCTGACCTTCTTATTGACGATCAAACACAGAAAATTAATCGGAATTAAATACAAAAGGCACATTGCCAACTCAAGTACAAGAAGACTGGCTCTTCTTACTGTCTATGATTTGAACCATTCCTGTTACACTAGTTATAGATTCCGATGCTTAACTTCAGGTTCACTGTATCCAGCTGACCTTCTTATTGACGATGAAGCACATAAATTGCATCGGAATTAAATACAAAAGGCACAATGCCGACATAAGTACAAGTAGACTGACTCCTCTTACTGTCTGTGTTTCGAACCATTTCTGTGACACTAGTTATAGATTCCGATGCTACACTTCAGGTTTACTGTATCCCTCTGACCTTCGTATTGACGAAGAAACACAGATATTGCATCGGAATTAAATACAAAGTCCACTATGCCGACTTAAGTACAAGATGGCTGACCCTTCTTACCGTCTATGATTTGAACCATTCCTGTGACACTAGTTATAGATTCCGATGCTCCACTTCAGGTTTACTGTATCCCTCTGACCTTCGTATTGGCGACGACACGCTGAAATTGCATCGGAATTAAATACAAAAGGCAAAATGCCGACTAAAGTACAAAAAGACTGACTCATGTTACTGTCTATTTTTGAACCAGTCCTGGGACACTAGTTATAGATTCCGATGCTTCACTTCAGGATTACTGTATCCCTCTGACCGTCTTATTGACGATGAAACACAGAAATTGCATCGGAATTAAATACAAAAGGCATAATGCCGACATAAGTACAAGAAGACTGACTCTTCTTACTGTCTATGTTTTGAACCATTCGTGTGACACTAGTTATAGATTCCGATGCTTCACTTCAGGTTTACTGTATCCCTCTGACCTTCTTAATGACGATGAAACACCGATATTGCATCTTAATTAAATACAAAATGCACAATGCAAACTTAAGTACAAGAAGACTGCCTCTTCTTACTGTCTATGTTTTGAACCATTCCTGTGACACTAGTTATAGATTCCGATGCTTCACTTCAGGTTTACTGTATCCCTCTGACCTTCTTATTGACGATCAAACACAGAAAATTAATCGGAATTAAATACAAAATGCACATTGCCAACTCAAGTACAAGAAGACTGGCTCTTCTTAGTGTCTATGATTTGAACCATTCCTGTTACACTAGTTATAGATTCCGATGCTTAACTTCAGGTTCACTGTATCCAGCTGACCTTCTTATTGACGATGAAGCACATAAATTGCATCGGAATTAAATACAAAAGGCACAATGCCGACACAAGTACAAGTAGACTGACTCCCCTTACTGTCTGTGTTTTGAACCATATCTGTGACACTAGTTATAGATTCCGATGCTACACTTCAGGTTTACTGTATCCCTCTGACCTTCGTATTGACGAAGAAACACAGATATTGCATCGGAATTAAATACAAAGTCCACTATGCCGACTTAAGTACAAGATGGCTGACCCTTCTTACCGTCTATGATTTGAACCATTCCTGTGACACTAGTTATAGATTCCGATGCTCCACTTCAGGTTTACTGTATCCTTCTGACCTTCGTATTGGCGACGACACACTGAAATTGCATCGGATTTATATACAAAAGGCAAAATGCCGACTAAAGTACAAAAAGACTGACTCATGTTACTGTCTATTTTTGAACCAGTCCTGGGACACTAGTTATAGATTCCGATGCTTCACTTCAGGATTACTGTATCCCTTTGACCGTCTTAATGACGATGAAACACAGAAATTGCATCGGAATTAAATACAAAAGGCATAATGCCGACATAAGTACAAGAAGACTGACTCTTCTTACTGTCTATGTTTTGAACCATTCGTGTGACACTAGTTATAGATTCCGATGCTTCACTTCAGGTTTACTGTATCCCTCAGACCTTCTTAATGACGATGAAACACCGATATTGCATCTTAATGAAATACAAAAGGCACAATGCAAACTTAAGTACAAGAAAACTGACTCTTCTTACTGTCTATGTTTTGAACCATACCTGTGACACTAGTTATAGATTCCGATGCTTCACTTCAGGTTTACTGTATCCCTCTGACCTTATTATTGACATTGAAACACAGAAATTGAATCTTAATTAAATACAAAAGGCACAATGCCGACTTCAGTACAAGAACCCTGACTCTTCTTACTGTCTATGGTTTGAACGATTCCTGTGACACTAGTTATAGATTCCGATGCTTCACTTCAGGTTTACTGTATCCCTCTGACCTTCTTAATGACGATGAAACACAAAATTGCATCTTATTGAAATACAAAAGGCACAATGCAGACGTAAGTACAAGAAGACTGACTCTTCTTACTGTCTATGTTTTGAACCATTCCTGTGACAGTAGTAATAGATTCCGATGCTTCACTCTTGGTTTACTGTATCCCTCTGACCTTCTTATTTACGATCAAACACAGAAAATTCATCGGAATTAAATACAAAAGGCACAATGCCGACTCAAGTACAAGAAGATCGGCTTTTCTTACTATCTATGTTTGAACCATTCCTGTGACACTAGTTATAGTTTCCGATGCTTCACTTCAGATTTACTGTATCCAGCTGACCTTCTTATTGACTATGAAGCACAGAAATTGCATCGGAATTAAATACAAAAGGCACAATGCCGACTTAAGTAGAAGAAGACTGACTCTTCTTACTGTCTATGTTTTGAACCATTCCTGTGACACTAGTTATAGATTCCGATGCTTCACTTCAGGTTTACTGTATCCCTCTGACCTTCTTATTGACGATGAAACACAGAAATTGCATCTTAATTAAATTCAAAAGGTACA
This sequence comes from Schistocerca americana, assembly GCF_021461395.2. NCBI lineage: Eukaryota > Metazoa > Arthropoda > Insecta > Orthoptera > Acrididae > Schistocerca > Schistocerca americana. The sequence goes on from NW_025726093.1 coordinate 3,784,621, forward strand.
ATGCCGACTTCAGTACAAGAACACTGACTCTTCTTACTGTCTATGGTTAGAACCATTCCTGAGCCACTAGTTATAGATTCCGATGCTTCACTTCAGGTTTATTGTATCCTCTGAGCTTCTTATTGACGATGTAGCACAGAAATTGCATCGGAATTATATACAAAAGGCACAATGCCGACCCAAGTACAAGATGACTGGCTCTTCATACTGTCTATGTTTTGAACCAGTCCTGTGACACTAGTTATAGATTCCGATGCTTCACTTCAGTTTTACTGTATCCCTCAGACCTTCTTATTGACGATGAAACACAGAAACTACATCGGAATTAAATACAAAAAGCACAATGCCGACTCAAGTACAAGAAGACTGGCTCTTCTTACTGTCTATGTTTTGAACTATTCCTGTGACACTAGTTATAGATTCCTATGCTTCACTTCAGGTTTACTGTATCCCTCTGACCTTCTTATTGACGATAAAACACAGAAAATTCATCGGAATTAAATACAAAAGGCACAATGCCGACTCAAGTACAAGAAGACTGGCTCTTCATACTGTCTATGTTTTGAACCATTCCTGTGACACTAGTTATTGATTCCGATGCTTCACTTCAGGTTTACTGTATCCATCTGACCTTCGTATTGACGATGAAACACTGAAATTGCATCGAAATTAAATACAAAAGGCAAAATGCCGACTTAAGTACAAAAAGACTGACTCTTCTTACTGTCTATGTTTTGAACCATTCCTGAGACACTAGTTATAGATTCCAATGCTTCACTTCAGGATTACTGTGTCCCTCTGACCGTCTTATTGAAGATGAAACACAGAAATTGCATCGGAATTAAATACAAAAGGCACAATTCCGACTTACGTACAAGAAAATTGACTCTTCTTACTGTCTTTGTTTTGAACCATTCCTGTGACACTAGTTATAGATTCCGATGCTTCACTTCAGGTTTACTGTATCCCTCTGACCTTATTATTGACGTTGAAACACAGAAATTGCATCTTAAATAAATACAAAAGGCACAATGCCGACTTCAGTACACGAACCCTGACTCTTCTTACTGTCTATGGTTTGAACCATTCCTGTGACACTAGTTATAGACTCCGATGCTTCACTTCAGGTTTACTGTATCTCTCTGAGCTTCTTATTGACGATCAAACACGGAAAATGCATCGGATTTAAATACAAAAGGCACAATGCGGCTCAAGTACAAGAAGACTGGCTCTTCTTACTGTCTATGTTTTGAACCATTCCTGTGACACTAGTTATAGATTCCGATGCTTCACTTCAGGTTTACTGTAACCCTCTGATCTGATTATTGACGATGAAACACAGAAATTGCATCGGAATTAGTTATAAGAGGCACAATGCCTACTTAAGTACAAAAAGTCTGACTCTTCTTACTCTCTACGTTTTGATCCATTCCTGTGACACTAGTTATAGATTCCGATGATTCACTTCAGGTTTACTGTATCCCTCTGACCTTCTTATTGACGATGAAACACAGAAATTGCATCGGAATTATATACAAAATGCACAATGCCGACTTAAGTACAAGAAGACTGACTCTTCTTACTGTCTATGCTTTGAACCATTCCTGTGACACTAGTTATAGATTCCGATGCTTCACTTCAGGTTTACTGTATCCCTCTGACCTTCTTATTGACGATCAAACACAGAAAAATAATCGGAATTAAATACAAAAGGCACATTGCCGACTCAAGTACAAGAAGACTGGCTCTTCTTACTGTCTATGATTTGAACCATTCCTGTTACACTAGTTATAGATTCCGATGCTTAACTTCAGGTTCACTGTATCCAGCTGACCTTCTTATTGACGATGAAGCTTATAAATTGCATCGGATTTAAATACAAAAGGCACAATGCCGACTCAAGTACAAGTAGACTGACTCCTCTTACTGTCTGTGTTTTGAACCATTTCTGTGACACTAGTTATAGATTCCGATGCTACACTTCAGGTTTACTGTATCCCTCTGACCTTCGTATTGACGAAGAAACACAGATATTGCATCGGAATTAAATACAAAGTCCACTACGCCGACTTAAGTACAAGTTGGCTGACCCTTCTTACCGTCTATGATTTGAACCATTCCTGTGACACTAGTTATAGATTCCGATGCTCCACTTCAGGTTTACTGTATCCCTCTGACCTTCGTATTGGCGACGACACACTGAAATTGCATCGGAATTAAATACAAAAGGCAAAATGCCGACTAAAGTACAAAAAGACTTACTCATGTTACTGTCTATTTTTGAACCAGTCCTGGGACACTAGTTATAGATTCCAATGCTTCACTTCAGGATTACTGTATCCCTCTGACCGTCTTATTGACGATGAAACACAGAAATTGCATCGGAATTAAATACAAAAGGCATAATGCCGACATAAGTACAAGAAGACTGACTCTTCTTACTGTCTATGATTTGAACCATTCGTGTGACACTAGTTATAGATTCCGATGCTTCACTTCAGGTTTACTGTATCCCTCTGACCTTCTTAATGACGATGAAACACCGATATTGCATCTTAATTAAATACAAAAGGCACAATGCAAACTTAAGTACATGAAAACTGACTCTTCTTACTGTCTATGTTTTGAACCATACCTGTGACACTAGTTATAGATTCCGATGCTTCACTTCAGGTTTACTATATCCCTCTGACCTTATCATTGACGTTGAAACACAGAAATTGAATCTTAATTAAATACAAAAGGCACAATGCCGACTTCAGTACAAGAACCCTGACTCTTCTTACTGTCTATGGTTTGAACGATTCCTGTGACACTAGTTATAGATTCCGATGCTTCACTTCAGGTTTACTGTATCCCTCTGACCTTCTTATTGACGATCAAACACAGAAAATTCATCGGAATTAAATACAAAAGGCACAATGCCGACTCAAGTGCAAGAAGACTGGCTCTTCCTACTGTCTATGCTTTGAACCATTCCTGTGACACTAGTTATAGATTCCGATGCTTCACTTCAGGTTTACTGTATCCCTCTGACCTTCTTATTGACGATCAAACACAGAAAATTAATCGGAATTAAATACAAAAGGCACATTGCCGACTCAAGTACAAGAAGACTGGCTCTTCTTACTGTCTATGATTTGAACCATTCCTGTTACACTAGTTATAGATTCCGATGCTTAACTTCAGGTTCACTGTATCCAGCTGACCTTCTTATTGACGATGAAGCACATAAATTGCATCGGAATTAAATACAAAAGGCACAATGCCGACTCAAGTACAAGTAGACTGACTCCTCTTACTGTCTATGTTTTGAACCATTTCTGTGACACTAGTTATTGATTCCGATGCTACACTTCAGGTTTACTGTATCCCTCTGACCTTCGTATTGACGAAGAAACACAGATATTGCATCGGAATTAAATACAAAGTCCACTATGCCGACTTAAGTACAAGATGGCTGACCCTTCTTAACGTCTATGATTTGAACCATTCCTGTGACACTAGTTATAGATTCCGATGCTCCACTTCAGGTTTACTGTATCCCTCTGACCTTCGTATTGGCGACGACACACTGAAATTGCATCGGAATTAAATACAAAAGGCAAAATGCCGACTAAAGTACAAAAAGACTGACTCATGTTACTGTCTATTTTTGAACCAGTCCTGGGACACTAGTTATAGATTCCGATGCTTCACTTCAGGTTTACTGTATCCAGCTGACCCTCTTATTGACGATGAAGCACATAAATTGCATCGGAATTAAATACAAAAGGCACAATGCCGACTCAAGTACAAGAAGGTCGGCTTTTCTTACTATCTATGTTTGAACCATTCCTGTGACACTAGTTATAGTTTCCGATGCTTCACTTCAGATTTACTGTATCCAGCTGACCTTCTTATTGACTATGAAGCACAGAAATTGCATCGGAATTAAATACAAAAGGCACAATGCCGACTTAAGTAGAAGAAGACTGACTCTTCTTACTGTCTATGTTTTGAACCATTCCTGTGACACTAGTTATAGATTCCGATGCTTCACTTCAGGTTTACTGTATCCCTCTGACCTTCTTATTGACGATGAAACACAGAAATTGCATCTTAATTAAATTCAAAAAGTACAATGCCCACTTCAGTACAAGAACACTGACTCTTCTTACTGTCTATGGTTAGAACCATTCCTGAGCCACTAGTTATAGATTCCGATGCTTCACTTCAGGTTTATTGTATCCTCTGAGCTTCTTATTGACGATGTAGCACAGAAATTGCATCGGAATTATATACAAAAGGCACAATGCCGACCCAAGTACAAGATGACTGGCCCTTCATACTGTCTATGTTTTGAACCAGTCCTGTGACACTAGTTATAGATTCCGATGCTTCACTTCAGGTTTACTGTATCCCTCAGACCTTCTTATTGACGATGAAACACAGAAACTACATCGGAATTAAATACAAAAGGCACAATGCCGACTCAAGTACAAGAAGACTGGCTCTTCTTACTGTCTATGTTTTGAACTATTCCTGTGACACTAGTTATAGATTCCTATGCTTCACTTCAGGTTTACTGTATCCCTCTGACCTTCTTAGTGACGATCAAACACAGAAAATTCATCGGAATTAAATACAAAAGGCACAATGCCGACTCAAGTACAAGAAGACTGGCTCTTCATACTGTCTATGTTTTGAACCATTCCTGTGACACTAGTTATAGATTCCGATGCTTCACTTCAGGTTTATTGAATCCAGCTGACCTTCTTATTGACGATGAAGCACATAAATTGCATCGGAAATAAATACAAAAGGCACGATGCCGACTAAAGTACAAGAAAAGTGACTCTACTTACTGCTTTTTTATTGAACCATTCCTGTGACAGTAGTTATAGATTCCGATGCTTCACTTCAGGTTTACTGTATCCAGCTGACCTTCTTATTGACGATGAAACACAGAAATTGCATCGGAATTGAATACATAAGGCACAATGCCGACTTAAGTACGAGAAAATTGACCCTTCTTACTGTCTATGTTTTGAACCATTCCTGTGACACTAGTTATAGATTCCGATGCTTCACTTCAGGTTTACTGTATCCCTCTGACCTTTTTATTGACGATGAAGCACAGAAATTGCAGCGGAATGATATACAAAAGGCACAATGCCGACTCAAGTACAAGAAGACTGGCTCTTCTTACTGTCTATGTTTTGAACCATTCCTGTGACACTAGTTATAGATTCCGATGCTTCACTTCAGGTTTACTGTATCCCTCTGATCTGATTATTGACGATGAAACACAAAAATTGCAACGGAATTAATTATAAGAGGCACAATGCCTACTTAAGTACAAAAAGTCTGACTCTTCTTACTCTCTACGTTTTGATCCATTCCTGTGACACTAGTTATAGATTCCGATGATTCACTTCAGGTTTACTGTATCCCTCTGACCTTCTTATTGACGATGAAACACAGAAATTGCATCGGAATTATATACAAAATGCACAATGCCGACTTAAGTACAAGAAGACTGACTCTTCTTACTGTCTATGCTTTGAACCATTCCTGTGACACTAGTTATTGATTACGATGCTTCACCTCAGGTTGACTAAATCCCTCTGACCTTCTTATTGCCGATGAAACACAGAAATTCCATCTTAATTAAATACAAAAGGCACAATGCCGACTTAAGTACAAGAAGACTGCCTCTTCTTACTGTCTATGTTTTGAACCATTCCTGTGACACTAGTTATAGATTCCGATGCTTCACTTCAGGTTTACTGTATCCCTCTGACCTTCTTACTGACGATCAAACACAGAAAATTAATCGGAATTAAATACAAAAGGCACATTGCCAACTCAAGTACAAGAAGACTGGCTCTTCTTACTGTCTATGATTTGAACCATTCCTGTTACACTAGTTATAGATTCCGATGCTTAACTTCAGGTTCACTGTATCCAGCTGACCTTCTTATTGACGATGAAGCACATAAATTGCATCGGAATTAAATACAAAAGGCACAATGCCGACATAAGTACAAGTAGACTGACTCCTCTTACTGTCTGTGTTTTGAACCATTTCTGTGACACTAGTTATAGATTCCGATGCTACACTTCAGGTTTACTGTATCCCTCTGACCTTCGTATTGACGAAGAAACACAGATATTGCATCGGAATTAAATACAAAGTCCACTATGCCGACTTAAGTACAAGATGGCTGACCCTTCATACCGTCTATGATTTGAACCATTCCTGTGACACTAGTTATAGATTCCGATGCTCCACTTCAGGTTTACTGTATCCCTCTGACCTTCGTATTGGCGACGACACGCTGAAATTGCATCGGAATTAAATACAAAAGGCAAAATGCCGACTAAAGTACAAAAAGACTGACTCATGTTACTGTCTATTTTTGAACCAGTCCTGGGACACTAGTTATAGATTCCGATGCTTCACTTCAGGATTACTGTATCCCTCTGACCGTCTTATTGACGATGAAACACAGAAATTGCATCGGAATTAAATACAAAAGGCATAATGCCGACATAAGTACAAGAAGACTGACTCTTCTTACTGTCTATGTTTTGAACCATTCGTGTGACACTAGTTATAGATTCCGATGCTTCACTTCAGGTTTACTGTATCCCTCTGACCTTCTTAATGACGATGAAACACCGATATTGCATCTTAATTAAATACAAAATGCACAATGCAAACTTAAGTACAAGAAGACTGCCTCTTCTTACTGTCTATGTTTTGAACCATTCCTGTGACACTAGTTATAGATTCCGATGCTTCACTTCAGGTTTACTGTATCCCTCTGACCTTCTTATTGACGATCAAACACAGAAAATTAATCGGAATTAAATACAAAAGGCACATTGCCAACTCAAGTACAAGAAGACTGGCTCTTCTTACTGTCTATGATTTGAACCATTCCTGTTACACTAGTTGTAGATTCCGATGCTTAACTTCAGGTTCACTGTATCCAGCTGACCTTCTTATTGACGATGAAGCACATAAATTGCATCGGAATTAAATACAAAAGGCACAATGCCGACACAAGTACAAGTAGACTGACTCCTCTTACTGTTTGTGTTTTGAACCATTTCTGTGACACTAGTTATAGATTCCGATGCTACACTTCAGGTTTACTGTATCCCTCTGACCTTCGTATTGACGAAGAAACACAGATATTGCATCGGAATTAAATACAAAGTCCACCATGCCGACTTAAGTACAAGATGGCTGACCCTTCTTACCGTCTATGATTTGAACCATTCCTGTGACACTAGTTATAGATTCCGATGCTTCACTTCAGGTTTACTGTATCCCTCTGACCTTATTATTGACATTGAAACACAGAAATTGAATCTTAATTAAATACAAAAGGCACAATGCCGACTTCAGTACAAGAACCCTGACTCTTCTTACTGTCTATGGTTTGAACGATTCCTGTGACACTAGTTATAGATTCCGATGCTTCACTTCAGGTTTACTGTATCCCTCTGACCTTCTTATTGACGATGAAACACAAAATTGCATCTTATTGAAATACAAAAGGCACAATGCAGACGTAAGTACAAGAAGACTGACTCTTCTTACTGTCTATGTTTTGAACCATTCCTGTGACACCAGTAATAGATTCCGATGCTTCACTCTTGGTTTACTGTATCCCTCTGACCTTCTTATTTACGATCAAACACAGAAAATTCATCGGAATTAAATACAAAAGGCACAATGCCGACTCAAGTACAAGAAGATCGGCTTTTCTTACTATCTATGTTTGAACCATTCCTGTGACACTAGTTATAGTTTCCGATGCTTCACTTCAGATTTACTGTATCCAGCTGACCTTCTTATTGACTATGAAGCACAGAAATTGCATCGGAATTAAATACAAAAGGCACAATGCCGACTTAAGTAGAAGAAGACTGACTCTTCTTACTGTCTATGTTTTGAACCATTCCTGTGACACTAGTTATAGATTCCGATGCTTCACTTCAGGTTTACTGTATCCCTCTGACCTTCTTATTGACGATGAAACACAGAAATTGCATCTTAATTAAATTCAAAAGGTACAATGCCGACTTCAGTACAAGAACACTGACTCTTCTTACTGTCTATGGTTAGAACCATTCCTGAGCCACTAGTTATAGATTCCGATGCTTCACTTCAGGTTTATTGTATCCTCTGAGCTTCTTATTGACGATGTAGCACAGAAATTGCATCGGAATTATATACAAAAGGCACAATGCCGACCCAAGTACAAGATGACTGGCTCTTCATACTGTCTATGTTTTGAACCAGTCCTGTGACACTAGTTATAGATTCCGATGCTTCACTTCAGTTTTACTGTATCCCTCAGACCTTCTTATTGACGATGAAACACAGAAACTACATCGGAATTGAATACAAAAAGCACAATGCCGACTCAAGTACAAGAAGACTGGCTCTTCTTACTGTCTATGTTTTGAACTATTCCTGTGACACTAGTTATAGATTCCTATGCTTCACTTCAGGTTTACTGTATCCCTCTGACCTTCTTATTGACGATCAAACACAGAAAATTCATCGGAATTAAATACAAAAGGCACAATGCCGACTCAAGTACAAGAAGACTGGCTCTTCATACTGTCTATGTTTTGAACCATTCCTGTGACACTAGTTATTGATTCCGATGCTTCACTTCAGGTTTACTGTATCCATCTGACCTTCGTATTGACGATGAAACACTGAAATTGCATCGGAATTAAATACAAAAGGCAAAATGCCGACTTAAGTACAAAAAGACTGACTCTTCTTACTGTCTATGTTTTGAACCATTCCTGAGACACTAGTTATAGATTCCAATGCTTCACTTCAGGATTACTGTGTCCCTCTGACCTTATTATTGACGTTGAAACACAGAAATTGCATCTTAAATAAATACAAAAGGCACAATGCCGACTTCAGTACAAGAACCCTGACTCTTCTTACTGTCTATGGTTTGAACCATTAATGTGACACTAGTTATAGACTCCGATGCTTCACTTCAGGTTTACTGTATCTCTCTGACCTTCTTATTGACGATCAAACACGGAAAATGCATCGGAATTAAATACAAAAGGCACAATGCCACTCAAGTACAAGAAGACTGGCTCTTCTTACTGTCTATGTTTTGAACCATTCCTGTGACACTAGTTATAGATTCCGATGCTTCACTTCAGGTTCACTGAATCCAGCTGACCTTCTTATTGACGATGAAGCACATAAATTGCATCGGAATTAAATACAAAATGCACGATGCCGACTAAAGTACAAGAAAAGTGACTCTACTTACTGTTTTTTTATTGAACCATTCCTGTGACAGTAGTTATAGATTCCGATGCTTCACTTCAGGTTTCCTGTATCCAGCTGACCTTCTTATTGACGATGAAACACAGAAATTGCATCGGAATTGAATACATAAGGCACAATGCCGACTTAAGTACGAGAAAATTGACCCTTCTTACTGTCTATGTTTTGAACCATTCCTGTGACACTAGTTATAGATTCCGATGCTTCACTTCAGGTTTACTGTATCCCTCTGACCTTTTTATTGACGATGAAGCACAGAAATTGCAGCGGAAAGATATACAAAAGGCACAATGCCGACTCAAGTACAAGAAGACTGGCTCTTCTTACTGTCTATGTTTTGAACCATTCCTGTGACACTAGTTATAGATTCCGATGCTTCACTTCAGGTTTACTGTATCCCTCTGATCTGATTATTGACGATGAAACACATAAATTGCATCGGAATTAATTATAAGAGGCACAATGCCTACTTAAGTACAAAAAGTCTGACTCTTCTTACTCTCTACGTTCTGATCCATTCCTGTGACACTAGTTATAGATTCCGATGATTCACTTCAGGTTTACTGTATCCCTCTGACCTTCTTATTGACGATGAAACACAGAAATAGCATCGGAATTATATACAAAATGCACAATCCCGACTTAAGTACAAGAAGACTGACTCTTCTTACTGTCTATGCTTTGAACCATTCCTGTGACACTAGTTATTGATTACGATGCTTCACCTCAGGTTGACTAAATCCCTCTGACCTTCTTATTGCCGATGAAACACAGAAATTCCATCTTAATTAAATACAAAAGGCACAATGCCGACTTAAGTACAAGAAGACTGCCTCTTCTTACTGTCTATGTTTTGAACCATTCCTGTGACACTAGTTATAGATTCCGATGCTTCACTTCAGGTTTACTGTATCCCTCTGACCTTCTTATTGACGACCAAACACAGAAAAATAATCGGAATTAAATACAAAAGTCACATTGCCGACTCAAGTACAAGAAGACTGGCTCTTCTTACTGTCTATGATTTGAACCATTCCTGTTACACTAGTTATAGATTCCGATGCTTAACTTCAGGTTCACTGTATCCAGCTGACCTTCTTATTGACGATGAAGCTTATAAATTGCATCGGATTTTAATACAAAAGGCACAATGCCGACTCAAGTACAAGTAGCCTGACTCCTCTTACTGTCTGTGTTTTGAACCATTTCTGTGACACTAGTTATAGATTCCGATGCTACACTTCAGGTTTACTGTATCCCTCTGACCTTCGTATTGACGAAGAAACACAGATATTGCATCGGAATTAAATACAAAGTCCACTACGCCGACTTAAGTACAAGATGGCTGACCCTTCTTACCGTCTATGATTTGAACCATTCCTCTGACACTAGTTATAGATTCCGATGCTCCACTTCAGGTTTACTGTATCCCTCTGACCTTCGTATTGGCGACGACACACTGAAATTGCATCGGAATTAAATACAAAAGGCAAAATGCCGACTAAAGTACAAAAAGACTTACTCATGTTACTGTCTATTTTTGAACCAGTCCTGGGACACTAGTTATAGATTCCGATGCTTCACTTCAGGATGACTGTATCCCTCTGACCGTCTTATTGACGATGAAACACAGAAATTGCATCGGAATTAAATGCAAAAGGCATAATGCCGACATAAGTACAAGAAGACTGACTCTTCTTACTGTCTATGTTTTGAACCATTCGTGTGACACTAGTTATAGATTCCGATGCTTCACTTCAGGTTTACTGTATCCCTCTGACCTTCTTAATGACGATGAAACACCGATATTGATTCTTAATGAAATACAAAAGGCACAATGCAAACTTAAGTACAAGAAAACTGGCTCTTCTTACTGTCTATGTTTTGAACCATACCTGTGACACTAGTTATAGATTCCGATGCTTCACTTCAGGTTTACTGTATCCCTCTGACCTTATTATTGACGTTGAAACACAGAAATTGAATCTTAATTAAATACAAAAGGCACAATGCCGACTCAAGTACAAGAAGATCGGCTTTTCTTACTATCTATGTTTGAACCATTCTTGTGACACTAGTTATAGTTTCCGATGCTTCACTTCAGATTTACTGTATCCAGCTGACCTTCTTATTGACTATGAAGCACAGAAATTGCATCGGAATTAAATACAAAAGGCACAATGCCGACTTAAGTAGAAGAAGACTGACTCTTCTTACTGTCTACGTTTTGAACCATTCCTGTGACACTAGTTATAGATTCCGATGCTTCACTTCAGGTTTACTGTATCCCTCTGACCTTCTTATTGACGATGAAACACAGAAATTGCATCTTAATTAAATTCAAAAAGTACAATGCCGACTTCAGTACAAGAACACTGACTCTTCTTACTGTCTATGGTTAGAACCATTCCTGAGCCACTAGTTATAGATTCCGATGCTTCACTGCAGGTTTATTGTATCCTCTGAGCTTCTTATTGACGATGTAGCACAGAAATTGCATCGGAATTATATACAAAAGGCACAATGCCGACCCAAGTACAAGATGACTGGCTCTTCATACTGTCTATGTTTTGAACCAGTCCTGTGACACTAGTTATAGATTCCGATGCTTCACTTCAGGTTTACTGTATCCCTCAGACCTTCTTATTGACGATGAAACACAGAAACTACATCGGAATTAAATACAAAAGGCACAATGCCGACTCAAGTACAAGAAGACTGGCTCTTCTTACTGTCTATGTTTTGAACTATTCCTGTGACACTAGTTATAGATTCCTATGCTTCACTTCAGGTTTACTGTATCCCTCTGACCGTCTTATTGACGATCAAACACAGAAAATTCATCGGAATTAAATACAAAGGGCACAATGCCGACTCAAGTACAAGAAGACTGGCTCTTCATACTGTCTATGTTTTGAACCATTCCTGTGACACTAGTTATTGATTCCGATGCTTCACTTCAGGTTTACTGTATCCATCTGACCTTCCTATTGACGATGAAACACTGAAATTGCATCGGAATTAAATACAAAAGGCAAAATGCCGACTTAAGTACAAAAAGACTGACTCTTCTTACTGTCTATGTTTTGAACCATTCCTGAGACACTAGTTATAGATTCCAATGCTTCACTTCAGGATTACTGTGTCCCTCTGACCGTCTTATTGAAGATGAAACACAGAAATTGCATCGGAATTAAATACAAAAGGCACAATTCCGACTTATGTACAAGAAAATTGACTCTTCTTACTGTCTTTGTTTTGAACCATTCCTGTGACACTAGTTATAGATTCCGATGCTTCACTTCAGGTTTACTGTATCCCTCTGACCTTATTATTGACGTTGGAACACAGACATTGCATCTTAATTACATACAAAAGGCACAATGCCGACTTCAGTACAAGAACCCTGACTCTTCTTACTGTCTATGGTTTGAACCATTCCTGTGACACTAGTTATAGACTCCGATGCTTCACTTCAGGTTTACTGTATCTCTCTGACCTTCTTATTGACGATCAAACACGGAAAATTCATCGGAATTAAATACAAAAGGCACAATGCGACTCAAGTACAAGAAGACTGGCTCTTCTTACTGTCTATGTTTTGAACCATTCCTGTGACACTAGTTATAGATTCCGATGCTTCACTTCAGGTTTACTGAATCCAGCTGACCTTCTTATTGACGATGAAGCACATAAATTGCATCGGAATTAAATACAAAAGGCACGATGCCGACTAAAGTACAAGAAAAGTGACTCTACTTACTGTTTTTTTATTGAACCATTCCTGTGACAGTAGTTATAGATTCCGATGCTTCACTTCAGGTTTACTGTATCCAGCTGACCTTCTTATTGACGATGAAACACAGAAATTGCATCGGAATTGAATACATAAGGCACAATGCCGACTTAAGTACGAGAAAATTGACCCTTCTTACTGTCTATGTTTTGAACCATTCCTGTGACACTAGTTATAGATTCCGATGCTTCACTTCAGGTTTACTGTATCCCTCTGACCTTTTTATTGACGATGAAGCACAGAAATTGCAGCGGAATGATATACAAAAGGCACAATGCCGACTCAAGTTCAAGAAGACTGGCTCTTCTTACTGTCTATGTTTTGAACCATTCCTGTGACACTAGTTATAGATTCCGATGCTTCACTTCAGGTTTACTGTATCCCTCTGATCTGATTATTGACGATGAAACACAGAAATTGCATCGGAATTAATTATAAGAGGCACAATGCCTACTTAAGTACAAAAAGTCTGTCTCTTCTTACTCTCTACGTTTTGATCCATTCCTGTGACACTAGTTATAGATTCCGATGATTCACTTCAGGTTTACTGTATCCCTCTGACCTTCTTATTGACGATGAAACACAGAAATTGCATCGGAATTAAATACAAAAGGCATAATGCCGACATAAGTACAAGAAGACTGACTCTTCTTACTGTCTATGTTTTGAACCATTCGTGTGACACTAGTTATAGATTCCGATGCTTCACTTCAGGTTTACTGTATCCCTCTGACCTTCTTAATGACGATGAAACACCGATATTGCATCTTAATTAAATACAAAAGGCACAATGCAAACTTAAGTACAAGAAGACTGCCTCTTCTTACTGTCTATGTTTTGAACCATTCCTGTGACACTAGTCATAGATTCCGATGCTTCACTTCAGGTTTACTGTATCCCTCTGACCTTCTTATTGACGATCAAACACAGAAAATTAATCGGAATTAAATACAAAAGGCACATTGCCAACTCAAGTACAAGAAGACTGGCTCTTCTTACTGTCTATGATTTGAACCATTCCTGTTACACTAGTTATAGATTCCGATGCTTAACTTCAGGTTCACTGTATCCAGCTGACCTTCTTATTGACGATGAAGCACATAAATTGCATCGGAATTAAATACAAAAGGCACAATGCCGACACAAGTACAAGTAGACTGACTCCTCTTACTGTCTGTGTTTTGAACCATTTCTGTGACACTAGTTATAAATTCCGATGCTACACTTCAGGTTTACTGTATCCCTCTGACCTTCGTATTGACGAAGAAACACAGATATTGCATCGGAATTAAATACAAAGTCCACTATGCCGACTTAAGTACAAGATGGCTGACCCTTCTTACCGTCTATGATTTGAACCATTCCTGTGACACTAGTTATAGATTCCGATGCTCCACTTCAGGTTTACTGTATCCCTCTGACCTTCGTATTGGCGACGACACACTGAAATTGCATCGGAATTAAATACAAAAGGCAAAATGCCGACTAAAGTACAAAAAGACTGACTCATGTTACTGTCTATTTTTGAACCAGTCCTGGGACACTATTTATAGATTCCGATGCTTCACTTCAGGATTACTGTATCCCTCTGACCGTTTTATTGACGATGAAACACAGAAATTGCATCGGAATTAAATACAAAAGGCATAATGCCAACATAAGTACAAGAAGACTGACTCTTCTTACTGTCTATGTTTTGAACCATTCGTGTGACACTAGTTATAGATTCCGATGGTTCACTTCAGGTTTACTGTACCCCTCTGACCTTCTTAATGACGATGAAACACCGATATTGCATCTTAATTAAATACAAAAGGCACAATGCAAACTTAAGTACAAGAAAACTGACTCTTCTTACTGTCTATGTTTTGAACCATACCTGTGACACTAGTTATAGATTCCGATGCTTCACTTCAGGTTTACTGTATCCCTCTGACCTTATTATTGACATTGAAACACAGAAATTGAATCTTAATTAAATACAAAAGGCACAATGCCGACTTCAGTACAAGAACCCTGACTCTTCTTACTGTCTATGGTTTGAACGATTCCTGTGACACTAGTTATAGATTCCGATGCTTCACTTCAGGTTTACTGTATCCCTCTGACCTTCTTATTGACGATCAAACACAGAAAATTCATCGGAAATAAATACAAAAGGCACAATGCCGACTCAAGTGCAAGAAGACTGGCTCTTCTTACTGTCTATGTTTTGAACCATTCCTGTGACACTAGTTATAGATTCCGATGCTTCACTTCAGGTTTACTGTATCCCTCTGACCTTCTTATTGACGATCAAACACAGAAAATTAATCGGAAATAAATACAAAAGGCACATTGCCGACTCAAGTACAAGAAGACTGGCTCTTCTTACTGTCTATGATTTGAACCATTCCTGTTACACTAGTTATAGATTCCGATGCTTAACTTCAGGTTCACTGTATCCAGCTGACCTTCTTATTGACGATGAAGCACATAAATTGCATCGGAATTATATACAAAAGGCACAATGCCGACTCAAGTACAAGTAGACTGACTCCTCTTACTGTCTGTGTTTTGAACCATTTCTGTGACACTAGTTATAGATTCCGATGCTACACTTCAGGTTTACTGTATCCCTCTGACCTTCGTGTTGACGAAGAAACACAGATATTGCATCGGAATTAAATACAAAGTCCACTATGCCGACTTAAGTACAAGATGGCTGACCCTTCTTACCGTCTATGATTTGAACCATTCCTGTGACACTAGTTATAGATTCCGATGCTCCACTTCAGGTTTACTGTATCCCTCTGACCTTCGTATTGGCGACGACACACTGAAATTGCATCGGAATTAAATACAAAAGGCAAAATGCCGACTAAAGTACAAAAAGACTGACTCATGTTACTGTCTATTTTTGAACCAGTCCTGGGACACTAGTTATAGATTCCGATGCTTCACTTCAGGATTACTGTATCCCTCTGACCGTCTTATTGACGATGAAACACAGAAATTGCATCGGAATTAAATACAAAAGGCATAATGCCGACATAAGTACAAGAAGACTGACTCTTCTTACTGTCTATGTTTTGAACCATTCGTGTGACACTAGTTATAGATTCCGATGCTTCACTTCAGGTTTACTGTATCCCTCTGACCTTCTTATTGACGATGAAACACCGATATTGCATCTTAATAAAATACAAAAGGCACAATGCAAACTTAAGTACAAGAAAACTGACTCTTCTTACTGTCTATGTTTTGAACCATACCTGTGACACTAGTTATAGATTCCGATGCTTCACTTCAGGTTTACTGTATCCCTCTGACCTTATTATTGACGTTGAAACACAGAAATTGAATCTTAATTAAATACAAAAGGCACAATGCCGACTTCAGTACAAGAACCCTGACTCTTCTTACTGTCTATGGTTTGAACGATTCCTGTGACACTAGTTATAGATTCCGATGCTTCACTTCAGGTTTACTGTATCCCTCTGACCTTCTTATTGACGATCAAACACAGAAAATTCATCGGAATTAAATACAAAAGGCAAAATGCCGACTCAAGTGCACGAAGACTGGCTCTTCTTACTATCTATGTTTTGAACCATTCCTGTGACACTAGTTATAGATTCCGATGCTTCACTTCAGGTTTACTGTATCCAGCAGACCCTCTTATTGACGATGAAGCACATAAATTGCATCGGAATTAAATACAAAAGGCGCAATGCCGACTAAAGTACAAGAAAAGTGACTCTTCTTACTGTTTATGTTTTGAACCATTCCTGTGACACTAGTTATAGATTCCGATGCTTCACTTCAGGTTTACTGTATACAGCTGACCTTCTTATTGACATTGAAACACAGAAATTGCATCGGAATTAAATACATAAGGCACAATGCCGACGTAAGTACAAGAAAACTGACTCTTCTTACTGTTTATGTTTTGAACCTTTCCTGTGACACTAGTTATTGATTCCGATGCTTCATCTCAGGTTGACTAAATCCCTCTGACCTTCTTATTGCCGATGAAACACAGAAATTGCATCTTAATTAAATACAAAAGGCACAATGCCGACTCAAGTGCAAGAAGACAGCCTCTTCTTACTGTCTATGTTTTGAACCATTCCTGTGACACTAGTTATAGATTCCGATGCTACACTTCAGGTTTACTGTATCCCTCTGACCTTCTTATTGACGTAAAAACACAGATATTGCATCGGAATTAAATACAAAAGGCACTATGCCGACTTAAGTACAAGAAGACTTCCCCTTCTTACCGTCTATGTTTTGAACCATTCCTGTGACACTTGTTATAGACTCCGAAGCTCCACGTCAGGTTTACTGTATCCCTCTGACCTTCGTATTCACGATGAAACACTGAAATTGTATTGGAATTAAATACAAAAGGCAAAATTCCAACTTATGTACAAAAAGACTGACTCTTCTTACTGTCTATGTTTTGAACCATTCCTGGGACACTAGTTATAGATTCCGATGCTTCACTTCAGGATTACTGTATCCCTCTGACCGTCTTATTGACGATGAAACACAGAAATTGCATCTTAATTAAATACAAAAGGCACAATGCCGACTTCAGTACAAGAGCCCTGACTCTTCTTACTGTCTATGATTTGAACCATTCCTGTGACACTAGTTATAGATTCCGATGCCTCACTTCAGGTTTACTGTATCCCTCTGACCTTCTTGTTGACGATCAAACACAGAAAATACATCGGAATTAAATACAAAAAGGCACAATGCCGACTCAAGTACAAGATGACTGGCTCTTCTTACTGTCTATGTTTTGAACCATTCCTGTGACGCTAGTTATAGATTACGATCCTTCACTTCAGGTTTACTGTATCCAGCTGACCTTCTTATTGACGATGAAGCACATAAATTGCATAGGAATTAGATACAAAAGGCACAATGCCGACTAAAGTACAAGAAAAGTGACTCTACTTACTGTTTATGTTTTGAACCATTCCTGTGACACCAGTTATAGATTCCGATGCTTCAATTCAGGTTTACTGTATCCGGCTGCCCTTCTTATTGACGATGAAACACAGAAATTGCACCGGAATTAAATACATAAGGCACAATGCCGACTTAAGTACAAAAAACTGACTCTTCTTACTGTCTGTGTTGTGAACCATTCCTGTGACACTAGTTATAGATTCCGATACTTCACTTCAGGTTTACTGTATCCCTCTGACCTTTTTATTGACGATGAAACACAGAAATTGCAGCGGAATTTAATACAAAAGGCACAATGCCGACTTCAGTACAAGAAGACTGACTCTTCCTTCTGTCTATGCTTTGTACCATTCCTGTGACAGTAGTTATAGATTCCGATGCTTCACTTCAGGTTTACTGTATCCAGCTGACCTTCTCATTGACGATGAAACACAGAAATTGCATCGGAATTAAATACAAAAGGCACAATGCCAACTTAAGTAAAAGAAAACTGACTCTTCTTACTGTCTATGTTTTGAATCATTCCTGTAACACTAGTTTTAAATTCCGATGCTTCACTTAGGGTTTACTGTATCCCTCAGACCTTCTTATTAACCATGAAACACAGAAACTACATCGGAATTAAATACAAAAGGCACAATGCTGACTCATGTACAAGATAACTGCCTCTTCTTACTGTCTATGATTTGAACTATTCCTGTGACACTAGTTATTGATTCCTATGCTTCACTTCAGGTTTACTGTATCCCTCTGACCTTCGTATTGACGATCAAACACATAAATTGCATCGGAATTACATACAAAAGGCACAATGCCGACTTAAGTACAAGAGGACTGACTCTCTTTACTGTCTATGTTTTGAACCTTTCCTGTGACACTAGTTATTGATTCCGATGCTTCACCTCAGGTTGACTAAATCATTCTGACCTTCTTATTGCCGATGAAACATAGAAATTGCATCTTAATTAAATGCAAAAGGCACAATGCCGACTTAAGTACAAGAAGACTGCCTCTTCTTACTGTCTATGTTTTGAACCATTCCTGTGACACTAGTTATAGATTCCGACGCTTCACTTCGGGTTTACTGTATTCCTCTGACCTTCTTATTGACGATCAAACACAGAAAATTGATCGGAATTAAATACAAAAGGCACATTGCCGACTCAAGTACAAGAAGACGTGCTCTTCTTACTATCTATGATTTGAACCATTCCTGTTACACTAGTTATAGATTCCGATGCTTAACTTCAGGTTCACTGTATCCAGCTGACCTTCTTATTGACGATGAAGCACATAAATTGCATCGGAATTAAATACAAAAGGCACAATGCCGACTCAAGTACAAGAAGACTGGCTCCTCTTACTGTCTATGTTTTGAACCATTTCTGTGACACTAGTTATAGATTCCGATGCTACACTTCAGGTTTACTGTATCCCTCTGACCTTCTTATTGACGAAGAAACACAGATATTGCATCGGAATTAAATACAAAAGGCACTATGCCGACTTAAGTACAAGAAGACTGACCCTTCTTACCGTCTATGTTTTGAACCATTTCTGTGACACTAGTTATAGATTCCGATGCTCCACTTCAGGTTTACTGTATCCGTCTGACCTTCGTATTGACGATGAAACACTGAAATTGCACCGGAATTAAATACAAAAGGCAAAATGCCGACTTAAGTACAAATAGACAGACTCATCTTACTGTCTATGTTTTGAACCATTCCTGGGACACTAGTTATAGATTCCGATGCTTCACTTCAGGGTTACTGTACCCCTCTGACCGTCTTATTGACAATGAAACACAGAAATTGCATCGGAATTAATTACAAAAGGCACAATGCCGACTTAAGTACAAGAAAATTGACTCTTCTTATTGTCTATGTTTTGAACCATTCCTGTGACACTAGGTTATAGATTCCGATGCTTCACTTCAGGTTTACTGTATCCCTCTGAGCTTCGTATTGACGATGAAACACAGAAATTGCATCGGAATAATATAAAAAAGGCACAATGCCGACATAAGTACAAGAAGACTGACTCTTCTTACTGTCTATGTTTTGGACCATTCCTGTGACACTAGTTGTAGATTCCGATGCTTCACTTCAGGTTTACTGTATCCCTTTCACCTTCTTATTGACGATGAAACACAGATATTGCATCTTAATTAAATACAAAAGGCACAATGCCGACTTCAGTACAAGAGGACTGACTCTTCCTTCTGTCTATGTTTTGTACCATTCCTGTGACACTAGTTATAGATTCCGATGCTTCACTTCACGTTTACTGTTTCCCTCTGACCTTCTTATTGACGATGAAACATAGAAATTGCATCCGAATTAAATACAAAAGGCACAATGCCGACCCAAGTGCAAGAAATCTGGCTCTTCTTACTGTCTATGTTTTGTACCATTCATGTGACACTAGTTATAGATTTCGATGCTTCACTTCAGGTTTACTGTATCCCTCTGACCATCTTATTGACGAAGAAACACATAAATTGCATCGTAATTAAATATAATAGGCACAATGCCGACTCAAGTACAAGAAGACTGGCTCTTCTTACTGTCTACGTTTTGATCCATTTCTGTGACACTAGTTATAGATTCCGATGCTTCACTTCAGGTTTACTGTTTTCCTCTGACCTTCTTATTGACGATGAAACACAGAAATTGCATCGTAATTATGTACAAAAGCCCCAAGGCCGACTTAAGTACAAGAAAACTGACTCTTTTTACTGTCTATGTTTTGAAACATTCCTGTGACACTAGTTATAGATTCCGATGCTTCACTTCAGGTTTACTGTATCCCTCTGGCCTTCTTATTGACGATGAAAAACAGAAATTGCATCTTCATTAAATACAAAATGCACATTGCAGACGTAAGGACAAGAAGACTGACTCTTCTTACAGTCTATGTTTTGAACCATTCCTGTGACACTAGTAATCGATTCCGATGCTTCACTTCAGGTTAACTGTATCCCTCTGTCCTTCTTATTGACGATCAAACACAGAAAATTCCTCGGAATTAAATACAAAAGGCACAATGCCGACTCAAGTACAAGAAGATCGGCTCTTCTTACTGTCTTTGTTTTGAACCATTCCTGTGACACTAGTTATAGATTCCGATGCTTCACTTCAGGTTTACTGTATCGCTCTGACCTTCTTATTGTCGTTGAAATACAGAAATTGCATCGTAATTAAATACAAAAGGCGCAATGCCTACTTAAGTACAAGAAAACTGACTCTTCTTACTGTCTATGTCTTGAACTATTCCTGTGACACCAGTCATAGATTCCGAAGCTTCACTTCAGGTTTACTGTATCCCTCTGACCTTCTTATACTATGAAACACAGAAATTGCATCGGAATTGTATATAAAAGGCACAACGCCGACTTAAGTACAAGAAGACTGACTCTTCTTACTGTCTATGTTTTTGAACCTTTCCTGTGACACTAGTTATTGATTCCGATGCTTCACTTCAGGTTGACTGTATCCCTCTGATCTTCTTATTGCCGATGAAACACAGAAATAGCATCTTAATTTAATACAAAAGGCACAATGCCGACTTAAGTACAAGAAGACTGACTCTTCTTACTTTCTATGTTTTGAACCATTCCTGTGACACTAGTTATAGATTCCGATGCTTCACTTCAGGTTTACTGTAGCCCTCTGACCTTCTTAGTGACGATCAAACACAGAAAATTGATCGGAATTAAATAAAAAAGGCACAAGGCCGACTCAAGTACAAGAGGATTGGCTCTTCTAACTGGCTATGATTTGAACCATTCCTGTTACAATAGTTATAGATTCCGATGCTTAACTTCAGGTTCACTGTATCCAGCTGACCTTCTTATTGACGATGAAGCACATATATTGCATCGGAATTAAATACAAAAGGCACAATGCCGACTCAAGTACAAGAAGACTGGCTCCTCTTACTGTCTATGTTTTGAACCATTTCTGTGACACTAATTATAGATTCCGATTCTACACTTCAGGTTTACTGTATCCCTCTGACCTTCTTATTGACGAAGAAACAGAGATATTGTATCGGAATTAAATACAAAAGGCACAATGCCGACTTAAGTACAAGAAGACTGACCCTTCTTACTGTCTATGTTTTGAAGCATTCCTGTGACACTAGTTATAGATTCCGATGCTTCACTTCAGGATTACTGTATCCCTCTGACCGTCTTATTGACGATGAAACATAGAAATTGCATCGGAATTAAATACAAAAGGCACAATGCCGACTTAAGTACAAAAAGACTGACTCTTCTTACTCTCTATATTTTGAACCATTCCTGTGACACTAGTTATAGATTCCGATGCTTCACTTCAGGTTTACTGTATCCCTCTGACCTTAGTATAGTCGTTGAAACACAGAAATTGCATCGGAATTAAATACAAAAGGCACAATGCCTACTTAAGTACAAGAAAACTGACTCTTCTTTCTGTCTATGTTTTGAACCATTCCTGTGACACTAGTTATGGATTCCGATGATTCACTTCAGGTTTACTGTATCCCTCAGACTTTCTTATTGACGATGAAACACAGAAACGGCATCGGAATTAAATACGAAAGGCACAATGCCGACTCAAGTACAAGAAGACTGGCTCTTCTTACTGTCTATCTTTTGAACTATTCCTGTGACACTAGTTATAGATTCCTATGCTTGACTTCAGGTTTACTGTATCCCTCTGACCTTATTGACGATGAAACACAGAAATTGCATCGGAATTATTTACAAAAGGCACAATGCTGACTTAAGTACAAGAAGACTGACTCTTCTTACTGTCTATGTTTTGAACCTTTCCTGTGAGACTAGTTATTGATTCCGCTGCTTCACTTCAGATTGACTGTATCCCTCTGACCTTCTTACTGACGATGAAACACAGAAATTGCATCATAAGAAAATACAAAAGGCACAATCCCGACTTAAGTACAGGAAGACTGACTCTTCTTACTGTCTATGTTTTGAACCATTCCTGTGACACTAGTTATAGATTCCGATGCTTCACTTCAAGTTTACTGTATCCCTCTGACCTTCGTATTGACGATCAAACACAGAGAATTGATCGGAATTAAATACAAAAGGCACAATGCCGACTCAAGTACAAGAAGACTGGTTCTTCTTACTGGCTATGTTTTGCAACTTTCCTGTGAGACAGGTTTTAGATTCCGATGCTTCACTTCAGGTTTACTGTATCCCTGTGCCCTTCTTATTGACGATGAATCACAGAAATTGCATCGGAATTAAATACAAAAGGCATAATGCCGACTTAAGTACAAGAAAACTGACTCTTCTTACTGTCTATGTTTTGAACCATTCCTGTATCACTAGTTATAGATCCCGATGCCTCACTTCAGGTTTACTGTATCCCCCTGACCTTCTTATTGACGATGAAGCTCAGAAATCGCATCGGAATTAAATACAAAAGGCACAGTGCCGAGTGAAGTACAAGAAGACTGACTCTTTCTATTGCCTACGTTGTGAACCATTCCGGTGACACTATTTATAGATTCCGATGCTTCACTTC
Source organism: Schistocerca americana (assembly GCF_021461395.2). Taxonomy (NCBI): domain Eukaryota; kingdom Metazoa; phylum Arthropoda; class Insecta; order Orthoptera; family Acrididae; genus Schistocerca; species Schistocerca americana. Next base: position 3,808,259 of record NW_025726093.1, read on the forward strand.
AGGTTTACTGTATCCCTCAGACCTTCTTATTGACGATGAAACACAGAAATTGCATCGGAATTAAATACAAAAGGCACAATGCCGACTCAAGTACAAGACGACTGGCTCTTCTTACTGTCTCTGATTTGAACCATTCCTGTGACACTAGTTAAAGATTCCGATGCTTCACTTCAGGTTTACTGTATCCCTCTGACCTTCTTATTGACGATGAAACACAGAAATTGCATCGGAATTAAATACAAAAGGCACAATGCCGACTTAAGTACAAGAAGACTGACTCTTCTTACTGTCTATGTTTTGAACCATTCCTGTGACACTAGTTATAGATTCCGATGCTTCACTTCAGGTTTACTGTATCCCTCTGACCTTCTTATTGACGATGAAACAGTGAAATTGCATCGGAATTAAATACAAAAGGCTCAATGCGGACTCAAGTACAAGAAGACTGGCTCTTCTTACGGTCTATGTTCTGAACCATTCCTGTGACACTAGTTATAGATTCCGATGCTTCACTTCAGGTTTACTGTATCCCTCTGACCTGCTTATTGACGATGAAACACAGAAATTGCATCGGAATTATATAGAAAAGGCACAATGCTGACTTAAGTACAAGAAGACTGACTCTTCTTACTGTCTATGTTTTGAACCATTCCTGTGACACTAGTTATAGATCCCGAAACTTCACTTCAGTTTTACTGTATCCCTCTGGCCTTCTTATTGACGACCAAACGCAGAATACTGATCGGAATTATATACAAAAGGCACAATGCCGACTCAAGTGCAAGAAGACTGGCTCTTCTTACTCTCTATATTTTGAACCATTCCTGTGACACTAGTTATAGATTCCGATGCTTCACTTCAGGTTTACTGTATCCCTCTGACCTTCGTATAGTCGTTGAAACACAGAAATTGCATCGGAATTAAATACAAAAGGCACAATGCCTACTTAAGTACAAGAAAACTGACTCTTCTTACTGTCTATGTTTTGAACCATTCCTGTGACACTAGTTATGGATTCCGATGATTCACTTCAGGTTTACTGCATCCCTCAGACTTTCTTATTGTCGATGAAACACAGAAACGGCATAAGAATTAAATACGAAAGGCACAATGCCGACTCAAGTACAAGAAGGCTGGCTCTTCTTACTGTCTATGTTTTGAACTATTCCTGTGACACTAGTTATAGATTCCTATGCTTGACTTCAGGTTTACTGTATCCCTCTGACCTTATTGACGATGAAACACAGAAATTGCATCGGAATTATTTACAAAAGGCACAATGCTGACTTAAGTGCAAGAAGACTGAATCTTCTTACTGTCTATGTTTTGAACCTTTCCTGTGAGACTAGTTATTGATTCCGATGCTTCACTTCAGATTGACTGTATCCCTCTGACCTTCTTACTGACGATGAAACACAGAAATTGCATCATAATAAAATACAAAAGGCAGAATCCCGACTTAAGTACAGGAAGATTGACTCTTCTTACTGTCTATGTTTTGAACCATTCCTGTGACACTAGTTATAGATTCCGATGCTTCACTTCAAGTTTACTGTATCCCTCTGACCTTCGTATTGACGATCAAACACAGAGAATTGATCGGAATTAAATACAAAAGGCACAATGCCGACTCAAGTACAAGAAGACTGGTTCTTCTTACTGGCTATGTTTTGCAACTTTCCTGTGAGACCGGTTTTAGACTCCGATGCTTCACTTCAGGTTTACTGTATCCCTGTGCCCTTCTTATTGACGATGTATCACAGAAATTGCATCGGAATTAAATACAAAAGGCACAATGCCGACTTAAGTACAAGAAAACTGACTCTTCTTACTTTCTATTTTTTGAACATTTCCTGTGTCACTAGTTATAGATCCCGATGCCTCACTTCAGGTTTACTGTATCCCCCTGACCTTCTTATTGACGATGAAGCTCAGAAATCGCATCGGAATTAAATACAAAAGGCACAGTGCCGAGTGAAGTACAAGAAGACTGACTCTTTCTATTGCCTACGTTGTGAACCATTCCGGTGACACTATTTGTAGATTCCGATGCTTCACTTCAGGTTTACAGTATCCCTCAGACCTTCTTATTGACGATGAAACACAGAAATTGCATCGGAATTAAATACAAAAGGCACAATGCCGACTCAAGTACAAGACGACTGGCTCTTCTTACTGTCTCTGATTTGAACCATTCCTGTGACACTAGTTAAAGATTCCGATGCTTCACTTCAGGTTTACTGTATCCCTCTGACCTTCTTATTGACGATGAAACACAGAAATTGCATCGGAATTAAATACAAAAGGCACAATGCCGACTTAAGTACAAGAAGACTGACTCTTCTTACTGTCTATGTTTTGAACCATTCCTGTGACACTAGTTATAGATTCCGATGCTTCACTTCAGGTTTACTGTATCCCTCTGACCTTCTTATTGACGATGAAACAGTGAAATTGCATCGGAATTAAATACAAAAGGCACAATGCGGACTCAAGTACAAGAAGACTGGCTCTTCTTACTGTCTATGTTTTGAACCATTCCTGTGACACTAGTTATAGATTCCGATGCTTCACTTCAGGTTTACTGTATCCCTCTGACCTTCTTATTGACGATGAAACACAGAAATTGCATCGGAATTATATAGAAAAGGCATAATGCTGACTTAAGTACAAGAAGACTGACTCTTCTTACTGTCTATGTTTTGAACCATTCCTGTGACACTAGTTATAGATTCCGATACTTCACTTCAGGTTTACTGTATCCCTCAGACTTTCTTATTGACGATGAAACACAGAAACGGCATAAGAATTAAATACGAAAGGCACAATGCCGACTCAAGTACAAGAAGGCTGGTTCTTCTTACTGTCTATGTTTTGAACTATTCCTGTGACACTAGTTATAGATTCCTATGCTTGACTTCAGGTTTACTGTATCCCTCTGACCTTCGTATAGTCGTTGAAACACAGAAATTGCATCGGAATTAAATACAAAAGGCACAATGGCTACTTAAGTACAAGAAAACTGACTCTTCTTACTGTCTATGTTTTGAACAATTCCTGTGACACTAGTTATGGATTCCGATGATTCACTTCAGGTTTACTGTATCCCTCAGACTTTCTTATTGACGATGAAACACAGAAACGGCATAAGAATTAAATACGAAAGGCACAATGCCGACTCAAGTACAAGAAGGCTGGTTCTTCTTACTGTCTATGTTTTGAACTATTCCTGTGACACTAGTTATAGATTCCTATGCTTGACTTCAGGTTTACTGTATCCCTCTGACCTTATTGACGATGAAACACAGAAATTGCATCGGAATTATTTACAAAAGGCACAATGCTGACTTAAGTGCAAGAAGACTGAATCTTCTTACTGTCTATGTTTTGAACCTTTCCTGTGAGACTAGTTATTGATTCCGATGCTTCACTTCAGATTGACTGTATCCCTCTGACCTTCTTACTGACGATGAAACACAGAAATTGCATCATAATAAAATACAAAAGGCAGAATCCCGACTTAAGTACAGGAAGATTCACTCTTCTTACTGTCTATGTTTTGAACCATTCCTGTGACACTAGTTATAGATTCCGATGCTTCACTTCAAGTTTACTGTATCCCTCTGACCTTCGTATTGACGATCAAACACAGAGAATTGATCGGAATTAAATACAAAAGGCACAATGCCGACTCAAGTACAAGAAGACTGGTTCTTCTTACTGGCTATGTTTTGCAACTTTCCTGTGAGACCGGTTTTAAATTCCGATGCTTCACTTCAGGTTTACTGTATCCCTGTGCCCTTCTTATTGACGATGAATCACAGAAATTGCATCGGAATTAAATACAAAAGGCACAATGCCGACTTAAGTACAAGAAAACTGACTCTTCTTACTGTCAATGTTTTGAACATTTCCTGTGTCACTAGTTATAGATCCCGATGCCTCACTTCAGGTTTACTGTATCCCCCTGACCTTCGTATTGACGATGAAGCTCAGAAATCGCATCGGAATTAAATACAAAAGGCACAGTGCCGAGTGAAGTACAAGAATACTGACTCTTTCTATTGCCTACGTTGTGAACCATTCCGGTGACACTATTTATAGATTCCGATGCTTCACTTCAGGTTTACTGTATCCCTCAGACCTTCTTATTGACGATGAAACACAGAAATTGCATCGGAATTAAATACAAAAGGCACAATGCCGACTCAAGTAGAAGAAGACTGGCTCTTCTTACTGTCTCTGATTTGAACCATTCCTGTGACATTAGTTAAAGATTCCGATGCTTCACTTCAGGTTTACTGTATCCCTCTGACCTTCTTATTGACGATGAAACACAGAAATTGCATCGGAATTAAATACAAAAGGCACAATGCCGACTTAAGTACAAGAAGACTGACTCTTCTTACTGTCTATGTTTTGAACCATTCCTGTGACACTAGTTATAGATTCCGATGCTTCACTTCAAGTTTACTGTATCCCTCTGACCTTCTTATTGACGATGAAACAGTGAAATTGCATCGGAATTAAATACAAAAGGCACAATGCGGACTCAAGTACAAGAAGACTGGCTCCTCTTACTGTCTATGTCTTGAACCATTCCTGTGACACTAGTTATAGATTCCGATGCTTCACTTCAGGTTTACTGTATCCCTCTGACCTTCTTATTTACGATGAAACACATAAATTGCATCGGAATTATATAGAAAAGGCACAATGCTGACTTAAGTACATGAAGACTGACTCTTCTTACTGTCTATGTTTTGAACCATTCCTGTGACACTAGTTATAGATTCCGATACTTCACTTCAGTTTTACTGTATCCCTCTGGCCTTATTATTGACGACCAAACGCAGAATACTGATCGGAATTATATACAAAAGGCAGAATGCCGACTCAAGTGCAAGAAGACTGGCTTTTCTTACTGTCTATGTTTTGAACCATTCCTGTGACACTAGTTATAGATTCTGATGCTTCACTATAGGTTTACTGTATCCAGCTGACCTTCTTATTGACGATGAAGGACAGAAATTGCATCGTAATTAAATACAAAAGGCACAATGCCAACTCAAGTACAAGTAGACTGGCTCTTCTTACTGTCTATGTTTTGAACCATTCCTGTGACACTAGTTATAGATTACGATGCTTCGCTTCATGTCTACTGTATCCCTCTAAGCTTCTTATTGACGATGAAACACAGAAATTGCATCGGAATTAAATACAAAAGGCACAATGCCGACTTAAGAACAAGTAGACTGACACTTCTTACTGTCTATGTTTTGAACCATTCCTGTGACACTAGTAATAGATTCCGATGCTTCACTTCAGGTTTACTGTATCCCTCTGACCTTCTTATTGACGATGAAACGCCGATATTGCATCTAAATTAAATACAAAAGGCACAATGCAAACTTAAGTACAAGAAAACTGACTCTTCTTACTGTTTAAGTTTTGAACCATTCCTGTGATACTAGTTATAGATTCCGATGCTTCAGTTCAGGTTTACTGTATCGCTGTGACCTTCTTATTGACGATGAATCACATAAATTGCATCGGAATTAAAAACAAAAGGCACAATGCCTGACTTAAGTACAAGAAAACTGACTCTTCTTAGTGTCTATGTTTGAACCATTCCTGTGACATTAGTTTTAGATTGCGATGCTTCACTTCAGGTTTACTGTATCCCCCTGACCTTCTTATTGACGATGAAACACAGAAATTGCATCGGATTTAAATACAAAAGGCACAATGCCGAGTGAAGTACAAGAAGACTGACTCTTTCTATTTTCTACGTTTTGAACCATTTCGGTGACACTAGTTATAGATTCCGATGCTTCACTTCAGGTTTACTGTATCCCTCAGACCATCTTATTGACGATGAAACACAGAAATTGCTTCGGAATTAAATACAAAAGGCACAATGCAAACTCAAGTACAAGATGAGTCTGGTTCTTCTTACTGTATATGTTTTGAACCATTCCTGTGACACTAGTTATAGATTGCGATGCTTCACTTCAGGTTTACTGTATCCCTCTGACCTTCTCATTGACGATCAAACACAGAAATTACATCGGAATGAAATACAAAAGGCACAATGCCGACTTAAGTACAAGAAGACTGACTCTTCTTACTGTCTATGTTTTGAACCATTCCTGTGACACTAGTTATAGATTGCGATGCTTCACTTCAGGTTTACTGTATCCCTCTGACCTTCTTATTGACGATGAAACACTGAGATTGCATCGGAATTAAATACAAAAGGCACAATGCGGACTCAAGTACCTGAAGACTGGCTCTTCTTACTGTCTATGTTTTGAATCATTCCTGTGACACTAGTTATAGATTACGATGCTTCACTTCATGTCTACTGTATCCCACTAAGCTTCTTATTGACGAAGAAACACAGAAATTGCATCGGAACCTCCACCTGCTAAAATTGACAATTACACTGAAGTGATAGGAGATGCTGTTCAGTCTGTAGCAGATTTATCAATGAAAGCTGCTGCCAGTGAAGCAAAATATATAAATGAAGGAAACCCAGATATCCCTGTTGCTTTTGATGGAACCTGGCAGAAAAGGGGTCACACATCCAAAAATGCTGTTGCTACTGTTACTAGTGTGGACAGCGGTAAAGTTTTGGACTATGAAGTGCTCACTAAACATTGTTACCATTGTGCATCTGGTAAGATAGAAGCAGCTCACATATGTAGCAAGAATTATGAAGGTACGAGTGGAGGCATGGAGGCTGCCGCTGCTGTGAAAATGTTTAGCAGATCAGAAAAAGAACGGGGAGTATTTTACACAAAATTCCTTGGAGATGGGGACTCCAAGGCATACAAAAGTGTTACAGAATCCATGCCATATGTCAATAAGACAATAACTAAACTAGAATGTGTCGGTCATGTTCAGAAACGAATGGGCACTCGTCTAAGGAAACTGAAACAGAATCTGAAGGACAAAATTTTGTCAGATGGTAAAACCATTAGAGGTCGCCTGTCAGATAAAATTATAAATGAATTACAACAATACTATGGTATGGCAATAAGAAATAATGCAAATAATTTGCAGGAAATGAGACAAGCTGTATGGGCCACATATTTACATCGATCATCAACTGATGATAATCCTCAACATTTTGCTTGTCCAGATGGTCCTCAGTCATGGTGCAATTATAGAAAATCTCAAGCTACTGGGGATCCTTATCACCATAAAAATTATATTCCATTGGCTGTTATGGAAGTAATTAAACCAATATATAGAGACTTGGGGCATCCTGATCTTCTGCGAAAATGTCTTCATGGTTGTACCCAGAATCAAAACGAGTCGTTCAACAACCTCATTTGGACTCGTGTACCTAAGAATGTATTTGTTGGGATAAAAACATTGAAATGGGGAGTCAGTGATGCTGTTATTTCATTCAATGATGGTCATATGGGTAGGCTAAAGGTCATGGCAAGGCTCGGCATTGCTCCTGGTATCAACACCATCAGAGGTCTTCAGCTTCTGGACAGCGTGCGAGTAAGGAAGGCTCAGTATGCAGCTGAATTTAATACAAAAAAAGCAAGGGCAGCAAGGAGAAGAAAGCTTCTAGGTGAAGAAGAAGAACTAGAAGATGACCCTGATTACTCTGCTGGACACTTTTGATAATAGAATAAAAGGTATTTGTGAATTTTCATAATAAATTACTTTAATCGCATTTTCTGGCATTTGACATTTTTAGTGTTACATGTACCTTTATCTCATAAACCACTCAACCAACAACATTCAAATTTTCAGAAATGCTGCAAAACAGTTCAAAGAGGCCACTGAACTAGAATCATGACAAGAACTGGCTTATTCTCTGAACTAGGGAAGTTTATGTTATACTTTTTCCAATAAAAAATGGCTTAATGGTAAAAAATTCATAAATACTATACCAACAAAAAGAAAACATTGGTTCTAGTTCAGTGGGCTCACAATATATGCTGAAAACCTCTGCCAGAATTTCAAAGTTCTGAAGATAATAGTTCCAAAGAAAAAGGTACACAAAGTTAGCAAATTTAACATTGGCGAGATAGGGCATTCCAACTCCCCTTATACAAAAGGCACAATGCCGACTTAAGAACAAGTAGACTGACTCTTCTTACTGTCTATGTTTTGAACCATTCCTGTGACGCTAGTTATAGATTCCGATGCTTCACTTCATGTTTAATGTATCCCTCTGACCTTCTTATTGACGATGAATCACCGATATTGCATCTTAATTAAATACAAAAGGCACAATGCAAACTTAAGTACAAGAAAACTGACTCTTCTTACTGTTTATGTTTTGAACCATTCCTGTGATACTAGTTATAGATTCCGATGCTTCTGTTCAGGTTTACTGTATCCCTGTGACCTTCTTATTGACGATGAATCACATAAATTGCATCGGAATTAAAAACAAAAGGCATTTTGAGCCTTTCGGTTTTAGAACCCGATGCTTCACTTCATTTTTACTGTATCCCTTGGACTTTCTTATTGACGACGAAACACAGAAATTGCATCGGAATTAAATAGAAAAGGCCCAATGCCGACTTAAGTACATGAAAACTGGCTCTTCTTCCTGTCTATGCTTTGAACCATTCCTGTGACACTAGTTATAGATTCCGATGCTTCACTTCAGGTTTACTGTATCCAGCTGACCTTTTTATTGACGATGAAACACAGAAATTGCATCTTAATTGAATACAAAAGGCACAATGCCGTCTTAAGTACAAGAAGACTGACTCTTCTTACTGTCTATGTTTTGAACCACTCCTGTGCCACTAGCTGTAGATTCCGATGCTACACTTCAGGTTCACTGTATCCCTTTGATTTCTTGTTGACGATGAAACACAGAAATTGCATCGGAATTAAATACAAAAGGCGCAATGCCGACTTAGGTACAAGAATACTGACTCTTCTTACTGTCTATGTTTTAACCATCGCTGAGACACTAGTTATAGATTCCGATGCTTCACTCCAGGTTTACTGTATCCCTTGGACCTTCTTAATGACAATGAAACACAGAAATTGCATCGGCATTAAATACAAAAGTCACAATGCCGACTTAAGTACAAGAATTCTGACTCTTCTTACTGTCTATGTTTTGAACCATTCCTGTGACACTAGTTATAGATTCAGATGCTTCACTTCCGGTTTACTGTATCCATCTGACCTCCTTATTGACGATGAAACACAGAAATTGCATCTTAATTGAACACAAAAGGCACAATGCCGACTTAGGTACAAGAAGTCTGACTCTTCTTACTGTCTGTGTTTTGAACCATTCCTGTGACACTAGTTATGGATTCCGATGCTTCACTTCAGGTTCACTGTATCCCTCTGACCATCGTATTGTCGATGAAACACAGAAATTGCATCGGAATTAAATACAAAAGTGACATTCCGACTTAAGTACAAGATGACTGACTCTTCTTACTGACTATGTGTTGAACCATTCCTGGGGCACAAGTTATAGATTCCGATGCATCACTTCAGGTTTACTGTATCCCTTACACCTTTTTATTGACGATGAAACACAGAAATTGCATCGGAATTAAATAGAAAAGGCACAATGCCGACTTAAGTACAAGAAGATTGACTCTTCCTACTGTCTATGATTTGAACCATTCCAGTGACACTAGTTTTAGATTCCGATGCTTCACTTCAGGTTTACTGTATCCCTCAGACCTTCTCATTGACGATGAAACACAGAAATTGCATCGGAATTAAATACAAAAGGCGCAATGCCGACTTAAGTACAAGGATACTGACTCTTATTACTGACTATGTTTGAACCATTCCTATGGCACTAGTTATAGATTCCTATGCTTCCCTTCAGGTTTACTGTATCCCTCAGACCTTCTCATTGACGATGAAACACAGAAATTGCAACGGAATTAAATACAAAAGGCACAATGCCGACTTAAGTACAAGAAGACTGACTCTTCTTACTGTCTATGTTTGAACCATTCCTATGGCACTAGTTATAGATTCCGATGCTTCCCTTCAGGTTTACTGTATCCCTCAGACCTTCTTAGTGACGATGAAACACAGAAATTGCATCGGAATAAAATACAAAATGCACAATGCCGACTTAAGTACAAGGAGACTGACTCTTCCTACTGCATATGTTTTGAACCATTCTTCTGACACTACTTATAGATTCCGATGCTTCACTCCAGGTTTACTGTATCCCTTGGACCTTCTTATTGACGATGAAACACAGGTATTGCATCGGAATTGAATAGAAAAGGCACAATGCCGACTTAAGTACAAGAAGACTGATTCTTCTTACCGAATACGTTTGATTCATCCCTGTGACACTAGTTATAGATTCCGATGCTTCACTCCAGGTTTACTGTATCCCTTGGACCCTCTTATTGACGATGAAACAAAGAAAATGCCTCGAAAATTTAATACAAACCGCACAATGCCGACTTCAGTACAAGAAGACTGACTCTTCTTACTGACTATGTTTTGAACCATTCCTCTGACACTAGTTATAGATTCCTATGCTTCACTCCCGGTTTACTGTATCCCTTGGACCTTCTTATTGACGATGAAACACAGAAATTGCATCGGAATTAAATACAAAAGGCACAATGCCGACTTAAGTACAAGAAGACTGACTCTTCCTACTGTCTATGTTTTGAACCAATCAAGTGGCACTAGTTATAGATTCCGAAGCTTCACTTCAGGTTTGCTGTATCCCTCTGACCCTCTTAATGACGATGAAACACAGAAATTGCATCGGAATTAAATACAAAAGGCACATTCCGACTTAAGTACAACATAACTGACACTTCTTACTGTCTATGATTTGAACCATGTCTGTGCAACTAGTTATAGATTCCGATGCTTCACTCCAGGTTTACTGTGTCCCTTGGACCTTCTTATTGACGATGAAACACAGAAATTGCATCGGAGTTAAATACAAAAGGCACAATGCCGACTTAAGTACAAGAAGACTGATTCTTCTTACTGTCTATGTTTTGAACCATTCCTGTGACACTAGTTATAAATTCCGATGCTTCACTCCAGGTTTACTGTATCCCTTGGACCTTCTTATTGATGATGAAACACAGAAATTGCATCGGAATTAAATACAAAAGGCACAATGCCGACTTAAGTTCAAGAAGACGGACTCTTCTTACTGACTATGTTTTGAACCATTCGTGTGACATTAGTTATAGATTCCAATGCTTCACTTCAGGTTTACTGTATCCCTCTGACCCTCTTATTGACGATGAAACACAGAAATTGCATCGGAATTAAATACAAAAGTCACATTCCGACTTAAGTACAATATGACTGACTCTTCTTACTGTCTATGTTTTGAACAATTCCTGTGACACTAGTTATAGATTCCGATGCTGCACTCCAGGTTTACTGTGTCCCTTGGACCATCTTAGTGACGATGAAACACAGAAATTGCATCTGAATTAAATACAAAAGGGACAATGCCGACTTCAGAAGAAGGATACTGACTCTTCTTACTGTCTATGTTTTTAACCATCGCTGAGACACTAGTTATAGATTCCAATGCTTCACTCCAGGTTTACTGTATCCCTTGGACCATCTTAGTGACGATGAAACACAGAAATGGTATCGGAATTAAATACAGAAAGCACAATGCCGACGTAAGTACAAGAAGACAGACGCTTCCTACTGTCTATGTTTTGAACCATTCCTGTGACACTAGTTATAGATTCCGATGCTTCACTTCAGGTTTACTGTATCCCTCTGACCCTCTTATTGACGATGAAACACGGAAATTGCATCGGAATTAAATACAAAAGGCACATTCCGACTTAAGTACAAGATGACTGACTCTTCTTACTGTCTATGTTCTGAACCATTCCTGTGAAACTAGTTATAGATTCCGATGCTTCACTCCAGGTTTACTGTATCCCTCTGACCTTCTTATTGACGATGAAACACAGAAATTGCATCGGAATTAAATACAAAAGGCACAATGCCGACATAAGTACAAGAAGGCTGACTCTTCTTACTGACTATGTTTTGAACCATTCCTGTGACACTAGTAATAGATTCCGATGCTTCACTTCAGGTTTACTGTATCCCTCTGACCCTCTTATTGACGATGAAACACAGAAATTGCATCGGATTTAAATAGAAAAGGCACAGTGCCGACTTAAGTAGAAGAAGACAGACGCTTCCTACTGTCTATGTTTTGAACCATTGCTGTGACACTAGTTATAGATTCCGATGCTTCACTTCAGGTTTACTGTATCCCTCTGACCCTCTTATTGACGATGAAACACAGAAATTGCATCGTAATTAAATACAAAAGGCACATTCCGACTTAAGTACAAGATGACTGACTCTTCTTACTGTCTATGTTTTGAACCATTCCTGTGAAACTAGTTATAGATTTCGATGCTTCACTCCAGGTTTACTGTGTCCCTTGGACCTTCTTATTGACGATGGAACACAGAAATTGCATCGGAATTAAATACAAAAGGCACAATGCCGACTTAAGTACGAGAAGACTGATTCTTCTTACTGTCTATGTTTGAACCATTCCTGTGACACTAGTTATAAATTCCGATGCTTCACTCCAGGTTTACTGTATCCCTTGGACGTTCTTATTGACGATGAAACACAAAAATTGCATCGGAATTAAGTACAAAAGGCACAATGCCGACTTAAGTACAAGAAGACTGACTCTTCTTACTGACTATGTTTTGAACCATACCTGTGACACTAGTTATAGATTCCGATGCTTCTCTCCAGGTTTACTGTATCCCTTGGACCTTCTTATTGACGATGAAACACAGAAATTGCATCGGAATTAAATAGAAAAGGCACAATGCCGACTTAAGTACAAGAAGACTGACTCTTCCTACTGTCTATGTTTCTAACCAAACCTGTGACACTAGTTATAGATTCCGAAGCTTCACTTCAGGTTTACTGTATCCCTGTGACCCTCTTATTGACGATGAAACACAGAAATTGCATCGGAATTAAATACAAAAGGCACATTCCGACTTAAGTACAAGATGAATGACTCTTCTTACTGTCTATGATTTGAACCATGCCTGTGAAACTAATTATAGATTCCGATGTTTCACTCCAGGTTTACTGTGTCCCCTGGACCTTCTTATTGACGATGAAACACAGAAATTGCATCGGAATTAAATACAAAAGGCACAATGCCGACTTAAGTTCAAGAAGACGGACTCTTCTTACTGACTATGTTTTGGACCATTCCTGTGACACTAGTTATAGATTCCGATGCTTCACTTCAGGTTTACTGTATCCCTCGGACCCTCTTATTGACGATGAAACACAGAAATTGCATCGGAATTAAATTCAAAAGGCACATTCCGACTTAAGTACAAGATGACTGGCTCTTCTTACTGTCTATGTTTTGAACAATTCCTGTGACACTAGTTATAGATTCCGATGCTGCACTCCAGGTTTACTGTGTCCCTTGGCCCTTCTTATTTACGATGAAACACAGAAATTGCATCGGAATGAAATACAAAAGGCACAATGCCGACTTAAGTACAAGAAGACTGACTCTTCTTACTGACTATGTTTTCAACCATTTCTGGGACACTAGTTATAGATTCCGATGCTTCACTTCAGGTTTACTGTATCTCTTGGACCTTCTTATTGACGATGAAACACATAAATTGCATCGGAATTAAATACAAAAGGCACAATGCCGACTTATGTACAAGAAGACTGAATCTTCTTACCGACTATGATTTGATTCATTCTTGTGACACTAGTTATAGATTCCGATGCCTCACTCCCAGTGTACTGTATCCCTTGGACCTTCTTATTGACGATGAAACACAGAAATTGCATCCGAATTAAATACAAAGGCACAATGCCGAGTTAAGTACAAGAAGACTGACTCTTCTTACTGTCTATGTTTTTAACCATCGCTGAGACACTAGTTATAGATTCCGATGCTTCACTCCAGGTTTACTGTATCCCTTGGACCTTCTTATTGACGATGAAACACAGAAATTGCATCGGAATTTAAAACAAAAGGCACAATGCCGACTTATGTACAAGAAGACTGACTCTTCTTACTGACTATGTTTTGAACCATTCCTGTGACACTAGTTATAGATTCCGATGCTTCACTCCAGGTTTACTACATCCATTTGACCTTCTTATTGACGATGAAACACAGAAATTCCATCGGAATTAAATACAAAAGGCACAATGCCGACTTAACTACTAGAAGATTGACTCTTCTTGGTGTCTATGTTTTGAACCATTCCTGTGACACTAGTTATACATTCCGATGCTTCACATCAGGTTTACTGTATCCCTCTGACCCTCTTATTGACGGTGAAACACAAAAATTGCATCGGAATTAAATACAAAAGTCACATTCCGACTTAAGTACAAGATGACTGACTCTTCTTACTGTCTATGTTTTGAACCATTCCTGTGACACTAGTTATAGATTCCGATGCTGCACTCCAGGTGTGCTGTGTCCCTTGGCCCTTCTTATTGACGATGAAACACAGAAATTGCATCGGATTGAAATACAAAAGGCACAATGCCGACTTAAGTACAAGAAGACTGACTCTTCTTACTGACTATGTTTTTAACCATTCCTGGGACACTACTTATAGATTCCGATGCTTCACTTCAGGTTTACTGTATCCCTAGGACCTTCGTATTGACGATGAAACACAGAAATTGCATCGGAATGAAATACACAAGGCACAATGCCGACTTAAGAACAAGAAGACTGACTCTTCTTACTGACTATGTTTGGAACCATTCCTGTAACACTAGTTATAGATTCCGATGCTTCACTTCTGGTTTACTGTATCCCTTGGACCTTCTTATTGACGATGAAACACAGAAATTGCATCGGAATTAAATACAAAAGGCACAATGCCGACTTAAGTACAAGAAGACTGACTCTTCTTACTGTCTTTGTTTGAACCATTCCTATGACACTAGTTATAGATTCCGATGCTTCACTTCAGGTTTACTGTATCCCTCAGACCTTCCTATTGACGATGAAACACAGAAATTGCATCGGAATAAAATACAAAAGGCACAATGCCGACTTATGTACAATAAGACTGACTCTTCCCACTGTCTATGTTTTGAACCATTCCTGTGACACTACTTATAGATTCCGATGCTTCACTCCAGGTTTACTGTATCCCTTGGACCTTCTTATTGACGATGAAACACAGATATTGCATCGGAATTGAATAGAAAAGGCACAATGCCGACTTAAGTACAAGAGGACTGACTCTTCCCACTCTCTATGTTTGAACCATTCCTGTGACACTAGTAATTGATTCCGATGCTTCACTTCAGGTTTTATGTATCCCTTGGACCTTCTTGTTGACGATGGAACACAGAAATTGCATCGGAATTGAATACAAAAGGCAGAATGCCGACTTAAGGACAAGAAGACTGATTCTTCTTACCGACTATGTTTGATTCATTCCTGTGACACTAGTTATAGATTCCGATGCTTCACTCCAGGTTTACCGTATCCCTTGGACATCATTATTGTCGATGAAACAGAGAAATTACATTGGAATTAAATACAAAAGGCACAATGCCGACTTAAGTACAAGAAGACTGACTCTTCCTACTGTCTATGTTTTGAACCATTCCTGTGACACTAGTTATAGATTCCGATGCTTCACTCCAGGTTTACTGTATCCCTTGGACCTTCTTATTGACGATGAAACACAGAAATTGCATCGGAATTAAATAGAAAAGGCACAATGCCGACTTAAGTACAAGAAGACTGACTCTTCATACTGTCTATGTTTTGTACCATTCCTGTGACACTAGTTATAGATTCCGATGCTTCACTTCAGGTTTAATGTATCCCTTGGACCTTCTTGTTGACGATGAATCACAGAAATTGCATCGGAATTAAATACAAAAGGCACTATGCCGACTTAAGTACAAGAAGACTGATTCTTCTTACCGACTATGCTTTCATTCATTCCTGTGACACTAGTTATAGATTCCGATGCTTCACTCCCGGATTACTGTATCCCTTGGACCTTCTTATTGACGATGAAACACAAAAATTGCATCCGAATTATAGACAAAAGGCACAATGCAGACTTAAGTACAAGAAGACTGACTCTTCATACTGTCTATGTTTTGAACCATTCCTGTGACACTAGTTATAGATTTCGATGCTTCACTTCAGGTTTAATGTATCCCTTGGACCTTCTTGTTGACGATGAATCACAGAAATTGCATCGGAATTAAATACAAAAGGCACAATGCCGACTTAAGTACAAGAAGACTGATTCTTCTTACCGACTATGTTTTCATTCATTCCTGTGACACTAGTTATAGATTCCGATGCTTCACTCCCGGATTACTGTATCCCTTGGACCTTCTTATTGACGATGAAACACAAAAATTGCATCCGAATTATAGACAAAAGGCACAATGCAGACTTAAGAACAAGAAGACTGACTCTTCTTACTGTCTATAATTTTAACCATCGCTGAGACACTAGTTATAGATACCGATGCTTCACTCCAGGTTTACTGTATCTCTTGTACCTTCTTATTGACGATGAAACACAGAAATTGCATCGGAATTAAATATAAATGGCACAATGCCGATTTAAGTACAAGGAGACTGACTCTTCTTACTGACTATGTTTTGAACCATTACTGTGACACTAGTTATAGATTCCGATGCTTCACTCCAGGTTTACCGTATCCCTTGGACATCCTTATTAACGATGAAACACAGAAATTGCATCCGAATTAAATACAAAAGGCACAATGCCGACTTAAGTACAAGAAGACTGACTCTTCTTAGTGTCTATGTTTTGAACCATTCCTGTGACACTACTTATAGATTCCGATGCTTCACTCCAGGTTTACTGTATCCCTTGGACCTTCTTGTTGATGATGAAACACAGAAATTACATCGGAATTAAATACAAAAGGCACAATGCCGACTTAAGTAAAAGAATACTGACTCTTCTTACTGACTATGATTTGAACCATTCCTGTGACACTACTTACAGATTCCGATGCTTCACTTCAGGTTTACTGTATCCCTTGGCCCTTCTTATTAACGATGAAACACCGAAATGGTATCGGAATTAAATACAGAACGCACATTGCCAACTTAAGTACAAGAAGACTGACTCTTCTTACTGTCTATGTTTTAAACCATTCCTGTGACACTAGTTATAAATTCCGATGCTTCACTCCAGGTTTACTGTATCCCTTGGACCTTCATATTGCCGATGAAACACAGAAATTGCATCGGAATTAAATACAAAGGGCACAATACAAACTTAAGTACAAGAAGACTGACTCTTCTTACGGACTATGTTTTGAACCATTTCTGTGACACTAGTTATAGATTCCGATGCTTCACTTCAGGTTTACTGTATCCCTCTGACACTGTTATTAACGATGAAACACAGAAATTGCATCGGAATTAAATACAAAAGCCACATTCCGTCTTAAGTACAAGATTACTGACTCTTCCTACTGCCTATGTTTTGAACCATTCCTGTGACACTAGTTATAGATTCCGATGCTTCACTCCAGGTTTACTGTGTCCCTTGGACCTTCTTATTAACGATGAAACACAGAAATTGCATCGGAATTAAATACAAAATTCACAATGGCGACTTAAGTACAAGAAGACTGATTCTTCTTACTGACTATGTTTTGAACCATTCCTGGGGCACTAGTTATAGATTCTGATGCTTCACTTCAGGTTTACTGTATCTCTTGGACCTTCTTATTGACGATGAAACACAGAAATTGCATCGGAATTAAATAGAAAAGGCACAATGCCGACTTAAGTACAAGAAGACTGACTCTTCCCACTGTCTATGATTTGAATCATTCCAGTGACACTAGTTTTAGATTCCGATGCTTCACTTCAGGTTTACTGTATCCCTCAGACCTTCTCATTGACGATGAAACACAGAAGTTGCATCGGAATTAAATACAAGAGGCGAAATGCCGACTTAAATACAAGAAGACTGACTCTTCTTACTGACTATGTTTGGAACTATTCCTGTGACACTAGTTATAGATTCCGATGCTTCACTTCCGGTTTACTGTATCCCTTGGACCTTCTTATTGACGATGAAACACAGAAATTGCATCGGAATTAAATACAAAAGGCACAATGCCGACATAAGTACAAGAAGACTGACTCTTCTTACTGTCTATGTTTGAACCATTCCTATGACACTAGTTGTAGATTCCGATGCTTCACTTCAGGTTTACTGTATCCCTCAGACCTTCTTATTGACGTTGAAACACAGAAATTGAATCGGAATAAAATACAAAAGGCACAATGCCGACTTAAGTACAAGAAGACTGACTCTTCCTACTGTCTATGTTTTGAACCATTCCTGTTACACTACTTATAGAATCCGATGCTTCACTCCAGATTTACTGTATCCCTTGGACCTTCTTATTGACGATGAAACACAGATATTGCATCAGAATTGAATAGAAAAGGCACAATGCGGACATAAGTACAAGAAGACTGACTCATCCTACTCATTATGTTTTGAACCATTCCTGTGACACTAGTTATAGATTCCGATGCTTCACTTCAGGTTTAATGTATCCTTTGGACCTTCTTGTTGACGATGAAACACAGAAATGGCAGCGGAATTAAATACAAATGGCACAATGCCGACTTAAGTACAAGAAGACTGATCTTCTTACCGACTATGTTTCATTTATTCGTGTGACACTAGTTATAGATTCCGATGCTTCAGTCCAGGTTTACTGTATCCCTTGGACCTTCATGTTGACGATGAATCACAGAAATTGCATCGGAATTAAATACAAAAGGCACAATGCCGACTTAAGTACAAGAAGACTGACTCTTCTTACTGACTATGTTTTGAACCATTCCTGTGACACTAGTTATTGATTCCGATGTTTCACTCCAGGTTTACTGTATCCCTTGGACCTCCTTATTGACGATGAAACACAGAAATTGCATCGGAATTAAATACAAAAGGCACAATGCCGACCTATCTACAAGAGGACTGACTCTTCCTACTGTCTATGTTTTGAACCATTCTTGTGACACTAGTTATGGATTACGATGCATCACTTCAGGTTTACTGTGTCCCTTGGACCTTCTTATTGACGATGAAACACAGAAATTGCATCGGAATTAAATACAAAATTCACAATGCCGACTTAAGTACAAGAAGACTGACTCTTCTTACTGTCTATGTTTTGAACCATTCCTGTGACACTAGTTATAGATTCCGATGCTTCACTTCAGATTTACTGTATCCCCCTGACCGTCGTATTGACGTTGAACACATAAAATGCATCGGAATTGAATATATAAGGCACAATGCCGACTCAAGTACAAGACGACTGGCTCTTCTTCCTGTCAATGTTCTGAACCACTCCTGTGACACTAGGTATAGATTCAGATGCTTCACTTCAGGTTTACTGTATCCAGCTGACCTTCTTATTGATGATGAAACACAGAAATTGCATCGGAATTAAATACAAAAGGCACAATGGCGAGTTCAGTACAAGAAAACCGACTCTTCTTACAGTCTATGTTTTGAACCATTACTGTGACACTAGTTTTACATTCCGATGCTTCACTCCCGGTTTACTGTATGTATCTGACCTCCTTGTTGACGATGAAACACAGAAATTGCATCTTAATTGAATACAAAAGGCACAATGAAGACTTAAGTACAAGATGACTGACTCTTCTTACTGTCTATGTTTTGAACCATTCCTGTGAAACTAGTTATAGATTCCGATGCTTCACTCCAGGTTTACTGTGTCCCTTGGACCATCTTATTGACGATGAAACACAGAAATTGCATCGGAATTAAATACAAAAGGCACAATGCCGACTTAAGTACAAGAAGGCTGACTCTTCTTACTGTCTATGTTTTGAACCATTCCTGTGACACTAGTTATAGATTCCGATGCTTCACTTCAGATTTACTGTATCCCCCTTACCGTCGTATTGACGATGAAAACAGAAAATGAATCGGAATTAAATACAAAAGACACAATGCCGACTCAAGTACAAGACGACTGGCTCTTCTTCCTGTCAATGCTTTGAACCATTCCTGTGACACTAGTTATAGATTCAGATTCTTCAATTTAGGTTTACTGTATCCAGCTGACCTTCTTATTGACGATGAAACACAGAAATTGCATCGGAATTAAATACAAAAGGCACAATGGCCAGTTAAGTACAAGAGGACCGACTCTTCTTACTGTCTATGTTTTGAACCATTACTGTGACACTAGTTTTACATTCCGATGCTTCACCCCAGGTTCACTGTATCCATCTGACCTCCTTATTGACGATGAAACACAGAAGTTGCATCTTAATTGAATACAAAAGGCACAATGCCGACTTAGTTACAAGAAGACTGACTCTTCTTACTGTCTGTGTTTTGAAGCGTTCCTGTGACACTAGTTATGGATTCCGATGCTTCACTTCAGGTTCACTGTATCCCTCTGACCTTCTTATTGACGATGAAACACAGAAATTGCATCGGAATTATATAGAAAAGGCACAATACCGACTTAGGTACTAGAAGACTGCCTCTTATTACTGTCTATGTTTTGAACCATTCCTGTGACACTAGTTATAGATTCCGATGCATCACTTCAGGTTTACTGTATCCCTCTGACCTTCTTACTGACGATGAAACACTAAAATTGCATCTTAATTAAATACAAAAGGCAGAATTACGACATAAGTACAAGAAGTCTGACTCTTCGTACTGTCTATGTTTTGAACCATTCCTGTGACAGTAGTTATAGATTCCGATGCTTAACTTCAGGTTTACTGTATCCCTCTGACGTTCTTATTGACGGTGAAACACAGAAATTGCATCGGAATTAAATGCAAAAGGCACAACGCCGACTTTAGTACAAGAAGACTGACTCTTCTTATTGACTATGTTTTGAACCATTCCTGTGACACTGGTCATAGATTCCGATGCTTCACTCCAGGTTTACTGTATCCCTTGGACCTTCTTATTGACGTTGAAACACAGAAATTGCATCGGTATTAAATAGAAAAGGCACAATGCCGACTTAAGTACAAGAAGACTGACTCTTCTTACTGACTATGTTTTGAACCATTCCTGTGACACTAGTTATAGTTTCCGATGCTTCACTTCAGGTTTACTGTATCCCTCTGACCCTCTTATTGACGATGAAAGACAGAAATTGCATCGGAATTAAATACCAAAGGCACATTCCGACTTAAGTACAAGATGACTGACTCTTCTTACTGTCTATGTTTTGAACCATTCCTGTGAAACTAGTTATAGATTCCGATGCTTCACTCCAGGTTTACTGTGTCCCTTGGACCTTCTTATTGACGATGAAACACAGAAATTGCATCGGAATTAAATACAAAAAGCACAATGCCGACTTAAGTACAAGAAGACTGACTCTTCTTTCTGTCTATGTTGTGAACCATTCCTGTGACACTAGTTATAGATTCCGATGCTTCACTTCAGATTTACTGTATCCCCCTGACCGTCGTATTGACGATGAACACAGAAAATGCATCGGAATTAAATACAAAATGCACAATGCCGACTCAAGTACAAGACGACTGGCTCTTCTTCCTGTCAATGCATTGAACCATTCCTGTGACACTAGTTATAGATTCAGATGTTTCACTTCAGGTTTACTGTATCCAGCTGACCTTCTTATTGACGATGAAACACAGAAATTGCATCGGACTTAAATACAAAAGGCACAATGGCGAGTTAAGTACAAGAAGACCGACTCTTCTTACTGTCTATGTTTTGAACCATTACTGTGACACTAGTTTTACATTCCGTGGCTTCACTCCAGGCTTACTGTATCCATCTGACCTCCTTATTGACGATGAATCACAGAATTTGCATCTTAATTGAATACAAAAGGCACAATGCATACTTAGGTACAAGAAGACTGACTCTTCTTACTGTCTGTGTTTTGAACCATTCCTGTGACTCTAGTTATGGAGTCCGATGCTTCGCTTCAGGTTCACTGTATCCCTCTGACCTTCTTATTGACGATGAAACACAGAAATTGCATCGGAATTAAATACAAAAAGCACAATGCCGACTTAAGTACAAGAAGACTGACTCTTCTTTCTGTCTATGTTTTGAACCATTACTGTGACACTAGTTTTACATTCCGATGCTTCACCCCAGGTTCACTGTATCCATCTGACCTCCTTATTGACGATGAAACACAGAAGTTGCATCTTAATTGAATACAAAAGGCACAATGCCGACTTAGTTACAAGAAGACTGACTCTTCTTACTGTCTGTGTTTTGAAGCGTTCCTGTGTCACTAGTTATGGATTCCGATGCTTCACTTCAGGTTCACTGTATCCCTCTGACCTTCTTATTGACGATGAAACACAGAAATTGCATCGGAATTATATAGAAAAGGCACAATACCGACTTAGGTACTAGAAGACTGCCTCTTATTACTGTCTATGTTTAGAACCATTCCTGTGACACTAGTTATAGATTCCGAT
Source organism: Schistocerca americana (assembly GCF_021461395.2). NCBI lineage: Eukaryota > Metazoa > Arthropoda > Insecta > Orthoptera > Acrididae > Schistocerca > Schistocerca americana. Next base: position 3,830,798 of record NW_025726093.1, read on the forward strand.
GCATCACTTCAGGTTTACTGTATCCCTCTGACCTTCTTACTGACGATGAAACACTAAAATTGCATCTTAATTAAATACAAAAGGCAGAATTACGACATAAGTACAAGAAGTCTGACTCTTCGTACTGTCTATGTTTTGAACCATTCCTGTGACAGTAGTTATAGATTCCGATGCTTAACTTCAGGTTTACTGTATCCCTCTGACGTTCTTATTGACGGTGAAACACAGAAATTGCATCGGAATTAAATGCAAAAGGCACAACGCCGACTTTAGTACAAGAAGACTGACTCTTCTTATTGACTATGTTTTGAACCATTCCTGTGACACTGGTCATAGATTCCGATGCTTCACTCCAGGTTTACTGTATCCCTTGGACCTTCTTATTGACGTTGAAACACAGAAATTGCATCGGTATTAAATAGAAAAGGCACAATGCCGACTTAAGTACAAGAAGACTGACTCTTCTTACTGACTATGTTTTGAACCATTCCTGTGACACTAGTTATAGTTTCCGATGCTTCACTTCAGGTTTACTGTATCCCTCTGACCCTCTTATTGACGATGAAAGACAGAAATTGCATCGGAATTAAATACCAAAGGCACATTCCGACTTAAGTACAAGATGACTGACTCTTCTTACTGTCTATGTTTTGAACCATTCCTGTGAAACTAGTTATAGATTCCGATGCTTCACTCCAGGTTTACTGTGTCCCTTGGACCTTCTTATTGACGATGAAACACAGAAATTGCATCGGAATTAAATACAAAAAGCACAATGCCGACTTAAGTACAAGAAGACTGACTCTTCTTTCTGTCTATGTTGTGAACCATTCCTGTGACACTAGTTATAGATTCCGATGCTTCACTTCAGATTTACTGTATCCCCCTGACCGTCGTATTGACGATGAACACAGAAAATGCATCGGAATTAAATACAAAATGCACAATGCCGACTCATGTACAAGACGACTGGCTCTTCTTCCTGTCAATGCATTGAACCATTCCTGTGACACTAGTTATAGATTCAGATGTTTCACTTCAGGTTTACTGTATCCAGCTGACCTTCTTATTGATGATGAAACACAGAAATTGCATCGGACTTAAATACAAAAGGCACAATGGCGAGTTAAGTACAAGAAGACCGACTCTTCTTACTGTTTATGTTTTGAACCATTACTGTGACACTAGTTTTACATTCCGTGGCTTCACTCCAGGCTTACTGTATCCATCTGACCTCCTTATTGACGATGAATCACAGAATTTGCATCTTAATTGAATACAAAAGGCACAATGCATACTTAGGTACAAGAAGACTGACTCTTCTTACTGTCTGTGTTTTGAACCATTCCTGTGACTCTAGTTATGGAGTCCGATGCTTCGCTTCAGGTTTACTGTATCCCTCTGACCTTCTTATTGACGATGAAACACAGAAATTGCATCGGAATTAAATACAAAAAGCACAATGCCGACTTAAGTACAAGAAGACTGACTCTTCTTTCTGTCTATGTTTTGAACCATTACTGTGACACTAGTTTTACATTCCGATGCTTCACCCCAGGTTCACTGTATCCATCTGACCTCCTTATTGACGATGAAACACAGAAGTTGCATCTTAATTGAATACAAAAGGCACAATGCCGACTTAGTTACAAGAAGACTGACTCTTCTTACTGTCTGTGTTTTGATGCGTTCCTGTGACACTAGTTATGGATTCCGATGCTTCACTTCAGGTTCACTGTATCCCTCTGACCTTCTTATTGACGATGAAACACAGAAATTGCATCGGAATTATATAGAAAAGGCACAATACCGACTTATTTACTAGAAGACTGCCTCTTATTACTGTCTATGTTTTGAACCATTCCTGTGACACTAGTTATAGATTCCGATGCATCACTTCAGGTTTACTGTATCCCTCTGACCTTCTTACTGACGATGAAACACTAAAATTGCATCTTAATTAAATACAAAAGGCAGAATTACGACATAAGTACAAGAAGTCTGACTCTTCGTACTGTCTATGTTTTGAACCATTCCTGTGACAGTAGTTATAGATTCCGATGCTTAACTTCAGGTTTACTGTATCCCTCTGACGTTCTTATTGACGGTGAAACACAGAAATTGCATCGGAATTAAATGCAAAAGGCACAACGCCGACTTTAGTACAAGAAGACTGACTCTTCTTATTGACTATGTTTTGAACCATTCCTGTGACACTGGTCATAGATTCCGATGCTTCACTCCAGGTTTACTGTATCCCTTGGACCTTCTTATTGACGTTGAAACACAGAAATTGCATCGGTATTAAATAGAAAAGGCACAATGCCGACTTAAGTACAAGAAGACTGACTCTTCTTACTGACTATGTTTTGAACCATTCCTGTGACACTAGTTATAGTTTCCGATGCTTCACTTCAGGTTTACTGTATCCCTCTGACCCTCTTATTGACGATGAAAGACAGAAATTGCATCGGAATTAAATACCAAAGGCACATTCCGACTTAAGTACAAGATGACTGACTCTTCTTACTGTCTATGTTTTGAACCATTCCTGTGAAACTAGTTATAGATTCCGATGCTTCACTCCAGGTTTACTGTGTCCCTTGGACCTTCTTATTGACGATGAAACACAGAAATTGCATCGGAATTAAATACAAAAAGCACAATGCCGACTTAAGTACAAGAAGACTGACTCTTCTTTCTGTCTATGTTGTGAACCATTCCTGTGACACTAGTTATAGATTCCGATGCTTCACTTCAGATTTACTGTATCCCCCTGACCGTCGTATTGACGATGAACACAGAAAATGCATCGGAATTAAATACAAAATGCACAATGCCGACTCAAGTACAAGACGACTGGCTCTTCTTCCTGTCAATGCATTGAACCATTCCTGTGACACTAGTTATAGATTCCGATGCATCACTTCAGGTTTACTGTATCCCTCTGACCTTCTTACTGACGATGAAACACTAAAATTGCATCTTAATTAAATACAAAAGGCAGAATTACGACATAAGTACAAGAAGTCTGACTCTTCTTACTATCTGTGTTTTGGACCATTCCTGTGACACTAGTTATGGATTCCGATGCTTCACTTCAGATTCACTGTATCCCTCTGACCTTCTTATTGACGATGAAACACAGAAATTGCATCGGAAGTATATAGAAAAGGCACAATGCCGACTTAGGTACAAGAAGACTGACTCTTCTCGCAGTCTATGTTTTGAACCATTCCTGTGACACCAGTTATAGATTCCGATGCTTCACTTCAGGCTTACTGTATCCCTCTGACCTTCTTACTGACGAAGAAACACAGAAATTGCATCTTAATTAAATACAAAAGGCACAATGCCGACTTAAGTACAAGAAGACTGACTCTTCTTACTGTCTACGTTTTGAACCATTCCTGTGACAATAGTTATAGATTCCGATGCTTAACTTCAGGTATACTGTATCCCTCGGACCTTCTTATTGACGATGAAACACAGAAACTGCATCGGAATTAAATACAAAAGCCACAATGCCGACTTGAGTACAAGAAGACTGACTCTTCTTATTGACTATGTTTTGAACCATTCCTGTGACACTAGTTATAGATTCCGATGCTTCACTCCCGGTTTACTGAATCCCTTGGACCTTCTTATTGACGATGAAACACAGAAATTGCATCGGAATTAAATACAAAAGGCACAATGCCGACTTAACTACAAAAAGACTCACTCTTCTTACTGACTATGTTTTGAACCATTCCTGTGACACTAGTTATAGTTTCATATGCTTCACTTCAGGTTTACTGTATCCCTCTGACCCTCTTATTGACGATGAATTACAGAAATTGCATCGGAATTAAATACCAAAGGCACATTCCGAATTAAGTACAAGATGACAGACTCTTCTTACTGTCTATGTTTTGAACCTTTCCTGTGAAACCAGTTATAGATTCCGATGCTTCACTCCAGGTTTACTGTGTCCCTTGGACCTTCTTATTGACGATGAAACACAGAAATTGCATCGGAATTAAATACAAAAAGCACAATGCCGACTTAAGTACAAGAAGACTGACTCTTCTTTCTGTCTATGTTGTGAACCATTCCTGTGACACTAGTTATAGATTCCGATGCTTCACTTCAGATTTACTGTATCCCCCTGACCGTCGTATTGACGATGAACACAGAAAATGCATCGGAATTAAATACAAAATGCACAATGCCGACTCAAGTACAAGACGACTGGCTCTTCTTCCTGTCAATGCATTGAACCATTCCTGTGACACTAGTTATAGATTCAGATGTTTCACTTCAGGTTTACTGTATCCAGCTGACCTTCTTATTGACGATGAAACACAGAAATTGCATCGGACTTAAATACAAAAGGCACAATGGCGAGTTAAGTACAAGAAGACCGACTCTTCTTACTGTCTATGTTTTGAACCATTACTGTGACACTAGTTTTACATTCCGTGGCTTCACTCCAGGCTTACTGTATCCATCTGACCTCCTTATTGACGATGAATCACAGAATTTGCATCTTAATTGAATACAAAAGGCACAATGCATACTTAGGTACAAGAAGACTGACTCTTCTTACTGTCTGTGTTTTGAACCATTCCTGTGACTCTAGTTATGGAGTCCGATGCTTCGCTTCAGGTTCACTGTATCCCTCTGACCTTCTTATTGACGATGAAACACAGAAATTGCATCGGAATTAAATACAAAAAGCACAATGCCGACTTAAGTACAAGAAGACTGACTCTTCTTTCTGTCTATGTTTTGAACCATTACTGTGACACTAGTTTTACATTCCGATGCTTCACCCCAGGTTCACTGTATCCATCTGACCTCCTTATTGACGATGAAACACAGAAGTTGCATCTTAATTGAATACAAAAGGCACAATGCCGACTTAGTTACAAGAAGACTGACTCTTCTTACTGTCTGTGTTTTGAAGCGTTCCTGTGTCACTAGTTATGGATTCCGATGCTTCACTTCAGGTTCACTGTATCCCTCTGACCTTCTTATTGACGATGAAACACAGAAATTGCATCGGAATTATATAGAAAAGGCACAATACCGACTTAGGTACTAGAAGACTGCCTCTTATTACTGTCTATGTTTTGAACCATTCCTGTGACACTAGTTATAGATTCCGATGCATCACTTCAGGTTTACTGTATCCCTCTGACCTTCTTACTGACGATGAAACACTAAAATTGCATCTTAATTAAATACAAAAGGCAGAATTACGACATAAGTACAAGAAGTCTGACTCTTCGTACTGTCTATGTTTTGAACCATTCCTGTGACAGTAGTTATAGATTCCGATGCTTAACTTCAGGTTTACTGTATCCCTCTGACGTTCTTACTGACGGTGAAACACAGAAATTGCATCGGAATTAAATGCAAAAGGCACAACGCCGACTTTAGTACAAGAAGACTGACTCTTCTTATTGACTATGTTTTGAACCATTTTTGTGACACTGGTCGTAGATTCCGATGCTTCACTCCAGGTTTACTGTATCCCTTGGACCTTCTTATTGACGTTGAAACACAGAAATTGCATCGGTATTAAATAGAAAAGGCACAATGCCGACTTAAGTACAAGAAGACTGACTCTTCTTACTGACTATGTTTTGAACCATTCCTGTGACACTAGTTATAGTTTCCGATGCTTCACTTCAGGTTTACTGTATCCCTCTGACCCTCTTATTGACGATGAAAGACAGAAATTGCATCGGAATTAAATACCAAAGGCACATTCCGACTTAAGTACAAGATGACTGACTCTTCTTACTGTCTATGTTTTGAACCATTCCTGTGAAACTAGTTATAGATTCCGATGCTTCACTCCAGGTTTACTGTGTCAATTGGACCTTCTTATTGACGATGAAACACAGAAATTGCATCGGAATTAAATACAAAAAGCACAATGCCGACTTCAGTACAAGAAGACTGACTCTTCTTTCTGTCTATGTTGTGAACCATTCCTGTGACACTAGTTATAGATTCCGATGCTTCACTTCAGATTTACTGTATCCCCCTGACCGTCGTATTGACGATGAACACAGAAAATGCATCGGAATTAAATACAAAATGCACAATGCCGACTCATGTACAAGACGACTGGCTCTTCTTCCTGTCAATGCATTGAACCATTCCTGTGACACTAGTTATAGATTCAGATGTTTCACTTCAGGTTTACTGTATCCAGCTGACCTTCTTATTGACGATGAAACACAGAAATTGCATCGGACTTAAATACAAAAGGCACAATGGCGAGTTAAGTACAAGAAGACCGACTCTTCTTACTGTCTATGTTTTGAACCATTACTGTGACACTAGTTTTACATTCCGTGGCTTCACTCCAGGCTTACTGTATCCATCTGACCTCCTTATTGACGATGAATCACAGAATTTGCATCTCAATTGAATACAAAAGGCACAATGCATACTTAGGTACAAGAAGACTGACTCTTCTTACTGTCTGTGTTTTGAACCATTCCTGTGACTCTAGTTATGGAGTCCGATGCTTCGCTTCAGGTTTACTGTATCCCTCTGACCTTCTTATTGACGATGAAACACAGAAATTGCATCGGAATTAAATACAAAAAGCACAATGCCGACTTAAGTACAAGAAGACTGACTCTTCTTTCTGTCTATGTTTTGAACCATTACTGTGACACTAGTTTTACATTCCGATGCTTCACCCCAGGTTCACTGTATCCATCTGACCTCCTTATTGACGATGAAACACAGAAGTTGCATCTTAATTGAATACAAAAGGCACAATGCCGACTTAGTTACAAGAAGACTGACTCTTCTTACTGTCTGTGTTTTGATGCGTTCCTGTGACACTAGTTATGGATTCCGATGCTTCACTTCAGGTTCACTGTATCCCTCTGACCTTCTTATTGACGATGAAACACAGAAATTGCATCGGAATTATATAGAAAAGGCACAATGCCGACTTATTTACTAGAAGACTGCCTCTTATTACTGTCTATGTTTTGAACCATTCCTGTGACACTAGTTATAGATTCCGATGCATCACTTCAGGTTTACTGTATCCCTCTGACCTTCTTACTGACGATGAAACACTAAAATTGCATCTTAATTAAATACAAAAGGCAGAATTACGACATAAGTACAAGAAGTCTGACTCTTCGTACTGTCTATGTTTTGAACCATTCCTGTGACAGTAGTTATAGATTCCGATGCTTAACTTCAGGTTTACTGTATCCCTCTGACGTTCTTATTGACGGTGAAACACAGAAATTGCATCGGAATTAAATGCAAAAGGCACAACGCCGACTTTAGTACAAGAAGACTGACTCTTCTTATTGACTATGTTTTGAACCATTCCTGTGACACTGGTCATAGATTCCGATGCTTCACTCCAGGTTTACTGTATCCCTTGGACCTTCTTATTGACGTTGAAACACAGAAATTGCATCGGTATTAAATAGAAAAGGCACAATGCCGACTTAAGTACAAGAAGACTGACTCTTCTTACTGACTATGTTTTGAACCATTCCTGTGACACTAGTTATAGTTTCCGATGCTTCACTTCAGGTTTACTGTATCCCTCTGACCCTCTTATTGACGATGAAAGACAGAAATTGCATCGGAATTAAATACCAAAGGCACATTCCGACTTAAGTACAAGATGACTGACTCTTCTTACTGTCTATGTTTTGAACCATTCCTGTGAAACTAGTTATAGATTCCGATGCTTCACTCCAGGTTTACTGTGTCCCTTGGACCTTCTTATTGACGATGAAACACAGAAATTGCATCGGAATTAAATACAAAAAGCACAATGCCGACTTAAGTACAAGAAGACTGACTCTTCTTTCTGTCTATGTTGTGAACCATTCCTGTGACACTAGTTATAGATTCCGATGCTTCACTTCAGATTTACTGTATCCCCCTGACCGTCGTATTGACGATGAACACAGAAAATGCATCGGAATTAAATACAAAATGCACAATGCCGACTCAAGTACAAGACGACTGGCTCTTCTTCCTGTCAATGAATTGAACCATTCCTGTGACACTAGTTATAGATTCAGATGTTTCACTTCAGGTTTACTGTATCCAGCTGACCTTCTTATTGACGATGAAACACAGAAATTGCATCGGACTTAAATACAAAAGGCACAATGGCGAGTTAAGTACAAGAAGACCGACTCTTCTTACTGTCTATGTTTTGAACCATTACTGTGACACTAGTTTTACATTCCGTGGCTTCACTCCAGGCTTACTGTATCCATCTGACCTCCTTATTGACGATGAACCACAGAATTTGCATCTTAATTGAATACAAAAGGCACAATGCATACTTAGGTACAAGAAGACTGACTCTTCTTACTGTCTGTGTTTTGAACCATTCCTGTGACTCTAGTTATGGAGTCCGATGCTTCGCTTCAGGTTCACTGTATCACTCTGACCTTCTTATTGACGATGAAACACAGATATTGCATCGGAAGTATATAGAAAAAGCACAATGCCGACTTAGGTACAAGAAGACTGACTCTTCTCACTGTCTATGTTTTGAACCATTCCTGTGACACTAGTTATAGATTCCGATGCTTCACTTCAGGTTTACTGTATCCCTCTGACCTTCTTACTGACGAAGAAACACAGAAATTGCATCTTAATTAAATACAAAAGGCACAATGCCGACTTAAGTACAAGAAGACTGACTCTTCTTACTGACTATGATTTGAACCATTCCTGTGACACTAGTTATAGTTTCCGATGCTTCACTTCAGGTTTACTGTATCCCTCTGACCCTCTTATTGACGGTGAAACACAGAAATTGCATCGGAATTAAATACCAAAGGCACATTCCGACTTAAGTACATGATGACTGACTCTTCTTACTGTCTATGTTTTGAACCATTCCTGTGAAACTAGTAAAAGATTCCGATGCTTCACTCCAGGTTTACTGTGTCCCTTGGCCCTTCTTATTGACGATGAAACACAGAAATTGCATCGGGATTAAATAAAAAAGGCACAATGCCGACTTAAGTACAAGAAGACTGACTCTTCTTACTGTCTATGTTTTGAACCATTCCTGTGACACTAGTTATAGATTCCGATGCTTCACTTCAGATTTACTGTATCCCCATGACCGTCGTATTGGCGATGAACAGAGAAAATGCATCGGAATTAAATACAAAAGGCACAATGCCGACTCAAGTACAAGACGATTGGCTCTTCTTCCTGTCAATGCATTGAACCATTCCTGTGACACTAGTTATAGATTCCGATGCTTAACTTCAGGTATACTGTATCCCCCTGACCGTCGTATTGACAATGAAGCACAGAAATTGCATCTTAATTGAATACAAAAGGCACAATGTCGACTTAGGCACAAGATGACTGACTCTTCTTACTATCTGTGTTTTGGACCATTCCTGTGACACTAGTTATGGATTCCGATGCTTCACTTCAGATTCACTGTATCCCTCTGACCTTCTTATTGACGATGAAAGACAGAAATTGCATCGGAAGTATATAGAAAAGGCACAATGCCGACTTAGGTACAAGAAGACTGACTCTTCTCGCTGTCTATGTTTTGAACCATTCCTGTGACACCAGTTATAGATTCCGATGCTTCACTTCAGGCTTACTGTATCCCTCTGACCTTCTTACTGACGAAGAAACACAGAAATTGCATCTTAATTAAATACAAAAGGCACAATGCCGACTTAAGTACAAGAAGACTGACTCTTCTTACTGTCTACGTTTTGAACCATTCCTGTGACAATAGTTATAGATTCCGATGCTTAACTTCAGGTATACTGTATCCCTCGGACCTTCTTATTGACGATGAAACACAGAAACTGCATCGGAATTAAATACAAAAGCCACAATGCCGACTTGAGTACAAGAAGACTGACTCTTCTTATTGACTATGTTTTGAACCATTCCTGTGACACTAGTTATAGATTCCGATGCTTCACTCCCGGTTTACTGAATCCCTTGGACCTTCTTATTGACGATGAAACACAGAAATTGCATCGGAATTAAATACAAAAGGCACAATGCCGACTTAACTACAAAAAGACTCACTCTTCTTACTGACTATGTTTTGAACCATTCCTGTGACACTAGTTATAGTTTCATATGCTTCACTTCAGGTTTACTGTATCCCTCTGACCCTCTTATTGACGATGAATTACAGAAATTGCATCGGAATTAAATACCAAAGGCACATTCCGAATTAAGTACAAGATGACAGACTCTTCTTACTGTCTATGTTTTGAACCTTTCCTGTGAAACCAGTTATAGATTCCGATGCTTCACTCCAGGTTTACTGTGTCCCTTGGACCTTCTTATTGACGATGAAACACAGAAATTGCATCGGAATTAAATAAAAGAGGCACAATGCCGACTTAAGTACAAGAAGACTGACTCTTCTTACTGTCTATGTTTTGAACCATTCCTGTGACACTAGTTGTAGATTCCGTTGCTTCACTTCAGATTTACTGTATCCCCCTGACCGTCGTATTGACGATGAACACAGAAAATGCATCGGAATTAAATACAAAAGGCACAATGCCGACTCAAGTACAAGACGACTGGCTCTTCTTCCTGTCAATGCATTGAACCATTCCTGTGACACTAGTTATAGATTCAGATGCTTCACTTCAGGTCTACTGTATCCCTCTGACCTTCTTATTGACGATCAAACACAGAAATTGCATCGGAATTATATAGAAAAGGCACAATGCCGACTTAGGTACTAGAAGACTGCCTCTTATTACTGTCTATGTTTTGAACCATTCCTGTGACACTAGTTATGGATTCCGATGCTTCACTTCAGGTTCACTGTATCCCTCTGACCTTCTTATTGACGATGAAACACAGAAATTGCATCGGAATTATATAGAAAAGGCACAATGCCGACTTAGGTACTAGAAGACTGCCTCTTATTACTGTCTATGTTTTGAACCATTCCTGTGACACTAGTTATAGATTCCGATGCTTCACTTCAGGTTTACTGTATCCCTCTGTCCTTCTTACCGACGATGAAACACAGAAATTGCATCTTAATTAAATACAAAAGGCACAATGCCGACTTAAGTACAAGAAGACTGACTCTTCTTACTGTCTATGTTTTGAACCATTCCTGTGACAGTAGTTATAGATTCCGATGCTTAACTTCAGGTTTACTGTATCCCTCTGACCTTCTTATTGACGGTGAAACACAGAAATTGCATCGGAATTAAATGCAAAATGCACAATGCCGACTTAAGTACAAGAAGACTGACTCTTCTTATTGACTATGTTTTGAACCATTCCTGTGACACTGGTCATAGATTCCGATGCTTCACTCCAGGATTACTGTGTCCCTTGGACCTTCTTATTGACGATGAAACACAGAAATTGCATCGGAATTAAGTACAAAAGGCACAATGCCGACTTAAGTACAAGAAGACAGACTCTTCTTTCTGTCTATGTTGTGAACCATTCCTGTGACACTAGTTATAGTTTCCGATGCTTCACTTCAGGTTTACTGTATCCCTCTGACCCTCTTATTGACGGTGAAACACAGAAATTGCATCGGAATTAAATACCAAAGGCACATTCCGACTTAAGTACATGATGACTGACTCTTCTTACTGTCTATGTTTTGAACCATTCCTGTGAAACTAGTAAAAGATTCCGATGCTTCACTCCAGGTTTACTGTGTCCCTTGGCCCTTCTTATTGACGATGAAACACAGAAATTGCATCGGGATTAAATAAAAAAGGCACAATGCCGACTTAAGTACAAGAAGACTGACTCTTCTTACTGTCTATGTTTTGAACCATTCCTGTGACACTAGTTATAGATTCCGATGCTTCACTTCAGATTTACTGTATCCCCATGACCGTCGTATTGGCGATGAACAGAGAAAATGCATCGGAATTAAATACAAAAGGCACAATGCCGACTCAAGTACAAGACGATTGGCTCTTCTTCCTGTCAATGCATTGAACCATTCCTGTGACACTAGTTATAGATTCCGATGCTTAACTTCAGGTATACTGTATCCCCCTGACCGTCGTATTGACAATGAAGCACAGAAATTGCATCTTAATTGAATACAAAAGGCACAATGTCGACTTAGGCACAAGATGACTGACTCTTCTTACTATCTGTGTTTTGGACCATTCCTGTGACACTAGTTATGGATTCCGATGCTTCACTTCAGATTCACTGTATCCCTCTGACCTTCTTATTGACGATGAAAGACAGAAATTGCATCGGAAGTATATAGAAAAGGCACAATGCCGACTTAGGTACAAGAAGACTGACTCTTCTCGCTGTCTATGTTTTGAACCATTCCTGTGACACCAGTTATAGATTCCGATGCTTCACTTCAGGCTTACTGTATCCCTCTGACCTTCTTACTGACGAAGAAACACAGAAATTGCATCTTAATTAAATACAAAAGGCACAATGCCGACTTAAGTACAAGAAGACTGACTCTTCTTACTGTCTACGTTTTGAACCATTCCTGTGACAATAGTTATAGATTCCGATGCTTAACTTCAGGTATACTGTATCCCTCGGACCTTCTTATTGACGATGAAACACAGAAACTGCATCGGAATTAAATACAAAAGCCACAATGCCGACTTGAGTACAAGAAGACTGACTCTTCTTATTGACTATGTTTTGAACCATTCCTGTGACACTAGTTATAGATTCCGATGCTTCACTCCCGGTTTACTGAATCCCTTGGACCTTCTTATTGACGATGAAACACAGAAATTGCATCGGAATTAAATACAAAAGGCACAATGCCGACTTAACTACAAAAAGACTCACTCTTCTTACTGACTATGTTTTGAACCATTCCTGTGACACTAGTTATAGTTTCATATGCTTCACTTCAGGTTTACTGTATCCCTCTGACCCTCTTATTGACGATGAATTACAGAAATTGCATCGGAATTAAATACCAAAGGCACATTCCGAATTAAGTACAAGATGACAGACTCTTCTTACTGTCTATGTTTTGAACCTTTCCTGTGAAACCAGTTATAGATTCCGATGCTTCACTCCAGGTTTACTGTGTCCCTTGGACCTTCTTATTGACGATGAAACACAGAAATTGCATCGGAATTAAATAAAAGAGGCACAATGCCGACTTAAGTACAAGAAGACTGACTCTTCTTACTGTCTATGTTTTGAACCATTCCTGTGACACTAGTTGTAGATTCCGTTGCTTCACTTCAGATTTACTGTATCCCCCTGACCGTCGTATTGACGATGAACACAGAAAATGCATCGGAATTAAATACAAAAGGCACAATGCCGACTCAAGTACAAGACGACTGGCTCTTCTTCCTGTCAATGCATTGAACCATTCCTGTGACACTAGTTATAGATTCAGATGCTTCACTTCAGGTTTACTGTATCCCTCTGACCTTCTTATTGACGATCAAACACAGAAATTGCATCGGAATTATATAGAAAAGGCACAATGCCGACTTAGGTACTAGAAGACTGCCTCTTATTACTGTCTATGTTTTGAACCATTCCTGTGACACTAGTTATGGATTCCGATGCTTCACTTCAGGTTCACTGTATCCCTCTGATCTTCTTATTGACGATGAAACACAGAAATTGCATCGGAATTATATAGAAAAGGCACAATGCCGACTTAGGTACTAGAAGACTGCCTCTTATTACTGTCTATGTTTTGAACCATTCCTGTGACACTAGTTATAGATTCCGATGCTTCACTTCAGGTTTACTGTATCCCTCTGTCCTTCTTACCGACGATGAAACACAGAAATTGCATCTTAATTAAATACAAAAGGCACAATGCCGACTTAAGTACAAGAAGACTGACTCTTCTTACTGTCTATGTTTTGAACCATTCCTGTGACAGTAGTTATAGATTCCGATGCTTAACTTCAGGTTTACTGTGTCCCTTGGACCTTCTTATTGACGATGAAACACAGAAATTGCATCGGAATTAAATAAAAAAGGCACAATGCCGCTTAAGAACAAGAAGACTGACTCTTCTTACTGTCTGTGTATTGAACCATTCCTGTGACACTAGTTATAGATTCCGATGCTTCACTTCAGATTTACTGTATCCCCCTGACCGTCGTATTGACGATGAACACAGAAAATGCATCGGAATTAAATAAAAGAGGCACAAAGCCGACTCAAGTACAAGACGACTGGTTCTTCTTCCTGTCAATGCATTGAACCATTCCTGTGACACTAGTTACAGATTCAGATGCTTCACTTCAGGTTTACTGTATCCAGCTGACCTTCTTATTGACAATGAAACACAGAAATTGCATCGGAATTAAATACAAAAGGCACAATGGCGAGTTAAGTACAAGAAGACCGACTCTTCTTACTGTCTATTTTTTGAACGATTACTGTGACACTAGTTTCACATTCCGATGCTTCACTCCAGGCTTGCTGTATCCATCTGACCTCCTTATTGACGATGAACCACAGAATTTGCATCTTAATTGAATACAAAAGGCACAATGCCGACTTAGGTACAAGAAGACTGACTCTTCTTGCTGTCTGTGCTTTGAACCATTCCTGTGACTCTAGTTATGGATTCCGATGCTTCACTTCAGGTTCACTGTATCCCTCTGACCTTCTTATTGACGATGAAACACAGAAATTGCATCGGAAGTATATAGAAAAGGCACAATGCCGACTTAGGTACAAGAAGACTGACTCTTCTCACTGTCTATCTTTTGAACCATTCCTGTGACACTAGTTATAGATTCCGATGCTTCACTTCAGGTTTACTGTATCCCTCTGACCTTCTTACTGACGAAGAAACACAGAAATTGCATCTTAATTAAATACAAAAGGCACAATGCCGACTTAAGTACAAAAAGACTGACTCTTCTTACTGTCTACGTTTTGAACCATTCCCGTGACAGTAGTTATAGATTCCGATGCTTAACTTCAGGTATACTGTATCCCTCTGACCTTCTTATTGACGATGAAACACAGAAATTGCATCGGAAATAAATACAAGAGCCACAATGCCGACTTAAGTACAAGAAGACTGACTCTTCTTATTGACTATGTTTTGAACCGTTCCTGTGACACTAGTTATAGATTCCGATGCTTCACTCCCGGTTTACTGTATCCCTTGGACCTTCTTATTGACGATGAAACACAGAAATTGCACCGGAATTAAATACAAAAGGCACAATGCCGACTTAACTACAAGAAGACTGACTCTTCTTACTGACTATGTTTTGAACCATTCCTGTGACACTAGTTATAGTTTCCGATGCTTCACTTCAGGTTTACTGTATCCCTCTGACCCTCTTATTGACGATGAAACACAGAAATTGCATCGGACTAAAATACCAAAGGCACATTCCGACTCAAGTACAAGATGACTGACTCTTCTTACTGTCTATGCTTTGAACCATTCCTGTGAAACTAGTTATAGATTCCGATGCTTCACTCCAGGTTTACTGTGTCCCTTGGACCTTCTTATTGACGATGAAACACAGAAATTGCATCGGAATTAAATAAAAAAGGCACAATGCCGCTTAAGAACAAGAAGACTGACTCTTCTTACTGTCTGTGTATTGAACCATTCCTGTGACACTAGTTATAGATTCCGATGCTTCACTTCAGATTTACTGTATCCCCCTGACCGTCGTATTGACGATGAACACAGAAAATGCATCGGAATTAAATACAGAAGGCACAATGCCGACTCATGTATAAGACGACTGGCTCTTCTTCCTGTCAATGCATTGAACCATTCCTGTGACACTAGTTATAGATTCAGATGCTTCACTTCAGGTTTACTGTATCCCTCTGACCTTCTTATTGACGATCAAACACAGAAATTGCATCGGAATTATATAGAAAAGGCACAATGCCGACTTAGGTACTAGAAGACTGCCTCTTATTACTGTCTATGTTTTGAACCATTCCTGTGACACTAGTTATGGATTCCGACGCTTCACTTCAGGTTCACTGTATCCCTCTGACCTTCTTATTGACGATGAAACACAGAAATTGCATCGGAATTATATAGAAAAGGCACAATGCCGACTTAGGTACTAGAAGACTGCCTCTTATTACTGTCTATGTTTTGAACCATTCCTGTGACACTAGTTATAGATTCCCATGCTTCACTTCAGGTTTACTGTATCCCTCTGTCCTTCTTACCGACGATGAAACACAGAAATTGCATCTTAATTAAATACAAAAGGCACAATGCCGACTTAAGTACAAGAAGACTGACTCTTCTTACTGTCTATGTTTTGAACCATTCCTGTGACACTAGTTATAGATTCCGATGCTTAACTTCAGGTTTACTGTATCCCTCTGACCTTCTTATTGACGGTGAAACACAGAAATTGCATCGGAAATAAATGCAAAATGCACAATGCCGACTTAAGTACAAGAAGACTGACTCTTCTTATTGACTATGTTTTGAACCATTCCTGTGACACTGGTCATAGATTCCGATGCTTCACTCCAGGATTACTGTGTCCCTTGGACCTTCTTATTGACGATGAAACACAGAAATTGCATCGGAATTAAGTACAAAAGGCACAATGCCGACTTAAGTACAAGAAGACAGACTCTTCTTTCTGTCTATGTTGTGAACCATTCCTGTGACACTAGTTATAGATTCCGATGCTTCACTTCAGATTTACTGTATCCCCCTGACCGTCGTATTGACGATGAACACAGAAAATGCATCGGAATTAAATACAAAATGCACAATGCCGACTCAAGTACAAGACGACTGGTTCTTCTTCCTGTCAATGCATTGACCCATTCCTGTGACACTAGTTACAGATTCAGATGTTTCACTTCAGGTTTACTGTATCCAGCTGACCTTCTTATTGACAATGAAACACAGAAATTGCATCGGAATTAAATACAAAAGGCACAATGGCGAGTTAAGTACAAGAAGACCGACTCTTCTTACTGTCTATGTTTTGAACCATTACTGTGACAGTAGTCTTACATTCCGATGCTTCACTCTAGGTTTACTGTATTCATCTGACCTCCTTATTGACAAAGAAACACAGAAATTGCATCTTAATTGAATACAAAAGGCACAATGCCGACTTAGGCACAAGATGACTGACTCTTCTTACTGTCTGTGTTTTGAACCATTCCTGTGACACTAGTTATGGATTCCGATGCTTCACTTCAGGTTCACTGTATCCCTCTGACCTTCTTATTGACGATGAAACACAGAAATTGCATCGGAAGTATATAGAAAAGGCACAACGCCGACTTAGGTATAAGAAGAATGACTCTTTGCGCTGTCTATGTTTTGAACCATTCCTGTGACACTAGTTACAGATTCCGATGCTTCACTTCAGGTTTACTGTATCCCTCTGACCTTCTTACTGACGAAGAAACACAGAAATTGCATCTTAATTAAATACAAAAGGCACAATGCCGACTTAACTACAAGAGGACTGACAATTCTTACTGACTATGTTTTGAACCATTCCTGTGACACTAGTTATAGTTTCATATGCTTCACTTCAGGTTTACTGTATCCCTCTGACCCTCTTATTGACGATGAAACACAAAAATTGCATCGGAATTAAATACCAAAGGCACATTCCGACTTAAGTACAAGATGACTGACTCTTCTTACTGTCTTTGTTTTCAACCATTCCTGTGAAACTAGTTATGGATTCCGATGCTTCACTCCAGGTTTACTGTGTCCCTTGGACCTTTTTATTGACGATGAAACACAGAAATTGCATCGGAATTAAATAAAAAAGGCACAATGCCGACTTAAGTACAAGAAGACTGACTCTTCTTACTGTCTATGCTTTGAACCTTTCCTGTGACCCTAGTTATAGATTCCGTTGCTTCACTTCAGATTTACTTTATCCCCCTGACCGTCGTATTGACGATGAACACAGAAAATGCATCGGAATTAAATACAAAAGGCACAATGTCGACTCAAGTACAAGACGACTGGCTCTTCTTCCTGTCAATGCATTGAACCATTCCTGTGACACTAGTTATAGATTCAGATGCTTCACTTCAGGTTTACTGTATCCAGCTGTCCTTCTTATTGACGATGAAACACAGAAATTGCATCGGAATTAAATACAAAAGGCACATTGGCGAGTTAAGTACAAGAAGACCGACTCTTCTTACTGTCTATGTTTTGAACCATTACTGTGACACTAGTCTTACATTCCGATGCTTCACTCCAGGTTTACTGTCTCCATCTGACCTCCTTATTGACAATGAAACACAGAAATTGCATCTTAACTGAATACAAAAGGCACAATGCCGACTTAGGCACAAGATGACTGACTCTTCTTACTGTCTGTGTTTTGAACCATTCCTGTGACACTAGTTATGGATTCCGATGCTTCACTTCAGGTTAACTGTATCCCTCTGACCTTCTTATAGACGATGAAACACAGAAATTGCATCGGAATTATATAGAAAAGGCACAATGCCGACTTAGGTACAAGAAGATTGACTCTTCTTACTGTCTATGTTTTGAACCATTCCTGTGACACTAGTTATAGATTCCGATGCTTCACTTCAGGTTTACTGTATCCCACAGACCTTCTTACTGACGATGAAACACAGAAATTGCATCTTAATTAAATACAAAAGGCACAATGCCGACTTATGTACAAGAAGACTGACTCTTCTTACTGTCTATGATTTGAACCATTCCTGTGACAGTAGTTATAGATTCCGATGCTTAACTTCAGGTTTTTCTGTATCCCTCTGACCTTCTTATTGACGATGAAACACAGAAATTGCATCGGAATTAAATACAAAAGGCACAATGCCGACTTAAGTAAAAGAAGACTGACTCTTCTTATTGACTCTGTTTTGAACCATTCCTGTGACACTAGTTATAGATTCCGATGCTTCACTCCCGGTTTACTGTATCCCTTGGACCTTCTTATTGACGATGAAACACAGAAATTGCATCGTATTAAATACAGAAGGCACAATGCCGATTTAACTACAAGAAGACTGACTCTTCTTACTGACTATGTTTTGAACCATTCCTGTGACACTAGTTATAGTTTCCGAAGCTTCAATTCAGGTTTACTGTATCCCTCTGACCCTCTTATTGACGACGAAACACAGAAATTGCATTGGAATTAAATACAAAAGGCACATTCCGACTTAAGTACAAGATGACTGTCTCTTCTAACTGTCTATGCTTTGAACCATTCCTGTGAAACTAGTTATAGATTCCGATGCTTCATTCCAGGTTTACTGTGTGCCTTGGACCTTCGTATTAACGATGAAACACAGAAATTGCATCGGAATTAAATACAAAAGGCACAATGCCGACTTAAGTACAAGAAGACTGACTCTTCTTACTGTCTCTATTTTGAACCATTCGTGCGACACTAGTTATAGATTCCGATGCTTCACTTCAGATTTACTGTATCCCCCTGACCGTCGTATTGACCATGAACACAGAAAATGCATCGGAATTAAATCCAAAGCGACAATACCGACCCAAGTACAAGACGACTGGCTCTTTTTCCTGTCAATGCATTGAACCATTCCTGTGACACTAGTTATAGATTCAGATGCTTCACTTAAGGTTTACTGTATCCAGCTGACCTTCTTATTGACGATGAAACACAGAAATTGCATCGGAATGAAATACAAAAGGCACAATGGCGAGTTAAGTACAAGAAGACTGACTCTTCTTACTGTCTATGATTTGAACCATTAGTGTGCCACTAGTCTTACATTCCGATGCTTCACTCCAGGTTTAATGTATCCATCTGACCTCCTTATTGACGATGAAACACAGAAATTGCATCTTAATTGAATACAAAAGGCACAATGCCGACTTAGGCACAAGATGACTGACTCTTCTTACTGTCTGTGTTTTGAACCATTTCTGTGACACTAGTTATGGATTCCGATGCTTCACTTCAGGTTCACTGTATCCCTCTGACCTTGTTATTGACGATGAAACACAGAAATTGCATCGGAATTATATAGAAAAGGCACAATGCCGACTTAGGTACAAGAAGACTGACTCTTCTTACTGTCTATGTTTTGAACCATTCCTGTGACAGTAGTTACAGATTCCGATGCTTCACTTCAGGTTTACTGTATCCCTCTGACCTTCTTACTGACGATGAAACACAGATATTGCAACTTAATTAGATACAAAAGGCACAATGCCGACTTAAGTACAAGAAGACTGACTCTTCTTACTGTCTATGCTTTGAACCATTCCTGTGACAGTAGTTACAGATTCCGATGCTTTACTTCAGGTTTACTGTATCCCTCTGACCTTCTTATTGACGATGAAACACAGAAATTGCATCGGAATTAAATACATAAGGCACAATGCCGACTTAAGTACAAGAAGACTGACTCTTCTTATTGACTATGTTTTGAACCATTCCTGTGACACTAGTTATAGATTCCGATGCTTCACTCCCGGTTTACTGTATCCCTTGGACCTTCTTATTGACGATGAAACACAGAAATTGCATCTGAATTAAATACAAAAGGGACAATGCCGACTTAAGTACAAGAATACTGACTCTTCTTACTGTCTATGATTTCATCCAATCCTGTGTCACTAGTTATAGATTCCGATGCTCCACTTCAGGTTTACTGTATCCCTTGGACCTTCTTATTGACGATGAAACACAGAAATTGCATCGTAATTAAATACAAAAGGCACAATGCCGACTTAACTACAAGAAGACTGACTCTTCTTGCTGACTATGTTTTGAACCATTCCTGTGACACTAGTTATAGTTTCCGATGCTGCACTTCAGGTTTACTGTATCCCTCTGACCCTCTTATTGACTATGAAACACAGAAATTGAATTGGAATTAATTACAAAAGGCACATTCCGACTTAAGTACAAGATGACTGACTCTTCTTACTGTCTATGTTTTGAACCATTCCTGTGAAACTAGTTATAGATTCCGATGCTTCACTCCAGGTTTACTGTGTCCCTTGGACCTTCTTATTGACGATGAAACACATAAATTGCATCGGAATTAAATACAAAAGGCACAATGCCGACTTAAGTACAAGAAGACTGACTCTTCTTACTGTCTATGCTTTGAACCATTCCTGTGACACTAGTTATAGATTCCGATGCTTCACTTCAGATTTACTGTATGCCCCTGGCCGTCGTATTGACGATGAACACAGAAAATGCATCGGAATTAAATACGAAAGGCACAATGCCGACTCAAGTACAAGACGACTGGCTCTTCTTCCTGTCAATGCTTTGAACCATTCCTGTGACACTAGTTATAGATTCCGATGCTTCATTTCAGGTTTACTGTATCCCTCTGACCTTCTTACTGACGATGAAACACAGAAATTGCATCTTAATTAAATACAAAGGCACAATGCCGACTTAAGTACATGAAGACTGACTCTTCTTACTGTCTATGTTTTGAACCATTCCTGTGACAGTAGTTGTAGATTCCGATGCTTAACTTCAGGTTTACTGTATCCCTCTGACCTTCTTATTGACGATGAAACACAGAAATTACATCGGAATTAAATACCAAGGCACAATGCCGACTTCAGAACAAGAATACTGACACTTCTTACTGTCTATGTTTTTAACCATCGCTGAGACACTAGTTATAGATTCCGATGCTTTCACTCCAGGTTTACTGTATCCCTTGGACCATCGTATTGACGATGAAACACAGAAATTGCATCTGAATTAAATACAAAAGGGACAATGCCGACTTAAGTACAATAATACTGACTCTTCTTACTGACTATGACTACAACCAATCCTGTGTCACTAGTTATAGATTCCGATGCTTCACTTCAGGTTTACTGTATCCCTTGGACCTTCTTATTGACGATGAAACACAGAAATTGCATCTTAATTAAATACAAAAGGCACAATGCCGACTTAAGTACATGAAAACTGACTCTTCTTACTGTCTATGTTTTGAACCATTCCTGTGACAGTAGTTGTAGATTCCGATGCTTCACTCCAGGTTTACTGTGTCCCTTGGACCTTCTTATTGACGATGAAGCACAGAAATTGCATCGGAATTAAATACAAAAGGGACAATGCCGACTTAAGTACAAGAATACTGACTCTTCTTACTGACTATGATTTCAACCAATCCTGAGTCACTAGTTATAGATTTCGATGCTTCACTTCAGGTTTACTGTATCCCTTGGACCTTCATATTGAGGATGAAACACAGAAAGTGCATCGGAATTAAGTAGAAAAGGCACAATGCCGACTTAAGTACAAGAAGACTAACTCTTCCTACTGTCTATGATTTGAACCATTCCAGTGACACTAGTTTTAGATTCCGATGCTCCACTTCAGGTTTACTGTATCCCTCTGACCCTTTCATTGACGATGAGACACAGAAATTGCATTGGAATTAAATACAATAGGCACATTCCGACTTAAGTACAAGATGACTGACTCTTCTTACTCTCTATGATTTAAACCATTCCTGTGAAACTAGTTATAGATTCCGATGCTTCACTCCAGGTTTACTGTGTCCCTTGGACCTTCTTATTGACGATGAAACACAGAAATTGCATCGGAATTAAATACAAACGGCACAATGCCGACTTAAGAACAAGAAGACTGACTCTTCTTACTGTCTATGTTTTGAACCATTCCTGTGACACTAGTTATAGATTCCGATGCTTCACTTCAGATTTACTGTATCCCCCTGACCGTCGTTTTGACGATGAACACAGAAAATGCATCGGAATTAAATACAAAAGGCACAATGCCGACTCAAGTACAAGACGACTGGCTCTTCTTCCTGTCAATGCTTTGAACCATTCCTGTGACACTAGTTATAGATTCCGATGCTTCACTTCAGGTTTACTGGATCCCTCTGACCTTCTTACTGACGATGAAACACAGAAATTGCATCTTAATTAAATACAAAAGGCACAATGCCGACTTAAGTACATGAAAACTGACTCTTCTTACTGTCTATGTTTTGAACCATTCCTGTGACAGTAGTTGTAGATTCCGATGCTTAACTTCAGGTTTACTGTATCCCTCTGACCTTCTTATTGACGATGAAACACAGAAATTACATCGGGATTAAATACAAAAGGCACAATGCCGACTTCAGAACAAGAATACTGACTCTTCTTACTGTCTATGTCTTTAACCATCGCTGAGACGCTAGTTATAGATTCCGATGCTTTCACTTCAGGCTTACTGTATCCCTTGGACCATCTTATTGACGATGAAACACAGAAATTGCATCTGAATTAAATACAAAAGGGACAATGCCGACTTAAGTACAATAATACTGACTCTTATTACTGACTATGATTACAACCAATCCTGTGTCACTAGTTATAGATTCCGATGCTTCACTTCAGGTTCACTGTATCCCTTGGCCCTTCTTATTGACGATGAAACACAGAAATGGTATCGGAATTAAATACAGAAGGCATAATGCCGACTTAAAAACAAGAAGACTGACTCTTCTTACTGTCTATGTTTTGAACCATTCCTGTGACACTAGTTATAAATTCCGATGCTTCACTCCAGGTTTACTGTGTCCCTTGGACCTTCTTATTGACGATGAAGCACAGAAATTGCGTCGGAATTATATACAAAAGGGACAATGCCGACTTAAGTACAAGAATACTGACTCTTCTTACTGACTATGATTTCAACCAATCCTGTGTCACTAGTTATAGATTCCGATGCTTCACTTCAGGTTTACTGTATCCCTCTGACCTTCTTACTGACGATGAAACACAGAAATTGCATCTTAATTAAATACAAAAGGCACAATGCCGACTTAAGTACATGAAAACTGACTCTTCTTACTGTCTATGTTTTGAACCATTCCTGTGACACTAGTTGTAGATTCCGATGCTTAACTTCAGGTTTACTGTATCCCTTGGACCTTCTTATTGACGATGAAACACAGAAATTGCATCGTAATTAAATACAAAAGGCACAATGCCGACTTAAGTACAAGAAGACTGACTCTTCCTACTGTCTACGTTTTGAACCATTCCTGTGACACTAGTTATAGATTCCGATGCTTTACTTCAGGTTTACTGTATCCCTTGGACCTTCTTATTGACGATGAAACACAGAAATTGCATCGTAATTAAATACAAAAGGCACAATGCCGACTTAAGTACAAGAAGACTGATTCTTCTTACCGACTATGTTGATTCATTCCTGTGACACTAGTTATAGATTCCGATGCTTCAGTCCAGGTTTACTGTATCCCTTGGACCTTCTTATTGACGATGAAACACAGAAATTGCATCGGAATTTAATACAAAAGGCACAATGCCGACTTAAGTACAAGAAGACTGTCTCTTCCTACTGTCTACGTTTTGAACCATTCCTGTGACACTAGTCATAGACTCCGATGCTTCACTTCAGGTTTACTGTATCCCTTGGACCCTCTTATTGACGATGAAACACAGAAATTGCAACGGAATTGAATGCAAAAGGCACAATGCCGACTTAAGTACAAGAAGATTGACTCTTCTTACTGACTATGATTTGAACCATACCTGTGACACTAGTTATAGATTCAGATGCTTCACTTCAGGTTTACTGTATTCAGCTGTCCTTCTTATTGACGATGAAACACAGAAATTGCATCGGAATTAAATACAAAAGGCACAATGGCGAGTTAAGTACAAGAAGACCGACTCTTCTTACTGTCTATGTTTTGAACCATTACTGTGACACTAGTCTTACATTCCGATGCTTCACTCCAGGTTTACTGTATCCATCTGACCTCCTTATTGACAATGAAACACAGAAATTTCATCTTAATTGAATACAAAAGGCACAATGCCGACTTAGGCACAAGATGACTGACTCTTCTTACTGTCTGTGTTTTGAACCATTCCTGTGACACTAGTTATGGATTCCGATGCTTCACTTCAGGTTCACTGTATCCCTCTGACCTTCTTATTGACGATGAAACACAGAAATTGCATCGGAAGTATATAGAAAAAGCACAATGCCGACTTAGGTACAAGAAGAATGACTCTTCGCGCTGTCTATATTTTTAACCATTCCTGTGACACTAGTTATAGATTGCGATGCTTCACTTCAGGTTTACTGTATCCCTCTGACCTTCTTACTGACGAAGAAACACAGAAATTGCATCTTAATTAAATACAAAAGGCACAATGCCGACTTAAGTACAAGAAGACTGACTCTTCTAACTGTCTGTGTTTTGAACCATTCCTGTGACACTAGTTACGGATTCCGATGCTTCACTTCAGGTTCACTGTATCCCTCTGACCTTCTTATTGACGATGAAACACAGAAATTGCATCCGAAGTATATAGAAAAGGCACAATGCCGACTTAGGTACAAGAAGAATGACTCTTCGCGCTGTCTATGTTTTGAACCATTCCTGTGACACTAGTTATAGATTCCGATGCTTCACTTCAGGTTTACTGTATCCCTCTGACCTTCGTATTGACGATGAAACACAGAAATTGCATCGGAATTAAATACAAAAGGCACAATGCCGACTTAAGTACAAGAAGACTGACTCTTCTTATTGACTATGTTTTGAACCATTCCTGTGACACTAGTTATAGATTCCGATGCTTCACTCCCGGTTTACTGTATCCCTTGGACCCTCTTATTGACGATGAAACACAGAAATTGAATCGGAATTAAATACAAAAGGCACAATGCCGACATAACTACAAGAGCACTGACTATTCTTACTGACTATGTTTTGAACCATTCCTGTGACAGTAGTTATAGTTTCATATGCTTCACTTCAGGTTTACTGTATCCCTCTGACCCTCTTATTGACGATGAAGCACAAAAATTGCATCGGAATTAAATACCAAAGGCACATTCCGACTTAAGTACAAGATGACTGACTCTTCTTACTGTCTTTGTTTTGAACCATTCCTGTGAAACTAGTTATAGATTCCGATGCTTCACTCCAGGTTTACTGTGTCCCTTGGACCTTCTTATTGACGATGAAACACAGAAATTGCATCGGAATTAAATAAAAAAGGCACAATGCCGACTTAAGTACAAGAAGACTGAATCTTTTTACTGTCTATGTTTTGAACCTTTCCTGTGACACTAGTAATAGATTCCGTTGCTTCACTTCAGATTTACTTTATCCCCCTGACCGTCGTATTGACGATGAACACAGAAAATGCATCGGAATTAAATACAAAAGGCACAATGTCGACTCAAGTACAAGACGACTGGCTCTTCTTCCTGTCAATGCATTGAACCATTCCTGTGACACTAGTTATAGATTCAGATGCTTCACTTCAGGTTTACTGTATCCAGCTGTCCTTCTTATTGACGATGAAACACAGAAATTGCATCGGAATTAAATACAAAAGGCACTATGGCGAGTTAAGTACAAGAAGACCGACTCTTCTTACTGTCTATGTTTTGAACCATTACTGTGACACTAGTCTTACATTCCGATGCTTCACTCCAGGTTTACTGTATCCATCTGACCTCCTTATTGACAATGAAACACAGAAATTGCATCTTAATTGAATACAAAAGGCACAATGCCGACTTAGGCGCAAGATGACTGACTCTTCTTACTGTCTGTGTTTTGAACCATTCCTGTGACACTAGTTATGGATTCCGATGCTTCACTTCAGGTTCACTGTATCCCTCTGACCTTCTTATTGACGATGAAACACAGAAATTGCATCGGAAGTATATAGAAAAAGCACAATGCCGACTTAGGTACAAGAAGAATGACTCTTCGCGCTGTCTATATTTTTAACCATTCCTGTGACACTAGTTATAGATTGCGATGCTTCACTTCAGGTTTACTGTATCCCTCTGACCTTCTTACTGACGAAGAAACACAGAAATTGCATCTTAATTAAATACAAAAGGCACAATGCCGACTTAAGTACAAGAAGACTGACTCTTCTAACTGTCTGTGTTTTGAACCATTCCTGTGACACTAGTTACGGATTCCGATGCTTCACTTCAGGTTCACTGTATCCCTCTGACCTTCTTATTGACGATGAAACACAGAAATTGCATCCGAAGTATATAGAAAAGGCACAATGCCGACTTAGGTACAAGAAGAATGACTCTTCGCGCTGTCTATGTTTTGAACCATTCCTGTGACACTAGTTATAGATTCCGATGCTTCACTTCAGGTTTACTGTATCCCTCTGACCTTCGTATTGACGATGAAACACAGAAATTGCATCGGAATTAAATACAAAAGGTACAATGCCGACTTAAGTACAAGAAGACTGACTCTTCTTATTGACTATGTTTTGAACCATTCCTGTGACACTAGTTATAGATTCCGATGCTTCACTCCCGGTTTACTGTATCCCTTGGACCCTCTTATTGACGATGAAACACAGAAATTGAATCGGAATTAAATACAAAAGGCACAATGCCGACATAACTACAAGAGCACTGACTATTCTTACTGACTATGTTTTGAACCATTCCTGTGACAGTAGTTATAGTTTCATATGCTTCACTTCAGGTTTACTGTATCCCTCTGACCCTCTTATTGACGATGAAGCACAAAAATTGCATCGGAATTAAATACCAAAGGCACATTCCGACTTAAGTACAAGATGACTGACTCTTCTTACTGTCTTTGTTTTGAACCATTCCTGTGAAACTAGTTATAGATTCCGATGCTTCACTCCAGGTTTACTGTGTCCCTTGGACCTTCTTATTGACGATGAAACACAGAAATTGCATCGGAATTAAATAAAAAAGGCACAATGCCGACTTAAGTACAAGAAGACTGAATCTTTTTACTGTCTATGTTTTGAACCTTTCCTGTGACACTAGTAATAGATTCCGTTGCTTCACTTCAGATTTACTTTATCCCCCTGACCGTCGTATTGACGATGAACACAGAAAATGCATCGGAATTAAATACAAAAGGCACAATGTCGACTCAAGTACAAGACGACTGGCTCTTCTTCCTGTCAATGCATTGAACCATTCCTGTGACACTAGTTATAGATTCAGATGCTTCACTTCAGGTTTACTGTATCCAGCTGTCCTTCTTATTGACGATGAAACACAGAAATTGCATCGGAATTAAATACAAAAGGCACTATGGCGAGTTAAGTACAAGAAGACCGACTCTTCTTACTGTCTATGTTTTGAACCATTACTGTGACACTAGTCTTACATTCCGATGCTTCACTCCAGGTTTACTGTATCCATCTGACCTCCTTATTGACAATGAAACACAGAAATTGCATCTTAATTGAATACAAAAGGCACAATGCCAAATTAGGCACAAGATGACTGACTCTACTTACCGTCTGTGTTTTGAACCATTCCTGTGACACTAGTTATGGATTCCGATGCTTCACTTCAGGTTAACTGTATCCCTCCGACCTTCCTATAGACGATGAAACACAGAAATTGCATCGGAATTATATAGAAAAGGCACAATGCCGACTTAGGTACAAGAAGACTGACTCTTCTTACTGTCTATGTTTTGAACCATTCCTGTGACACTAGTTATAGATTCCGATGCTTCACTTCAGGTTTACTGTATCCCTCAGACCTTCTTACTGACGATGAAACACAGAAATTGCATCTTAATTAAATACAAAAGGCACAATGCCGACTTATGTACAAGAAGACTGACTCTTCTTACTGTCTATGATTTGAACCATTCCTGTGACAGTAGTTATAGATTCCGATGCTTAACTTCAGGTTTTTCTGTATCCCTCTGACCTTCTTATTGACGATGAAACACAGAAATTGCATCGGAATTAAATACAAAAGGCACAATGCCGACTTAAGTAAAAGAAGACTGACTCTTCTTATTGACTGTGTTTTGAACCATTCCTGTGACACTAGTTATAGATTCCGATGCTTCACTCCCGGTTTACTGTATCCCTTGGACCTTCTTATTGACGATGAAACACAGAAATTGCATCGTAATTAAAAACAAAAGGCACAATGCCGACTTAACTACAAGACGACTGACTCTTCTTACTGACTATGTTTTGAACCATTCCTGTGACACTAGTTATAGTTTCCGATGCTTCAATTCAGGTTTACTGTATCCCTCTGACCCTCTTATTGACGACGAAACACAGAAATTGCATCGGAATTAAATACAAAAGGCACAATGGCGAGTTAAGTACAAGAAGACCGACTCTTCTTACTGTCTATGTTTTGAACCATTACTGTGACACTTGTCTTACATTCCGATGCTTCACTCCAGGTTCACTGTATCCATCTGACCTTCTTATTGACGATGAAACACAGAAATTGCATCGGAATTAAATACAAAAGGCACAATGCCGACTTAACTACAAGAATACTGACTCTTCTTACTGACTATGTTTTGAACCATTCCTGTGACACTAGTTATAGTTTCCGATGCTTCACTTCAGGTTTACTGTATCCCTGTGACCCTCTTACTGACGACGAAACACAGCAATTGCATTGGAATTGAATACAAAAGGCACATTCCGACTTAAGTACAAGATGACTGACTCTTCTAACTGTCTATGCTTTGAACCATTCCTGTGAAACTAGTTATAGATTCCGATGCTTCATTCCAGGTTTACTGTGTCCCTTGGACCTTCGTATTGACGATGAAACACAGAAATTGCATGGGAATTAAATACAAAAGGCACAATGGCGAGTTAAGTACAAGAAGACTGACTCTTCTTACTGTCTATGATTTGAACCATTACTGTGCCACTAGTCTTACATTCCGATGCTTTACTCCAGGTTTACTGTATCCATCTGACCTCCTTATTGACGATGAAACACAGAAATTGCATCTTAATTGAATACAAAAGGCACAATGCCGACTTAGGCACAAGATGACTGACTCTTCTTACTGTCTGTGTTTTGAACCATTTCTGTGACACTAGTTATGGATTCCGATGCTTCACTTCAGGTTCACTGTATCCCTCTGACCTTGTTATTGACGATGAAACACAGAAATTGCATCGGAATTATATAGAAAAGGCACAATGCCGACTTAGGTACAAGAAGACTGACTCTTCTTACTGTCTATGTTTTGAACCATTCCTGTGACAGTAGTTACAGATTCCGATGCTTCACTTCAGGTTTACTGTATCCCTGTGACCTTCTTACTGACGGTGAAACACAGATATTGCATCTTAATTAAATACAAAAGGCACAATGCCGACTTAAGTACAAGAAGACTGACTCTTCTTACTGTCTATGTTTTGAACCATTCCTGTGACAGTAGTTATAGATTCCGATGCTTTACTTCAGGTTTACTGTATCCCTCTGACCTTCTTATTGACGATGAAACACAGAAATTGAATCGGAATTAAATACATAAGGCACAATGCCGACTTAAGTACAAGAAGACTGACTCTTCTTATTGACTATGTTTTGAACCATTCCTGTGACACTAGTTATAGATTCCGATGATTTACTCCCGGTTTACTGTATCCCTTGGACCTTCTTATTGACGATGAAACACAGAAATTGCATCTGAATTAAATACAAAAGAGACAATGCCGACTTAAGTACAAGAATACTGACTCTTCTTACTGTCTATGATTTCATCCAATCCTGTGTCACTAGTTATAGATTCCGATGCTTCACTTCAGGTTTACTGTATCCCTTGGACCTTCTTATTGACGATGAAACACAGAAATTGCATCGCAATTAAATACAAAAGGCACAATGCCGACTTAAGTACAAGAAGACTGACTCTTCATACTGTCTATGTTTTGAACCATTCCTGTGACACTAGTTATAGATTCCGATGCTCACTTCAGATTTACTGTATGCCCCTGACCGTCGTATTGACGATGAACACAGAAAATGCATCGGAATTAAATACAAAAGGCACAATGCCGACTCAAGTACAAGACGACTGGCTCTTCTTCCTGTCAATGCTTTGAACCATTCCTGTGACACTAGTTATAGATTCCGATGCTTCACTTCAGGTTTACTGTATCCCTCTGACCTTCTTACTGACGATGAAACACAGAAATTGCATCTTAATTAAATACAAAAGGCACAATGCCGACTTAAGTACATGAAGACTGACTCTTCTTACTGTCTATGTTTTGAACCATTCCTGTGACAGTAGTTGTAGATTCCGATGCTTAACTTCAGGTTTACTGTATCCTTCTGACCTTCTTATTGACGATGAAACACAGAAATTAGATCGGAATTAAATACAAAAGGCACAATGCCGACTTCAGAACAAGAATACTGACTCTTCTTACTGTCTATGTTTTTAACCATCGCTGAGACGCTAGTTATAGATTCCGATGCTTTCACTCCAGGTTTACTGTATCCCTTGGACCATCGTATTGACGATGAAACACAGAAATTGCATCTGAATTAAATACAAAAGGGACAATGCCGACTTAATTACAATAATACTGACTCTTCTTACTGACTATGATTACAACCAATCCTGTGTCACTAGTTATAGATTCCGATGCTTCACTTCAGGTTTACTGTATCCCTTGGACCTTCTTACTGACGATGAAACACAGAAATGGTATCGGAATTAAATACAGAAGGCACAATGCCGACTTAAGTCCAAGAAGACTGACTCTTCGTACTGTCTATGTTTTGAACCATTCCTGTGACACTAGTTATAAATTCCGATGCTTCACTCCAGGTTTACTGTGTCCCTTGGACCTTCTTATTGACGATGAAGCACAGAAATTGCATCGGAATTAAATACAAAAGGGACAATGCCGACTTAAGTACAAGAATACTGACTCTACTTACTGACTATGATTTCAACCAATCCTGAGTCACTAGTTATAGATTCCGATGCTTCACTTCAGGTTTACTGTACCCCTTGGACCTCCTTATTGAAGATGAAACACAGAAAGTGCATCGGAATTAAGTAGAAAAGGCACAATGCCGACTTAAGTACAAGAAGACTAACACTTCCTACTGTCTATGATTTGAACCATTCCAGTGACACTAGTTTTAGATTCCGATGCTTCACTTCAGGTTTACTGTATCCCTCTGACCCTCTCATTGACGATGAGACACAGAAATTTCATTGGAATTAAATACAAAAGGCACATTCCGACTTAAGTACAAGATGACTGACTCTTCTTACTCTCTATGTTTTAAACCATTCCTGTGAAACTAGTTATAGATTCCGATGCTTCACTCCAGGTTTACTGTATCCCTTGGACCATCGTATTGACGATGAAACACAGAAATTGCATCTGAATTAAATACAAAAGGGACAATGCCGACTTAATTACAATAATACTGACTCTTCTTACTGACTATGATTACAACCAATCCTGTGTCACTAGTTATAGATTCCGATGCTTCACTTCAGGTTTACTGTATCCCTTGGACCTTCTTATTGACGATGAAACACAGAAATGGTATCGGAATTAAATACAGAAGGCACAATGCCGACTTAAGTACAAGAAGACTGACTCTTCGTACTGTCTATGCTTTGAACCATTCCTGTGACACTAGTTATAAATTCCGATGCTTCACTCCAGGTTTACTGTGTCCCTTGGACCTTCTTATTGACGGTGAAGCACAGGAATTGCATCGGAATTAAATACAAACGGCACAATGCCGACTAAAGTACAACAAGACTGACTCTTCTTGCTGTCTATGTTTTGAACCATTCCTGTGACACTAGTTATAGATTCCGATGCTTCATTTTAGATTTACTGTATCCCCCTGACCGTCGTTTTGACGATGAACACAGAAAATGCATCGGAATTAAATACAAAAGGCACAATGCCGACTCAGGTACAAGACGACTGGCTCTTCTTCCTGTCAATGCTATGAACCATTCCTGTGACACTAGTTATAGATTCCGATGCTTCACTTCAGGTTTACTGTATCCCTCTGACCTTCTTACTGACGATGAAACACAGAAATTGCATCTTAATTAAATACAAAAGGCACAATGCCGACATAAGTACGTGATGACTGACTCTTCTTACTGTCTATGTTTTGAACCATTCCTGTGACAGTAGTTGTAGATTCCGATGCTTAACTTCAGGTTTACTGTATCCATCTGACCTTCTTATTGACGATGAAACACAGAAATTACAATCGAATTAAATACAAAAGGCACAATGCCGACTTCAGAACAAGAATACTGACTCTTCTTACTGTCTATGTTTTTAACCATCGCTGAGACGCTAGTTATAGATTCCGATGCTTTCACTTCGGGCTTACTGTATCCCTTGGACCATCTTATTGACGATGAAACACAGAAATTGCATCTGAATTAAATACAAAAGGGACAATGCCGACTTAAGTACAATAATACTGACTCTTATTACTGTCTATGATTACAACCAATCCTGTGTCACTAGTTATAGATTCCGATGCTTCACTTCAGGTTTACTGTATCCCTTGGACCTTCTTATTGACGATGAAACACAGAAATGGTATCGGAATTAAATACAGAAGGCACAATGCCGACTTAAGTACAAGAAGACTGACTCTTCTTACTGTCTATGTTTTGAACCATTCCTGTGACACTAGTTATAAATTCCGATGCCTCACTCCAGGTTTACTGTGTCCGTTGGACCTTCTTATTGACGATGAAGCACAGAAATTGCGTCGGAATTATATACAAAAGGGACAATGCCGACTTAAGTACAAGAATACTGACTCTTCTTACTGACTATGATTTCAACCAATCCTGTGTCACTAGTTATAGATTCCGATGCTTCACTTCAGGTTTACTGTATCCCTTGGACCTTCTTATTGACGATGAAACACAGAAAGTGCATCGGAATTAAGTAGAAAAGGCACAATGCCGACTTAAGTACAAGAAGACTGACTCTTCCTACTGTCTATGATTTGAACCATTCCAGTGACACTAGTTTTAGATTACGATGCTTCACTTCAGGTTTACTGTATCCCTCAGACCCTCTCATTGACGATGAGACACAGAAATTGCATCGGAATTAAATACAAAAGGCGCAATGCCGACTTAAGTACAAGAAGACTGACTCTTCTTACTGACTATGTTTGGAACCATTCCTGTGACACTAGTTATAGATTCCGATGCTTCACTTCAGGTTTACTGTATCCCTTGGACCTTCTTATTGACGATGAAACACAGAAATTGCATCGTAATTAAATACAAAAGGCACAATGCCGACTTAAGTACAAGAAGACTGACTCTTCTTACTGTCTATGTTTGAACCATTCCTATGACACTACTTATAGATTCCGATGCTTCACTTCAGGTTTACTGTATCCCTCAGACCTTCTTATTGACGATGAAACACAGAAATTGCATAGGAATAAAATACAAAAGGCACAATGCCGACTTAAGTACAAGAAGACTGACTCTTCCTACTGTCTATGTTTTGAACCATTCCTGTGACACTACTTATAGATTCCGATGCTTGACTCCAGGTTTACTGTATCCCTTGGACCTTCTTATTGGCGATGAAACACAGAAATTGCATCGGAATTGAATAGAAAAGGCACAATGCCGACATAAGTACAAGAAGACGGACTCTTCCTACTGTCTATGTTTTGAACCATTCCTGTGACACTAGTTACAGATTCCGATGCTTCACTTCAGGTTTAATGTATCCCTTGGACCTTCTTATTGACGATGAAACACAGAAATTGCATCGTAATTAAATACAAAAGGCACAATGCCGACTTAAGTACAAGAAGACTGACTCTTCTTACTGTCTGTGATTGAACCATTCCTGTGACACTAGTTATAGATTACGATGCTTCAATCCCATGTTTACTGTATCCCTTGGACCTTCTTATTGACGATGAAACACAGAAATTGCATCGGAATTAAATGCAAAAGGCACAATGCCGGCTTAAGTACAAGAAGATTGACTCTTCTTACTGACTATGATTTGAACCATTCCTGTGACACTAGTTATAGATTCCGATGCTTCACTCCAGGTTTACCGTATCCCTTGCACATCCTTGTTGACGATGAAACACAGAAATTGCATCGGAATTAAATACAAAAGGGACAATGCCGACTTAAGTACAAGAATACTGACTCTTCTTACTGACTATGATTTCAACCAATCCTGAGTCACTAGTTATAGATTCCGATGCTTCACTTCAGGTTTACTGTATCCCTTGGACCTTCTTATTGACGATGAAACACAGAAAGTGCATCGAAATTAAGTAGAAAAGGCACAATGCCGACTTAAGTACAAGAAGACTGACTCTTCCTACTGTCTATGATTTGAACCATTCCAGTGACACTAGTTTTAGATTCCGATGCTTCACTTCAGGTTTACTGTATCCCTCTGACCCTCTCATTGACGATGAGACGCAGAAATTGCATTGGAATTAAATACAAAAGGCACATTCCGACTTAAGTACAAGATGACTGACTCTTCTTACTGTCTATGTTTTTAACCATCGCTGAGACGCTAGTTATAGATTCCGATGCTTTCACTTCAGGTTTACATTATCCCTTGGACCATCTTATTGACGATGAAACACAGAAATTGCATCTGAATTAAATACAAAAGGGACAATGCCGACTTAAGTACAATAATACTGACTCTTATTACTGACTATGATTACAACCAATCCTGTGTCACTAGTTATTGATTCCGATGCTTCACTTCAGGTTTACTGTATCCCTTGGACCTTCTTATTGACGATGAAACACAGAAATGGTATCGGAATTAAATACAGAAGGCACAATGCCGACTTAAGTACAAGAAGACTGACTCTTCTTACTGTCTATGTTTTGAACCATTCCTGTGACACTAGTTATAAATTCCGATGCTTCACTCCAGGTTTACTGTGTCCCTTGGACCTTTTTATTGACGATGAAGCACAGAAATTACATCGGAATTAAATACAAAAGGGACAATGCCGACTTACGTACAAGAATACTGACTCTTCTTACTGACTATGATTTCAACCAATCCTGTGTCACTAGTTATAGATTCCGATGCTTCACTTCAGGTTTACTGTATGCCTTGGACCTTCTTATTGACGATGAAACACAGAAAGTGCATCGGAATTAAGTAGAAAAGGCACAATGCCGACTTAAGTACAAGAAGACTGACTCTTCCTACTGTCTATGATTTGAACCATTCCAGTGACACTAGTTTTTGATTCCGTTGCTTCACTTCAGGTTTACTGTATCCCTCAGACCCTCTCATTGACGATGAGACACAGAAATTGCATCGGAATTAAATACAAAAGGCGCAATGCCGACTTAAGTACAAGAAGACTGACGCTTCTTACTGACTATGATTGGAACCATTCCTGTGACACTAGTTATAGATTCCGATGCTTCACTTCAGGTTTACTGTATCCCTTGGACCTTCTTATTGACGATGAAACACAGAAATTGCATCATAATTAAATACAAAAGGCACAATGCCGACTTAAGCACAAGAAGACTGACTCTTCTTACTGTCTATGTTTTGAACCATTCCTGTGACACTACTTATAGATTCCGATGCTTCACTCCAGGTTTACTGTATCCCTTGGACCTTCTTATTGACGATGAAACACAGAAATTGCATCGGAATTGAATAGAAAGGGCACAATGCCGACATAAGTACAAGAAGACGGACTCTTCCTACTGTCTATGTTTTGAACCATTCCTGTGACACTAGTTACAGATTCCGATGCTTCACTTCAGGTTTAATGTATCCCATGGACCTTCTTGTAGACGATGAAACACAGAAATTGCATCGGAATTAAATACAAAAGGCACAATGCCGACTTAAGTACAAGAAGACTGATTCTTCTTACCGACTATGTTGATTCATTCCTGTGACACTAGTTATAGATTCCGATGCTTCACTCCAGGTTTACTGTGTCCCTTGGACCTTCTTATTGACGATGAAACACAGAAATTGCATCGGAATTAAAACAAAAGGGACAATGCCGACTTAAGTACAAGAATACTGACTCTTCTTACTGTCTCTGTTTTGAACCATTCCTGTGACACTAGCTATAGATTCCGATGCTTCACTACAGGTTTACTGTAGCCCTCTGACATTCTTATTGACGACGAAACACAGGAATTGCATCGGAATTAAATACAAAAGGCACAATGCCGACTTAAGTACAAGAAGACCGTCCCTTCTTTCTGACTATGTTGTGAACATTTCCTGTGAGTCCAGTTTTAGATTCCGATGCTTCACAATATGTTTATTGTATCCCTTGGACCTTCTTATTGACGATGAAACACAGATATTGCATCGGAATTAAATACAAAAGGCACAATGCCGTCCTAAGTACAAGAAGACTGAGTCTTCTTACTGTCTATGTTTAGAACCATTCCTGTGACACTAGTTACAGATTCCGATGCTTTACTTCAGGTTTACTGTATCCCTCTGACCTTCTTATTGTCGATGAAACACAGAAATTGCATTGGAATTAAATACAAAAGCCACAATGCCGACTTAAGTACAAGATTACTGACTCTTCTTACTGTCTATGATTTGAACCATTCCTGTGACACTAGTTATAGATTCCGATGCTTCACTTCAGGTTTACTGTATCACTTGGACCTTCTTCTTGACGATGAAACACAGAAATTGCATCGGAATTAAATACTAAATACACAATGCCGACTCAAGTACAAGATATCTGACTCTTCCTAATGTCTATGATTTGAACCACTCCCGTGACACTAGTTATAGATTCCGATGCTTCACTTCAGGTTTACTGTATCCTTCTGACCTTCTAATTGAAGATGAAACACAGAAATTGCATCGGAATTAAATACAACAGGCACAATGCCGACTTACGTACAAGAAGACTGACTCATCCTTCTGTCTATGTTTTGAAACATTCCTGTAACACTAGTTATAGATTCCGACGCTTCACTTCAGGTTTACTGTATCCCTTGGACCTTCTCATTGACGACGAAACACAGAAACTGCATCGGAATTAAATAGAGAAGGCACAATGCCGACTTAAGTACAAGAAGACTGACTCTTCCAACTGTCTATGTTTTGAACCATTCCTGTGACACTAGTTATAGATTCCGATGCTTCACTTCAGGTTTACTGTATCCCTCTGACCTTCTTATTGTCGATGAAACACAGAAATTGCATCGGAATTAAATACAAAAGCCACAATGCCGACTTAAGTACAAGAAGACTGACTCTTCTTACTGACTATGTTTGGAACCATTCCTGTGACACTAGTTATAGATTCCGATGCTTCACTTCAGGTTTACTGTATCCCTTGGACCTTCTTATTGACGATGAAACACAGAAATTGCATCGTAATTAAATACAAAAGGCACAATGCCGACTTAAGTACAAGAAGACTGACTCTTCTTACTGTCTATGTTTGAACCATTCCTATGACACTACTTATAGATTCCGATGCTTCACTTCAGGTTTACTGTATCCCTCAGACCTTCTTATTGACGATGAAACACAGAAATTGCATAGGAATAAAATACAAAAGGCACAATGCCGACTTAAGTACAAGAAGACTGACTCTTCCTACTGTCTATGTTTTGAACCATTCCTGTGACACTACTTATAGATTCCGATGCTTGACTCCAGGTTTACTGTATCCCTTGGACCTTCTTATTGGCGATGAAACACAGAAATTGCATCGGAATTGAATAGAAAAGGCACAATGCCGACATAAGTACAAGAAGACGGACTCTTCCTACTGTCTATGTTTTGAACCATTCCTGTGACACTAGTTACAGATTCCGATGCTTCACTTCAGGTTTAATGTATCCCTTGGACCTTCTTATTGACGATGAAACACAGAAATTGCATCGTAATTAAATACAAAAGGCACAATGCCGACTTAAGTACAAGAAGACTGACTCTTCTTACTGTCTGTGATTGAACCATTCCTGTGACACTAGTTATAGATTACGATGCTTCAATCCCATGTTTACTGTATCCCTTGGACCTTCTTATTGACGATGAAACACAGAAATTGCATCGGAATTAAATGCAAAAGGCACAATGCCGGCTTAAGTACAAGAAGATTGACTCTTCTTACTGACTATGATTTGAACCATTCCTGTGACACTAGTTATAGATTCCGATGCTTCACTCCAGGTTTACCGTATCCCTTGCACATCCTTGTTGACGATGAAACACAGAAATTGCATCGGAATTAAATACAAAAGGGACAATGCCGACTTAAGTACAAGAATACTGACTCTTCTTACTGACTATGATTTCAACCAATCCTGAGTCACTAGTTATAGATTCCGATGCTTCACTTCAGGTTTACTGTATCCCTTGGACCTTCTTATTGACGATGAAACACAGAAAGTGCATCGAAATTAAGTAGAAAAGGCACAATGCCGACTTAAGTACAAGAAGACTGACTCTTCCTACTGTCTATGATTTGAACCATTCCAGTGACACTAGTTTTAGATTCCGATGCTTCACTTCAGGTTTACTGTATCCCTCTGACCCTCTCATTGACGATGAGACGCAGAAATTGCATTGGAATTAAATACAAAAGGCACATTCCGACTTAAGTACAAGATGACTGACTCTTCTTACTGTCTATGTTTTTAACCATCGCTGAGACGCTAGTTATAGATTCCGATGCTTTCACTTCAGGTTTACATTATCCCTTGGACCATCTTATTGACGATGAAACACAGAAATTGCATCTGAATTAAATACAAAAGGGACAATGCCGACTTAAGTACAATAATACTGACTCTTATTACTGACTATGATTACAACCAATCCTGTGTCACTAGTTATTGATTCCGATGCTTCACTTCAGGTTTACTGTATCCCTTGGACCTTCTTATTGACGATGAAACACAGAAATGGTATCGGAATTAAATACAGAAGGCACAATGCCGACTTAAGTACAAGAAGACTGACTCTTCTTACTGTCTATGTTTTGAACCATTCCTGTGACACTAGTTATAAATTCCGATGCTTCACTCCAGGTTTACTGTGTCCCTTGGACCTTTTTATTGACGATGAAGCACAGAAATTACATCGGAATTAAATACAAAAGGGACAATGCCGACTTACGTACAAGAATACTGACTCTTCTTACTGACTATGATTTCAACCAATCCTGTGTCACTAGTTATAGATTCCGATGCTTCACTTCAGGTTTACTGTATGCCTTGGACCTTCTTATTGACGATGAAACACAGAAAGTGCATCGGAATTAAGTAGAAAAGGCACAATGCCGACTTAAGTACAAGAAGACTGACTCTTCCTACTGTCTATGATTTGAACCATTCCAGTGACACTAGTTTTTGATTCCGTTGCTTCACTTCAGGTTTACTGTATCCCTCAGACCCTCTCATTGACGATGAGACACAGAAATTGCATCGGAATTAAATACAAAAGGCGCAATGCCGACTTAAGTACAAGAAGACTGACGCTTCTTACTGACTATGATTGGAACCATTCCTGTGACACTAGTTATAGATTCCGATGCTTCACTTCAGGTTTACTGTATCCCTTGGACCTTCTTATTGACGATGAAACACAGAAATTGCATCATAATTAAATACAAAAGGCACAATGCCGACTTAAGCACAAGAAGACTGACTCTTCTTACTGTCTATGTTTTGAACCATTCCTGTGACACTACTTATAGATTCCGATGCTTCACTCCAGGTTTACTGTATCCCTTGGACCTTCTTATTGACGATGAAACACAGAAATTGCATCGGAATTGAATAGAAAGGGCACAATGCCGACATAAGTACAAGAAGACGGACTCTTCCTACTGTCTATGTTTTGAACCATTCCTGTGACACTAGTTACAGATTCCGATGCTTCACTTCAGGTTTAATGTATCCCATGGACCTTCTTGTAGACGATGAAACACAGAAATTGCATCGGAATTAAATACAAAAGGCACAATGCCGACTTAAGTACAAGAAGACTGATTCTTCTTACCGACTATGTTGATTCATTCCTGTGACACTAGTTATAGATTCCGATGCTTCACTCCAGGTTTACTGTGTCCCTTGGACCTTCTTATTGACGATGAAACACAGAAATTGCATCGGAATTAAAACAAAAGGGACAATGCCGACTTAAGTACAAGAATACTGACTCTTCTTACTGTCTCTGTTTTGAACCATTCCTGTGACACTAGCTATAGATTCCGATGCTTCACTACAGGTTTACTGTAGCCCTCTGACATTCTTATTGACGACGAAACACAGGAATTGCATCGGAATTAAATACAAAAGGCACAATGCCGACTTAAGTACAAGAAGACCGTCCCTTCTTTCTGACTATGTTGTGAACATTTCCTGTGAGTCCAGTTTTAGATTCCGATGCTTCACAATATGTTTATTGTATCCCTTGGACCTTCTTATTGACGATGAAACACAGATATTGCATCGGAATTAAATACAAAAGGCACAATGCCGTCCTAAGTACAAGAAGACTGAGTCTTCTTACTGTCTATGTTTAGAACCATTCCTGTGACACTAGTTACAGATTCCGATGCTTTACTTCAGGTTTACTGTATCCCTCTGACCTTCTTATTGTCGATGAAACACAGAAATTGCATTGGAATTAAATACAAAAGCCACAATGCCGACTTAAGTACAAGATTACTGACTCTTCTTACTGTCTATGATTTGAACCATTCCTGTGACACTAGTTATAGATTCCGATGCTTCACTTCAGGTTTACTGTATCACTTGGACCTTCTTCTTGACGATGAAACACAGAAATTGCATCGGAATTAAATACTAAATACACAATGCCGACTCAAGTACAAGATATCTGACTCTTCCTAATGTCTATGATTTGAACCACTCCCGTGACACTAGTTATAGATTCCGATGCTTCACTTCAGGTTTACTGTATCCTTCTGACCTTCTAATTGAAGATGAAACACAGAAATTGCATCGGAATTAAATACAACAGGCACAATGCCGACTTACGTACAAGAAGACTGACTCATCCTTCTGTCTATGTTTTGAAACATTCCTGTAACACTAGTTATAGATTCCGACGCTTCACTTCAGGTTTACTGTATCCCTTGGACCTTCTCATTGACGACGAAACACAGAAACTGCATCGGAATTAAATAGAGAAGGCACAATGCCGACTTAAGTACAAGAAGACTGACTCTTCCAACTGTCTATGTTTTGAACCATTCCTGTGACACTAGTTATAGATTCCGATGCTTCACTTCAGGTTTACTGTATCCCTCTGACCTTCTTATTGTCGATGAAACACAGAAATTGCATCGGAATTAAATACAAAAGCCACAATGACGACTTGAGTACAAGAGGACTGACTCTTCTTACTGTCTATGATTTGAACCATTCCTGTGACACTAGTTATAGATTCCGATGCTTCACTTCAGGTTTACTGCATCCCTTGGACCTTCTTATTGACGACGAAACACAGAAATTGCATCGGAATTACATAGGAAGGCACAATGGCGACTTAAGTACAAGAAGACTGAATGTTCTTACTGTCTATGTTTTGAACCATTCCTGTGACACTAGTTATAAATTCCGATACTTCACTTTAGGTTTACTGTATCACTTGGACCTTCTTATTGACGATGAAACACAGAAATTGCATCGGAATTAAATACAAAAGGCCCAATGCCGACTTAAGTACAAGAAGACTGACTCTTGTTACTGTCAAGTTATTAACCATTCGTGTGACACTAGTTATAGATTCCGATGCTTCACTTCAGGTTTACAGTATCCCTCTGACCTTCTTATTGACGATGAAACACGGAAATTGCATCGGAATTAAATACAAAAGGCACAATGCTGACTTAGGTACAAGAAGACTGCCTCTTTTTCTGACTATGTTGTGAACATTTCCTGTGAGGCCAGTTTTAGATTCCGATGCTTCACTATATGTTTATTGTATTCCTTGGACCTTCTTATTGACGATGAAACACAGAAGTTGCATCGGAATTAAATACAAAAGGCACAATGCCGTCTTAAGTACAAGAGGACTGACTCTTCTTACTGTCTATGTTTAGAACCATTCCTGTGACACTAGTTACAGATTCTGTAGCTTCACTTCAGGTTTACTGTATCCCTCTGACCTTCTTATTTACGATGAAACACAGAAATTGCATCGGAATTAAATACAAAAGGCACAATGCCGACTTAAGTACAAGGAGACTGACTCTTCTTACTGTCTATGATTTGAACCATTCCGGTGACACTAGTTATAGTTTCCGATGCATCACTTTAGGTTTACTGTTTCACTTGGACCTTCTTATTGACGATGAAACACAGAAATTGCATCGGAATTAAATACAAAAGGCACAATGCAGACTCAAGTACAAGAAGACTGACTCTTACTACTGTCTATGTTTTGAACCATTCCTGTTACACTAGTTATACATTCCGATGCTTCACTTCAGATTTACTGTATCCCTCTGACCTTCTTATTGACGATGAAACACAGAAATTGCATCGGAATTAAATACAAAAGGCACAATGCCGACTTAAGTACAAGAAGACTGACTCATCTTACTGTCCATGTTTTTAACCATTCCTGTGACACTAGTTATAGATTCCGATGCATCACTTCAGGTTTACTGTATCCCTCTGACCTTCTTATTGGCGATGAAACACAGAAATCACATCGGAATTAAATACAAAAGGCACAATGCCGACTCAAATACAAGATGACTGGCTCTTCTTACTCTCTATGTTTTGATCCTTTCCTGTGAGACCAGTTTTAGATTCCGATGCTTCACAATATGTTTATTGTATCCCTTGGACCTTCTTATTGACGATGAAACACAGATATTGCATCGGAATTAAATACAAAAGGCACAATGCCGTCCTAAGTACAAGAAGACTGAGTCTTCTTACTGTCTATGTTTAGAACCATTCCTGTGACACTAGTTACAGATTCCGATGCTTTACTTCAGGTTTACTGTATCCCTCTGACCTTCTTATTGTCGATGAAACACAGAAATTGCATTGGAATTAAATACAAAAGCCACAATGCCGACTTAAGTACAAGATTACTGACTCTTCTTACTGTCTATGATTTGAACCATTCCTGTGACACTAGTTATAGATTCCGATGCTTCACTTCAGGTTTACTGTATCACTTGGACCTTCTTCTTGACGATGAAACACAGAAATTGCATCGGAATTAAATACTAAATACACAATGCCGACTCAAGTACAAGATATCTGACTCTTCCTAATGTCTATGATTTGAACCACTCCCGTGACACTAGTTATAGATTCCGATGCTTCACTTCAGGTTTACTGTATCCTTCTGACCTTCTAATTGAAGATGAAACACAGAAATTGCATCGGAATTAAATACAACAGGCACAATGCCGACTTACGTACAAGAAGACTGACTCATCCTTCTGTCTATGTTTTGAAACATTCCTGTAACACTAGTTATAGATTCCGACGCTTCACTTCAGGTTTACTGTATCCCTTGGACCTTCTCATTGACGACGAAACACAGAAACTGCATCGGAATTAAATAGAGAAGGCACAATGCCGACTTAAGTACAAGAAGACTGACTCTTCCAACTGTCTATGTTTTGAACCATTCCTGTGACACTAGTTATAGATTCCGATGCTTCACTTCAGGTTTACTGTATCCCTCTGACCTTCTTATTGTCGATGAAACACAGAAATTGCATCGGAATTAAATACAAAAGCCACAATGACGACTTGAGTACAAGAGGACTGACTCTTCTTACTGTCTATGATTTGAACCATTCCTGTGACACTAGTTATAGATTCCGATGCTTCACTTCAGGTTTACTGCATCCCTTGGACCTTCTTATTGACGACGAAACACAGAAATTGCATCGGAATTACATAGGAAGGCACAATGGCGACTTAAGTACAAGAAGACTGAATGTTCTTACTGTCTATGTTTTGAACCATTCCTGTGACACTAGTTATAAATTCCGATACTTCACTTTAGGTTTACTGTATCACTTGGACCTTCTTATTGACGATGAAACACAGAAATTGCATCGGAATTAAATACAAAAGGCCCAATGCCGACTTAAGTACAAGAAGACTGACTCTTGTTACTGTCAAGTTATT
This sequence comes from Schistocerca americana, assembly GCF_021461395.2. Taxonomy (NCBI): domain Eukaryota; kingdom Metazoa; phylum Arthropoda; class Insecta; order Orthoptera; family Acrididae; genus Schistocerca; species Schistocerca americana. Next base: position 3,875,774 of record NW_025726093.1, read on the forward strand.
AACCATTCGTGTGACACTAGTTATAGATTCCGATGCTTCACTTCAGGTTTACAGTATCCCTCTGACCTTCTTATTGACGATGAAACACGGAAATTGCATCGGAATTAAATACAAAAGGCACAATGCTGACTTAGGTACAAGAAGACTGCCTCTTTTTCTGACTATGTTGTGAACATTTCCTGTGAGGCCAGTTTTAGATTCCGATGCTTCACTATATGTTTATTGTATTCCTTGGACCTTCTTATTGACGATGAAACACAGAAGTTGCATCGGAATTAAATACAAAAGGCACAATGCCGTCTTAAGTACAAGAGGACTGACTCTTCTTACTGTCTATGTTTAGAACCATTCCTGTGACACTAGTTACAGATTCTGTAGCTTCACTTCAGGTTTACTGTATCCCTCTGACCTTCTTATTTACGATGAAACACAGAAATTGCATCGGAATTAAATACAAAAGGCACAATGCCGACTTAAGTACAAGGAGACTGACTCTTCTTACTGTCTATGATTTGAACCATTCCGGTGACACTAGTTATAGTTTCCGATGCATCACTTTAGGTTTACTGTTTCACTTGGACCTTCTTATTGACGATGAAACACAGAAATTGCATCGGAATTAAATACAAAAGGCACAATGCAGACTCAAGTACAAGAAGACTGACTCTTACTACTGTCTATGTTTTGAACCATTCCTGTTACACTAGTTATACATTCCGATGCTTCACTTCAGATTTACTGTATCCCTCTGACCTTCTTATTGACGATGAAACACAGAAATTGCATCGGAATTAAATACAAAAGGCACAATGCCGACTTAAGTACAAGAAGACTGACTCATCTTACTGTCCATGTTTTTAACCATTCCTGTGACACTAGTTATAGATTCCGATGCATCACTTCAGGTTTACTGTATCCCTCTGACCTTCTTATTGGCGATGAAACACAGAAATCACATCGGAATTAAATACAAAAGGCACAATGCCGACTCAAATACAAGATGACTGGCTCTTCTTACTCTCTATGTTTTGATCCTTTCCTGTGAGACCAGTTTTAGATTCCGATGCTTCACTATATGTTTACTGTATCCCTTGGACCTTCTTATTGACGATGAAACACAGATATTGCATCGGAATTAAATACAAAAGGCACAATGCCGACCTAAGTACAAGAAGACTGACTCTTCTTACTGTCTATGTTTTGAACCATTCCTGTGACACTAGTTAGAGATTCCGATGCTTCACTTCTGGTTTAATGTATCCCATGGACCTTCTTGTAGACGATGAAACACAGAAATTGCATCGGAATTAAATACAAAAGGCACAATGCCGTCTTAAGTACAAGAGGACTGACTCTTCTTACTGTCTATGTTTAGAACCATTCCTGTGACACTAGTTACAGATTCTGTAGCTTCACTTCAGGTTTAGTGTATCCCTCTGACCTTCTTATTTACGATGAAACACAGAAATTGCATCGGAATTAAATACAAAAGGCACAATGCCGACTTAAGTACAACAAGACAGATTCTTCTTACCGACTATGCTGATTCATTCCTGTGACACTAGTTATAGATTCCGATGCTTCACTCCAGGTTTACTGTGTCCCTTGGACCTTCTTATTGACGATGAAACACAGAAATTGCATCGGAATTAAATACAAAAGGGACAATGCCGACTTAAGTACAAGAATACTGACTCTTCTTACTGTCTCTGTTTTGAACCATTCCTGTGACACTAGCTATAGATTCCGATGCTTCACTACAGGTTTACTGTAGCCCTCTGAAATTCTTATTGACGACGAAACACAGGAATTGCTTCGGAATTAAATACAAAAGGCACAATGCCGACTTAAGTACAAGAAGACCGTCCCTTCTTTCTGACTATGTTGTGAACATTTCCTGTGAGTCCAGTTTTAGATTCCGATGCTTCACAATATGTTTATTGTATCCCTTGGACCTTCTTATTGACGATGAAACACAGATATTGCATCGGAATTAAATACAAAAGGCACAATGCCGACCTAAGTACAAGAAGACTGACTCTTCTTACTGTCTATGTTTAGAACCATTCCTGTGACACTAGTTACAGATTCCGATGCTTTACTTCAGGTTTACTGTATCCCTCTGACCTTCTTATTTACGATGAGACACAGAAATTGCATCGGAATTAAATACAAAGGGCAGAATGCCGACTTAAGTACAATAAGACTGACTCTTCTTACTGTCTATGTTTTGAACCATTCCGGTGACACTAGTTATAGTTTTCGATGCTTCACTTTAGGTTTACTGTATCACTTGGACCCTCTTATTGACGATGAAACACAGAAATTGCATCGGAATTAAATACTAAATACACAATGCCGACTCAAGTACAAGATATCTGACTCTTCCTAATGTCTATGATTTGAACCACTCCCGTGACACTAGTTATAGATTCCGATGCTTCACTTCAGGTTTACTGTATCCCTCTGACCTTCTAATTGACGATGAAACACTAAAATTGCATCGGAATTAAATACAACAGGCACGATGCCGACTTACGTACAAGAAGACTGACTCTTCCAACTGTCTATGTTTTGAACCATTCCTGTGACACTAGTTATAGATTCCGATGCTTCACTTCAGGTTTACTGTATCCCTCATTCCTTCTTATTGTCGATGAAACACAGAAATTGCATCGGAATTAAATACAAAAGCCACAATGCCGACTTACGTACAAGAGGACTGACTCTTCTTACTGTCTATGATTTGAACCATTCCTGTGACACTAGTTATAGATTCCGATGCTTCACTTCAGGATTACTGCATCCCTTGGACCTTCTTATTGACGACGAAACACAGAAATTGCATCGGAATTACATAGGAAGGCACAATGGCGACTTAAGTACAAGAAGACTGACTGTTCTTACTGTCTATGTTATGAACCATTCCTGTGACACTAGTTATAAATTCCGATACTTCACTTTAGGTTTACTGTATCACTTGGACCTTCTTATTGACGATGAAACACAGAAATTGCATCGGAATTAAATACAAAAGGCCCAATGCCGACTTAAGTACAAGAAGACTGACTCTTCTTACTGTCAAGTTATTAACCATTCGTGTGACACTAGTTATAGATTCCGATGCTTCACTTCAGGTTTACTGTATCCCTCTGACCTTCTTATTGACGATGAAACACGGAAATTGCATCGGAATTAAATACAAAAGGCACAATGCTGACTTAGGTACAAGAAGACTGCCTCTTTTTCTGACTATGCTGTGAACACTTCCTGTGAGACCAGTTTTAGATTCCGATGCTTCACTATATGTTTATTGTATTCCTTGGACCTTCTTATTGACGATGAAACACAGAAGTTGCATCGGAATTAAATACAAAATGCACAATGCCGTCTTAAGTACAAGAGGACTGACTCTTCTTACTGTCTATGTTTAGAACCATTCCTGTGACACTAGTTACAGATTCTGTAGCTTCACTTCAGGTTTACTGTATCCCTCTGACCTTCTTATTTACGATGAAACACAGAAATTGCATCGGAATTAAATACAAAAGGCACAATGCCGACATAAGTACAAGGAGACTGACTCTTCTTACTGTCTATGATTTGAACCATTCCGGTGACACTAGTTATAGTTTCCGATGCTTCACTGTAGGTTTACTGTATCACTTGGACCTTCTTATTGACGATGAAACACAGAAATTGCATCGGAATTAAATACAAAAGGCACAATGCAGACTCAAGTACAAGAAGACTGACTCTTACTACTGTCTATGTTTTGAACCATTCCTGTTACACTAGTTATACATTCCGATGCTTCACTTCAGATTTACTGTATCCCTCTGACCTTCTTATTGACGATGAAACACAGAAATTGCATCGGAATTAATTACAAAAGCCACAATGCCGACTTAAGTACAAGAAGACTGACTCATCTTACTGTCCATGTTTTTAACCATTCCTGTGACACTAGTTATAGATTCCGATGCATCACTTCAGGTTTACCGTATCCCTCTGACCTTCTTATTGGCGATGAAACACAGAAATTGCATCGGAATTAAATACAAAAGGCACAATGCCGACTCAAATACAAGATGACTGGCTCTTCTTACTCTCTATGTTTTGATCCTTTCCTGTGAGACCAGTTTTAGATTCCGATGCTTCACTATATGTTTACTGTATCCCTTGGACCTTCTTATTGACGATGAAACACATACATTGCATCGGAATTAAATAGAAAAGGCACAATGCCGACTTAAGTACAAGAAGACTGACTCATCCTACTGTCTATGTTTTATCCATTCCTGTGACACTCGTTATAGATTCCGATGCTTCACTTCAGGTTTACTGATTCCCTCTGACCTTCTTATTGACGATGAAACACAGAAACTGCATCGGAATTAAATACAAAAGGCACAATGCCGTCCTAAGTACAAGAAGACTGAGTCTTCTTACTGTCTATGTTTAGAACCATTCCTGTGACACTAGTTACAGATTCCGATGCTTTACTTCAGGTTTACTGTATCCCTCTGACCTTCTTATTGTCGATGAAACACAGAAATTGCATTGGAATTAAATACAAAAGCCACAATGCCGACTTAAGTACAAGAGGACTGACTCTTCTTACTGTCTATGATTTGAACCATTCCTGTGACACTAGTTATAGATTCCGATGCTTCACTTCAGGTTTACTGTATCACTTGGACCTTCTTCTTGACGATGAAACACAGAAATTGCATCGGAATTAAATACTAAATACACAATGCCGACTCAAGTACAAGATATCTGACTCTTCCTAATGTCTATGATTTGAACCACTCCCGTGACACTAGTTATAGATTCCGATGCTTCACTTCAGGTTTACTGTATCCTTCTGACCTTCTAATTGAAGATGAAACACAGAAATTGCATCGGAATTAAATACAACAGGCACAATGCCGACTTACGTACAAGAAGACTGACTCATCCTTCTGTCTATGTTTTGAAACATTCCTGTAACACTAGTTATAGATTCCGACGCTTCACTTCAGGTTTACTGTATCCCTTGGACCTTCTCATTGACGACGAAACACAGAAACTGCATCGGAATTAAATAGAGAAGGCACAATGCCGACTTAAGTACAAGAAGACTGACTCTTCCAACTGTCTATGTTTTGAACCATTCCTGTGACACTAGTTATAGATTCCGATGCTTCACTTCAGGTTTACTGTATCCCTCTGACCTTCTTATTGTCGATGAAACACAGAAATTGCATCGGAATTAAATACAAAAGCCACAATGACGACTTGAGTACAAGAGGACTGACTCTTCTTACTGTCTATGATTTGAACCATTCCTGTGACACTAGTTATAGATTCCGATGCTTCACTTCAGGTTTACTGCATCCCTTGGACCTTCTTATTGACGACGAAACACAGAAATTGCATCGGAATTACATAGGAAGGCACAATGGCGACTTAAGTACAAGAAGACTGAATGTTCTTACTGTCTATGTTTTGAACCATTCCTGTGACACTAGTTATAAATTCCGATACTTCACTTTAGGTTTACTGTATCACTTGGACCTTCTTATTGACGATGAAACACAGAAATTGCATCGGAATTAAATACAAAAGGCCCAATGCCGACTTAAGTACAAGAAGACTGACTCTTGTTACTGTCAAGTTATTAACCATTCGTGTGACACTAGTTATAGATTCCGATGCTTCACTTCAGGTTTACAGTATCCCTCTGACCTTCTTATTGACGATGAAACACGGAAATTGCATCGGAATTAAATACAAAAGGCACAATGCTGACTTAGGTACAAGAAGACTGCCTCTTTTTCTGACTATGTTGTGAACATTTCCTGTGAGGCCAGTTTTAGATTCCGATGCTTCACTATATGTTTATTGTATTCCTTGGACCTTCTTATTGACGATGAAACACAGAAGTTGCATCGGAATTAAATACAAAAGGCACAATGCCGTCTTAAGTACAAGAGGACTGACTCTTCTTACTGTCTATGTTTAGAACCATTCCTGTGACACTAGTTACAGATTCTGTAGCTTCACTTCAGGTTTACTGTATCCCTCTGACCTTCTTATTTACGATGAAACACAGAAATTGCATCGGAATTAAATACAAAAGGCACAATGCCGACTTAAGTACAAGGAGACTGACTCTTCTTACTGTCTATGATTTGAACCATTCCGGTGACACTAGTTATAGTTTCCGATGCATCACTTTAGGTTTACTGTTTCACTTGGACCTTCTTATTGACGATGAAACACAGAAATTGCATCGGAATTAAATACAAAAGGCACAATGCAGACTCAAGTACAAGAAGACTGACTCTTACTACTGTCTATGTTTTGAACCATTCCTGTTACACTAGTTATACATTCCGATGCTTCACTTCAGATTTACTGTATCCCTCTGACCTTCTTATTGACGATGAAACACAGAAATTGCATCGGAATTAAATACAAAAGGCACAATGCCGACTTAAGTACAAGAAGACTGACTCATCTTACTGTCCATGTTTTTAACCATTCCTGTGACACTAGTTATAGATTCCGATGCATCACTTCAGGTTTACTGTATCCCTCTGACCTTCTTATTGGCGATGAAACACAGAAATCACATCGGAATTAAATACAAAAGGCACAATGCCGACTCAAATACAAGATGACTGGCTCTTCTTACTCTCTATGTTTTGATCCTTTCCTGTGAGACCAGTTTTAGATTCCGATGCTTCACTATATGTTTACTGTATCCCTTGGACCTTCTTATTGACGATGAAACACAGATATTGCATCGGAATTAAATACAAAAGGCACAATGCCGACCTAAGTACAAGAAGACTGACTCTTCTTACTGTCTATGTTTTGAACCATTCCTGTGACACTAGTTAGAGATTCCGATGCTTCACTTCTGGTTTAATGTATCCCATGGACCTTCTTGTAGACGATGAAACACAGAAATTGCATCGGAATTAAATACAAAAGGCACAATGCCGTCTTAAGTACAAGAGGACTGACTCTTCTTACTGTCTATGTTTAGAACCATTCCTGTGACACTAGTTACAGATTCTGTAGCTTCACTTCAGGTTTAGTGTATCCCTCTGACCTTCTTATTTACGATGAAACACAGAAATTGCATCGGAATTAAATACAAAAGGCACAATGCCGACTTAAGTACAACAAGACAGATTCTTCTTACCGACTATGCTGATTCATTCCTGTGACACTAGTTATAGATTCCGATGCTTCACTCCAGGTTTACTGTGTCCCTTGGACCTTCTTATTGACGATGAAACACAGAAATTGCATCGGAATTAAATACAAAAGGGACAATGCCGACTTAAGTACAAGAATACTGACTCTTCTTACTGTCTCTGTTTTGAACCATTCCTGTGACACTAGCTATAGATTCCGATGCTTCACTACAGGTTTACTGTAGCCCTCTGAAATTCTTATTGACGACGAAACACAGGAATTGCTTCGGAATTAAATACAAAAGGCACAATGCCGACTTAAGTACAAGAAGACCGTCCCTTCTTTCTGACTATGTTGTGAACATTTCCTGTGAGTCCAGTTTTAGATTCCGATGCTTCACAATATGTTTATTGTATCCCTTGGACCTTCTTATTGACGATGAAACACAGATATTGCATCGGAATTAAATACAAAAGGCACAATGCCGACCTAAGTACAAGAAGACTGACTCTTCTTACTGTCTATGTTTAGAACCATTCCTGTGACACTAGTTACAGATTCCGATGCTTTACTTCAGGTTTACTGTATCCCTCTGACCTTCTTATTTACGATGAGACACAGAAATTGCATCGGAATTAAATACAAAGGGCAGAATGCCGACTTAAGTACAATAAGACTGACTCTTCTTACTGTCTATGTTTTGAACCATTCCGGTGACACTAGTTATAGTTTTCGATGCTTCACTTTAGGTTTACTGTATCACTTGGACCCTCTTATTGACGATGAAACACAGAAATTGCATCGGAATTAAATACTAAATACACAATGCCGACTCAAGTACAAGATATCTGACTCTTCCTAATGTCTATGATTTGAACCACTCCCGTGACACTAGTTATAGATTCCGATGCTTCACTTCAGGTTTACTGTATCCCTCTGACCTTCTAATTGACGATGAAACACTAAAATTGCATCTTAATTAAATACAACAGGCACGATGCCGACTTACGTACAAGAAGACTGACTCTTCCAACTGTCTATGTTTTGAACCATTCCTGTGACACTAGTTATAGATTCCGATGCTTCACTTCAGGTTTACTGTATCCCTCATTCCTTCTTATTGTCGATGAAACACAGAAATTGCATCGGAATTAAATACAAAAGCCACAATGCCGACTTACGTACAAGAGGACTGACTCTTCTTACTGTCTATGATTTGAACCATTCCTGTGACACTAGTTATAGATTCCGATGCTTCACTTCAGGATTACTGCATCCCTTGGACCTTCTTATTGACGACGAAACACAGAAATTGCATCGGAATTACATAGGAAGGCACAATGGCGACTTAAGTACAAGAAGACTGACTGTTCTTACTGTCTATGTTATGAACCATTCCTGTGACACTAGTTATAAATTCCGATACTTCACTTTAGGTTTACTGTATCACTTGGACCTTCTTATTGACGATGAAACACAGAAATTGCATCGGAATTAAATACAAAAGGCCCAATGCCGACTTAAGTACAAGAAGACTGACTCTTCTTACTGTCAAGTTATTAACCATTCGTGTGACACTAGTTATAGATTCCGATGCTTCACTTCAGGTTTACTGTATCCCTCTGACCTTCTTATTGACGATGAAACACGGAAATTGCATCGGAATTAAATACAAAAGGCACAATGCTGACTTAGGTACAAGAAGACTGCCTCTTTTTCTGACTATGCTGTGAACACTTCCTGTGAGACCAGTTTTAGATTCCGATGCTTCACTATATGTTTATTGTATTCCTTGGACCTTCTTATTGACGATGAAACACAGAAGTTGCATCGGAATTAAATACAAAATGCACAATGCCGTCTTAAGTACAAGAGGACTGACTCTTCTTACTGTCTATGTTTAGAACCATTCCTGTGACACTAGTTACAGATTCTGTAGCTTCACTTCAGGTTTACTGTATCCCTCTGACCTTCTTATTTACGATGAAACACAGAAATTGCATCGGAATTAAATACAAAAGGCACAATGCCGACATAAGTACAAGGAGACTGACTCTTCTTACTGTCTATGATTTGAACCATTCCGGTGACACTAGTTATAGTTTCCGATGCTTCACTGTAGGTTTACTGTATCACTTGGACCTTCTTATTGACGATGAAACACAGAAATTGCATCGGAATTAAATACAAAAGGCACAATGCAGACTCAAGTACAAGAAGACTGACTCTTACTACTGTCTATGTTTTGAACCATTCCTGTTACACTAGTTATACATTCCGATGCTTCACTTCAGATTTACTGTATCCCTCTGACCTTCTTATTGACGATGAAACACAGAAATTGCATCGGAATTAATTACAAAAGCCACAATGCCGACTTAAGTACAAGAAGACTGACTCATCTTACTGTCCATGTTTTTAACCATTCCTGTGACACTAGTTATAGATTCCGATGCATCACTTCAGGTTTACTGTATCCCTCTGACCTTCTTATTGGCGATGAAACACAGAAATTGCATCGGAATTAAATACAAAAGGCACAATGCCGACTCAAATACAAGATGACTGGCTCTTCTTACTCTCTATGTTTTGATCCTTTCCTGTGAGACCAGTTTTAGATTCCGATGCTTCACTATATGTTTACTGTATCCCTTGGACCTTCTTATTGACGATGAAACACATACATTGCATCGGAATTAAATAGAAAAGGCACAATGCCGACTTAAGTACAAGAAGACTGACTCATCCTACTGTCTATGTTTTATCCATTCCTGTGACACTCGTTATAGATTCCGATGCTTCACTTCAGGTTTACTGATTCCCTCTGACCTTCTTATTGACGATGAAACACAGAAACTGCATCGGAATTAAATACAAAAGGCACAATGCCGACTCAAATACAAGATGACCAGCTCTTCTTACTCTCTATGTTTTGAACCTTTCCTGAGAGACCGGTTTTAGATTCCGGTGCTTCACTTCATGTTTACTGTATCTCTTGGACCTTCTTATTGACGACGAAACACAGAGATTGCATCAAAATTACATAGAAATGGCACAATGCCGACTTAAGTACAAGAAGACTGACTCTTCTTACTTACTATGATTTGAACATTTCCTGTGAGACCAGTTTTAGATTTCGATGCTTCACTATGTGTTTACTGTATCCCTTGGACCTTCTTATGGACGATGAAACACAGAAATTGCATCGAAATTAAATACAAAAGGCACAATGCCGACTTAAGGACAAGAAGACTGACTCCTCTTGCTGTGTATGTTTTGAACCATTCCTGTGACACTAGTTATAGATTCCGATGCTTCACTTCAGGTTTACTGTATCCCTTGGACCTTCTTATTGACGATGAAACACAGAAATTGCATGGGAATTAAATACAAAAGGCACAATGTCGACTTAAGTACAAGACGACAGACTTTTTTTACTGTCTATGTTTTGAACATTTTCTGTGCCACCAGTTATAGATTCCGATGCATCACTTCAGGTTTACTGCATCCCTCTGACCTTCTTCTTGATCATGAAACACAGAATTTGCATCGGAATTAAATAGAAAAGGCACAATGCCGACTTAAGTACAAGAAGACTGACTCTTCTTACTGTCTATTTTTTGAACCATTCCTGTAACATAAGTTACAGATTCCGATGCTTCACTTAAGGTTTACTGTCTCCCTCTGACCTTCGTATTGACGACGAAACACAGAAACAGCATCGGAATTAAATACAAAATGCACAATGCCGACATAAGTACAAGAAGACTGTCTCTTCTTACTGACTTTGTTGTGAACATTTCCTGTGAGACCAGTTTTAGATTCCGATGCTTCACTATATGTTTACTGTATCCCTTGGACCTTCGTATTGACGATGAAACACATACATTGCATCGGAATTAAATAGAAAAGGCACAATGCCGACTTAAGTACAAGAAGACTGACTCTTCCTACTGTCTATGTTTTAACCATTCCTGTGACACTAGTTATAGATTCCGATGCTTCACTTCAGGTTTAGTGATTCCCTCTGACCTTCTTATTGACGATGAAACACAGAAATTGCATCGGAATTAAATACAAGAGACACAATGCCGATTCAAGTACAAGAAGACTGACTCTTCCTACTGTCTATGTTTTGAACCATTCTTGTGACATTCCGATGCTTCACTTCAGGTTTACTGTATCCCTCTGACCTTCTTATTGACGATGAGACACACGAAATTGCATCGGAATTAAATACAAAAGGCACAACGCCGACTTAAGTACAAGAAGACTGTCTCTTCTTTCTGACTAAGTTGTGAACATTTCCTGTGAGACCAGTTTCAGATTCCGATGCTTCAATATATGTTTACTGTCTCCCTTGGACCTTCTTATTGACGATGAAACACATACATTGCATCGGAAATAAATAGAAAAGGCACAATGCCGACTTAAGTACCAGAAAACAGACTCTTCCTACTGTCTATGTTTTAACCTTTCCTGTGACACTAGTTATAGATTCCGATGCTTCACTTCAGGTTTACTGATTCCCTCTGACCTTCTTATTGACGGTGAAACACAGAAACTGCATGGGAATTATATACAAATGGTACAATGCCGACTCAAATACAAGATGACTGGCTCTTCTTACTCTCTATGTTTTGCACCTTTCCTGAGAGACCGGTTTTAGATTCCGGTGCTTCACTTCAGGTTCACTGTATCCCTTGGACCTTCTTATTGACGACGAAAAACAGAAATTGCGTCAAAAGTACAGAGAAAAGGCACAATGCCGATTTAAGTAAAAGAAGACTGACTCTTCCTACTTACTATGATTTGAACATTTCCTGTGACACTAGTTATAGATTCCGATGCTTCAATTAAGGTTTACTCTATCCCTCTGACCTTCGTATTGACGACGAAACACAGAAACTGCATCGGAATTAAATAGAAAAGGCACAATGCCGACTTAAGTACAAGAAGACTGACTCTTCCTACTGTCTATGCTTTGCACCATTATTGTGACGCTAGTTATAGATTCCGATGCTTCACTTCAGGTTTACTGTATCCCTCAGACCTTCTTATTGACGATGAAACACAGAAATTGCATAGGAATAAAATACAAAAGGCACAATGTCGACTTAAGTACAAGACGACAGACTTTTTTTACTGTCTATGTTTTGAACCTTTTCTGTGACACCAGTTATAGATTCCGATGCTTCACTTCAGGTTTACTGCATCTCTCTGACCTTCTTCTTGATGATGAAACACAGAATTTGCATCGGAATTAAATAGAAGAGGCACAATGCCGACTTACGTACAAGAAGACTGACTTATCTTACTGTCTATTTTTTGAACCATTCCTGTTACACCTTTTATAGATTCCGATGCTTTACTTAAGGTTTACTGTCTCCCTATGACCTTCGTATTGACGACGAAACACAGAAACTGCATCGGAATTAAATACAAAAGGCACAATGCCGACTTAAGTACAAGAAGACTGACACTTCCTACTGTCTATGTTATGAACCATTCCTGTGACACTAGTGATAGATTCCGATGCATCACTTCAGGTTTACTGTATCCCTTGGACCTTCTTATTGACGATGAAACACACAAATTGCATCGGAATTAAATACAAAAGGCACAATGCCGACTTATGTACAAGAACACTGACTCTTCTTGCTGAGTATGTTTTAAACCATTCCTGTGACATTAGTTATAGATTCCGATGCTTCACTTAAGGTTTACTGTCTCCCTCTGACCTTCGTATTGACGACGAAACACAGAAATTGCATCGGAATTAAATACAAAATGCACCATGCCGACTTAAGTAAAAGAAGACTGACTCTTCTTACTGACTATGTTGTGAACATTTCCTGTGAGACCAGTTTTAGATTCCGATGCTTCACTATATGTTTACTGTATCCCTTGGACCTTCTTATTGACGAAGAAACAAATACATTGCATCGGAATTAAATACAAAAGACACAATGCCGATTCAAGTACAAGAAGACTGACTCTTCCTACTGTGTATGTTTTGAACCATTCTTGTGACATTCCGATGCTTCACTTCAGGTTTACTGTATCCCTCTGACCTTCTTATTGACGATGAAACACAGAAATTGCATCGGAATTAAATACAAAGGGCACAACGCCGACTTAAGTACAAGAAGACTGTCTCTTCTTTCTGACTAAAATGTGTGAATTTCCTGTGAGACCAGTTTTAGATTCCGATGCTTCACTATATGTTTATTGTATCCCTTGGACCTTCTTACTGACGATGAAACACAGAAATTGCATCGAAATTAAATACAAAAGGCACAATGCCGACTTAAGTACAAGAAGACTGACTCTACTTTCTGTCTATGTTTAGAACCATTCCTGTGACACTAGTTATAGATTGCGATGCTTCACTTCAGGTTTAATGTATCCCTCTGACCTTCTTATTTACGGTGAAACACAGAAATTGCATCGGAATTAAATACAAAAGGCACAATGCCGACTTAAATACAAGAAGACAGACACTTCTTACTGTCTACGTTTTGAACCATTCCGGTGACACTAGTTACAGTTTCCGATGCTTCACTTCAGGTTTACTGTATCACTTGGACCTTCTTATTGACGATGAAACACAGAAATTGCATCGGAATCAAATACAAAAGGCAGAATGCTGACTTAAGTACAAGCAGACCGACTCTTCTTACTGTCTATGTTTTGAACCATTCCGGTGACACTAGTTATAGTTTCAGATGCTTCACTTCAGGTTTACTGTATCCCTTGGACCTTCTTATCGACGATGAAACACAGAAATTGCATCGGAATTAAATACAAGAGGCACAGATCCGACTTAAGTACAAGAAGACTGACTCTTCTTACTGTCTATGTTTTTAACAATTCCTGTGACACTAGTTATAGATTCCGATGCTTCACTTCAGGTTTACTGTATCCCTTGGACCTTCTTATCGACGATGAAACACAGAAATTGCATCGGAATTAAATACAAGAGGCACAATGCCGACTTAAGTACAAGAAGACTGACTCTTCCTACTGTCTATGTTTGAACCATTCCTGTGACACTAGTTATAGATTCCGATGCATCACTTCAGGTTTACTGTATCCCTTGGACCTTCTTATTGACGATGAAACACACAAATTGCATCGGAATTAAATACAAAAGGCACAATGCCGACTTATGTACAAGAACACTGACTCTTCTTGCTGAGTATGTTTTAAACCATTCCTGTGACATTAGTTATAGATTCCGATGCTTCACTTAAGGTTTACTGTCTCCCTCTGACCTTCGTATTGACGACGAAACACAGAAATTGCATCGGAATTAAATACAAAATGCACCATGCCGACTTAAGTAAAAGAAGACTGACTCTTCTTACTGACTATGTTGTGAACATTTCCTGTGAGACCAGTTTTAGATTCCGATGCTTCACTATATGTTTACTGTATCCCTTGGACCTTCTTATTGACGAAGAAACAAATACATTGCATCGGAATTAAATACAAAAGACACAATGCCGATTCAAGTACAAGAAGACTGACTCTTCCTACTGTGTATGTTTTGAACCATTCTTGTGACATTCCGATGCTTCACTTCAGGTTTACTGTATCCCTCTGTCCTTCTTATTGATGATGAAACACAGAAATTGCATCGGAATTAAATACAAAATGCACAATGCCGACTTAAGTACAAGTAGACTGACTCTTCTTACTGACTATGTTGTGAACATTTCCTCTGAGACCAGTTTTAGATTCCGATGCTTCACTATATGTTTACTGTCTCCCTTGGACCTTCTTATTGACGATGAAACACATACATTGCATCGGAAATAAATAGAAAAGGCACAATGCCGACTTAAGTACCAGAAGACAGACTCTTCCTA
Source organism: Schistocerca americana (assembly GCF_021461395.2). Taxonomy (NCBI): domain Eukaryota; kingdom Metazoa; phylum Arthropoda; class Insecta; order Orthoptera; family Acrididae; genus Schistocerca; species Schistocerca americana. The sequence goes on from NW_025726093.1 coordinate 3,890,845, forward strand.
CTGTCTATGTTTTAACCATTCCTGTGACACTAGTTATAGATTCCGATGCTTCACTTCAGGTTTAATGATTCCCTCTGACCTTCTTATTGACGATAAAACACAGAAACTGCATCGGAATTATATACAAAAGGCACAATGCCGACTCAAATACAAGATGACTGGCTCTTCTTACTCTCTATGTTTTGCACCTTTCCTGAGAGACCGGTTTTAGATTCCAGTGCTTCACTTCAGGTTCACTGTATCCCTTGGACCTTCTTATTGACGACGAAACACAGAAATTGCATCAAAAGTACATAGAAAGGGCACAATGCCGACTCAAATAAAAGAAGACTGACTCTTCTTACTTACTATGATTTGAACATTTCCTGTGAGACCAGTTTTCGATTCCGATGCTTCACTATGTGTTTACTGTATCCCTTGGACCTTCTTATTGACGATGAAACACAGAAATTGCATCGAAATTAAATGCAAAAGGCACAATGCCGACTCAAGTACAAGAAGACTGACTCCTCTTGCTGTGTATGTTTTGAACCATTCCTGTGACATTAGTTATAGATTATGATGCTTCAATTAAGGTTTACTCTATCCCTCTGACCTTCGTATTGACGACGAAACACAGAAACTGCATCGGAATTAAATAGAAAAGGCCCAATGCCGACTTAAGTACAAGAAGACTGACTCTTCCTACTCTCTATGTTTTGCACCATTCCTGTGACACTAGTTATAGATTCCGATGCTTCACTTCAGGTTTACTGTATCCCTCAGACCTTCTTATTGACGATGAAACACAGAAATTGCATCGGAATAAAATACAAAAGGCACAATGTCGACTTAAGTACAAGACGACAGACTTTTTTTACTGTCTATGTTTTGAACCTTTTCTGTGACACCAGTTATAGATTCCGATGCTTCACTTCAGGTTTACTGCATCTCTCTGACCTTCTTCTTGATGATGAAACACAGAATTTGCATCGGAATTAAATAGAAAAGGCACAATGCCGACTTACGTACAAGAAGACCGACTCATCTTACTGTCTATTTTTTGAACCATTCCTGTTACACTAGTTATAGTTTCCGATGCTTCACTTAAGGTTTACTGTCTCCCTATGACCTTCGTATTGACGACGAAACACAGAAACTGCATCGGAATTAAATACAAAAGGCACAATGCCGACTTAAGTACAAGAAGACTGACACTTCCTACTGTCTATGTTATGAACCATTCCTGTGACACTAGTGATAGATTCCGATGCATCACTTCAGGTTTACTGTATCCCTTGGACCTTCTTATTGGCGATGAAACACACAAATTGCATCGGAATTAAATACAAAAGGCACAATGCCGACTTAAGTACAAGAAGACTGACTCTTCTTGCTGAGTATGTTTTAAACCATTCCTGTGACATTAGTTATAGATCCCGATGCTTCACTTAAGGTTTACTGTCTCCCTCTGACCTTCGTATTGACGACGAAACACAGAAACTGCATCGGAATTAAATACAAAATGCACAATGCCGACTTATGTACAAGAAGACTGACTCTTCTTACTGACTATGTTGTGAACATTTCCTGTGAGACCAGTATTAGATTCCGATGCTTCACTATTGTTTACTGTACCCCTTTGACCTTCTTATTGACGATGAAACACATACATTGCATCGGAATTAATTACAAAAGGCACAAATCCGACTTAAGTACAAGAAGACTGACTCTTCTTACTGTCTATGTTTTGTACAATTCCTGTGACACTAGTTATAGGTTCCGATGCTTCAATTCAGGTTTACTGTATCCCTTGGACCTTCTTATCGACGATGAAACACAGAAATTGCATCGGAATTAAATGCAAGAGGCACAATGCCGACATAAGTACAAGAAGACTGACTCTTCTTACTGTCTATGATTTGAACCATTCCTGTGACACTAGTTATAGATTCCGATGCTTCATTTTAGGGTTACTGTTCCTTTTGATCTTCTTATTGACGACGAAACACAGATATTGCATCGGAATTAAATAGAAAAGGCACAATGCCGACCTAAGTACCAGAAGACAGTCTCTTCCTACTGTCTATGTTTTAACCATTCCTGTGACACTAGCTATGGATTCCGATGCTTCACTTCAGGTTTACTGATTCCCTCTGACCTTCTTATTGACGATGAAACACAGAAACTGCATCGGAATTATATACAAAATGCACAATGCCGACTCAAATACAAGATGACTGGCTCTTCTTACTCTCTATGTTTTGCACCTTTCCTGAGAGACCGGTTTTAGATTCCGGTGCTTCACTTCAGGTTCACTGTATACCTTGGACCTTCTTACTGACGACGAAACACAGAAATTGCATCAAAAGTACATAGAAAATGCACAATGCCGACTTAAATAAAAGAAGACTGACTCTTCTTACTTACTATGAATTGAACATATCCTGTGAGACCAGTTTTAGATTCCGATGCTTCACTATTGTTTACTGTACCCCTTGGACCTTCTTATTGACGATGAAACACATACATTGCATCGGAATTAAATAGATAAGGCACAATGCCGACTTAAGTACAAGAAGACTGACTCTTCCTACTGTCTATGTTTTATCCATTCCTGTGACACTAGGTATAGATTCCGATGCTTCACTTCAGGTTTACTGTTTCCCTCTGACCTTCATGTTGACGATGAAACACAGAAACTGCATCGGAATTAAATACAAAAGGCACAATGCCGACTCAAATACCAGATGACTGGCTCTTCTTACTCTCTACGTTTTGAACCTTTCCTGAGAGACCGGTTTTAGATTCCGGTGCTTCACTTAATGTTTACTGTATCCCTTGGACCTTCTTATTGACGACGAAACACAGAAATTGCATCAAAATTACATAGAAAAGGCACAATGCCGACTTAAGTACAAGAAGACTGACTCTTCTTACTTACTATGATTTGAACATTTCCTGTGAGACCAGTTTTAGTTTCCGATGCTTCACTATGTGTTTACTGTATACCTTGGACCTTCTTATTGACGATGAAACACAGATATTGCATCGAAATTAAATACAAAAGGCACAATGCCGACTTAAGTACAAGAAGAATGACTCTTCTTACTGTCTATGTTTTGAACCATTCCTGTGACACTAGTTATAGATTCCGATGCTTCACTTTAGGTTTACTGTATCCCTTGGACCTTCTTATTGACGATGAAACACAGGAATTGCATCGGAATTAAATACAAATGGCACAATGCCGACTTAAGTACAAGAAGACTGACACTTCCTACTGTCTATGTTTGAACCATTCCTGTGACACTAGTTATAGATTCTGATGCATCACTTCAGGTTTACTGTATGCCTTGGACCTTCTTATTGACGATGAAACACACAAATTGCATCGGAATTAAATACAAAAGGCACAATGCAGACTTAAGTACAAGAAGACTGATTCTTCTTGCTGTGTATGTTTTGAACCATTCCTGTGACACTAGTTATAGATTCCCATGCTTCACTTAAGGTTTACTCTATCCCTCTGACCTTCGTACTGACGATGAAACACACAAATTGCATCGGAATTAAATACGAAAGGCACAATGCCGACTTAAGTACAAGAAGACTGACTCTTCTTGCTGTGTATGTTTTGAACCATTCTTGTGACACTAGTTATAGATTCCGATGCTTCACTTCAGGTTTACTGTATCCCTCAGACTTTCTTATTGACGATGAAACACAGAAATTGCATCGGAATTAAATAGGAAAGGCACAATGCCGTCTTATGTACAAGTAGACTGACCCTTCCTATTGTCTAGGTTTTGAACCATTCCTGTGACACTAGTTAGAGGATCCGATGCTTCACTTCAAAATTACTGTATCCCTCTGACCGTGTTATTGACGATGAAACACAGAAATTTCATTGGAATTAAATAGAAAAGGCACAATGCCGACTTAAGTACAAGAAGACTGACTCTTCTTACTGTCTATGATTTGAACCATTCCTGTGACACTAGTTACAGATTCCGATGCTTCACTACAGGTTTACTGTATCCCTTGGACCTTCTTATTGACGACGAAACACAGAATTTGCATCGGAATTAAACACAAAAGGCACAAGGCCGACTTAAGTACAAGAAGACTGACTCTTCCTACTGTCTCTGTTTTGAACCATTCCTGTGACACTAGTTATTGATTCCGATGCTTCACTTCAGGTTTACTGTATACCTCTGACCTTCTTGTTGACGATGAAACACAGAAACTGCATCGGAATTAAATACAAAAGGCACAATGCCGACTTAAGTACATGAAGACTGTCACTACTATCTGACTATGTTGTGAACGTTTCGTGTGAGACCAGTTTTAGATTCCGATGCTTCACTACATGTTTATAGTATCCCTTGGACCTTCTTATTGGCGATGAAACACAGAAATTGCATCGGAATTAAATAATAAAGGCACAATGCCGACTTAAGTACAAGATGACTGACTCTTATTACTGTCTATGTTTAGAACCATTCCTGTGACACTAGTTATAGATTCCGATGCTTCACTTCAGCTTTACTGTATCCCTCTGACCCTCTTATTTACGATGAAACACAGAAATTGCATCGGAATTAAATACAAAAGGCACAATGCTGACTTAAGTACAAGAAGTCTGACTCTTCCTACTGTCTCTGTTTTTAACCATTCCTGTGACACTAGTTATAGATTCCGATGCTTCACTTCAGGTTTACTGTATCCCTTTGACCTTCTTATTGACGATGAAACACAGAAATTGCATCGGAATTAAATTCAAAAAGCGCCATGCCGACTTAAGTACAAGAAGACTGACTCTTCTTACTGTCTATGTTTAAAACCATTCCTGTGACACTAGTTATAGATTCCGATGCTTCACTTCAGGTTTACTGTATCCCTCTGACCTTCTTATTTACGATGAAACACAGAAATTGCATCGGAATTAAATACAAAAGGCACAATGCCGATTTAAGTACAAGAAGACTGACTCTTCTTACTGTCTATGTTTAGAACCATTCCTGTGACACTAGTTATAGATTCCGTTGCTTCACTTCAGGTTTACTGCATCCCTTGGACCTTCTTATTGACGACGAATCACAGAAATGGCATTGGAATTAAATAGGAAAGGCACAATGCCGACTTAAGTACAAGAAGACTGACTCTTCTTACTGTCTATGTTTGAACAATTCCTGTGACACTAGTTATAGATTCCGTTGCTTCACTTCAGGTTTACTGCATCCCTTGGACCTTCTTATTGACGACGAACCACAGAAATTGCATTGGAATTAAATAGGAAAGGCACAATGCCGAATTAAGTACAAGAAGACTCACCCTTCCTATTGTCTATGTTTTGAACCATTCCTGTGACACTAGTTATAGATTGCGATGTTTCACTTCAGGTTTACTGTATCCCTCTGACCGTCTTCATGACGATGAAACACAGAAATTGCATCGGAATTAAATAGAAAAAGCACCATGCCGACTTAAGTACAAGAAGACTGACTCTTCTTACTGTCTATGTTTTGAATCATTCCTGTGACACTAGTTATAGATTCCGATGCTTCACTTCAGGTTTACTGTATCAATTGGACCTTCTTATTGACGACGAAACACAGAATTTGCATCGGAATTAAATAGAAAAGGCACTATGTCGACTTAAGTACAAGAAGACTGACTCTTCTTACTGTCTATGTTTAGAACCATTCCTGTGACACTAGTTGTAGATTCCGATGCTTCACTTCAGGTTTACTGTATCCCTCTGACCTTCTTATTTACGATGAAACACTGAAATTGCATCGGAATTAAATACAAAAAGCACTATGCCGACTTAAGTACAAGAAGACTGACTATTCTTACTGTCAATATTTTGAACCATTCCGGTGACACTAGTTACAGTTTTAGATGCTTCACTTCAGGTTTACTGTAGCACTTGGACCTTCTAATTGACGATGAAACACAGAAATTGCATCGGAATTAAATACAAAAGGCACAATGCCGACTTAAGTACAAGAGGACTGACTCTTCTTACTGTCTATGTTTTGAACCATTCCTGTGACACTAGTTATAGATTCCGAAGCTTCACTTCAGGTTTACTGTGTCCTTTGGACCTTCTTATTGACGATGAAACACAGAAATTCCATCGGAATCAAAAAGAAAAGGTACAATGCCGTTATAAGTACAAGAAGACTGACGCTTCCTAGTGTCTATGTTTTGAACCGTTCCTGAGACACTAGTTATAGATTCCGATGCTTCACTTCAGGTTTACTGTATCCCTCTGACCTTCTTATTGACGACAAATCACAGATATTGCATTGGAATTAAATAGGAAAGGCACAATGCCGACTTAAGTACAAGAAGACTGACCCTTCCTATTGTCTATGTTTTGAACCATTCCTGTGACACTAGTTATAGATTCCGATGTTTCACTTCAGGTTAACTGTATCCCTCTGACCCTCTTATTGACGATGAAACACAGAAATTGCATCGGAATTAAATAGAAAAAGCACAATGCCGACTTAAGTACAAGAACACTGACTCTTCTTACTGACTATGTTGTGAACATTTCCTGTGAGACCAGTTTTAGATTCCGATGCTTCACTATATGTTTACTGTATCCCATGGACCTTCTTATTGACGATGAAACACAGAACTTGCATCGGAATTAATTAGAAAAGGAACAATGACGACTCAAGTACAATAAGACTGACTCTTCCTACTGTCTATGTTTTGACCATTCCTGTGACACTAGTATAGATTCCGATGCTTCACTCCAGGTTTACTGATTCAATCTGAACTTCTTATTGTCGATGAAACACAGAAACTGCATCGGATTTAAATACAAAAGGCACAATGCCGACTTAAGTACAAGAAGACTGACTCTTCTTACTGTCTATATTTTCAACAATTCCTGTGACACTAGTTATAGATTCCGTTGCTTCACTTCAGGTTTACTGCATCCCTTGGACCTTCTTATTGACGACGAATCACAGAAATGGCATCGGAATTAAATTCAAAAGGCACAATGCCGGCTTTAGTACCAGAAGACTGACTCTTCTTACTCTCTATGTTTGAACCTTTCATGTGAGACCGGTTTTAGATTCCGATGCTTCACTTCAGGTTTACTGTATCCCTTGGACCTTCTTATTGACGACGAAACACAGAAATTGCATCGGCATTAAATAGAAAAGGCACAATGCCGACTTAAGGACAAGAAGGCTGACTCATCCAAATGTCTATGTTTTGATAAATTCCTGTGACGCTAGTTATAGATTCCGAGGCTTCACTTCAGGTTTACTGTATCCCTCTGACACTCTTACTGACGATGAAACACAGAAATTGCATCGGAATTAAATACAAAAGGCACAGTGCCGACTTAAGTACAAGAAGACTGACTCTTCTTACTGTCTATGTTTTGAACCATTCCTGTGACACTAGTTATGGATTCCGAAGCTTCACTTCAGGTTTACTTTGTCCTTTGGACCTTCTTATTGACGATGAAACACAGAAAATCCATCGGAATCAAAAAGAAAAGGCACAATGCCGACATAAGGACAAGAAGACTGACGCTTCCCAGTGTCTATGTTTTGAACCGTCCCTGTGACACTAGTTGTAGATTCCGATGCTTCACTTCAGGTTTACTGTATCCCTCTGACATTCTTATTGTCGATGAAACACAGAAATTGCATCGGAATTAGATAGAAAAGCACAATGCCGTATTAAGTACAAGAAGACTGACTCTTCTTACAGTCTATGTACTGATTAATTCCTGTAACAATAGTTATAGATTTCGATGCTTCACTACAAATTTACTGTATCCCTTGGACCTTCTTATTGACGATGAAACACAGAAATTGCTTCAGAATTAAATACAAAAGGCACAAAGCCGACTTAAGTGTAACAAGACTGACTCTTCTTACTGACTATGATTTGAACATTTCCTGTGAGACCAGTTTTAGAGTCCGAAGCTTCACTATAAGTGTACTGTATCCCTTGTACCTTCTTATCGACGATGAAACAGAAATAGCATCGGAATTAAATACAAAAAGCACAATGCCGACATAAGTACAAGAAGACTGACACTTCCGACAGACTATGCTTTGAACCATTCCTGTGACGCTAGTTATAGATTCCGATGCATCACCTCAGGTTTACTGTATCCCTTGGACCTTCGTATTGACGATGACACACAGAAATTGCATCGGATTTAAATACAAAAGGCACAATGACGACTTAAGTACAAGAAGACTGACACTTCTTGCTGTGTATGTTTTGAACCATTCCTGTGACTCTAGTTATAGATTCCGATGCTTCAATTCACGTTTACTGTATCCCTCTGAATTTCTTATTGAGGATGAAACACAGAAATTGCATCGGAATTAAATACAAAGGGCACAATGCCGACTTAAGTACAAGAAGACTGACTCTTCTTACTGTCTATGTTTTCAACCATTCCTGTGACACTAGTTATAGATTCCGAAGCTTCACTTCAGGTTTACTGTATCCTTTGGACCTTCATATTGACGATGAAACACAGAATTTTCATCTGAATTATATAACAAAGGCACAATGCCGACTTAAGTACAAGAAGAATGACACTTCTTACTGTCTATGTTTTGAGCAATTCCTGTGACACTAGTTATGGATTACGTTGCTTCACTTCAGGTTTACTGTATCCCTTGGACCTTCTTATCGACGATGAAACAGAAATAGCATCGGAATTTAATACAAAAAGGCACAATGCCGACTTAAGTATAAGAAGACTGTCTCTTCTTTCTGACTGAGTTGTGAACATTTCCTGTGAGACCAGTTTTAGATTCCGATGCTTTACTACATGTTTACTGAATCCCATGGACCTTCTTATTGACGATGAAACACAGAACTTGCATCGGAATTAAATACTAAAGGCACTATGCCGACTTAAGTACAAGAAGACTGACTATTCTTACTGTCAATATTTTGAACCATTCCGGTGACACTAGTTATAGTTTCAGATGCATCACTTCAGGTTTACTGTATCACTTGGACCTTCTTATTGACGATGAAACACAGAAGTTGCATCGGAATTAAATTCAAAAGGCACAATGCCGACTTTAGTACCAGAAGACTGACTCTTCTTACTCTCTATGTTTTGAACAATTCCTGTGACACTAGTTATAGATTCCGATGCTTCACTTCAGGTTTACTGTATCTCTTGGACCTTCTTATCGACGATGAAACACAGAAATTGCACCGGAATTAAATAGAAAAGGCACAATGCCGGCTTAAGTACAAGAAGACTGACTCTTCCTACTGTCTATGTTTTGAACCTTTCCTGTGACACTAGTTATAGATTCCGTTGCTTCACTTCAGGTTTACTGTATCCCTCTGACGTTCTTATTGATGATGAAACACAGAAATTGCATCGGAATTAAATACAGAATGAACAACGCCGACTTAAGTACAAGAAGACTGACTCTTCTTACTGACTATGTTGTGAACATTTCCTGTGAGACCAGTTTTAGATTCCGATGCTTCACTACATGTTTACTGAATCCCATGGACCTTCTTATTGACGATGAAACACAGAACTTGCATCGGAATCAATTAGAAAAGGCACAATGCCGACTTAAGCACTACAAGACTGATCCTTCCTACCGTCTATGTTTTAACCATTCCTTTGACACTAGTTATAGATTCCGATGCTTCACTTCAGGTTTACTGAGTCCCTCTGACCTTCTTATTGACGATGAAGCACAGAATTTGCATCGGAATTAAATACAAAATTCACAATGCCGACTTAAGTACAAGAAGACATACTCTTCTTACTGTCTATGTTTAGAACCATTCCTGTGACAGTATTTATAGATTCCGATGCTTCACTTAAGGTTTACTGTATCCCTCTGACCTTCTTATTTACGATGAAACACAGAAATTGCATCGGAATTAAATACAAAAGGCAAAATGCCGACTTAAGTACATGAAGACTGTCTCCTCTTTCTGACTATGTTGTGAACACTTCCTGTGAGACCAGTTTTCGATTCCGATGCTTCACTACATGTTTATAGTATCCCTTGGACCTTCTTATTGACGATGAAACACAGAAATTGCATCAGAATTTAATACAAAAGGCACAATGCCGACTTAAGTACAAGAAGACTGACTCTTCCTACTGTCTCTGCTTTGAACCATTCCTGTGACACTAGTTATAGATTCCGATGCTTCACTTCAGGTTTACTGTATCCCTCTGACCTTCTTATTGACGATGAAACACAGAAATTGCAACGGAATTAAATTCAAAAAGCACAATGCCGACTTAAGTACAAGAAGACTGACTCTTCTTACTGTCTATGTTTAGAACCATTCCTGTGACACTAGTTATAGATTCCGAGGCTTCACTGCAGGTTTACTGTATCCCTCTGATCTTCTTATTTACGATGAAACACAGAAATTGCATCGGAATTAAATACAAAAGGCACAATGCCGACTTAAGTACAAGAAGACTGACTCTTCTTACTGTCTATGTTTTGAACCACTCCGGTGACACTAGTTATAGTTTCCGATGATTCACTTCAGGTTTACTGTATCACTTGGACCTTCTTATTGACGATGAAACACAGATATTGCATCGGAATTAAATACAAAAATCACAATGCCGACTTAGGTACAAGAAGACTGACTCTTCCTACTGTCTCTGCTTTGAACCATTCCTGTGACACTAGTTATAGATTCCGATGCTTCACTTCAGGTTTACTGTATCCCTCTGACCTTCTTATTGACGATGAAACACAGAAATTGCAACGGAATTAAATTCAAAAAGCACAATGCCGACTTAAGCACAACAAGACTGACTCTTCCTACTATCTATGTTTTAACCATTCCTGTGACACTAGTTATAGATTCCGATGCTTCACTTCAGGTTTACTGTATCAATTGGACCTTCTTATTGACGACGAAACACAGAATTTGCATCGGAATTAAATAGAAAAGGCACTATGTCGACTTAAGTACAAGAAGACTGACTCTTCTTACTGTCTATGTTTAGAACCATTCCTGTGACACTAGTTGTAGATTCCGATGCTTCACTTCAGGTTTACTGTATCCCTCTGACCTTCTTATTTACGATGAAACACTGAAATTGCATCGGAATTAAATACAAAAAGCACTATGCCGACTTAAGTACAAGAAGACTGACTATTCTTACTGTCAATATTTTGAACCATTCCGGTGACACTAGTTACAGTTTTAGATGCTTCACTTCAGGTTTACTGTAGCACTTGGACCTTCTTATTGACGATGAAACACAGAAATTGCATCGGAATTAAATACAAAAGGCACAATGCCGACTTAAGTACAAGAGGACTGACTCTTCTTACTGTCTATGTTTTGAACCATTCCTGTGACACTAGTTATAGATTCCGAAGCTTCACTTCAGGTTTACTGTGTCCTTTGGACCTTCTTATTGACGATGAAACACAGAAATTCCATCGGAATCAAAAAGAAAAGGTACAATGCCGTTATAAGTACAAGAAGACTGACGCTTCCTAGTGTCTATGTTTTGAACCGTTCCTGAGACACTAGTTATAGATTCCGATGCTTCACTTCAGGTTTACTGTATCCCTCTGACCTTCTTATTGACGACAAATCACAGATATTGCATTGGAATTAAATAGGAAAGGCACAATGCCGACTTAAGTACAAGAAGACTGACCCTTCCTATTGTCTATGTTTTGAACCATTCCTGTGACACTAGTTATAGATTCCGATGTTTCACTTCAGGTTAACTGTATCCCTCTGACCCTCTTATTGACGATGAAACACAGAAATTGCATCGGAATTAAATAGAAAAAGCACAATGCCGACTTAAGTACAAGAACACTGACTCTTCTTACTGACTATGTTGTGAACATTTCCTGTGAGACCAGTTTTAGATTCCGATGCTTCACTATATGTTTACTGTATCCCATGGACCTTCTTATTGACGATGAAACACAGAACTTGCATCGGAATTAATTAGAAAAGGAACAATGACGACTCAAGTACAATAAGACTGACTCTTCCTACTGTCTATGTTTTGACCATTCCTGTGACACTAGTATAGATTCCGATGCTTCACTCCAGGTTTACTGATTCAATCTGAACTTCTTATTGTCGATGAAACACAGAAACTGCATCGGATTTAAATACAAAAGGCACAATGCCGACTTAAGTACAAGAAGACTGACTCTTCTTACTGTCTATATTTTCAACAATTCCTGTGACACTAGTTATAGATTCCGTTGCTTCACTTCAGGTTTACTGCATCCCTTGGACCTTCTTATTGACGACGAATCACAGAAATGGCATCGGAATTAAATTCAAAAGGCACAATGCCGGCTTTAGTACCAGAAGACTGACTCTTCTTACTCTCTATGTTTGAACCTTTCATGTGAGACCGGTTTTAGATTCCGATGCTTCACTTCAGGTTTACTGTATCCCTTGGACCTTCTTATTGACGACGAAACACAGAAATTGCATCGGCATTAAATAGAAAAGGCACAATGCCGACTTAAGGACAAGAAGGCTGACTCATCCAAATGTCTATGTTTTGATAAATTCCTGTGACGCTAGTTATAGATTCCGAGGCTTCACTTCAGGTTTACTGTATCCCTCTGACACTCTTACTGACGATGAAACACAGAAATTGCATCGGAATTAAATACAAAAGGCACAGTGCCGACTTAAGTACAAGAAGACTGACTCTTCTTACTGTCTATGTTTTGAACCATTCCTGTGACACTAGTTATGGATTCCGAAGCTTCACTTCAGGTTTACTTTGTCCTTTGGACCTTCTTATTGACGATGAAACACAGAAAATCCATCGGAATCAAAAAGAAAAGGCACAATGCCGACATAAGGACAAGAAGACTGACGCTTCCCAGTGTCTATGTTTTGAACCGTCCCTGTGACACTAGTTGTAGATTCCGATGCTTCACTTCAGGTTTACTGTATCCCTCTGACATTCTTATTGTCGATGAAACACAGAAATTGCATCGGAATTAGATAGAAAAGCACAATGCCGTATTAAGTACAAGAAGACTGACTCTTCTTACAGTCTATGTACTGATTAATTCCTGTAACAATAGTTATAGATTTCGATGCTTCACTACAAATTTACTGTATCCCTTGGACCTTCTTATTGACGATGAAACACAGAAATTGCTTCAGAATTAAATACAAAAGGCACAAAGCCGACTTAAGTGTAACAAGACTGACTCTTCTTACTGACTATGATTTGAACATTTCCTGTGAGACCAGTTTTAGAGTCCGAAGCTTCACTATAAGTGTACTGTATCCCTTGTACCTTCTTATCGACGATGAAACAGAAATAGCATCGGAATTAAATACAAAAAGCACAATGCCGACATAAGTACAAGAAGACTGACACTTCCGACAGACTATGCTTTGAACCATTCCTGTGACGCTAGTTATAGATTCCGATGCATCACCTCAGGTTTACTGTATCCCTTGGACCTTCGTATTGACGATGACACACAGAAATTGCATCGGATTTAAATACAAAAGGCACAATGACGACTTAAGTACAAGAAGACTGACACTTCTTGCTGTGTATGTTTTGAACCATTCCTGTGACTCTAGTTATAGATTCCGATGCTTCAATTCACGTTTACTGTATCCCTCTGAATTTCTTATTGAGGATGAAACACAGAAATTGCATCGGAATTAAATACAAAGGGCACAATGCCGACTTAAGTACAAGAAGACTGACTCTTCTTACTGTCTATGTTTTCAACCATTCCTGTGACACTAGTTATAGATTCCGAAGCTTCACTTCAGGTTTACTGTATCCTTTGGACCTTCATATTGACGATGAAACACAGAATTTTCATCTGAATTATATAACAAAGGCACAATGCCGACTTAAGTACAAGAAGAATGACACTTCTTACTGTCTATGTTTTGAGCAATTCCTGTGACACTAGTTATGGATTACGTTGCTTCACTTCAGGTTTACTGTATCCCTTGGACCTTCTTATCGACGATGAAACAGAAATAGCATCGGAATTTAATACAAAAAGGCACAATGCCGACTTAAGTATAAGAAGACTGTCTCTTCTTTCTGACTGAGTTGTGAACATTTCCTGTGAGACCAGTTTTAGATTCCGATGCTTTACTACATGTTTACTGAATCCCATGGACCTTCTTATTGACGATGAAACACAGAACTTGCATCGGAATTAAATACTAAAGGCACTATGCCGACTTAAGTACAAGAAGACTGACTATTCTTACTGTCAATATTTTGAACCATTCCGGTGACACTAGTTATAGTTTCAGATGCATCACTTCAGGTTTACTGTATCACTTGGACCTTCTTATTGACGATGAAACACAGAAGTTGCATCGGAATTAAATTCAAAAGGCACAATGCCGACTTTAGTACCAGAAGACTGACTCTTCTTACTCTCTATGTTTTGAACAATTCCTGTGACACTAGTTATAGATTCCGATGCTTCACTTCAGGTTTACTGTATCTCTTGGACCTTCTTATCGACGATGAAACACAGAAATTGCACCGGAATTAAATAGAAAAGGCACAATGCCGGCTTAAGTACAAGAAGACTGACTCTTCCTACTGTCTATGTTTTGAACCTTTCCTGTGACACTAGTTATAGATTCCGTTGCTTCACTTCAGGTTTACTGTATCCCTCTGACGTTCTTATTGATGATGAAACACAGAAATTGCATCGGAATTAAATACAGAATGAACAACGCCGACTTAAGTACAAGAAGACTGACTCTTCTTACTGACTATGTTGTGAACATTTCCTGTGAGACCAGTTTTAGATTCCGATGCTTCACTACATGTTTACTGAATCCCATGGACCTTCTTATTGACGATGAAACACAGAACTTGCATCGGAATCAATTAGAAAAGGCACAATGCCGACTTAAGCACTACAAGACTGATCCTTCCTACCGTCTATGTTTTAACCATTCCTTTGACACTAGTTATAGATTCCGATGCTTCACTTCAGGTTTACTGAGTCCCTCTGACCTTCTTATTGACGATGAAGCACAGAATTTGCATCGGAATTAAATACAAAATTCACAATGCCGACTTAAGTACAAGAAGACATACTCTTCTTACTGTCTATGTTTAGAACCATTCCTGTGACAGTATTTATAGATTCCGATGCTTCACTTAAGGTTTACTGTATCCCTCTGACCTTCTTATTTACGATGAAACACAGAAATTGCATCGGAATTAAATACAAAAGGCAAAATGCCGACTTAAGTACATGAAGACTGTCTCCTCTTTCTGACTATGTTGTGAACACTTCCTGTGAGACCAGTTTTCGATTCCGATGCTTCACTACATGTTTATAGTATCCCTTGGACCTTCTTATTGACGATGAAACACAGAAATTGCATCAGAATTTAATACAAAAGGCACAATGCCGACTTAAGTACAAGAAGACTGACTCTTCCTACTGTCTCTGCTTTGAACCATTCCTGTGACACTAGTTATAGATTCCGATGCTTCACTTCAGGTTTACTGTATCCCTCTGACCTTCTTATTGACGATGAAACACAGAAATTGCAACGGAATTAAATTCAAAAAGCACAATGCCGACTTAAGTACAAGAAGACTGACTCTTCTTACTGTCTATGTTTAGAACCATTCCTGTGACACTAGTTATAGATTCCGAGGCTTCACTGCAGGTTTACTGTATCCCTCTGATCTTCTTATTTACGATGAAACACAGAAATTGCATCGGAATTAAATACAAAAGGCACAATGCCGACTTAAGTACAAGAAGACTGACTCTTCTTACTGTCTATGTTTTGAACCACTCCGGTGACACTAGTTATAGTTTCCGATGATTCACTTCAGGTTTACTGTATCACTTGGACCTTCTTATTGACGATGAAACACAGATATTGCATCGGAATTAAATACAAAAATCACAATGCCGACTTAGGTACAAGAAGACTGACTCTTCCTACTGTCTCTGCTTTGAACCATTCCTGTGACACTAGTTATAGATTCCGATGCTTCACTTCAGGTTTACTGTATCCCTCTGACCTTCTTATTGACGATGAAACACAGAAATTGCAACGGAATTAAATTCAAAAAGCACAATGCCGACTTAAGCACAACAAGACTGACTCTTCCTACTATCTATGTTTTAACCATTCCTGTGACACTAGTTATAGATTCCGATGCTTCACTTCAGGTTTACTGATTCCCTCTGACCTTCGTATTGACGATGAAACACAGATATTGCATCGGAATTAAATAAAAAAGCACAGTGCCGACTTAAGTACAAGAAGACTGACTCTTCTTACTGTCTATGTTTTGAACCATTCCTGTGACACTAGTTATGGATTCCGAAGCTTCACTTCAGGTTTACTTTGTCCTTTGGACCTTCTTATTGACGATGAAACACAGAAAATCCATCGGAATCAAAAAGAAATGGCACAATGCCGACATAAGGACAGGAAGACTGACGCTTCCTAGTGTCTATGTTTTGAACCGTTCCTGTGACACTAGTTGTAGATTCCGATGCTTCACTTCAGGTTTACTGTATCCCTCTGACATTCTTTTTGTCGATGAAACACAGAAATTGCATCGGAATTAGATAGAAAATTCACAATGCCGTATTAAGTACAAGAACACTGACTCTTCTTACAGTCTATGTACTGAATAATTCCTGTAACAATAGTTATAGATTTCGATGCTTCACTTCAAATTTACTGTATCCCTTGGACCCTCTTATTGACGATGAAACACAGAAATTGCTTCAGAATTAAATACAAAAGGCACAAAGCCGACTTAAGTATAACAAGACTGACTCTTCTTACTGACTATGATTTGAACATTTCCTGTGAGACCAGTTTTAGAGTCCGATGCTTCACTATAAGTGTACTGTATCCCTTGTACCTTCCTATTGACGATGAAACACAGAAATTGCATAGGAATTAAATACAAAGGGCACAAGGCCGACTGAAGTACAAGAAGACTGACTATTCTTACTGTCTATGTTTTGAACCATTCCTGTGACACTAGTTAGAGACTACGATGCTTCACTTCAGATTTACTGTATCCCTTGGACCTTGTTATTGATGATGAAACACAGAAATTGCATCGGAATTAAATACAAAAAGCACAATGCCGACTTCAGTACATGAAGACTGACACTTCCGACAGACTATGCTTTGAACCATTCCTGTGACACTAGTTATAGATTCCGATGCATCACCTCAGGTTTACTGTATCCCTTGGACCTTCGTATTGACGATGACACACAGAAATTGCATCTGATTTAAATACAAAAGGCACAATGCCGACTTAAGTACAAAAAGACTGACACTTCTTGCTGTGTATGTTTTGAACCATTCCTGTGACATTAGTTATAGATTCCGATGCTTCACTTCAGGTCTACTGTATCCCTCTGACCCTCTTATTGACGACGAAACACAGAAATTGCATCGGAATTAAATAGAAAAGGCACAATGCCGACTTAAGTACAAGAAGACTGACTCTTCCTATTGTCTATGTTTTGAACCATTCCTGTGACTCTAGCTATAGATTCCGATGCTTCACTTCACGTTTACTGTATCCCTCTGACCTTCTTATTGAGGACGAAACACAGAAATTGCATCGGAATTAAATACAAAGGGCACAATGCCGACTTAAGTACAAGAAGACTGACTCTTCTTACTGTCTATGTTTTCAACCATTCCTGTGACACTAGGTATAGATTCAGAAGCTTCACTTCAGGTTTCCTGTATCCTTTGGACGTTCTTATTGACGATGAAACACAGAATTTGCATCTGAATTATATAAAAAAGGCACAATGCGAACTTAAGTACAAGAAGAATGACTCTTCTTTCTGACTATGTTGTGAACATTTCCTGTGAGACCAGTTTTGGATTCGGATGCTTCACTACATGTTTATAGTATCCCTTGGACCTTCTTATTGACGATGAAACACAGAAATTGCATCGGAATTAAATTCAAAAAGCACAATGCCGACTTAAGTACAAGAAGACTGACTCTTCTTACTGTCTATGTTTAGAACCATTCCTGTGACACTAGTTATAGATTCCGATGCTTCACTTCAGGTTTACTGTATCCCTCCGACCTTCTTATTTACGATGAAACACAGAAATTGCATCGGAATTAAATACAAAAGGCACAATGCCGACTTAAGTACAAGAAGACTGACTCTTGTTACTGTCTATGTTTGAACCATTCCGGTGACACTCGTTATAGTTTCCGATGCTTCACTTCAGATTAAATGATTCCCTCTGACCTTATTGACGATGAAACACAGAAATTGCATCGGAATTAAATACAAAAGGCACAATGCCGACTTAAGTACAAGAAGACTGACTCTTCTTACTGTCTATGTTTAGAACCATTCCTGTGACACTAGTTATAGATTCCGATGCTTCACTTCAGGTTTACTGTTTCCCTCTGACCTTCTTACTTACGACGAAACACAGAAATTGCATCGGAATTAAATACAAAAGGCACAATGCCGACTTAAGTACAAGAAGACTGACTCTTCCTACTGTCTTCTTTTTGAACCATTCCTGTGACACTAGTTATAGATTCCGATGCCTCACTTCAGGTTTACTGTATCCCTCTGACCTTCTTATTGACGATGAAACACAGATATTGCATCGGAATTAAATTCATAAAGCACAATGCCGACTTAAGTACAAGAAGACTGACTCTTCTTACTGTCTATGTTTAGAATCATTCCTGTGACACTAGTTATAGATTCCGATGCTTCACTTCAGGTTTACTGTATCCCTCTGACCTTCTTATTTACGATGAAACACAGAAATTGCATCGGAATTAAATACAAAAGGCACAATGCAGACTTAAGTACAAGAAGACTGACTCTTCCTACTGTCTCTGTTTTGAACCATTCCTGTGACACTAGTTATAGATTCCGATGCTTCACTTCAGGTTTACTGTATCCCTCTGACCTTCTTATTGACGATGAAACACAGAAATTGCATCGGAATTAAATTCAAAAAGCACAATGCCGACTTAAGTACAGGAAGACTGACTCTTCTTACTGTCTATGTTTAGAAAAATTCCTGTGACACTAGTTATAGATTCCGATGCTTCACTTCAGGTTTACTGTATCCCTCTGACCTTCTTAATTACGATGAAACACAGAAATTGCATCGGAATTAAATACAAAAGGCACAATGCCGACTTAATACAAGAAGACTGACTCTTCTTACTGTCTATGTTTTGAACCATTCCGGAGACACTAGTTATAGTTTCCGATGCTTCACTACATGTTTATAGTATCCCTTGGACCTTCTTGTAGACGATGAAACACAGAAATTGCATCGGAATCAAATACAAAAGGCACAATGCCGACTTAAGTACAAGAAGACTGACTCTTCCTACTGTCTCTGTTTTGAACCATTCCTGTGACTCTAGTTATAGATTCCGATGCTTCACTTCAGGTTTACTGTATCCCTCTGACCTTCTTATTGACGATGAAACACAGAAATTGCATCGGAATTAAATTCAAAAAGCACAATGCCGACTTAAGTACAAGAAGACTGACTCTTCTTACTGTCTACGTTTAGAACCATTCCCGTGACACTTGTTATAGATTAAGATCCTTCACTTAAGGTTTACTGTATCCCTCTGACCTTCTTATTTACGATGAAACACAGAAATTGCATCGGAATTAAATACAAAAGGCACAATGCAGACTTAAGTACAAGAAGACTGACTCTTCTTACTGTCTATGTTTGAACCATTCCGGTGACACTAGTTACAGTTTCCGATGCTTCACTTCAGGTTTACTGATTCCCTCTGACCTTATTGTCGATGAAACACATAAATTGCATCGGAATTAAATACAAATGGCTTAATGCCGACTTAAGTACAACAAGACTGACTCTTGCTACTGTCTTCTTTTTGAACCATTCCTGTGACACTAGTTATAGATTCCGATGCTTCACTTCAGGTTTACTGTATCCCTCTGACCTTCTTATTGACGATGAAACACAGAAATTGCATCGGAATTAAATTCAAAAAGCACAATGCCGACTTAAGTACAAGAAGACTGACTCTTCTCACTGTCTATGTTTAGAACCATTCCTGTGACACTAGTTATAGATTCCGATGCTTCACTTCAGGTTTACTGTATCCCTCTGACCTTCTTATTTACGATGAAACACAGAAATTGCATCGGAATTAAATACAAAAGGCACAATGCCGACTTAAGTACAAGAAGACTGACTCTTCTTACTGTCTATGTTTTGAACCATTCCGGTGACACTAGTTATAGTTTCCGATGATTCACTTCAGGTTTACTGTATCACTTGGACCTTCTTATTGACGATGAAACACAGAAATTGCATCGGAATTAAATACAAAATGCACAATGCCGACTTAGGTACAAGAAGACTGACTCTTCTTACTGACTATGTTTAGAACCATTCCTGTGACACTAGTTATAGATTCCGATGTTTCACTTCAGGTTCACTGTATCCCTCTGACCCACTTATTGACGATGAAACACAGAAATTGCATCGGAATTAAATAGAAAAAGCACAATGCCGACTTAAGTACAAGAAGACTGACTCTTCTTACTGACTATGTTGTGAACATTTCCTGTGAGACCAGTTTTAGATTCCGATGCTTCACTATATGTTTACTGTATCCCATGGACCTTCTTAGTGACGATGAAACACAGAACTTGCATCGGAATTAATTAGAAAAGGCACAATGCCGACTTAAGTACAACAAGACTGACTCTTCCTACTGTCTATGTTTTAACCATTCCTGTGACACTAGTTATAGATTCCGATGCTTCACTTCAGGTTTACTGATTCCCTCTGACCTACTTATTGTCGATGAAACACAGAAACTGCATCGGAATTAAATACGAAAGGCACAATGCCGACTTAAGTACATGAAGACTGTCTCTTCTTTCTGTCTATGATGTGAACATTTCCTGTGAGACCAGTTTTAGATCCCGATGCTTCACTACATGTTTATAGTATCCCTTGGACCTTCTTATTGACGATGAAACACAGAAATTGCATCGGAATTAAATACAAAAGGCACAATGCCGACTTAAGTACAAGAAGACTGACTCTTCCTACTGTCTCTGTTTTGAACCATTCCTGTGACAGTAGTTATAGATTCCGATGCTTCACTTCAGGTTTACTGTATCCCTCTGACCTTCTTATTGACGATGAAACACAGAAATTGCAACGGAATTAAATTCAAAAAGCACAATGCCGACTTAAGTACAAGAAGACTGACTCTTCTTACTGTCTATGTTTAGAACCATTCCTGTGACACTAGTTATAGTATCCGATGCTTCACTTCAGGTTTACTGTATCCCTCTGACCTTATTTACGATGAAACACAGAAATTGAATCGGTATTAAATACAAAAGGCACAATGCCGACTTAAGTACAAGAAGACTGACTCTTCTTACTGTCTATGTTTTGAACCATTCCGGTGACACTAGTTATAGTTTCCGATGCTTCACTTCAGGTTTACTGATTCCCTCTGACCTTCTTATTGTCGATGAAACACAGAAATTGCATCGGAATTAAATAGAAAAGGAACAATGCCGACTTAAGTACATGAAGACTGACTCTTCTTACTGTCTATGTTTTGAACCATTCCGGTGACACTAGTTATAGTTTCCGATGCTTCACTACATGTTTATAGTATCCCTTGGACCTTCTTATTGACGATGAAACACAGAAATCGCATCGGAATTAAATACAAAAGGCACAATGCCGACTTAAGTACAAGAAGACTGACTCTTCTTACTATCAATGTTTTGAACCATTCCTGTGACACTAGTTATAGATTCCGATGCTTCACTTCAGATTTACTGTATCCCTCTGACCTCCTTATTTACGACGAAACACAGAAATTGCATCGGAATTAAATACAAAAGGCACAATGCCGACTTAAGTACAACAAGACTGACTCTTCCTACTGTATATGTTTTAACCATTCCTGTGACACTAGTTATAGATTCCGATGCTTCACTTCAGGTTTACTGATTCCCTCTGACCTACTTATTGTCGATGAAACACAGAAACTGCATCGGAATTAAATACGAAAGGCACAATGCCGACTTAAGTACATGAAGACTGTCTCTTCTTTCTGTCTATGATGTGAACATTTCCTGTGAGACCAGTTTTAGATTCCGATGCTTCACTACATGTTTATAGTATCCCTCTGACCTTCTTATTGACGATGAAACACAGAAATTGCATCGGAATTAAATACAAAAGGCACAATGCCGACTTAAGTACAAGAAGACTGACTCTTCTTACTGTCTATGTTTAGAACCATTCCTGTGACACTAGTTATAGATTCCGATGCTTCACTTCAGGTTTACTGTATCCCTCTGTCCTTCTTATTTGCGATGAAACACAGAAATTGCATCGGAATTAAATACAAAAGGCACAATGCCGACTTAAGTACAAGAAGACTGACTCTTCCTACTGTCTCTGTTTTGAACCATTCCTGTGACACTAGTTATAGATTCCGATGCTTCACTTCAGGTTTACTGTATCCCTCTGACCTTCTTATTGACGAAGAAACACAGAAATTGCAACGGAATTAAATTCAAAATGCACAATGCCGACTTAAGTACAAGAAGACTGACTCTTCTTACTGTCTATGTTTAGAACCATTCCTGTGACACTAGTTATAGATTCCGATGCTTCACTTCAGGTTTACTGTATCCCTCTGACCTTCTTATTTACGACGAAACACAGAAATTGCATCGGAATTAAATACAAAAGGCACAATGCCGACTTAAGTACAAGAGGACTGACTCTTCTTACTGACTATGTTGTGAACATTTCCTGTGAGACCAGTTTTAGATTCCGATGCTTCACTATATGTTTACTGTATCCCATGGACCTTCTTATTGTCGATGAAACACAGAACTTGCATCGGAATTAATTAGAAAGGGCACAATGCGACTTAAGTACAACAAGACTGACTCTTCCTACTGTCTATGTTTTAACCATTCCTGTGATACTAGTTATAGATTCCGATGCTTCACTTCAGGTTTACTGATTCCCTCTGACCTACTTATTGTCGATGAAACACAGAAACTGCATAGGAATTTAATACGAAAGGCACAATGCCGACTTAAGTACATGAAGACTGTCTCTTCTTTCTGACTATGATGTGAACATTTCCTGTGAGACCAGTTTTAGATTCCGATGCTTCACTACATGTTTATAGCATCTCTTGGACCATCTTATTGACGATGAAACACAGAAATTGCATCGGAATTAAATACAAAAGGCACAATGCCGACTTAAGTACAAGAAGACTGACTCTTCTTACTGTCTGTGTTTAGAACCATTCCTGTGACACTAGTTATAGATTCCGATGCTTCACTACAGGTTTACTGTATCCCTGTGACCTTCTTATTTACGATGAAACACAGAAATTGCATCGGAATTAAATACAAAAGGCACAATGCCAACTTAAGTACAAGAAGACTGACTCTTCCTACTGTCTCTGTTTTGAACCATTCCTGTGACACTAGTTATAGATTCCGATGCTTCACTTCAGGTTTACTGTATCCCTCTGACCTTCTTATTTACGACGAAACACAGAAATTGCATCGGCATTAAATACAAAAGGCACAATGCCGACTTAAGTACAAGAAGACTGACTCTCCTTACTGACTATGTTGTGAACATTTCCTGTGAGACCAGTTTTAGATTCCGATGCTTCACTATATGTTTACTGTATCCCATGAACCTTCTTATTGTCGATGAAGCACAGAACTTGCATCGGAATTAATTAGAAAGGGCACAATGCCGACTTAAGTACAACAAGACTGACTCTTCCTACTGTCTATGTTTTAACCATTCCTGTGACACTAGTTATAGATTCCGATGCTTCACTTCAGGTTTACTGATTCCCTCTGACCTACTTATTGTCGTTGAAACACAGAAACTGCATCGGAATTAAATACGAAAGGCACAATGCCGACTTAAGTACATGAAGACTATCTCTTCTTCCTGACTATGATGTGAACATTTCCTGTGAGACCAGTTTTAGATTCCGATGCTTCACTACAGGTTTATAGTATCCCTTGGACCATCTTATTGACGATGAAACACAGAAATTACATCGGAATTAAATACAAAAGGCACAATGCCAACTTAAGTACAAGAAGACTGACTCTTCCTACTGTCTCTGTTTTGAACCATTCCTGTGACACTAGTTATAGATTCGGATGCTTCACTTCAGGTTTACTGTATCCCTCTGACCTTCTTATTGACGATGAAACACAGAAATTGCATCGGAATTAAATTCAAAAAGCACAATGCCGAGTTAAGTACAAGAAGACTGACTCTTCTTACTGTCTATGTTTAGAACCATTCCTGTGACACTAGTTTAAGATTACGATGCTTCACTTCAGGTTTACTGTATCCCTCTGACCTTATTTACGATGAAACACAGAAATTGCATCGGAATTAAATACAAAAGGCACAATGCCGATTTAAGTACAAGAAGACTGACTCTTCTTGCTGTCTATGTTTAGAACCATTCCTGTGACACTAGTTATAGATTCCGTTGCTTCACTTCAGGTTTACTGCATCCCTTGGACCTTCTTATTGACGACGAATCACAGAAATTGCATTGGAATTAAATAGGAAAGGCACAATGCCGACTTAAGTACAAGAAGACTGACCCTTCCTATTGTCTATGTTTTGAACCATTCCTGTGACACTAGTTATAGATTCCGATGTTTCACTTCAGGTTTACTGTATCTCTCTGACCCTCTTATTGACGATGAAACACAGAAATTGCATCGGAATTAAATAGAAAAAGCACAATGCCGACTTAAGTGCAAGAAGACTGACTCTTCTTACTGACTATGTTGTGAACATTTCCTGTGAGACCAGTTTTAGATTCCGATGCTTCACTATATGTTTACTGTATCCCATGGACCTTCGTATTGACGATGAAACACAGAACTTGCATCGGAATTAATTAGAAAAGGCACAATGCCGACTTAAGTACAACAAGATGACTCTTCCTACTGTCTATGTTTTAACCATTCCTGTGGCACTAGTTATAGATTCCGATGCTTCACTTCAGGTTTACTGATTCCCTCTGACCTTCTTATTGTCGATGAAACACAGAAACTGCATCGGAATTAAATACAAAAGGCACAATGCTGACTTAAGTACAAGCGGACTGACTCTTCTTACTGTGTATGTTTTGAACAATTCCTGTGACACTAGTTATAGATTCCGTTGCTTCTCTTCAGGTTTACTGCATCCCTTGGTCCTTCTTATTGACGACGAATCACAGAAATTGCATTGGAATTAAATAGGAAAGGCACAATGCCGACTTAAGTACAAGAAGACTGACCCTTCCTATTGTCTATGTTTTGAACCATTCTTGTGTCACTAGTTATGGATTCCGATGTTTCACTTCAGGTTTACTGTATCTCTCTGACCCTCTTATTGACGATGAAACACAGAAATTGCATCGGAATTAAATAGAAAAAGCACGATGCCGACTTAAGTACAAGATGACTGACTCCTCTTACTGTCTATGTTTTGAATCATTCCTGTGACACTAGTTAAGGATTACGATGCTTCACTTGAGGTTTACTGTATCCCTTGGAACTTCTTATTGAAGATGAAACACAGAAATTGCATCGGAATTAAATACAAAATGCACGATGCCGACTTAAGTGCAAGAAGACTGACTCTTCTTACTCTCTATGTTTTGAACCATTCCTGTGACACTAGTTATAGATTACGATGCCTTGCTTCAGGTTTACTGTATCCCTGTGACCTTCATATTGACGACGAAACACAGTAATTGCATCGGAATTAAATAGAAATGGCAAAATGCCGACTTAAGTATAAGAAGACTGACACTTCCAACTGTCTGTGCTTTGAACCATTCCTGTGACACTAGTTATAGATTCCGATGCATCACTTCAGGTTTACTGTATCCCTTGGACCTTCTTATTGAAGATGAAACACAGAAATTGCATCGGAATTAAATATAAAATGCACAATGCCGACTTAAGTACAAGAAGACTGACTCTTCTAGCTGTGTATGTTTTGAACCATTCCTGTGAAACTAGTTATAGATTCCGATGCTTCACTTCAGGTTTATTGTATCCCTCTGACCTTCTTCTTGACGACGAAATACACAAATTGCGTAGGAATTAAATAGAAAAGGCACTATGCCATTTAAGTACAAGAAGACTGACTCTTCCTACTGTCTATGTTTTGAAGCATTCCTGTGACTCTAGTTATAGATTCCGATGCTTCACTTCACGTTTACTGTATCCCTCTGACCTTCTTATTGACGATGAAACACAGAAATTGCATCGGAGTTAAATACAAAAGGCAAAATGCCCACTTAAGTACAAGAAGACTGACTCTTCTTACTGTCTATGCTTTGAGCAATTCCTGTGACACTAGTTATAGATTCCGATGCTTCACTTCAGGTTTACTGTATCCCTTGGACCTTCTTATCGACGATGAAACACAGAAATAGCATCGGAATTAAATAGAAAAGGCACAATGCCGACTTAAGTACAAGAAGACTGACTCTTCTACTGTCTATGTTTTGAACCATTCCTGTGACACTAGTTATAGATTCCGATGCTTCACTTCAGGTTTACTGTATCCCTTGGACGATCTTATTGACGACTAAACACAGAAATTGAATCAGGATTAAATACAAAAGGCACAATGCCGACTAATGTACAAGAAGACTGACTCTTCCTACTGTCTATCTTTTAACCATTCCTGTGACATTAGTTATAGATTCCGATGCTTCACTACAGAATTACTGTATCCCTCTGACCTTCTTATTGCCGATGAAACAAAGAAATTGCATCGGAATTAAATACAAAAGGCACAATGCCGACTCAAATACAAGATGACTGTCTCTTCTTACTCTCTATGCTTTGAACTTTTCCTGGGAGACGGGTTTTAGATTCCGATGCTTCACTTCAGGTTTACTCTATCCCTTGGACTCTCTTATTGACGACGAAACACAGAAATTGCATCGGAATTAAATAGAAAAGGCACAATGCAGACTTAAGTACAAGAAGACTGACTCTTCTTACTGACTATGATTTGAACATTTCCTGTGAGACCAGTTTTACATTCCGATGCTTCACTATATGTTTACTGCATCCCATTGACCTTCGTGTTGACGGTGAAACACAGAAATTGCATCGGAATTAAATACAAAAAGCACAATGCCGACATAAGTACAAGAAGACTGACACTTCTTGCTGTGTATGTTTTGAACCATTCCTGTGACATTACTTATAGATTACGATGCTCCACTTCAGGTTTGCTGTATCTTTTGGTCCTTGTTATTGACGATGAAACACAGAAATTGCATCGGAATTAAATACAAAAGGCACCGTGCCGACTCAAATACATGATGACTGGCTCTTCTTACTCTCTATGATTTGAATCTTTCCTGTGAGACCGGTTTTAGATTCCGATGCTTCACTTCAGGTTTACTGTATCCCGTGGACCTTCTTATTGACGACGAAACACAGATATTGCTTCGGAATTAAGTAGAAAAACCACAATGCCGACTTAAGTATAAGATGACTGACTCTTCTTACTGACTATGATTTGAACATTTCCTGTGAGACCAGTTTTAGATTCCAATGCTTCACTATATGTTTACTGTATCCCTTGGACCTTCTTATTGACGATGAAACACAGAAATTGCATCGGAATTAAATACAAAAGGCACAAGGCCGACGTAAGTACAAGACGACTGACTCTTCTTACTGTCTATGTTTTGAACCATTCCTGTGACACTAGTTATAGATTCCGGTGCTTCACTTCAAGTTTACTGTATCCCTTGGACCTTCTTATTGACGATGAAACACAGAAATTGCATCGGAATTAAATACAAAAGGCACTATGCCGACTTAAGTACAAGAAGACTGACTCTTCCTACTGTCTATGTTTTAACCATTCCTGTGACACTAGTAATAAATTCCGATGCTTCACTTCAGGTTTACTGTTTCCCTTGGACCTTCTTATTGACGATGAAACACAGAAATAGCATCGGAATTAAATACAAAAGGCACAATGCCGAGTTAAGTACAAGAAGACTGACTCTTCTTACTGTCTATGTTTTGAACCATTCCTGTAACACTAGTTATAGATTCCGATGCTTCACTTCAGGTTTACTGTATCCCTTGGACCATCTTATTGACGACGAAACACAGAAATTGAATCAGGATTAAATACAAAAGGCACAATTCCGACTTAAGTACAAGAAGACTGACCCATCCTACTGTCTATGTTTTAACCATTCCTGTGTCACTAGTTATAGATTCCGATGCTTCCCTACAGGTTTACTGTATCCCTCCGACCTTCTTGTTGACGATGAAACACAGAAATTGCATTGGAATTAAATAGAAATGGCACAATGCCGACTCAAATACAAGAAGACTGGCTCTTCTTACTCTCTATTATTTGAACTTTTCCTGTGAGACGGGTTTTAGATTCCGATGCTTCACTTCAGGTTTACTGTATCCCATGGACCTTCTTATTGACGACGAAACACAGAAATTGCATCGGAATTAAATAGAAAAGGCACAATGCCGACATAAGTACAAGAAGACTGACTCTTCTTACTGACTATGATTTGAACATTTCCTGTGGGACCAGTTTTACATTCCGATGCTTCACTATATGTTTACTGCATCCCTTTGACCTTCTTGTTGACGATGAAACACAGAAATCGCATCGGAATTAAATACAAAAGGCACAATGCCGACTCATGTACAAGAAGACTGACTCCTCTTACTGTCTATGTTTTGAACCTTTCCTGTGACACTAGATATAGATTCCAATGCTTCACTTCAGGTTAACTGTATCCTTTGGACCTTCTTATTGACGACGAAACACAGAAATTGCATCGGAATTAAATACAAAAGGCACAATGCCGACTTAAGTACAAGAAGACTGACTCTTCTTACTGTCTATGCTTTGAGCAATTCCTGTGACACTAGTTATAGATTCCGATGCTTCACTTCAGGTTTACTGTATCCCTTGGACCTTCTTATCGACGATGAAACACAGAAATAGCATCGGAATTAAACAGAAAAGGCACAATGCCGACTTAAGTACAAGAAGACTGACTCTTCTTACTGTCTATGTTTTGAACCATTCCTGAGACACTAGTTATAGATTCCGATGCTTCACTTCAGGTTTACTGTATCCCTTGGACGATCTTATTGACGACTAAACACAGAAATTGAATCAGGATTAAATACAAAAGGCACAATGCCGACTTATGTACAAGAAGACTGACTCTTCCTACTGTCTATGTTTTAACCATTCCTGTGACATTAGTTATAGATTCCGATGCTTCACTACAGGTTTACTGTATCCCTCTGACCTTCTTATTGACGATGAAACAAAGAAATGGCATAGGAATTAAATACAAACGGCACAATGCCGACTCAAATACAAGATGACTGTCTCTTCTTACTCTCTATGCTTTGAACTTTTCCTGGGAGACGGGTTTTAGATTCCGATGCTTCACTTCAGGTTTACTCTATCCCTTGGACTCTCTTATTGACGACGAAACACAGAAATTGCATCGGAATTAAATAGAAAAGGCACAATGCAGACATAAGTACAAGAAGACTGACTCTTCTTACTGACTATGATTTGAACATTTCCTGTGAGACCAGTTTTACATTCCGATGCTACACTATATGTTTACTGTATCCCATTGACCTTCTTGTTGACGATGATACACAGAAATTGCATCGGAATTAAATACAAAAGGCACAATACCGACATAAGTACAAGAAGACTGACTCTTCTTGCTGTGTATGTTTTGAACCATTCCTGTGACATTACTTATAGATTACGATGCTCCACTTCAGGTTTACTGTATCCCTTGGCCCTTGTTATTGACGATGAAACACAGAAATTGCATCGGAATTAAATACAAAAGGCACAATGCCGACTCAAATACATGATGACTGGCTCTTCTTACTCTCTATGATTTTAATCTTTCCTGTGAGACCGGTTTTAGATTCCGATGCTTCACTTCAGGTTTACTGTATCCCGTGGACCTTCTTATTGACGACGAAACACAGATATTGCTTCGGAATAAAGTAGAAAAGGCACAATGCCGACTTAAGTATAAGATGACTGACTCTTCTTACTGACTATGATTTGAACATTTCCTGTGAGACCAGTTTTAGATTCCGATGCTTCACTATATGTTTACTGTATCTCTTGGACCTTCTTATTGACGATGAAACACAGAAATTGCATCGGAATTAAATACAAAAGGCACAAGGCCGACGTAAGTACAAGACGACTGACTCTTCTTACTGTCTATGTTTTGAACCATCCCTGTGACTCTAGTAATAAATTCCGATGCTTCACTTCAGGTTTACTGTATCCCTTGGACCTTCTTATTGACGATGAAACACAGAAATAGCATCGGAATTAAAAACAAAAGGCCCAATGCCGAGTTAAGTACAAGAAGACTGACTCTTCCTACTGTCTATGTTTTGAACCATTCCTGTAACACTAGTTATAGATTCCGATGCTTCACTTCAGGTTTACTGTATCCCTTGGACCATCTTATTGACGACGAAACACAGAAATTGAATCAGGATTAAATACAAAAGGCACAATTCCGACTTACGTACAAGAAGACTGACCCATCCTACTGTCTATGTTTTAACCATTCCTGTGTCACTAGTTATAGATTCCGATGCTTCCCTACAGGTTTACTGTATCCCTCCGACCTTCTTGTTGACGATGAAACACAGAAATTGCATTGGAATTAAATAGAAATGGCACAATGCCGACTCAAATACAAGAAGACTGGCTCTTCTTACTGTCTATTTTTTGAACTTTTCCTGTGAGACGGGTTTTAGATTCCGATGCTTCACTTCAGGTTTACTGTATCCCATGGACCTTCTTATTGACGACGAAACACAGAAATTGCATCGGAATTAAATAGAAAAGGCACAATGCCGACATAAGTACAAGAAGACTGACTCTTCTTACTGACTATGATTTGAACATTTCCTGTGGGACCAGTTTTACATTCCGATGCTTCACTATATGTTTACTGTATCCCTTTGACCTTCTTGTTGACGATGAAACACAGAAATCGCATCGGAATTAAATACAAAAGGCACAATGCCGACTCATGTACAAGAAGACTGACTCCTCTTACTGTCTATGTTTTGAACCTTTCCTGTGACACTAGATATAGATTCCAATGCTTCACTTCAGGTTAACTGTATCCTTTGGACCTTCTTATTGACGACGAAACACAGAAATTGCATCGGAATTAAATACAAAAGGCACAATGCCGACTTAAGTACAAGAAGACTGACTCTTCTTACTGTCTATGCTTTGAGTAATTCCTGTGACACTAGTTATAGATTCCGATGCTTCACTTCAGGTTTACTGTATCCCTTGGACCTTCTTATCGACGATGTAACACAGAAATAGCATCGGAATTAAATAGAAAAGGCACAATGCCGACTTAAGTACAAGAAGACTGACTCTTCTTACTGTCTATGTTTTGAACCATTCCTGAGACACTAGTTATAGATTCCGATGCTTCACTTCAGGTTTACTGTATCCCTTGGACGATCTTATTGACGACTAAACACAGAAATTAAATCAGGATTAAATACAAAAGGCACAATGCCGACTTATGTACAAGAAGACTGACTCTTCCTACTGTCTATGTTTTGACCATTCCTGTGACATTAGTTATAGATTCCGATGCTTCACTACAGGTTTACTGTATCCCTCTGACCTTCTTATTGACGATGAAACAAAGAAATTGCATAGGAATTAAATACAAAAGGCACAATGCCGACTCAAATACAAGATGACTGTCTCTTCTTACTCTCTATGCTTTGAACTTTTCCTGGGAGACGGGTTTTAGATTCCGATGCTTCACTTCAGGTTTACTCTATCCCTTGGACTCTCTTATTGACGACGAAACACAGAAATTGCATCGGCATTAAATAGAAAAGGCACAATGCAGACATAAGTACAAGAAGACTGACTCTTCTTACTGACTATGATTTGAACATTTCCTGTGAGACCAGTTTTACATTCCGATGCTACACTATATGTTTACTGTATCCCATTGACCTTCTTGTTGACGATGATACACAGAAATTGCATCGGAATTAAATACAAAAGGCACAATACCGACATAAGTACAAGAAGACTGACTCTTCTTGCTGTGTATGTTTTGAACCATTCCTGTGACATTACTTATAGATTACGATGCTCCACTTCAGGTTTACTGTATCCCTTGGTCCTTGTTATTGACGATGAAACACAGAAATTGCATCGGAATTAAATACAAAAGGCACAATGCCGACTCAAATACATGATGACTGGCTCTTCTTACTCTCTATGATTTTAATCTTTCCTGTGAGACCGGTTTTAGATTCCGATGCTTCACTTCAGGTTTACTGTATCCCGTGGACCTTCTTATTGACGACGAAACACAGATATTGCTTCGGAATAAAGTAGAAAAGGCACAATGCCGACTTAAGTATAAGATGACTGACTCTTCTTACTGACTATGATTTGAACATTTCCTGTGAGACCAGTTTTAGATTCCGATGCTTCACTATATGTTTCCTGTATCTCTTGGACCTTCTTATTGACGATGAAACACAGAAATTGCATCGGAATTAAATACAAAAGGCACAAGGCCGACGTAAGTACAAGACGACTGACTCTTCTTACTGTCTATGTTTTGAACCATCCCTGTGACTCTAGTAATAAATTCCGATGCTTCACTTCAGGTTTACTGTATCCCTTGGACCTTCTTATTGACGATGAAACACAGAAATAGCATCGGAATTAAAAACAAAAGGCCCAATGCCGAGTTAAGTACAAGAAGACTGACTCTTCCTACTGTCTATGTTTTGAACCATTCCTGTAACACTAGTTATAGATTCCGATGCTTCACTTCAGGTTTACTGTATCCCTTGGACCATCTTATTGACGACGAAACACAGAAATTGAATCAGGATTAAATACAAAAGGCACAATTCCGACTTACGTACAAGAAGACTGACCCATCCTACTCTCTATGTTTTCACCATTCCTGTGTCACTAGTTATAGATTCCGATGCTTCACTATATGTTTACTGTATCCCTTTGACCTTCTTGTTGACGATGAAACACAGAAATCGCGTCGGAATTAAATACAAAAGGCACAATGCCGACTTAAGTACAAGAAGACTGACTCTGTTTGCTGTGTATGTTTTGAACCATTCCTGTGACATTAGTTATAGATTCTGATGCTTCACTTCAGGTTTTCTGTATCCCTCTGACCTTCCTATTGGCGATGAAACACAGTAATTGCATCGGAAATAAAAACAAAAGGCACAATGCCGACTCATGTACTAGAAGACTGACTCTTCTTACTGTCTATGATTTGTACCTATCCTGTGACACTAGATATAGATTCCAATGCTCACTTCAGGTTTACTGTATCCCTTGGACCTTCTTATTGACGACGAAACACAGAAATTGCATCGGAATCAAATAGAATGGGCACAATGCAGACATAAGTACAAGAAGACTGACTCTTCCCACTGTCTGTGTTTTAAACCATTCCTGTGACACTAGTTATAGATTCCGATGCTTCACTCCAGGTTTTACTGTATCCCTATGACATTCTTATTGACGATGAAACACAGAAATTGCATCGGAATTAAATACAAACGGCACAGTGCCGACATAAGTACAAGAAGACTGACTCCTCTTACTGACTATGTTGTTAACATTTCCTGTGAGACCACTTTTAGATTCCGATGCTTCACTATATGTTTACTGTATCCCTTGGACCTTCTTATTGAGGATGAAACACAGAAATTGCATCGGAATTAAATACAAAAGGCACAAAGCCGACTTAAGTATAAGAAGACTGACTCTTCTTACTGACTATGATTTGACCATTTCCTGTGAGACCAGTTTTAGATTATGATGATTCACTATAAGTTCACTGTATCCCTTGGACCTTCTTATTGACGATGAAAAACAGAAATTGCATCGGAATTAAATACAAAAGTCACAATGACGACTCATATACATGATGACTGGCTCTTCTTACTCCCTATGTTTTGAACCTTTCTTGTGAGACCGGTTTTAGATTCCGATGCTTCACTTCAGGTTTACTGTATCCCGTGGACCTTCTTATTGACGACGAAACACAGAAATTGCATCGGAAATAAATAGAAAAGGCACATTGCCGACTTAAGTATAAGAAGACTGACTCTTCTTACTGAGTATGAATTGAACATTTCCTGTGAGACCAGTTTTAGATTCCGATTCTTCACTATATGTTTACTGTATCCCTTGGACCTTCTTATTGACGATGAAACACAGATATCGCATCGGAATTAAATACAAGAGGCACAATGCCGAATTACGTACAAGAAGAGTGACACTTCCGACTGTCTATGCTTTGAACCATTCCTGTGACACTAGTTATAGATTCCGACGCTTCACTTAAGGTTTACTGTATCCCTTGGACCTTCTTAGTGACGATGAAACACAGAGATTGCATCGGAATTAAATACAAAATGCACAATGCCGACTTAAGAACAAGAAGACTGACTCTTCTAGCTGTGTATGTTTTGAACCATTCCTGCGAAACTAGTTACAGATTACGATGGTTCACTTCAGGTTTACTGTATCCCTCTGACCTTCTTATTGACGACGAAATACAGAAATTGCATCGGAATTAAATACAAAAGGCACAATGCCGACATAAGTACAAGAAGACTGACTCTTCCGTGTTTATGTTTTCAACCATTCCTGTGACACTAGATATAGATTCCGTTGCTCCACTTCAGGTTTACTGTATCCCTTGGACCTTTTTATTGACGACGAAACTCAGAAATTGCATCGGAATTAAATAGAAAAGGCACACAACCGACTTAAGTACAAGAAGACTGACTCTTCCAACTGTCTATGTTTTGAACCATTCCTGCGATACTAGTTATAGATTCCGATGTTTCACTTCAGGTTTACTGTATTCCTCTGACACTCTTATTGACGATGAAACACAGAAATTGCATCGGAATTAAATACAAAAGGCACAATGCCTTTTTAAGTACAAGAAGACTGACTCTTCTTACTGTCTAAGTTTTGAACCATTCCTGTGACACTAGTTATAGATTCCGAAGCTTCACTTCAGGTTTACTGTATCCTTTGGACCTTCTTATTGACGATGAAACACAGAATTTCCATCGGAATTAAATACAAAAGGCACAATGACGACTTAAGTACAAGAAGACTGACTCTTCTTACTGTCTATGTTTTGAGCAATTCCTGTGACACTAGTTATGGATTCCGATGCTTCACTTCAGGTTTACTGTATACCTTGGACCTTCTTATCGACGATGAAACACATAAGTAACATCAGAGTTAAATACAAAAGGCACAATGTCGACTTAAGTACAAGAAGACTGACTCTTCTTACTGTCTATGTTTTGAACCATTCCTGTGACACTAGTTATAGATTCCGATGCTTCACTTCAGGTTCACTGTATTCCTTGGATCTTCATATCGACGACGAAACGCAGAAATCTAATTAGGATTAAATACAAAAGGCGCAATACCGACTAAAGTACAAGAAGACTGACCCTTCCTACTGTCTATGTTTTAACCATTCCTGTGACACAAGTTATAGATTCCGATGCTTCACTTCCGGTTTACTGTATCCCTCTGACCTTCTTATTG
The DNA here is from genome assembly GCF_021461395.2 of Schistocerca americana. Lineage (NCBI taxonomy): Eukaryota > Metazoa > Arthropoda > Insecta > Orthoptera > Acrididae > Schistocerca > Schistocerca americana. The sequence continues at coordinate 3,926,650 of NW_025726093.1, forward strand.
ACGAAAAAACACAGAAATTACATCGGAATTAAATACAAAAGGCACAATGCCGATTAAAATACAAAATGACAGGCTCTTCTTACTCTCTATGATTTAGAACTTTCCTGTGAGACCAGTTTTAGATTCCGATTCTTCACTATATGTTTACTGTATCCCTTGGACCTTCTTATTGACGATGAAACACAGAAATTGCATCGGAATTAAATACAAGAGGCACAATGCCGACTTACGTACAAGAAGAGTGACTCTTCCGACTGTCTATGCTTTGAACCATTCTTGTGACACTAGTTATAGATTCCGATGCTTCACTTCAGGTTTACTGTATCCCTCTGACACTCTTATTGACGATGAAACACAGAAATTGCATCGGAATTAAATACAAAAGGCACAATGCCGACTTAAGTACAAGAAGACTGACTCTTATTACTGTCTATGCTTTGAACCATTTCTGTGACACTAGTTATAGATTCCGAAGCTTCACTTCAGGTTTACTGTATCCTTTGGACCTTCTTATTGACGATGAAACACAGAATTTGCATCGGAATTAAATACAAAAGGAATAATGCCGGCTTAAGTACAAGAAGACTGACTCTTCTTACTGTCTATGTTTTGAGCAATTCCTTTGACACTAGTTATAGATTCCCATGCTTCACTTCAGGTTTACTTTATCCCTTGGACCTTCTTATTGACGATGAAAATCAGAAATAGCATCAGAATTAAATACAAAAGGTACAATGCCGACTTAAGTACGAGAAGACTGACTCTTCTTAATGTCTATGATTTGAACCATTCCTGTGTCACTAGTTATAGATTCCGATGCTTCACTTCAGGTTTACTGTATCCCTCTGACACTCTTATTGACGATGAAACACAGAAATTGCATCGGAATTAAATACAAAAGGCACAATGCCGACTTAAGTACAAGAAGACTGACTCTTATTACTGTCTATGCATTGAACCATTTCTGTGACACTAGTTATAGATTCCGAAGCTTCACTTCAGGTTTACTGTATCCTTTGGACCTTCTTATTGACGATGAAACACAGAATTTGCATCGGAATTAAATACAAAAGGAATAATGCCGGCTTAAGTACAAGAAGACTGACTCTTCTTACTGTCTATGTTTTGAGCAATTCCTTTGACACTAGTTATAGATTCCCATGCTTCACTTCAGGTTTACTTTATCCCTTGGACCTTCTTATTGACGATGAAAATCAGAAATAGCATCAGAATTAAATACAAAAGGCACATTGCGACTTAAGTACAAGAAGACTGACTCTCCTTGCTGTGTATGTTTTGAACCATTCCTGTGACACTAGTTATAGATTCCGATGCTTCACTTCAGGTTTACTGTATCCCTCTGTCATCTTATTGACGAAGAAACACAGAACTTGCATCGGAATTAAATAGAAACAGCACAATGCCAACTTAAGTACAACAAGATTGACTCTTCCTACTGTCTATGTTTTGAACCATTCCTGTGACACTAGTTATAGATTCCGATGCTTCACCTCAGGTGTACTGTAACCCTCTGACATTCTTATTGACGATGAAACACAGAAATTGCATCGGAACTAAATACAAAAGGCACAATGCCGACTTAAGTACAACAAGACTGACTCTTCTTGCTGTGTATATGTTGAACCATTCCTGTGACACTAGTTATAGATTCCGATGCTTCGCTTCAGGTTTACTGTATCCCGCTGACCTTCTTATTGACGACGAAACACAGAAATTGCATCGGAATTAAATAGAAAATGCACAATGGCGACTTAAGTACAGGAAGACTGACTCTTCCTACTGTCATGTTTTGAACCATTCCTGTGACTCTAGTTATAGATTCCGATGCTTCACATCAGGTTTACTGTATCTCTTGGACCTTCTTATTGATGATGAAACACAGAAATTGCATAGGAATTAAATACAAAAGGCACAATGCCGACTTAAGTACAAGATGACTGACTCTTCTTACTGTCTATGTTTTGAGCAATTCCTGTGACACTAGTTATGGATTCCGATGCTTCACTTCAGGTTTACTGTATACCTTGTACCTTCTTGTCGACGATGAAACACATAAGTAACATCAGAGTTAAATACAAAAGGCACAATGTCGACTTAAGTACAAGATGACTGACTCTTCTTACTGTCTATGTTTTGAACCATTCCTGTGACACTAGTTATAGATTCCGATGCTTCACTTCAGGTTCACTGTATTCCTTGGACCTTCATATCGACGACGAAACGCGGAAATCTAATTAGGATTAAATACAAAAGGCGCAATACCGACTAAAGTACAAGAAGACGGACCCTTCCTACTGTCTATGTTTTAACCATTCCTGTGACACAAGTTATAGATTCCGATGCTTCACTTCCGGTTTACTGTATCCCTCTGACCTTCTTATTGACGATGAAACACAGAAATTACATCGGAATTAAATACAAAAGGCACAATGCCGACTCAAATACAAAATGACAGGCTCATCTTACTCTCTATGATTTAGAACTTTCCTGTGAGACCAGTTTTAGATTCCGATTCTTCACTATATGTTTACTGTATCCCTTGGACCTTCTTATTGACGATGAAACACAGAAATTGCATCGGAATTAAATACAAGAGGCACAATGCCGACTTACGTACAAGAAGAGTGACTCTTCCGACTGTCTATGCTTTGAACCATTCCTGTGACACTAGTTATAGATTCCGATGCTTCACTTCAGGTTTACTGTATCCCTCTGACACTTTTATTGACGATGAAACACAGAAATTGCATCGGAATTAAATACAAAAGGCACAATGCCGACTTAAGTACAAGAAGACTGACTCTTATTACTGTCTATGCTTTGAACCATTCCTGTGACACTAGTTATAGATTCCGAAGCCTCACTTCAGGTTTACTGTATCCTTTGGACCTTCTTATTGACGATGAAACACAGAATTTGCATCGGAATTAAATACAAGAGGAACAATGCCGGCTTAAGAACAAGAAGACTGACTCTTCTTACTGTCTATGTTTTGAGCAATTCCTTTGACACTAGTTATAGATTCCCATGCTTCACTTCAGGTTTACTGTATCCCTTGGACCTTCTTAATGACGATGAAAATCAGAAATAGCATCGGAATTAAATACAAAAGGTACAATGCCGACTTAAGTACGAGAAGACTGACTCTTCTTGATGCCTATGATTTGAACCATTCCTGTGTCACTGGTTATAGATTCCGATGCTTCACTTCAGGTTTACTGTATCCCTTGGACCTTCTTATTGACGACGAAACAAAGAAATAGCATCGGAATTAAATATAAAAGGCACAATGCCGACTTAAAGTACAAGAAGACTGACTCTTCCGTGTCTATGTTTAGAACCACTCCTGTGACACTTGATATAGATTCCGATGCTTCAGTTCAGGTTTACTGCATCCCTGGGACCTATTTATTGTCGACGAAACACAGAAATTGCATCGGGATTAAATACAAATTTCACAATGCCGACTTAAGTACAAGAAGACTGACTCTTCCTACTGTCTATGTTTTAACCATTCCTGTGATACAAGTTATCGATTCCGATGCTTCACTTCAGGTTTACTGTATCCCTCTTACCTTCTTATTGAGGATGAAACACAGATATTGCATCGGAATTAAATAGAAGAAGCACGATGCCGACTTAAGTACAAGAAGACTGACTCTTCTTACTGTCTATGTTTTGAATCATTCCTGTGACACTAGTTATAGATTCCGATGCTTCACTTCAGAATTTACTGTATCCCTCTCACCCTCTTACTGAAGATGAAACACAGAAATTGCATCGGAATTAAATACAAAAGGCACAATGCCGACTTAAGTACAAGAAGACTGTCTCTTCTTTCTGACTAAGTTGTGAACAATTCCTGTGAGACCAGTTTTAGATTCCGATGCTTCACTATATGTTTATTGTATCCCTTGGACCTTCTTATTGACGACGAAACACAGAAATTGCATCGGAATTAAATACAAAAGGTACAATGCCGACTTAAGTACAAGAAGACTGACTCTTCTTACTGTCTATGTTTAGAACCATTCCTGTCACACTAGTTATAGATTCCGATGCTTCACTTCAGGTCTACTGTATCCCTCTGACCTTCTTATTTACGATGAAACACAGAAATTGCATCGGAATTAAGTACAAAAGGCACTATGCCGACTTAAGTACAAGAAGACTGACTGTTCTTACTGTCAATATTTTGAACCATTCCGGTGACACTAGTTATAGTTTCAGATGCTTCACTTCAGGTTTACTGTATCACTTGGACCTTCTTATTGACAATGAAACACAGAAATTGCATCGGAATTAAATTCAAAAGGCACAATGCCGACTTTAGTACCAGAAGAGTGACTCTTCCTACTGTCTATGTTTTGAACAATTCCTGTGACACTAGTTATAGATTCCGATGCTTCACTTCAGGTTTACTGTGTCCCTTGGACCTTCTTATCGACGATGAAACACAGAAATTGCATCGGAATTAAATGGAAAAGGCACAATGCCGACCTAAGTACAAGAAGACTGACTCTTCCTACTGTCTATCTTTTGAACCATTCCTGTGACACTAGTTATAGATTCCTTTGCTTCACTTCAGGTTTACTGTATCCCTCTGACCTTCTTATTGATGATGAAACACAGAAATTGCATCGGAATTAAATACAAAATGCACAATGCCGACTTAAGTACAAGAAGACTGACTCTTCTTACTGACTATGTTGTGAACATTTCCTGTGAGACCAGTTTTAGATTCCGATGCTTCACTACATGTTTACTGTATCCCATGGTCCTTCTTATTGACGATGAAACACAGAACTTGCATCGGAATTCATTAGAAAAGGCACAATGCCGACTTAAGCACAACAAGACGGACTCTTCCTACTGTCTATGTTTTAACCATTCCTGTGACACTAGTTATAGATTCCGATGCTTCACTTCAGGTTTACTGATTCCCTCTGACCTTCTTATTGACGATGAAGCGCAGAATTTGCATCGGAATTAAATACAAAATTCAGAATGCCGACTTAAGTACAAGAAGTCTGACTCTTCTTACTGTCTATGTTTTGAGCAATTCCTGTGACACTAGTTATAGATTCCGATGCTTCACTTCAGGTTTACTGTATCCATTGGACCTTCTTATCGACGATGAAACACAGAAATAGCATCGGAATTAAATACAAACGGCACAATGCCGACTTAAGTACAAGAAGACTGACTCTTCTTACTCTGTATGTTTTGAACCATTCCTGTGACACTAGTTATAGATTCCGATGCTTCAGTTCAGGTTTACTGTATCCCTTGGACTTTCTTATTGACGACGAAACACAGAAATTGCATCGGGATTAAATACAAAAGGCACAATGCGGACTTAAGTACAAGAAGACTGACTCTTCCTACTGTCTACGTTTTAACCATTCCTGTGACACTAGTTATTTATTCCGATGCTTCACTTCAGGTTTACTGTATCCCTCTGACCTTCTTATTGACGATGAAACACAGAAATTGCATCGGAATTAAATACAAAAGGCACAATGCTGACTCAAATACAAGATGACTGGCTCTTCTTACTCTCTATGTTTTGAACCTTTTCTGTGAGACCGGTTTTAGATTCCGATGCTTCACTTCAGGTTTACTGTATCCCTTGGACCTTCTTATTGACGACGAAACACAGAAATTGCATCAGTTTTAAATAGAAAAGGCACAATGCCGACTTCAGTACAGGAAGGCTGACTCATCCAACTGTCTATGTTTTGAAAAATTCCTGTGACACTAGTTATAGATTCCGAGGCTTTACTTCAGGTTTACTGTATCCCTCTGACACTCTTACTGACGATGAAACACAGAAATTGCATCGGAATTAAATACAATAGGCACAGTGCCGACTTAAGTACAAGAAGACTGACTCTTCTTACTGTCTATCTTTTGAACCATTCCTGTGTCACTAGTTATAGATTCCGATGCATCACCTCAGGTTTACTGTATCCCTTGGACCTTCATATTGACGATGACACACAGAAATTGCATCGGATTTTAATACAAAAAGCACAATGCCGACTTAAGTACAAGAAGACTGACACTTCCGACAGACTATGCTTTGAACAATTCCTGTGACACTAGTTATAGATTCCGATGCATCACCTCAGGTTTACTGTATCCCTTGGACCTTCGTATTGACGATGACACACAGGAATTGCATCGGATTTAAATACACAAGGCACAATGCCGCCTTAAGTACAAGAAGACTGACAATTCTTGCTGTGTATCTTTTGAACCATTCCTGTGACACTAGTTATAGATTCCAATGCTTCACTTCAGGTTTACTGTATCCCTCTGACCCTCTTATTGACGACGAAACACAGAAATTGCTTTGGAATTAAATAGAAAAGGCACAATGCCGACTTAAGTACAAGATGACTGACTCTTCTTACTGTCTATGTTTTCAACCATTCCTGTGACTCTAGTTATAGATTCCGAAGCTTCACTTAAGGTTTACTGTATCCTTTGGACCTTCTTATTGACGATGAAGCACAGAATTTGCATCTGAATTATATAAAAAAGGCACAATGCCGACTTAAGTACAAGAAGAATGACTCTTCTTACTGTCTATGTTTTGAGCAATTCCTGTGACACTAGTTAAAGGTTCCGATGCTTCACTTCAGGTTTACTGTATCCCTCTGACATTCTCATTGACGATGAAACACAGAAATTGCATTTGAATTAAATGCAAAAGGCACAATGCCGACTTAAGTACAAGAAGACTGACTCTTCTTACTGTCTATGTTTTGAGCAATTCCTGTGACACTAGTTAAAGGTTCCGATGCTTCACTTCAGGTTTACTGTATCCCTCTGACATTCTCATTGACGATGAAACACAGAAATTGCATTGGAATTAAATGCAAAAGGCACAATGCCGACTTAAGTACAAGAAGACCGACTCTTCTTACTGTCTATGTTTTGAACCATTCCTGTGACACTACTTTTAGATTCCGATGCTTCACTTCAGGTTTACTGTATCCCTTGGACCATCTTATTGACGACTAAACACAGAAATTGAATCAGGATTACATACAAATGCACAATGCCGACTTAAGTACAAGAAGACTGACTCTTCCTACTGTCTATGTTTTAACCATTCCTGTGACAGTAGTTATAGATTCCGATTCTTCACTTCAGATTTACTGTATCCCTTGGACCTTGTTACTGACGATGAAACACAGAAATTGCTTCAGAATTAAATACAGAAGGCACAAAGCCGACTTAAGTATAACAAGACTGACTCTTCTTACTGACTATGATTTGAACATTTCCTGTGAGACCAGATTTAGAGTCCGATGCTTCACTATAAGTGTACTGTATCCCTTGTACCTTCCTATTGACGATGAAACACAGAAATTGCATCGGAATTAAATACAAAAGGCACAAGGCCGACTGAAGTACAAGAAGGCTGACTATTCTTAATGTCTATGTTTTGAACCATTCCTGTGACACTAGTTATAGATTACGAATCTTCACTTCAGATTTACTGTATCCCTTGGACCTTGTTATTGACGATGAAACACAGAAATTGCATCGGAATTAAATACAAAAAGCACAATGCCGACTTAAGTACAAGAAGACTGACACTTCCGACAGACTATGCTTTGAACCATTCCTGTGACACTAGTTATAGATTCCGATGCATCACCTCAGGTTTACTGTATCCCTTGGACCTTCGTATTGACGATGACACACAGAAATTGCATCGGATTTAAATACAAAAGGCACAATGCCGACTTAAGTGCAAGAAGACTGACACTTCTTGCTGTGTATGTTTTGAACCATTCCTGTGACACTAGTTATAGATTCCAATGCTTCACTTCAGGTTTACTGTATCCCTCTGACCCTCTTTTTGACGACGAAACACAGAAATTGCTTTGGAATTAAATAGAAAAGGCACAAAGCCGACTTAAGTACAAGAAGACTGACTCTTCCTATTGTCTATGTTTTGAACCATTCCTGTGACTCTAGTTATAGATTCCGATGCTTCACTTCACGTTTACTGTGTCCCTCTGACCTTCTTATTCAGGATGAAACACAGAAATTGCATCGGAATTAAATACAAAGGGCACAATGCCGACTTAAGTACAAGAAGACTGGCTCTTCTTACTGTCTATGTTTTCAACCATTCCTGTGACACTAGTTATAGATTCCGAAGCCTCACTTCAGGTTTACTGTATCCTTTGGACCTTCTTATTGACGATGAAACACAGAATTTGCATCTGAATTATAAAAAAAAGGCACAATGCCGACTTAAGTACAAGAAGAATGATTCTACTTACTGTCTATGTTTTGAGCAATTCCTGTGACACTAGTTATAGATTACGTTGCTTCACTTCAAGTTTACTGTATCCCTTGGACCTTCTTATCGACGATGAAACAGAAATAGCATCGGAATTTAATACAAAAGGCACAATGCCGACTTAAGTACAAGAAGACTGACTCTTCTTACTCTCTATGTTTTGAACCATTCCTGTGACACTAGTTATAGATTACGATGCCTTGCTTCAGGTTTACTGTATCCCTTTGACCTTCATATTGACGACGAAACACAGTAATTGCATCGGAATTAAATAGAAAAGGCAAAATGCCGACTTAAGTACAAGAAGACTGAGTCTTCCAACTGTCTATGTTTCGAAAAATTCCTGTGACACTAGTTATAGATTCCGATGCTCCACTTCAGGTTTACTGTATCCCTTGGACCTTATTATCGACGATGAAACACGGAAATGGCATCGGAATTAAATACAAAAGGCACAATGCCGACTTAAGTACAAGAAGGCTGACTCTTCTTACTGTCTATGTTTTGAACCATTCCCGTGACACTAGTTATAGATTCCGATGCTTCACTTCAGGTTTACTGTATCCCGCTGACCTTCGTATTGACGACGAAACACAGAAATTGCATCGGAATTACATAGATAAGGCACAATGCCGACGTAAGTACAGGAAGACTGACTCTTCCTACTGTCGTGTTTTGAACCATTCCTGTGACTCTAGTTATAGATTCCGATGCTTCACTTCAGGATTACTGTATCCCTTGGACCTTCTTATTGATGATGAAACACAGAAATTGCATAGGAATTAAATACAAAAGGCACAATGCCGACTCAAGTACAAGAAGACTGACTTTTCCGTGTCTATGTTTAGAACCACTCCTGTGACACTTGATATAGATTCCGATGCTACAGTTCAGGTTTACTGTATCCCTTGGACCTTCTTATTGTCGACGAAACACAGAAATTGCATCGGGATTAAATACAAAAACGGCACAATGCCGACTTAAGTTCAAGAACACTGACTCTTCCTACTGTCTATGTTTTAACCATTCCTGTGATACAAGTTATAGATTCCGATGCTTCACTTAAGGTTTATTGTATCCCTCTTTCCTTCTTATTGACGACGAAACACTGAAATAGCATCGGAATTAAATAGAAAAAGCACAATGCCGACTTAAGTACAAGAAGACTGACTCTTCCTACTGTCTATGTTTTGAGCAATTCCATTGACACTAGTTATAAATTCCGATGCTTCACTTCAGGTTTACGGTATCCTTTGGACCTTCTTATCGACGATGAAACAAAGAAATAGCATCGAAATTAAATACAAAAGGCACAATGCCGACTTAAGTACAAGAAGACTGACTCTTCTTACTGTCTATGTTTTGAACCATTCCTGTGTCACTAGTTATAGATTCCGATGCTTCACTTCCGGTTTACTGTATCCCTTGGACCTTCTTAATGACGACGAAACACAGAAATTGAATCGGGATTAAATACAAAAGGCACAATGCCGACTTAAGTACAGGAAGACTGACTCTTCATACTGTCTATGTATTAACCATTCCTGTGACACTAGTTATAGATTCCGATGCTTCACTTCAGGTTTACTGTATCCCTCTGACATTCTTATTGACGATGAAACACTGAAATTGCATCGGAATTAAATACAAAAGGTACAATGCCGACTCAAATACAAGATGACTGGCTCTTCTTCCTCTCTATGCTTTGAACCTTTCCTGTGAGACCGGTTTTAGATTCCGATGCTTCACTTCAGGATTACTGTATCCCTTGGACCTCCTTATTGACGACGAAACACAGAAATTGCATCGGAAGTAAATAGAATAGGCACAATGCCGACATAAGTACAAGAAGACTGACTCTTCTTACTGACTATGTTTTGAACATTTCCTGTGAGACCAGTTTTAGATTCCGATGCTTCAATATATGTTTACTGTATCCCTTGGACCTTCTTGTTGACGATGAAACACAGAAATTGCATCGGAATTAAATACAAAAGGCACATTGCCGACTTAAGTACAAGAAGACTGACTCTTCTATTGTGTATGCTTTGAACCATTCCTGTGACACTAGTTATAGATTCCGATGCTTCACTTCAGGTTTACTGTATCCCTCTGACCTTCTTAGTGACAATGAAACACAGTAATTGCATAGGAATTAAATACCAAAGGCACAATGCCGACTCATGTACAAGAAGACTGACTCCTCTTACTGTCTATGTTTTGAACCTTTCCGGTGACACTAGATTTAGATTCCGATGCTTCACTTCGGGTTTATTGTATACCTCTTACCTTCGTATTGACGACGAAACACTGAAATAGCATCGGAATTAAATAGAAAAGGCACAATGGCGACTGAAGTATAAGAAGTCTGACTCTTCCAACTGTCTATGTTTTGAACCATTCTTGTGACACTAGTTATATATTCCGATGCTTCACTTCATTTTTACTGTATCCCTCTGACACTCTTATTGACGATGAAACACAGAAATTGCATCGGAATTAAACAGAAAAGGCACAATGCCGACATAAGCACTAGAAGACTGACTCTTCTTACTAACTATGATTTGAACATTTCCTGTGAGACCAGTTTTATATTCCGATGCTGCACAATATGTTTACTGTATCCCTTGGACCTTCTTGTTGACGATGAAACACAGAAATTACATCGGAATTACATACAAAAGGCATAATGAAGCATTAAGTACAAGAAGACTGACTCTTCTTGCTGTGTATGTTTTGAACAATTCCTGTGACACTAGTTATAGATTCCGATGCTTCACTTAAGGTTTACTGTATTCCTCTGACCTTCTTATTGACGATGACACACAGTTATGGCATCGGAATTAAATACAAAATGCACAATGATGACTCATGTACAAGAAGACTGACTCTTCTTACTGTCTATGTTTTGAACCTTTCCTGTGACACTAGATACAGATTCTGATGCTTCACTTCAGGTTTACTGTATCCCTTGGACCTTCTTATTGACGACGAAACACAGAAATTGCATCGGAATTAAATAGAAAGGGCACAATGCCGACTTAAGTACAAGAAGACTGACACTTCCTACTGTCTATGTTTTGAACCATTCCTGTGACACTGGTTATAGATTCCGATGCTTCCCTTCAGGTTTACTGTATCCCTCTGACATTCTTATTGACGATGAAACACAGAAATTGCATCGGAATTAAATACAAAAGGCACAATGCCGACTTAAATATAAGAAGACTGACCCTTCTTACTGACTATGATTTGAACAATTCCTGTGAAACCAGTTTTAGATTCCGATGCTTCACTATATGTTTACTGTATCCCTTGGACCTTCTTATTGACGAAGAAACACAGAAATTGCATCGGAATTAAATACAAAAGGCACAATGACGACTTAAGTACAAGAAGACTGACTCTTCTTACTGTCTATGTTTTGAACCAGTACTGTGACACTAGTTTTAGATTCCGATGCTTCACTTCAGGTTTACTGTATACCTCTGACCTTGTTATTGACGATGAAACACAGAAATTGATCGTAATTAAATACAAAAGGCACAATGCCGACTTAAGTACAGGAAGACTGACTCTTCCTACTGTCTATGTTTTGAACCTTTTCTCTGGTACTAGTTACAGATTCCGATGCTTCACTTCAGGTTTACTGTATCCCTTGGACCTTCATGATGACGACGAAACAAAGAAATAGCATCGGAACTAAATAGAAAAGGCACAATGGTGACTTAAGTACAAGAAGACTGACTTTTCCGTGTCTATGTTTAGAACCACTCCTGTGACACTTGATATAGATTCCGATGCTACAGTTCAGGTTTACTGTATCCCTTGGACCTTCTTATTGTCGACGAAACACAGAAATTGCATCGGGATTAAATACAAAAGGCAAAATGCCGACTTAAGTACAACAAGACTGACTCTTCTTGCTGTGTATGTTTTGAACCATTCCTGTGACACTAGTTATAGATTCCGATGCTTCACTTCAGGTTTACTGTATCCCGCTGACCTTCGTATTGACGACGAAACACAGAAATTGCATCGGAATTACATAGATAAGGCACAATGCCGACGTAAGTACAGGAAGACTGACTCTTCCTACTGTCGTGTTTTGAACCATTCCTGTGACTCTAGTTATAGATTCCGATGCTTCACTTCAGGATTACTGTATCCCTTGGACCTTCTTATTGATGATGAAACACAGAAATTGCATAGGAATTAAATACAAAAGGCACAATGCCGACTCAAGTACAAGAAGACTGACTTTTCCGTGTCTATGTTTAGAACCACTCCTGTGACACTTGATATAGATTCCGATGCTACAGTTCAGGTTTACTGTATCCCTTGGACCTTCTTATTGTCGACGAAACACAGAAATTGCATCGGGATTAAATACAAAAACGGCACAATGCCGACTTAAGTTCAAGAACACTGACTCTTCCTACTGTCTATGTTTTAACCATTCCTGTGATACAAGTTATAGATTCCGATGCTTCACTTAAGGTTTATTGTATCCCTCTTTCCTTCTTATTGACGACGAAACACTGAAATAGCATCGGAATTAAATAGAAAAAGCACAATGCCGACTTAAGTACAAGAAGACTGACTCTTCGTACTGTCTATGTTTTGAGCAATTCCATTGACACTAGTTATAAATTCCGATGCTTCACTTCAGGTTTACGGTATCCTTTGGACCTTCTTATCGACGATGAAACAAAGAAATAGCATCGAAATTAAATACAAAAGGCACAATGCCGACTTAAGTACAAGAAGACTGACTCTTCTTACTGTCTATGTTTTGAATCATTCCTGTGTCACTAGTTATAGATTCCGATGCTTCACTTCCGGTTTACTGTATCCCTTGGACCTTCTTAATGACGACGAAACACAGAAATTGAATCGGGATTAAATACAAAAGGCACAATGCCGACTTAAGTACAGGAAGACTGACTCTTCATACTGTCTATGTATTAACCATTCCTGTGACACTAGTTATAGATTCCGATGCTTCACTTCAGGTTTACTGTATCCCTCTGACATTCTTATTGACGATGAAACACTGAAATTGCATCGGAATTAAATACAAAAGGTACAATGCCGACTCAAATACAAGATGACTGGCTCTTCTTCCTCTCTATGCTTTGAACCTTTCCTGTGAGACCGGTTTTAGATTCCGATGCTTCACTTCAGGATTACTGTATCCCTTGGACCTCCTTATTGACGACGAAACACAGAAATTGCATCGGAAGTAAATAGAATAGGCACAATGCCGACATAAGTACAAGAAGACTGACTCTTCTTACTGACTATGTTTTGAACATTTCCTGTGAGACCAGTTTTAGATTCCGATGCTTCAATATATGTTTACTGTATCCCTTGGACCTTCTTGTTGACGATGAAACACAGAAATTGCATCGGAATTAAATACAAAAGGCACATTGCCGACTTAAGTACAAGAAGACTGACTCTTCTATTGTGTATGCTTTGAACCATTCCTGTGACACTAGTTATAGATTCCGATGCTTCACTTCAGGTTTACTGTATCCCTCTGACCTTCTTAGTGACAATGAAACACAGTAATTGCATAGGAATTAAATACCAAAGGCACAATGCCGACTCATGTACAAGAAGACTGACTCCTCTTACTGTCTATGTTTTGAACCTTTCCGGTGACACTAGATTTAGATTCCGATGCTTCACTTCGGGTTTATTGTATACCTCTTACCTTCGTATTGACGACGAAACACTGAAATAGCATCGGAATTAAATAGAAAAGGCACAATGGCGACTGAAGTATAAGAAGTCTGACTCTTCCAACTGTCTATGTTTTGAACCATTCTTGTGACACTAGTTATATATTCCGATGCTTCACTTCATTTTTACTGTATCCCTCTGACACTCTTATTGACGATGAAACACAGAAATTGCATCGGAATTAAACAGAAAAGGCACAATGCCGACATAAGCACAAGAAGACTGACTCTTCTTACTAACTATGATTTGAACATTTCCTGTGAGACCAGTTTTATATTCCGATGCTGCACAATATGTTTACTGTATCCCTTGGACCTTCTTGTTGACGATGAAACACAGATATTGCATCGGAATTACATACAAAAGGCATAATGAAGCATTAAGTACAAGAAGACTGACTCTTCTTGCTGTGTATGTTTTGAACCATTCCTGTGACACTAGTTATAGATTCCGATGCTTCACTTAAGGTTTACTGTATTCCTCTGACCTTCTTATTGACGATGACACACAGTTATGGCATCGGAATTAAATACAAAATGCACAATGATGACTCATGTACAAGAAGACTGACTCTTCTTACTGTCTATGTTTTGAACCTTTCCTGTGACACTAGATACAGATTCTGATGCTTCACTTCAGGTTTACTGTATCCCTTGGACCTTCTTATTGACGACGAAACACAGAAATTGCATCGGAATTAAATAGAAAGGGCACAATGCCGACTTAAGTACAAGAAGACTGACACTTCCTACTGTCTATGTTTTGAACCATTCCTGTGACACTGGTTATAGATTCCGATGCTTCCCTTCAGGTTTACTGTATCCCTCTGACATTCTTATTGACGATGAAACACAGAAATTGCATCGGAATTAAATACAAAAGGCACAATGCCGACTTAAATATAAGAAGACTGACCCTTCTTACTGACTATGATTTGAACAATTCCTGTGAAACCAGTTTTAGATTCCGATGCTTCACTATATGTTTACTGTATCCCTTGGACCTTCTTATTGACGAAGAAACACAGAAATTGCATCGGAATTAAATACAAAAGGCACAATGACGACTTAAGTACAAGAACACTGACTCTTCTTACTGTCTATGTTTTGAACCATTACTGTGACACTAGTTTTAGATTCCGATGCTTCACTTCAGGTTTACTGTATACCTCTGACCTTGTTATTGACGATGAAACACAGAAATTGATCGTTATTAAATACAAAAGGCACAATGCCGACTTAAGTACAGGAAGACTGACTCTTCCTACTGTCTATGTTTTGAACCTTTTCTCTGGTACTAGTTACAGATTCCGATGCTTCACTTCAGGTTTACTGTATCCCTTGGACCTTCATGATGACGACGAAACAAAGAAATAGCATCGGAACTAAATAGAAAAGGCACAATGGTGACTTAAGTACAAGAAGACTGACTTTTCCGTGTCTATGTTTAGAACCACTCCTGTGACACTTGATATAGATTCCGATGCTACAGTTCAGGTTTACTGTATCCCTTGGACCTTCTTATTGTCGACGAAACACAGAAATTGCATCGGGATTAAATACAAAAACGGCACAATGCCGACTTAAGTTCAAGAACACTGACTCTTCCTACTGTCTATGTTTTAACCATTCCTGTGATACAAGTTATAGATTCCGATGCTTCACTTAAGGTTTATTGTATCCCTCTTTCCTTCTTATTGACGACGAAACACTGAAATAGCATCGGAATTAAATAGAAAAAGCACAATGCCGACTTAAGTACAAGAAGACTGACTCTTCCTACTGTCTATGTTTTGAGCAATTCCATTGACACTAGTTATAAATTCCGATGCTTCACTTCAGGTTTACGGTATCCTTTGGACCTTCTTATCGACGATGAAACAAAGAAATAGCATCGAAATTAAATACAAAAGGCACAATGCCGACTTAAGTACAAGAAGACTGACTCTTCTTACTGTCTATGTTTTGAACCATTCCTGTGTCACTAGTTATAGATTCCGATGCTTCACTTCCGGTTTACTGTATCCCTTGGACCTTCTTAATGACGACGAAACACAGAAATTGAATCGGGATTAAATACAAAAGGCACAATGCCGACTTAAGTACAGGAAGACTGACTCTTCATACTGTCTATGTATTAACCATTCCTGTGACACTAGTTATAGATTCCGATGCTTCACTTCAGGTTTACTGTATCCCTCTGACATTCTTATTGACGATGAAACACTGAAATTGCATCGGAATTAAATACAAAAGGTACAATGCCGACTCAAATACAAGATGACTGGCTCTTCTTCCTCTCTATGCTTTGAACCTTTCCTGTGAGACCGGTTTTAGATTCCGATGCTTCACTTCAGGATTACTGTATCCCTTGGACCTCCTTATTGACGACGAAACACAGAAATTGCATCGGAAGTAAATAGAATAGGCACAATGCCGACATAAGTACAAGAAGACTGACTCTTCTTACTGACTATGTTTTGAACATTTCCTGTGAGACCAGTTTTAGATTCCGATGCTTCAATATATGTTTACTGTATCCCTTGGACCTTCTTGTTGACGATGAAACACAGAAATTGCATCGGAATTAAATACAAAAGGCACATTGCCGACTTAAGTACAAGAAGACTGACTCTTCTATTGTGTATGCTTTGAACCATTCCTGTGACACTAGTTATAGATTCCGATGCTTCACTTCAGGTTTACTGTATCCCTCTGACCTTCTTAGTGACAATGAAACACAGTAATTGCATAGGAATTAAATACCAAAGGCACAATGCCGACTCATGTACAAGAAGACTGACTCCTCTTACTGTCTATGATTTGAACCTTTCCGGTGACACTAGATTTAGATTCCGATGCTTCACTTCGGGTTTATTGTATACCTCTTACCTTCGTATTGACGACGAAACACTGAAATAGCATCGGAATTAAATAGAAAAGGCACAATGGCGACTGAAGTATAAGAAGTCTGACTCTTCCAACTGTCTATGTTTTGAACCATTCTTGTGACACTAGTTATATATTCCGATGCTTCACTTCATTTTTACTGTATCCCTCTGACACTCTTATTGACGATGAAACACAGAAATTGCATCGGAATTAAACAGAAAAGGCACAATGCCGACATAAGCACAAGAAGACTGACTCTTCTTACTAACTATGATTTGAACATTTCCTGTGAGACCAGTTTTATATTCCGATGCTGCACAATATGTTTACTGTATCCCTTGGACCTTCTTGTTGACGATGAAACACAGAAATTGCATCGGAATTACATACAAAAGGCATAATGAAGCATTAAGTACAAGAAGACTGACTCTTCTTGCTGTGTATGTTTTGAACCATTCCTGTGACACTAGTTATAGATTCCGATGCTTCACTTAAGGTTTACTGTATTCCTCTGACCTTCTTATTGACGATGACACACAGTTATGGCATCGGAATTAAATACAAAATGCACAATGATGACTCATGTACAAGAAGACTGACTCTTCTTACTGTCTATGTTTTGAACCTTTCCTGTGACACTAGATACAGATTCTGATGCTTCACTTCAGGTTTACTGTATCCCTTGGACCTTCTTATTGACGACGAAACACAGAAATTGCATCGGAATTAAATAGAAAGGGCACAATGCCGACTTAAGTACAAGAAGACTGACACTTCCTACTGTCTATGTTTTGAACCATTCCTGTGACACTGGTTATAGATTCCGATGCTTCCCTTCAGGTTTACCGTATCCCTCTGACATTCTTATTGACGATGAAACACAGAAATTGCATCGGAATTAAATACAAAAGGCACAATGCCGACTTAAATATAAGAAGACTGACCCTTCTTACTGACTATGATTTGAACAATTCCTGTGAAACCAGTTTTAGATTCCGATGCTTCACTATATGTTTACTGTATCCCTTGGACCTTCTTATTGACGAAGAAACACAGAAATTGCATCGGAATTAAATACAAAAGGCACAATGACGACTTAAGTACAAGAAGACTGACTCTTCTTACTGTCTATGTTTTGAACCATTACTGTGACACTAGTTTTAGATTCCGATGCTTCACTTCAGGTTTACTGTATACCTCTGACCTTGTTATTGACGATGAAACACAGAAATTGATCGTAATTAAATACAAAAGGCACAATGCCGACTTAAGTACAGGAAGACTGACTCTTCCTACTGTCTATGTTTTGAACCTTTTCTCTGGTACTAGTTACAGATTCCGATGCTTCACTTCAGGTTTACTGTATCCCTTGGACCTTCATGATGACGACGAAACAAAGAAATAGCATCGGAACTAAATAGAAAAGGCACAATGGTGACTTAAGTACAAGAAGACTGACACTTCCGTGTCTATGTTTAGAACCATTCCTGTGACACTTGATATTGATTCCGATGCTTCACTTCAGGTTTTGCTGTATCCCTTGGACCTTCTTATTGACGACGAAACACAGAAATTGCATCGGGATTAAATAAAAAAATCACAATGCCGACTTAAGTACAAGAAGACTGACACTTCCTACTGTCTATGTTTTAACCATTCCTGTGATACAAGTTATAGATTCCGAAGCTTCACTTCAGGTTTACTATATCCCTCTGAACTTCTTATTGACGATGAAACACAGAAATTGCATCGGAATTAAATACAAAAGGCACGATGCTGACTCAAATACAAGATGACTGGCTCTTCTTACTTGCTATAATTTGAACCGTTCCTGTGAGACTGGTTTTAGATTCCGATGCTTCACTTCAGGTTTACTGTATCCCTTGGACCTTCGTATTGACGACGAAACACAGAAAATGCATCGGAAATATATAGAAAAGGCGCAATGCCGATATGTACAAGAAGACTGACTCTTCTTACTGACTATGATTTGAACCTATCCTGTGAGACCAGTTTTAGATTCCGATGCTTCACTATATGTTTACTGTAACCCTTGGACCTTCTGTTTGACGATGAAACACAGAAATTGCATCGGAATTAAATACAAAAGGCACAATGCCGACTTAAGTACAAGAAGGCTGACTCTTCTTACTGTTTTGAACCATTCCCGTGACTCTAGTTAAAGGTTCCGATGCTTCACTTCAGGTTTACTGTATCCCTCGGACATTCTCATTGACGATGAAACACAGAAATTGCATTGGAATTAAATGCAAAAGGCACAATGCCGACTTAAGTACAAGAAGACTGACTCTTCTTATTGTCTATGTTTTGAACCTTTTCTGTGACACTAGGTATAGATCCCGATGCTTCACTTCTGGTTTACTGTATCCCTCTGCCACTCTTATTGACTATGAAACACATAAATTGCATCGGAATTAAATACAAAAGGCAGAATGCCGACTTAAGTACAAGAAGGCTGACTCTTCTTACTGTCTATGTTTTGAACCATTCCTGTGACTCTAGTTATAGATTCCGAAGCTTCACTTCAGGTTTACTGTATCCTTTGGACCTTCTTATTGACGATGAAACACAGAATTTGCATCTGAATTGTATAAAAAAGGCACAATGCCGACTTAAGTATAAGAAGACTGACTCTTCTTACTGTCTATGTTTTGAACCATTCCTGCGACCCTAGTTATAGATTCCAAAGCTTCACTTTAGGGTTACTGTATCCTTTGGACCTTCTTATTGACGATGAAACACAAAATTTGCATCGGAATTAAATACAAAAGGCACAATGCCGACTTAAGTACAAGGAGGGTGACTCTTCTTACTGTCTATGCTTTGAGCAATTCCTGTGACACTTGTTATAGATTCCGATGCTTCACTTCAGGTTTACTGTATCCCTTGGACCTTCTTATCGATGATGAAACACAGAAATAGCATCGGAATTAAATAGAAAAGGAACAATGCCGACTTAAGTACAAGAAGACTGATTCTTCTTACTGTCTATGCTTTGAAAAATTCCTGTGACACTAGTTATAGATTCCGATGCTTCACTTCAGGTTTACTGTATCCCTTGGACCATCTTATTGACGACTAAACACAGAAATGGAATCACGATTAAATACAAAAGGCACAATGCCGACACAAGTACAAGAAGACTGACTCTTCCTACTGTCTATGCTTTAACCATTCCTGTGACAGTAGTTATAGATTCCGATGCTTCACTACAGGTTTACTGTATCCCTCTGACCTTCTTATTGACGACGAAACAAAGTAATTGCATCGGAATGAAATACAAAGGGCACAATGCCGACTCAAATACAAGATGACTGGCTCTTCTTACTCTCTATGCTTTGAACTTTTCCTGGGAGACGGGTTTTAGATTCCGATGCTTCACTTCAGGTTTACTCTATCCCTTGGACTTTCTTATTGACGACGAAACACAGAAATTGCATCGGTATTAAATAGAAAAGGCACAATGCAGACATAAGTACAAGAAGACTGACTCTTATTACTGACTATGATTTGAACATTTCCTGTGAGACCAGTTTTAGATTCCGATGCTTCACTATATGTTTACTGTATCCCTTGGACCTTCTTATTGACGATGAAACACAGAAATTGCATCGGAATTAAATACAAAAGGCACAAGGCCGACTTAAGTACAAGACGACTGACTCTTCTTGCTGTCTATGTTTTGAACCATTCCTGTGACACTAGTTATAGATTCCGATGCCTCACTTCAGGTTTACTGTATCCCTTGGACCTTCTTATTGACGATGAGACACAGGAATTCCATCGGAATTAAATACAAAATGCACAATGCCGACTTAAGTACAAGAAGACTGACTCTTCTTGCTGTGTATGTTTTGAACCATTCCTGTGAAACTAGTTATAGATTCCGATGCTTCACTTCAGGTTTACTGTATCCCGTGGACCTTCTTATTGACGACGAAACACAGAAATTGCATCGGAAATAAGTAGAAAAGGCACATTGCCGACTTAAGTATAAGCAGACTGACTCTTCTTACTGAGTATGATTTGAACGTTTCCTGTGAGACCAGTTTTAGATTCCGATGCTTCACTATATGTTTACTGTATCCCTTGGACCTTCTTATTGACGATGAAACACAGTAATTGCATCGGAATTAATACAAGAGGCACAATGCCGACTTACGTACAAGAAGACTGACTCTTCCTACTGTCTATGTTTTGAACAATTCCAGTGACTCTAGTTATAGATTCCGATGCTTCACTTCACGTTTACTGTATCCCTCTGACCTTCTTATTGACGATGAAACACAGAAATTGCATCGGAATTAAATACAAAAGACACAATGCCGACTTAAGTACAAGAAGACAGACTCTTCTAACTGTCTATGTTTTGAACCTTTTCTGTGACACTAGTTATAGATTCCGATGCCTCACTTCAGGTTTACTGCATCCCTTGTACCTTCGTATTGACGACGAAACACAGAAATTGCATCGGAATTAAATACAAAAGGCACAATGTCGACATAAGTACAAGAAGATAGACTGATCCGTGTTTATGTTCTCAACCATTCCTGTGACACTAGATATAGATTCCGATGCTCCACTTCAGGTTTACTGTATCCCTTGGACCTTTTTATTGACGACGAAACTCAGAAATTGCATCGGAATTAAATAGAAAAGGCACAATACCGACTTACGTACAAGAAGACTGACTCTTCTTACTGTCTAAGATTTGAACCATTCCTGTGACACTAGTTATTGATTCCGAAGCCTCACTTCAGGTTTACTGTATCCTTTGGACCTTCTTATTGACGATGAAACACAGAATTTGCATCGGAATTAAATTCAAAAGGCACAATGACGACTTAAGTACAAGAAGACTGACTCTTCTAACTGTCTACGTTCTGAGCAATTCCTGTGACACTAGTTATGGATTCCGATGCTTCACTTCAGGTTTACTGTATACCTTGGACCTTCTTATCGACGATGAAACACATAAGTAGCATCAGAGTTAAATACAAAAGGCACAATGCCGACTTAAGTACAAGAAGACTGACTCTTCTTACTGTCTATTGTTTGCACCATTCCTGTGACACTAGTTACTGATTCCGATGCTTCACTTCAGGTTTACTGTATTCCTTGGACCTTCATATTAACGACGAAACACAGAAATCTAATTTGGATTAAATACAAAAGGCACAATACCGACTAAAGTACAAGAAGACTGACCCTTCCTACTGTCTATGTTTTAACCATTCCTGTGACACTAGTTATAGATTCCGATGCTTCACTTCCGGTTTACTGTATCCCTCTGACCTTCTTATTGACGATGAAACACAGAAATTGCATCGGAATTAAATACAAAAGGCACAATGCCGACTCAAATACAAAATGACAGGCTCTTCTGACTCTCTATGTTTTGGAACTTTCCTGTGAGACCGGTTTTTGATTCCGATGCTTCACTACAGGTTTACCGTATCCCTTGGTCATTCTTATTGACGACGAAACACAGAAATTGCATCGGAATTAAATAGAAAAGGCACAATGCCGACATAAGTACAAGAAGACTGACTCTTCTTACTGACTATGATTTGTACATTTCCTGTGAGACCAGATTTAGATTCCGATGCTTCACTATATGTTTACTGTATCCCTTGGAACTTCTTGTTTACGATGAAACACAGAAATTGCATCGGAATTAAATACAAAAGGCACAATGCCGTCTTAAGTACAAGAAGACTGACTCTTCCAAATGTCTATGTTTTGAACCATTCGTGTGACACTAGTTATAGATTCCGATGCTTCACTTCAGGTTTACTGTATCCCTGTGACACTCTTATTGACGATGAAACGCAGAAATTGCATCGGAATTAAATACAAAAGGCACAATGCCGACATAAGTACAAGAAGATAGACTGATCCGTGTTTATGTTTTCACCCATTCCTGTGACACTAGATATAGATTCCGATGCTCCACTTCAGGTTTACTGTATCCCTTGGACCTTTTTATTGACGACGAAACTCAGAAATTGCATCGGAATTAAATACAAAAGGCACAATACCGACTTAAGTACAAGAAGACTGACTCTTCCAACTGTCTATGATTTGAACCATTCCTGTGATACTAGTTATAGATTCCGATGCTTCGCTTCAGGTTTACTGTATTCCTCTGACACTCTTATTGACGATGAAACACAGAAATTGCATCGGAATTAAATACAAAAGGCACAATGCCGTTTTAAGTACAAGAAGACTGACTCTTCTTACTGTCTAAGTTTTGAACCATTCCTGTGACACTAGTTAAAGATTCCGAAGCTTCACTTCAGGTTTACTGTATCCTTTGGACCGTCTTATTGACGATGAAACACAGAATTTGCATCGGAATTAAAATCAAAAGGCACAATGACGACTTAAGTACAAGAAGACTGACTCTTCTTACTGTCTATGTTGTGAGCAATTCCTGTGACACTAGTTATGGATTCCGATGCTTCACTTCAGGTTTACTGTATACCTTGGACCTTCTTATCGACGATGAAACACGTAAGTAGCATCAGAGTTAAATACAAAAGGCACAATGCCGACTTATGTACAAGAAGACTGACTCTTCTTACTGTCTATGTTATGAACCATTCCTGTGACACTAGTTATAGATTCCGATGCTTCACTTCAGGTTTACTGTATTCCTTGGACCTTCATATTGATGACGAAACACAGAAATCTAATTAGGATTAAATACAAAAGGCACAATACCGACTAAAGTACAAGAAGACTGACCCTTCCTACAGTCTATGTTTTAACCATTCCTGTGACACTAGTAATAGATTCCGATGCTTCACTTCCGGTTTACTGTATCCCTCTGACCTTCTTATTGACGATGAAACACAGAAATTGCATCGGAATTAAATACAAAAGGCACAATGCCGACTCAAATATAAAATGACACGCTCTTCTTACTCTATATGTTTTGGAACTTTCCTGTGAGACCGGTTTTTGATTCCGATGCTTCACTACAGGTTTACTGTATCCCTTGTTCATTCTTATTGACGACGAAACACAGAAATTGCATTGGAATTAAATAGAAAAGGCACAATGCCGACATAAGTACAAGAAGACTGACTCTTCTTACTGACTATGATTTGAACATTTCCCGTGAGACCAGATTTAGATTCCGATGCTTCACTATATGTATACTGTATCCCTTGGACCTTCTTATTGATGTTGAAACACAGAAAGTGCATCGGAATGAAATACAAAAGGCACAATGCCGACTTAAGTATAAGAAGACTGACTCTTCTTACTGACTGTGATTTGAACATTCCTGTGAGACCAGTTTTAGATTCCGATGTTTCACTATATGTTTACTGTATCTCTTGTACCTTCCTATTGACGATGAAACACAGAAATTGCATCGGAATTAAATACTAAAGGCACAATGCCGACTTAAGTACAAGAAGACTGACTCTACCTACTGTCTATGATTTGAACCATTCCTGTGTCACTAGTTATGTATTCATATGCAACACTTCAGGTTTACTGTATCCCTTGGACCTTCTTGTTGACGATAAAACACAGAAAATGCATCGGAATTAAATACAAAAGGCAAAATGCCGACTTAAGTACAACAAGACTGACTCTTCTTGCTGTGTATGTTTTGAACCATTCCTGTGACACTAGTTATAGATTCCGATGCTTCACTTCAGGTTTACTGTATCCCGCTGACCTTCGAATTGACGACGAAACACAGAAATTGCATCGGAATTAAATAGATAAGGCACAATGCCGACGTAAGTACAGGAAGACTGACTCTTCCTACTGTCGTGTTTTGAACCATTCCTGTGACTCTAGTTATAGATTCCGATGCTTCACTTCAGGATTACTGTATCCCTTGGACCTTCTTATTGATGATGAAACACAGAAATTGCATAGGAATTAAATACAAAAGCCACAATGCCGACTTAAGTACAAGAAGACTGACTCTTCCGTGTCTATGTTTAGAACCACTCCTGTGACACTTGATATAGATTCCGATGCTACAGTTCAGGTTTACTGTATCCCTTGGACCTTCTTATTGTCGACGAAACACCGAAATTGCATCGGGATTAAATACAAAAACGGCACAATGCCGACTTAAGTTCAAGAACACTGACTCTTCCTACTGTCTATGTTTTAACCATTCCTGTGATACAAGTTATAGATTCCGATGCTTCACTTCAGGTTTATTGTATCCCTCTTTCCTTCTTATTGACAACGAAACACTGAAATAGCATCGGAATTAAATAGAAAAAGCACAATGCCGACTTAAGTACATGAAGACTGACTCATCTTACTGTCTATGTTTTGAACCTTTCCGGTGACACTAGATATAGATTCCGATGCTTCACTTCGGGTTTATTGTATCCCTCTTACCTTCGTATTGACGACGAAACACTGAAATAGCATCGGAATTAAATAGAAAAGGCACAATGGCGACTGAAGTATAAGAAGTCTGACTCTTCCAACTGTCTATGTTTTGAACCATTCTTGTGACACTAGTTATATATTCCGATGCTTCACTTCATTTTTACTGTATCCCTCTGACACTCTTATTGACGATGAAACACAGAAATTGCATCGGAATTAAACAGAAAAGGCACAATGCCGACATAAGTACAAGAAGACTGACTCTTCTTATTAACTATGATTTGAACTTTTCCTGTGAGACCAGTTTTATATTCCGATGCTGCACAATATGTTTACTGTATCCCTTGGACCTTCTTGTTGACGATGAAACACAGAAATTGCATCGGAATTACATACAAAAGGCATAATGAAGCATTAAGTACAAGAAGACTGACTCTTCTTGCTGTGTATGTTTTGAACCATTCCTGTGACACTAGTTATAGATTCCGATGCTTCACTTTAGGTTCACTGTATTCCTCTGACCTTCTTATTGACGATGACACACAGTTATGGCATCGGAATTAAATACAAAATGCACAATGCCGACTCATGTACAAGAAGACTGACTCTTCTTACTGTCTATGTTTTGAACCTTTCCTGTGACACTAGATACAGATTCTGATGCTTCACTTCAGGTTTACTGTATCCCTTGGACCTTCTTATTGACGACGAAACACAGAAATTGCATCGGAATTAAATAGAAAGGGCACAATGCCGACTTAAGTACAAGAAGACTGACACTTCCTACTGTCTATGTTTTGAACCATTCCTGTGACACTAGTTATAGATTCCGATGCTTCCCTTCAGGTTTACTGTATCCCTCTGACATTCTTATTGACGATGAAACACAGAAATTGCATCGGATTTAAATACAAAAGGCACAATGCCTACTTAAATATAAGAAGACTGACCCTTCTTACTGACTATGATTTGAACAGTTCCTGTGAAACCAGTTTTAGATTCCGATGCTTCACTATATGTTTACTGTATCCCTTGGACCTTCTTATTGACGAAGAAACACAGAAATTGCATCGGAATTAAATACAAAAGGCACAATGACGACTTAAGTACAAGATGACTGACTCTTCTTACTGTCTATGTTTTGAACCATTACTGTGACACTAGTTTTAGATTCCGTTGCTTCACTTCAGGTTTACTGTATACCTCTGACCTTGTTATTGACGATGAAACACAGAAATTGATCGTAATTAAATACAAAAGGCACAATGCCGACTTAAGTACAGGAAGACTGACTCTTCCTACTGTCTATGTTTTGAACCTTTTCTCTGATACTAGTTACAGATTCCGATGCTTCACTTCAGGTTTACTGTATCCCTTGGACCTTCTAGATGACGACGAAACAAAGAAATAGCATCGGAATTAAATAGAAAAGGCACAATGGTGACTTAAGTACAAGAAGACTGACTCTTCCGTGTCTATGTTTAGAACCATTCCTGAGACACTTGATATTGATTCCGATGCTTCACTTCAGGTTTTGCTGTATCCCTTGGACCTTCTTATTGACGACGAAACACAGAAATTGCATCGGGATTAAATAAAAAAATCACAATGCCGACTTAAGTACAAGAAGACTGACACTTCCTACTGTCTATGTTTTAACCATTCCTGTGATACAAGTTATAGATTCCGAAGCTTCACTTCAGGTTGACTATATCCCTCTGAACTTCTTATTGACGATGAAACACAGAAATTGCATCGGAATTAAATACAAAAGGCACAATGCTGACTCAAATACAAGATGACTGGCTCTTCTTACTTGCTATAATTTGAACCGTTCCTGTGAACTGGTTTTAGATTCCGATGCTTCACTTCAGGTTTACTGTATCCCTTGGACCTTCGTATTGACGACGAAACACAGAAAATGCATCGGAATTAAATAGAAAAGGCGCAATGCCGATATGTACAAGAAGACTGACTCTTCTTACTGACTATGATTTGAACCTATCCTGTGAGACCAGTTTTAGATTCCGATGCTTCACTATATGTTTCCTGTATCCCTTGGACCTTGTAGTTGACGATGAAACACAGAAATTGCATCGGAATTACATACAAAAGGCACAATGCCGACTTAAGTACAAGTAGACTGACTCTTCTTGCTGTGTATGTTTTGAACCACTCCTGTGACACTAGTTATAGATTCCGATGCTTCACTTTAGGTTTACTGTATTCCTCTGACCTTCTCATTGACGATGAAACACAGAAATTGCATCGTAATTAAATACAAAAGGCACAATGCCGACTTAAGTACAGGAAGACTGACTCTTCCTACTGTCTATGTTTTGAACCTTTTCTCTGATACTAGTTACAGATTCCGATGCTTCACTTCAGGTTTACTGTATCCCTCTGAACTTCTTATTGACGATGAAACACAGAAATTGCATCGGAATTAAATACAAAAGGCACAATGCTGACTCAAATACAAGATGACTGGCTCTTCTTACTTGCTATGTTTTGAACCGTTCCTGTGAGACTGGTTTTAGATTCCGATGCTTCACTTCAGGTTTACTGTATCCCTTGGACCTTCGTATTGACGACGAAACACAGAAAATGCATCGGAATTAAATAGAAAAGACACAATGCCGATATGTACAAGAAGACTGACTCTTATTACTGACTATGATTTGAACTTATCCTGTGAGACCAGTTTTAGATTCCGATGCTTCACTATATGTTTACTGTATCCCTTGGACCTTCTTTTTGACGATGAAACACAGAAATTGCATCGGAATTAAATACAAAAGGCACAATATCCGACTTAAGTACGAAAAGACTGACTCTACTTGCTGTGTATGTTTTGAACCATTCCTCTGACACTAGTTATAGATTCCGATGCTTCACTTCAGGTTTACTGTATCCCTCTGACCTTCTTATTGACGATGAAACACAGCAATTGCATCGGATTTAAATACAAAAGGCACAATGCCGACTCATGTACAAGAAGACTGACTCTTCTTACTGTCTATGTTTTGAACCTTTCCTGTGACTCTAGATATAGATTCCGTTGCTTCACTTCAGGTTTTTTTGTATCCCTCTTACCTTCTTATTGACCACGAAACACTGAAATAGCATCGGAATGAAATAGAAAAGGCACAATGCCGACTTAAGTACAAGAAGACTGACTCTTCCAACTGTCTATGTTTTGAACCATTCCTGTGGCACTAGTTATAGATTCCGATGCTTCACTTCAGGTTTACTGTATCCCTCTGACACTCTTATTGACGATGAAACACAGAAATTGCATCGGAATTAAATACAAAAGGCACAATGCCGACTTAAGTACAAGAAGACTCACTCTTCTTACTGTCTATGTTTTGAACCATTCCTGTGACACTAGTTATAGATTCCGAAGCTTCACTTCAGGTTTACTGTATTCTTTGGACCTTCTTATTGACGATGAAACACAGAATTTGCATCGGAATTAAATACAAAAGGTACAATGCCGACTAAAGTACAAGATGACTGACTCTTCCTACTGTCTATGTTTTGAGCAATTCCATTGATACTAGTTATAGATTCCGATGCTTCACTTCAGGTTTACTGTATCCTTTGGACCTTCTTATCGACGATGAAACACAGAAATAGCATCGCAATTAAATACAAAAGGCACAATGCCGACTTAAGTACAAGAAGACTGACTCTTCTGACTGTCTATGTTTTGAACCATTCCTGTGACACTAGTAATTGATTCCGATGCTTCACCTCAGGTTTACTGTATCCCTTGGACCTTCTTATTGACGACGAAACACAGAAATTGAATCGGGATTAAATACAAAAGGCACAATGCCGACTTAAGTACAAGAAGACTGACTCTTCTTACTGACTATGATTTGAACATTTCCTGTGAGACCAGTTTTAGATTCCGATGCTTCACTATATGTTTACTGTATCCCTTGGACCTTGTAGTTAACGATGAAACACAGAAAATGCATCGGAATTACATACAAAAGGCACAATGCCGACTTCAGTACAAGAAGACTGACTCTTCTTGCTGTGTATGTTTTGAACCACTCCTGTGACACTAGTTATAGATTCCGATGCTTCACTTTAGGTTTACTGTATTCCTCTGACCTTCTCATTGACTTTTAAACACAGAAATTGCATCGGAATTAAATACAAATGGCACAGTGCCGCCTTAAGTACAAGATGACTGACTCTTCGTACTGACTATGTTGTGAACATTTCCTATGAGACCAGTTTTAGATTCTGATGCTTCACTATATGTTTACTATATCCCTTGGACCTTCTTATTGATGATGAAACACAAAAAGTGCATCGGAATTAAATACAAAAGGCACAATGCCGACTTAGGTACAAGAAGACTGACTCTTCCTAATGTCTATGTTTTGAACCATTCCTGTGACACTAGTTATAGTTTCCGATGCTTCACTTCAGGTTTACTGTATCCCTCTGACACCCTTATTGACGATGAAACACAGAAATTGCATCGGAAAGAAATACAAAAGCCTCAATGCCGACTTAAGTACAAGAAGACTCACTCTTCTTACTGTCTCTGTTTTGAACCATTCCTGTGACACTAGTTATAGATTCCGAAGCTTCACTTCAGTATTACTGTATCCTTTGGACCTTCTTATTGACGAAGAAACACAGAAATTGCATCGGAATTTAATACAAAAGGCACAATGCCGACTTAAGTACAAGAAGACTGACTCTTCTTACTGTCTATGATTTGAACCATAACTGTGACACTAGTTATAGATTCCGATGCTTCACTTCAGGTTTACTGTATCCCTTGGACCTTGTTATTGACGATGAAACACAGAAATTGCATCGGAATTAAATACAAAAGGCACAATGCCGACTTAAGTACAACAAGACTGACTCTTCTTGCTGTGTATGTTCTGAAATAATCCTGTGACACTAGTTTTAGATTCCGATGCTTCACTTCAGGTTTACTGTATCCCTCTGACCTTCTTATTGCCGACGAAACACAAAAATTGCATGGTAATGAAATAGAAAAGGCACAATGCCGACTTAAGTACAGGAAGACTGACTCTTCCTACTGTCTATGATTTGAACCATTCCTGTGACTCTAGTTATAGATTACGATGCTACACTTCGGGTTTACTGTATCTCTTGGACCTTCTTATTGACGATGAAACACAGAAATTGAATCGGAATTAAATACAAAAGGCACAATGCCGACTTCAGTACAAGAAGAGTGACAGTTCTTACTGTCTATGTTTTGAAGCTTTTCTCTGACACTAGTAACAGATTCCGATGCTTCACTTCAGGTTTACTGTATCCCTTGGACCTTCTTCTTGACGACGAAACACAGAAATTGAATCGGGATTAAATACAAAAGGCACAATGCCGACTTAAGTACAAGAATACTCACTATTCTCATTGTCTACGTTTTAAACCATTCCTGTGACACTAGTTATAGATTCCGAAGCTTCACTTCAGGTTTACTGTATCCCTCTGACCTTCTTATTGACGATGAAACACAGAAATTGCATTGGAATTAAATACAAAAGGCACAACGCCGACTCAAGTACAAGAAGACTGACTCTTCTTACTGTCTATGTTTTGAACCATTTCTGTGACACTAGTTATAGATTCCGATGCTTCACTTCAGGTTTACTGTATCCCTTGGACCATCTTATTGACGACGAAACACAGAAATTGCAACGGAATTAAATAGAAGAGTCACAATGCCGACTTAAGTACAAGAAGACTGAGTCGTCCGTGTCTATGTTTTGAACCATTCCTGTGACACTAATTACAGATTCCGATGCTTCACTTCAGGTTTACTGTATCCCTCTGACACTCTTATTGACGATGAAACACAGAAATTACATCGGAATTAAATACAAACGGCACAATGCTGACTTTAGTACAAGAAGACTGACTCTTCCAAATATCTCCGTTTTGAAAAATTCCTGTGACACTAGTTATAGATTCCGATGCTTCACTTCAGGTTTACTGTATCCCCCTGAAACTCTTATTGACGATGAAACACAGAAATTGCATCGGAATTAAATACAAAAGGCACAATGCCGACTTAGGTACAAGAAGACTGACTCTTCCTAATGTCTATGTTTTGAACCATTCCTGTGACACTAGTTATAGTTTCCGATGCTTCACTTCGGGTTTACTGTATCCCTCTGACACCCTAATTGACGATGAAACACAGAAATTGCATCGGAAAGAAATACAAAAGCCTCAATGCCGAATTAAGTACAAGAAGACTCACTCTTCTTACTGTCTCTGTTTTGATCCATTCCTGTGACACTAGTTATAGATTCCGAAGCTTCACTTCAGTATTACTGTATCCTTTGGACCTTCTTATCGACGATGAAACACAGAAATCGCATCGGAACTACATACAAAAGGCACAATGCCGACTCAAATACAAGATGACTGGCTCTTCTTACTCTCTATGTTTTGAACCATTCCTGTGAGACCGGTTTTAGATTCCGATGCTACACCTCAGGATTACTGTATCCCTTGTCCCTCCTTATTAACGATGAAACACAGAAATTGCATTGGAATTAAATAGAAAAGGCACAATTCCGACATAAGTACAAGAAGACTGACTCTTCTTACTGACTATGATTTGAACATTTCCTGTGAGACCAGTTTTAGATTCCGATGCTTCACTATATGTTTACTGTATCCCTTGGACCTTCTTGTTGACCATGAAACACAGAAATTGCATCGGAATTACATACAAAAGGCACAATGCTGACTGAAGTACAAGAAGACTGACTCTTCTTGCTATGTATGTTTTGAACCATTCCTGTGACACTAGTTATAGATTCCGATGCTTCCCTTCAGGTTTACTGTATCCCTCTGACATTCTTATTGACGATGAAACACAGAAATTGCATCGGAATTAAATACAAACGGCACAGTGCCGACTTAAGTACAAGAAGACTGACTCCTCATACTAACTATGTTGTGAACATTTCCTATGAGACCAGTTTTAGATTGCGACGCTTCACTATATGTTTACTATATCCCTTGGACTTTCTTATTGACGATGAAACACAGAAAGTGCATCGGAATTAAATACAAAAGGCACAATGATGACTTAAGTATAAGAAGACTGACTCTTCTTACTGACTATGATTTGAACATTATGTGTGAGACCAGTTTTAGATTCCAATGCTTCACTTCAGGTTTACTGTATCCGTTGCACCTTCTTATCGACGATGAAACACAGAATAAGCATCGGAATTAAATACAAATGGCACAATGCCGACTTAAGTACAAGAAGACTGACTCTTCTTACTGTCTATGTTTTGAACCATTCCTGTGACACTAGTTATAGATTCCGATGCTTCACTTCAGGTTTTCTGTATCCCTCTGACCTTCTTATTGACGACGAAACACAGAAATTGTATCGGAATTAAATACAAAAGGCACAATGCCGACTTCAGTACAAGAAGACTGACTCTTCTTACTGTCTATGTTTTGAGCAATTCCATTGACACTAGTTATAGATTCCGATGCTTCACTTCAGGTTTACTGTATCCCTTGGACCTTCGTATTGACGACGAAACACAGAAATTGCATCGGAATTAAATACAAAAGGCACAATGCCGACTTAAGTACAAGAAGGCTGACTTTTCTTACAGTGTATGTTTTGAACCTTTTCTGTCACACTAGTTATAGATTCCGATGCTTCACTTCATTTTTACTGTATCCCTTGGAACATCTCATTGACGACGAAAGACAGAAATTGCATCGGAATTAAATAGAAGAGGCACAATGCCGACTTAAGTACAAGAAGACTGACTCTTCTTACTGTCTATGTTTTGAACCACTCCTGTGACACTAGTTATAGTTTCCGATGCTTCACTTCAGGTTTATTGTATCCTTTGGACCTTCTTATTGACGACGAAACACCGAAATTGAGTCAAGATTAAGTACAAAAGGCACAATGCCGACTCAAATAGAAGATGACTGGCTCTTCTTACTCTCTATGTTTTGAACCTTTCCTGTGAGACCGGTTTTAGATTCCGATGCTTCACTCCAGGATTACTGTATCCCTTGGACCTCCTTATTGACGACGAAACACAGAAGTTGCATCGGAATTAAATAGAAAAGGCACAATGCCGACATAAGTACAAGAAGTATGACTCTTCTTACTGACTATGATTTGAACATTTCCTGTGAGACCAGTTTTAGATTCCGATGCTTCACTATATGTGTACTGTATCCCTTGGACGTTCTTGTTGACGAAGAAACACAGAAATTGCATCGTAATTACATTTAAAAGACACAATGCCGACTTAAGTATAAGAAGACTGACTCTTCTTACTGACTATGATTTGAACTTTTCCTGTGAGACCGGTTTTAGATTCCGATGCTTCACCATATGTTTACTGTATCCCTTGGACCTTCTTATTGACGAAGAAACACAGAAATTGCATCGGAATTAAATACAAAAGGCACAACGCCGACTTAAGTACAAGAAGACTGACTCTTCTTACTGTCTATGATTTGAACCATAACTGAGACACTAGTTATAGATTCCGATGCTTCACTTCAGGTTTACTGTATCCCTTGGACCTTGTTATTGACGATGAAACACAGAAATTGCCTCGGAATTAAATACAAAAGGCACAATGCCGATTTAAGTACAACAAGACTGACTCTTCTTGCTGTGTATGTTCTGAAATAATCCTGTGACACTAGTTTTAAATTCCGATGCTTCACTTCAGGTTTACTGTATCCATCTGACCTTCTTATTGACGACGAAACACAGAAATTGCATCGTAATGAAATAGAAAAGGCACTATGCCGACTTAAGTACAGGAAGACTGACTCTTCCTACTGTCTATGTTTTGAAGCATTCCTGTGACTCTAGTTATAGATTACGATGCTACACTTCAGGTTTAATGTATCCCTTGGACCTTCTTATTGACGATGAAACACAGAAATTGAATCGGAATTAAATCCAAAAGGCACAATGCCGACTTCAGTACAAGAAGACAGACTCATCCCTGACTATGTTGAGAACCATTCCTGTGACACTAGTTACAGATTCCGATGCTTCGGTTCAGGTTTACTGTATCCCTCTGACACTCTTATTGACGATGAAACACAGAATTTGCATCGGAATTAAATACAAAAGGTACAATGCCTACTTAAGTACAAGAAGACTGACTCTTCTTACTGTCTATGTTTTGAGCAATTCCAATGACACTAGTTATAGATTCCGATGTGTCACGTCAGGTTTACTGTATCCCCTGGACCTTCTTATCGACGATGAAACACAGATATAGCATCGGAATTGAATACAAAAGGCACATTGCCGACTTAAGTACAAGAAGACCGACTCTTCTTACTGTCTATGATTTGAATCATTCCTGTGACACTAGTTATAGATTCCGATGCCTCACTTCAGGTTTACTGTATCCCTTGGACCTTCTTATTGACGACGAAACACAGAAATTGAATAGGGATTAAATACAAAAGGCACAATGCCGACTTAAGTACGAGAAGACTGACTCATCCTACTGTCTATGTATTAACCATTCCTGTGACACTAGTTATAGATTCCGATGCTTTACTTCAGGTTTACTGTATCCCTCTGACCTTCTTATTGACGATGAGACACAGAAATTGGATCGGAATTATATACAAAAGTACAATGCCGACTCAAATGCAAGATGACTGGCTCTTCTTACTCTCTAAGTTTTGAACCTTTTCAGTGAGACCGGTTTCAGATTCCGATGCTTCACTTCAGGATTACTGTATACCTTGGACCTCCTTATTGACGACGAAACACAGAAATTGCATCGGAAGTAAATAGAAAAGGCACAATGCCGACATAAGTACATCAAGACGGATTCTCCTTACTGACTATGATTTGAACATTTCCTGTGGGACCAGTTTTAGATTCCGATGCTTCACTATATGTTTACGGTATCCCTTGGACCTTCTTGTTGACGATGAAACACAGAAATTGCATCGGAATTGAATACAAAAGGCACAATGCCGACTTAAGTACAAGAAGACTGACTCTTCCTGCTGTGTATACTTTGAACTATTCCTGTGACACTAGTTATAGATTCCGATGCTTCACTTCAGGTTTACTGTATCCCACTGACCTTCTTATTGACGATGAAACGCAGTAATTGCATCGGAATTAAATACAAAATGCACAATGCCGACTCATGTACAAGAAGACTGACTCTTCATACTGTCTTTGTTTTGAACCATTCCTGTGACACTAGTTATAGATTCCGATGCTTCACTTCAGGTTTACTGTAACCATCTGAAATTCTTATTGACGACCAAACACAGAAATTTCATCGGAACTAAATACAAATGGCACAGTGCCGACTTAAGTACAAGAAGACTGACTCTTCTTACTGACTATGTTGTAAACATTTCCTGTGAGACCAGTTTTAGATTCCGATGCTTCACTATATGTTTACTGTATCCCTTGGACCTTCTTGTTGACGATGAAACCCAGAAATTGCATCGGAATTACATACAAAAGGCACAATGCCGACTTAAGTACAAGAAGACTGACTCTTCTTGCTGAGTATGTTTTAAACCATTCCTGTGACACTAGTTATAGATTCCGTTGCTTCACTTCAGGTTTACTGTATTCCTCTGACCTTCTTATTGACGATGAAACACAGTAATTGGATCGGAAATAAATACAAAATGCACAATGCCGACTCATGTACAAGAAGACTGACTCTTCTTACTGTCTATGTTTTGAGCAATTCCATTGACACTAGTTATAGATTCCGATGCTTCACTTCAGGTTTACTGTATCCCTTGGACCTTCTTATTGACGACGAAACACAGAAATTGCATCGGAAGTAAATAGAAAAAGCACAATGCCGACTTCAGTACAGGAAGACTGACTCTTCCTACTGTCTATGTTTTGAACCATTCCTGTGACTCTAGTTATAGGTTCCGATTCTTCACTTCAGGTTTACTGTATCTCTTGGACCTTCTTATTAACGATGAAACACAGAAATTGCATCGGAATTAAATACAAAAGGCGCAATGCCGACTAAAGTACAAGATGACTGACTCTTCTTACTGTCTATCTTTTGAACCTTTTCTCTCATACTAGTTACAGATTCTGATGCTTAACTTCAGGTATACTGTATCCCTTGGACCTTCTTATTGACGACGAAACACAGAAATTGCATCGGAATTACATAGAAAAGGCACAATGCCGACTTAAGCCCAAGAAGACTGACTCTTCCTACTGTCTATGTTTTGAACCATTCCTGTGACACTAGTTATAGATTCCGATGCTTCACTTCAGGTTTACTGTATCCGTCTGGCATTCTTATTGACGATGAAACACAGAGATTGCATCGGAATTAAATACAAACAGCACAGTTCCGACTTAAGTACGAGAAGACTGACGCTACTTGCTGACTATGTTGTGAACATTTCCTATGAGACCAGTTTTAGATTCCGATGCTTCACTATATGTTTACTGTATCCCTTGGACCTTCTTATTGATGATGAAACACAGAAAGTACATCGGAATTAAATAGAGAATTCACAATGCCGACTTAAGTACAAGAAGACTGACTCTTCCATGTCTATGTTTAGAACCATTCCTGTGACACTTGATATAGATTCCGATGCTTCACTTCAGGTTTTCTGTATCCCTTGGATCTTCTTATTGACGACGAAACACAGAAATTGAATCGGGATTAAATACAAAAAGCACAGTGCCGACATAAGTACAAGAAGACTCACTCTTCTTACCGTCTATGTTTTAAACCATTCCTGTGACACTAGTTATAGATTCCGAAGCTTCACTTCAGGTTTTCTGTATCCCTCTGACCTTCTTATTGACGAAGAAACACAGAAATTGCATCTTAATTAAATACAAAAGGCACAATGCCGACTTAAGTACAAGAAGACTGTCTCTTCTTACTGTCTATGTTTTGAACCATTCCTGTGACACTAATTATGGATTCCGAAGCTTCACTTCAGGTTTACTGTATCCCTTGGACCATCTTATTGACGATGAAACACATAATTTGCATCGGAATTAAATACAAAAATTACAATGCCCACTTAAGTACAAGAAGACTGACTCTTCTTACTGTCTATGTTTTGAGCAATTCCATTGACACTAGTTATAGATTCCGATGCTTCACTTCAGGTTTACTGTATCCCTTGGACCTTCTTATTGACGACGAAACACAGAAATTGAATCGGGATTAAATACATAAGGCACAATGCCGACTTAAGTACAAGAAGACTGACTCTTCCTACTGTCTATGTATTAACCATTCCTGTGGCACTAGTTATAGGTTCCGATGCTTCACTTCAGGTTTACTGTATCCCTCTGACCATCTTATTGACGGTGAAACACAGAAATTGCATCGGAATTAAGTACAAAAGGTACAATGCCGAATCAAATACTAGATGACTGGCTCTTCTTACTCTCTATGTTTTGAACCTTTCCTGTGAGACCGGTTTTAGATTCCGATGCTTCACTTCAGGATTACTGTATCCCTTGGACCTCCATATTGACGACGAAACACAGAAATTGCATTGGAAGTAAATAGAAAAGGCACAATACCGACATAAGTACAAGAAGACTGACTCTTCTTGCTGTGTATGTTTTGAACCATTCCTGTGACACTAGTCACAGATTCCGATGCTTCCCTTCAGGTTTACTGTATCCCTCTGACCTTCGTATTGACGATGAAACACTGTAATTGCATGGGAATTGAATACAAAATGCACAACGCCGTCTCATGTACAAGAAGACTGACTCTTCTTACTGTCTATGTTCGGAACCTTTCCTGTGACACTAGATATAGATTCCGATTCTTTACTTCAGGTTTACTGTATCCCTTGGACATTCTTATTGACGACGAAACACAGAAATTGCATCGGAATTAAATAGAAAAGGCACAATGCCGACTTAAAAGAAGAAGACTGACTCTTCCGACTGTCTATGTTTTGAACCATTCCCGTGACACTACTTATAGATTCCGATGCTTCACTTCAGGTTCACTGTATTCCTCTGACATTCTTATTGACGATGAAACTCAGAAATTGCATCTGATTTAAATACAAACAGCACAGTGCCGACGTAAGTACAAGAAGACTGACTCTTCTTACTGTCTATGTTTTGAACATTTCCTATGAGACCAGTTTTAGATTCCGATCTTTCACTATATGTTTTCTGTATCCCTTGGACCTTCTTATTGACGTAGCAACACAGAAATTGCATCGGAATTTAATACAAAAGGCACAATGCCGACTTAAGTACAAGGACACTGACTCTTCTTACTGTCTATGTATTGGACCATTCCTGTGACACTAGTTATGGATTCCGATGCATCACTTCAGGTTTACTGTATCCCTTGGACCTTCTTATTGACGATGAAACACAGAAATTGCATCGGAATTAAATGGAAAAAGCACAATGCCGACTTAAGTACAGGAAGACTGACTCTTCCTACTGTCTATGTTTTGAACCATTGCTGTGACTCTAGTTATAGATTCCGATGCTTCACTTCAGGTTTACTGTATCCCTTGGACCTTCTTATTAACGATGAAACACAGAAATTGCATCGGAATTAAATACAAATGGCACAATGCCGACTAAAGTACAAGATGACTGACTCTTCTTACTGTCTATCTTTTGAACCGTTTCTCTCATACTAGTTACAGATTCCGATGCTTAACTTCAGGTATACTGTATCCCTTGGACCTTCTTATTGACGACGAAACACAGAAATTGCACCGGAATTAAATAGAAAAGACACAATGCCTACATAAGTACAGGAAGACTGACTCTTCTTACTGACTATGATTTGAACATTTCCTGTGAGACCAGTTTTAGATTACGATGCTTCAATATATGTTTACTGTATCCCTTGGACCTTATTGTTGACGATGAAACACAGAAATTGCATCGGAAATAAATACAAATAGCACAATGCCGACTTAAGTACAAGAAGACTGACTCTTCTTGCTGTGTATGTATAGAACCATTCCTGTGACACTAGTTATAGATTCCGATGCTTCACTTCAGGTTTACTGTATCCCTCTGACCTTCTTATTGACGATACAACACAGTAATTGCATCGAAATTAAATACAAAATGCACAATGCCGACTCATGTACAAGAAGACTCACTCTTCTTACTGTCTATTTTTTGAAACTTTCCTGTGACACTAGATATAGATTCCAATGCTTCACTTCAGGTTTATTGTATCCCCTGGACATTCTTATTGACGACGAAACACAGAAATTGCATCGGAATTAAATAGAAAAGGTACAATGCTGACTTAAGTACAAGAAGACTGACTCTTCCTACTGTCTATGTTTTGAACCATTCCTGTAACACTAGTTGTAGATTCCGATGCTTCACTTCAGGTTTACTGTAACCCTCTGACATTCTTATTGACGATGAAACACAGAAATTGCAACGGAATTAAATACAAACGCCACAGTGCCGACTTAAGTACAAGAAGACTGACTCTTCTTACTGACTATGTTGTAAACATTTCCTGTGAGACCAGTTTTAGATTCCGATGCTTCACTATATGTTTACTGTATCCCTTGGACCTTCTTATTGATGATGAAACACAGAAAGTGCATCGGAATTAAATACAAAAGGCACAATGCCGACATAAGTACAAGAAGACTCACTCTTCTTACCGTCTATGTTTTAAACCATTCCTGTGACACTAGTTATAGATTCCGAAGCTTCACTTCAGGTTTTCTGTATCCCTCTGACCTTCTTATTGACGAAGAAACACAGAAATTGCATCTTAATTAAATACAAAAGGCACAATGCCGACTTAAGTACAAGAAGACTGTCTCTTCTTACTGTCTATGTTTTGAACCATTCCTGTGACACTAATTATGGATTCCGAAGCTTCACTTCAGGTTTACTGTATCCCTTGGACCATCTTATTGACGATGAAACACATAATTTGCATCGGAATTAAATACAAAAATTACAATGCCCACTTAAGTACAAGAAGACTGACTCTTCTTACTGTCTATGTTTTGAGCAATTCCATTGACACTAGTTATAGATTCCGATGCTTCACTTCAGGTTTACTGTATCCCTTGAACCTTCTTATTGACGACGAAACACAGAAATTGAATCGGGATTAAATACATAAGGCACAATGCCGACTTAAGTACAAGAAGACTGACTCTTCCTACTGTCTATGTATTAACCATTCCTGTGGCACTAGTTATAGGTTCCGATGCTTCACTTCAGGTTTACTGTATCCCTCTGACCATCTTATTGACGGTGAAACACAGAAATTGCATCGGAATTAAATACAAAAGGTACAATGCCGAATCAAATACTAGATGACTGGCTCTTCTTACTCTCTATGTTTTGAACCTTTCCTGTGAGACCGGTTTTAGATTCCGATGCTACACTTCAGGATTACTGTATCCCTTGGACCTCCATATTGACGACGAAACACAGAAATTGCATTGGAAGTAAATAGAAAAGGCACAATACCGACATAAGTACAAGAAGACTGACTCTTCTTGCTGTGTATGTTTTGAACCATTCCTGTGACCCTAGTCACAGATTCCGATGCTTCCCTTCAGGTTTACTGTATCCCTCTGACCTTCGTATTGACGATGAAACACTGTAATTGCATGGGAATTGAATACAAAATGCACAACGCCGTCTCATGTACAAGAAGACTGACTCTTCTTACTGTCTATGTTCGGAACCTTTCCTGTGACACTAGATATAGATTCCGATTCTTTACTTCAGGTTTACTGTATCCCTTGGACATTCTTATTGACGACGAAACACAGAAATTGCATCGGAATTAAATAGAAAAGGCACAATGCCGACTTAAAAGAAGAAGACTGACTCTTCCGACTGTCTATGTTTTGAACCATTCCCGTGACACTACTTATAGATTCCGATGCTTCACTTCAGGTTCACTGTATTCCTCTGACATTCTTATTGACGATGAAACTCAGAAATTGCATCTGATTTAAATACAAACAGCACAGTGCCGACGTAAGTACAAGAAGACTGACTCTTCTTACTGTCTATGTTTTGAACATTTCCTGTGAGACCAGTTTTAGATTCCGATGTTTCACTATATGTTTTCTGTATCCCTTGGACCTTCTTATTGACGTAGCAACACAGAAATTGCATCGGAATTTAATACAAAAGGCACAATGCCGACTTAAGTACAAGGACACTGACTCTTCTTACTGTCTATGTATTGGACCATTCCTGTGACACTAGTTATGGATTCCGATGCATCACTTCAGGTTTACTGTATCCCTTGGACCTTCTTATTGACGATGAAACACAGAAATTGCATCGGAATTAAATAGAAAAAGCACAATGCCGACTTAAGTACAGGAAGACTGACTCTTCCTACTGTCTATGTTTTGAACCATTGCTGTGACTCTAGTTATAGATTCCGATGCTTCACTTCAGGTTTACTGTATCCCTTGGACCTTCTTATTAACGATGAAACACAGAAATTGCATCGGAATTAAATACAAATGGCACAATGCCGACTAAAGTACAAGATGACTGACTCTTCTTACTGTCTATCTTTTGAACCGTTTCTCTCATACTAGTTACAGATTCCGATGCTTAACTTCAGGTATACTGTATCCCTTGGACCTTCTTATTGACGACGAAACACAGAAATTGCACCGGAATTAAATAGAAAAGACACAATGCCTACATAAGTACAGGAAGACTGACTCTTCTTACTGACTATGATTTGAACATTTCCTGTGAGACCAGTTTTAGATTACGATGCTTCAATATATGTTTACTGTATCCCTTGGACCTTATTGTTGACGATGAAACACAGAAATTGCATCGGAAATAAATACAAATAGCACAATGCCGACTTAAGTACAAGAAGACTGACTCTTCTTACTGACTATGTTGTAAACATTTCCTGTGAGACCAGTTTTAGATTCCGATGCTTCACTATATGTTTACTGTATCCCTTGGACCTTCTTATTGATGATGAAACACAGAAAGTGCATCGGAATTAAATACAAAAGGCACAATGCCGACTTCAGTATAAGAAGACTGACTCTTCTTACTGACTATGATTTGAACATTTCCTGTGAGACCAGTTTTAGAATCCGATGTTTCACTATGTGTTTACTGTATCCCTTGGACCTTCTTATTGACGAAGAAACACAGAAATTGCTGCGGAATTAAATACAAAAGGCACAATGCCGACTTAAGTACAAGAAGACTGACTCTTCTTACTGTCTATGTTTTGAACCAATTCTGT
Organism: Schistocerca americana; assembly: GCF_021461395.2. Lineage (NCBI taxonomy): Eukaryota > Metazoa > Arthropoda > Insecta > Orthoptera > Acrididae > Schistocerca > Schistocerca americana. The sequence goes on from NW_025726093.1 coordinate 3,969,348, forward strand.
GACACTAGGTATAGATTCCTATGCTTCACTTCAGGTTTACTGTATCCCTTGGACCTTGTTATTGTCGATGAAACACAGAAATTGCACCGGAATTAAATACAAAAAACACAATGAAGACTTAAGTACAAGATGACTGACTTTTCCTACTGTCTACGTTTTGAACCATACCTGTGACACTAGTTATGGATTCCGATGCATCACTTCAGGTTTACTGTATCCCTTGGACCTTGTTTTGACGATGAAACACAGAAATTACATCGGAATTAAATACAAAAGGCACAATGCCGACTTAAGTACAACAAGACTGACTCTTCTTGCTGTGTATGTTTTGAACCAATCCTGTGACGCTAGTTATAGATTCCGATGCTTCACTTCAGGTTTACTGTATCCCTTGGACCTTCGTATTGACAATGAATCACAGGAATTGCATCGGAATTAAATACAAAAGGCAAAATGATGACATAAGTGCAAGAAGACTGACTCTTCTTACTGTCTATGTTTTGAACCTTTTCTCTGATACTTGTTACAGATTCCGATGCTTAACTTCAGGTTTACTGTATCCCTTGGACCCTCTTATTACGACGAAACACAGAAATTGCATCGGAATTAAATAGAAAAGACACAATGCCGACATACGTACAAGAAGTATGACTCTTCTTACTGACTATGATTTGAACACTTCCTGTGAGACCAGTTTTAGATTCCGATGCTTCACTATATGTTTACTGTATCCCTTGGACGTTCTTGTTTACGATGAAACACAGAAATTGCATCGTAATTACATAGAAAAGGCACAATGCCGACTTAAGTATAAGAAGACTGACTCTTCTTACTGACTATGATTTGAACTTTTCCTGTGAGACCAGTTTTAGATTCCGATGCTTCACTATATGTTTACTGTATCTCTTGGACCTTCTTATTGATGCTGAAACACAGAAAGTGCATCGGAATTAAATACAATAGGCACAATGCCGACTTAAGTATAAGAAGACTGACTCTTCTTACTGACTATGATTTGAATTTTCCTGTGAGACCAGTTTTAGATTCCGATGCTTCACTATATGTTAACTGTATCCCTTGCACCTTCTTATTGACGTAGAAACACAGAAATTGCATCGGAGTTAAATACAAAATACACAATGCCGACTTAAGTACAAGAAGACAGACTCTTCTTACTGTCTATGTTGTGAACCATTACTGTGACACTAGTTATAGATTCCGATGCTTCACTTCAGGTTTACTGTATCCCTTGGACCTTGTTATTAACGATGAAACACAGAAATTGCATCGGAATTAAATACAAAAGGCACAATTCCAACTTAAGTACAAGAAGACTGACTCTTCCTACTGTCTATGTTTTAAACCATTCCTGTGACACTAGTTATAGATTCCGATGCTTCACTTCAGGTTTACTGTATCCCTTGGACCTTCGTATTGACGACGAAACACAGAAATTGAATCGGGATTAAATACAAAAGGCACAATGCCGACTTAAGTACAAGAATACTGACTCTTCCTACTGTCTATGTTTTAATCATTCCTGTGACACTAGTTATAGATTCCGATGCTTAACTTCAGGTTTACTGTATCCCTCTGACCTTCTTATTGACGATCAAACACAGAAATTGCATCGGACTTAAATAGAAAAGGCAAAATGCCGACTTAAGTATAAGGGGGCTGACTCTTCTTACTGACTATGATTTAAACATTACTGTGAGACCAGTTTTAGATTCCGATGCTTCACTATATGTTTACTGTATCCCTTGGACCTTCTTGTTGACGATGAAACACAGAAATTGCATCGGAACTAAATGCTTATGGCACAATGCCGACTTAAGTACAAGAAGACTGACTCTTCTAACTGTCTATGTTTTGAACCATTCCTGTGACACTAGTTATAGATTCCGATGCTTCACTTCCGGTTTACTGTATCCCTTGGACCTTGTTATTGACGATGAAACACAGAAATTGCATCGGAATTAAATACAAAAGGCACAATGCCGACTTAAGTACAAGAAGACTGACAGTTCTTACTGTCTATGTTTTGAACCTTTTCTCTGACACTAGTTACAGATTCCGATGCTCCACTTCTGGTTTACTGTATCCCTTGGACCTTGTTATAGACGATGAAACACAGAAATTGCATCGGAATTAAATACAAAAGGCACAATGCCGACTTAAGTAGAAGAAGACTGACTCTTCCTACTGTCTATGTTTTGACCCATTCCTGTGACACTGGTTATAGATTCCGATGCACCACTTCAGGTTTACTGTATCCCTTGGACCTTCTCAAGACGATGAAACACAGAAATTGCATCGGAATTAAATACAAAAGGCACAGTGCCGACTTAAGTATAAGAAGACTGACTCTTCTTACTGACTATGATTTGAACTTTTCCTGTGAGACCAGTTTTAGATTCCGATGCTTCACTATATGTTTACTGTATCCCTTGCACCTTCTTATTGACGAAGAAATACAGAAATTGCATCGGAATTAAATACAAAAGGCACAATGCCGACTTAAGTACAAGAAGACTGACTCTTCCTACTGTCTATGTTTTAATCATTCCTGTGACACTAGTTATAGATTCCGATGCTTAACTTCAGGTTTACTGTATCCCTCTGACCTTCTTATTGACGATCAAACACAGAAATTGCATCGGACTTAAATAGAAAAGGCAAAATGCCGACTTAAGTATAAGGGGACTGACTCTTCTTACTGACTATGATTTAAACATTACTGTGAGACCAGTTTTAGATTCCGATGCTTCACTATATGTTTACTGTATCCCTTGGACCTTCTTATTGACGATGAAACACAGAAATTGCATCGGAACTAAATGCTTATGGCACAATGCCGACTTAAGTACAAGAAGACTGACTCTTCTAACTGTCTATGTTTTGAACCATTCCTGTGACACTAGTTATAGATTCCGATGCTTCACTTCCGGTTTACTGTATCCCTTGGACCTTGTTATTGACGATGAAACACAGAAATTGCATCGGAATTAAATACAAAAGGCACAAGGCCGACTTAAGTAGAAGAAGACTGACTCTTCCCACTGTCTATGTTTTGACCCATTCCTGTGACACTGGTTATAGATTCCGATGCACCACTTCAGGTTTACTGTATCCCTTGGACCTTCTCAAGACGATGAAACACAGAAATTGCATCGGAATTAAATACAAAAGGCACAGTGCCGACTTAAGTATAAGAAGACTGACTCTTCTTACTGACTATGATTTTAACTTTTCCTGTGAGACCAGTTTTAGATTCCGATGCTTCACTATATGTTTACTGTATCCCTTGCACCTTCTTATTGACGAAGAAACACAGAAATTGCATCGGAATTAAATACAAAAGGCACAATGCCGACTTAAGTACAAGAAGACAGACTCTTCTTACTGTCTATGTTTTGAACCATTACTGTGACACTAGTTATAGATTCCGATGCTTCACTTCCGGTTTACTGTATCCCTTGTACCTTGTTATTGACGATGAAACACAGAAATTGCATCGTAATTAAATACAAAAGGCACAATGCCGACTTAAGTACAAGAAGACTGAAAGTTCTTACTGTCTATGTTTTGAACCTTTTCTCTGACACTAGTTACAGATTCCGATGCTTCACTTCAGGTTTACTGTATCCCTTGGACCTTGTTATTGTCGATGAAACACAGAAATTGCATCGGAATTAAATACAAAAATTACAATGAAGACTTAAGTACAAGACGACTGACTTTTCCTACTGTCTACGTTTTGAACCATTCCTGTGACACTAGTTATGGATTCCGATGCATCACTTCAGGTTTACTGTATCCCTTGGACCTTGTTATTGACGATGAAACACAGAAATTACATCGGAATTAAATACAAAAGGCACAATGCCGACTTAAGTACAAGCAGACTGACTCTTCCAACTGTCTATGCTTAGAACCATTCCTGTGACACTAGTTATAGATTCCGATGCTTCACTTCAGGTTTACTGTATGCCTCTGACACTCTTATTGACGATGAAACACAGAAATTGCATCGGAATTAATTACAAAAGGCACAATGCCGACTTAAGTGCAAGAAGACACACTATTCTTACTGTCTATGTTTTGAACCGTTCCTGTGACACTAATTATAGATTCCGAAGCATCACTTCAGGTTTACTGTATCCTTTGGACCTTCTTATTGACGATGAAACACAGAATTTGCATCGGAATTAAATTCAAAAAGTACAATGCCGACTTAAGAACAAGAAGACTGACTCTTCTTACTGTCTATGTTTTGAGAAATTCCATTGACTTTAGTTATGGATTACGATGCTTCACTTTAGGTTTACTGTATCCCTTGGACCTTCTTATCGACGATGAAACACAGAAATAGCATCGCAATTAAATACAAAAGGCACAATGCCGACTTAAGTACAAGAAGACTGACTCTTCTTACTGTCTATGTTTTGAACCACTCCTGTGACACTAGTTATAGATTCCGATGCTTCACTTCCGGTTTACTGTATCCCTTGGACCTTGTTATTGACGATGAAACACAGAAATTGCATCGGAATTAAATACAAAAGACACAATGCCGACTCACATAGAAGATGACAGGCTCTTCTTACTCTCTATGTTTTGAACCTTTCCTGTGAGACCGGTTTTAGATTCCGATGCTTCATTCCAGGATTACTGTATCCCTTGGACCTCCTTATTGACGACGAAACACAGAAATTGCATCGTAATTAAATAGAAAAGGCACAATGCCGACATACGTACAAGAAGTATGACTCTTCTTACTGACTATGATTTGAACACTTCCTGTGAGACCAGTTTTAGATTCCGATGCTTCACTATATGTTTACTGTATCCCTTGGTCGTTCTTGTTTACGATGAAACACAGAAATTGCATCGTCATTACATACAAAAGGCACAATGCCGACTTAAGTATAAGAAGACTGACTCTTCTTACTGACTATGATTTGAACTTTTCCTGTGAGACCAGTTTTAGATTCAGATGCTTCACTATATGTTTACTGTATCTCTTGGACCTTCTTATTGATGCTGAAACACAGAAAGTGCATCGGAATTAAATACAATAGGCACAATGCCGACTTAAGTATAAGAAGACTGACTCTTCTTACTGACTATGATTTGAACTTTTCCTGTGAGACCAGTTTTAGATTCCGATGCTTCACTATATGTTAACTGTATCCCTTGCACCTTCTTATTGACGTAGAAACACAGAAATTGCATCGGAATTAAATACAAAATACACAATGCCGACTTAAGTACAAGAAGACAGACTCTTCTTACTGTCTATGTTTTGAACCATTACTGTGACACTAGTTATAGATTCCGATGCTTCACTTCAGGTTTACTGTATCCCTTGGACCTTGTTATTAACGATGAAACACAGAAATTGCATCGGAATTAAATACAAAAGGCACAATTCCGACTTAAGTACAAGAAGACTGACTCTTCCTACTGTCTATGTTTTAAACCATTCCTGTGACACTAGTTATAGATTCCGATGCTTCACTTCAGGTTTTACTGTATCCCTTGGACCTTCGTATTGATGACGAAACACAGAAATTGAATCGGGATTAAATACAAAAGGCACAATGCCGACTTAAGTACAAGAAGACTGACTCTTCCTACTGTCTATGTTTTAATCATTCCTGTGACACTAGTTATAGATTCCGATGCTTAACTTGAGGTTTACTGTATCCCTCTGTCCTTCTTATTGACGATCAAACACAGAAATTGCATCGGACTTAAATAGAAAAGGCAAAATGCCGACTTAAGTATAAGGGGACTGACTCTTCTTACTGACTATGATTTACACATTACTGTGAGACCAGTTTTAGATTCCGATGCTTCACTATATGTTTACTGTATCCCTTGGACCTTCTTATTGTCGATGAAACACAGAAATTGCATCGGAACTAAATGCTTATGGCACAATGCCGACTTAAGTACAAGAGGACTGACTCTTCTAACTGTCTATGTTTTGAACCATTCCTGTGACACTAGTTATAGATTCCGATGCTTCACTTCCGGTTTACTGTATCCCTTGGACCTTGTTATTGACGATGAAACACAGAAATTGCATCGGAATTAAATACAAAAGACACAATGCCGACTTAAGTACAAGAAGACTGACAGTTCTTACTGTCTATGTTTTGAACCTTTTCTCTGACACTAGTTACAGATTCCGATGCTCCACTTCTGGTTTACTGTATCCCTTGGACCTTGTTATAGACGATGAAACACAGAAATTGCATCGGAATTAAATACAAAAGGCACAATGCCGACTTAAGTAGAAGAAGACTGACTCTTCCTACTGTCCATGTTTGAACCATTCCTGTGACACTGGTTATAGATTCAGATGCACCACTTCAGGTTTACTGTATCCCTATGACCTTCTCAAGACGATGAAACACAGAAATTGCATCGGAATTAAATACAAAAGGCACAGTGCCGACTTAAGTATAAGAAGACTGACTCTTCTTACTGACTATGATTTGAACTTTTCCTGTGAGACCAGTTTTAGATTCCGATGCTTCACTATATGTTTACTGTATACCTTGCACCTTCTTATTGACGAAGAAACACAGAAATTGCATCGGAATTAAATACAAAAGGCACAATGCCGACTTAAGTACAAGAAGACAGACTCTTCTTACTGTCTATGTTTTGAACCATTACTGTGACACTAGTTATAGATTCCGATGCTTCACTTCCGGTTTACTGTATCCCTTGGACCTTGTTATTGACGATGAAACACAGAAATTGCATCGGAATTAAATACAAAAGGCACAATGCCGACTTAAGTACAAGAAGACTGACAGTTCTTACTGTCTATGTTTTGAACCTTTTCTCTGACACTAGTTACAGATTCCGATGCTTCACTTCAGGTTTACTGTATCCCTTGGACCTTGTTATTGTCGATGAAACACAGAAATTGCATCAAAATTAAATACAAAAATTACAATGAAGACTTAAGTACAAGACGACTGACTTTTCCTACTGTCTACGTTTTGAACCATTCCTGTGACACTAGTTATGGATTCCGATGCATCACTTCAGGTTTACTGTATCCCTTGGACCTTGTTATTGACGATGAAACACAGAAATTACATCGGAATTAAATACAAAAGGCACAATGCCGACTTAAGTACAAGCAGACTGACTCTTCCAACTGTCTATGCTTAGAACCATTCCTGTGACACTAGTTATAGATTCCGATGCTTCACTTCAGGTTTACTGTATGCCTCTGACACTCTTATTGACGATGAAACACAGAAATTGCATCGGAATTAAATACAAAAGGCACAATGCCGACTTAAGTACAAGAAGACACACTATTCTTACTGTCTATGTTTTGAACCGTTCCTGTGACACTAGTTATAGATTCCGAAGCATCACTTCAGGTTTACTGTATCCTTTGGACCTTCTTATTGACGATGAAACACAGAATTTGCATCGGAATTAAATTCAAAAAGTACAATGCCGACTTAAGTACAAGAAGACTGACTCTTCTTAATGTCTATGTTTTGAGAAATTCCATTGACTTTAGTTATGGATTACGATGCTTCACTTTAGGTTTACTGTATCCCTTGGACCTTCTTATCGACGATGAAACACAGAAATAGCATCGCAATTAAATACAAAAGGCACAATGCCGACTTAAGTACAAGAACACTGACTCTTCTTACTGTCTATGTTTTGAACCACTCCTGTGACACAAGTTATAGATTCCGATCCTTCACTTCAGGTTTATTGTATCCTTCGGACCTTCTTATTGACGACGAAACACAGAGATTGAATCAAGATTAAATACAAAAGGCACAATGCCGAGTTAAGTTTAAGAAGACTGACTCTTCCTACTCTCTATGTTTTAACCAATCCTGTGACACTAGTTATAGATTCCAATGTTTCACTTCAGGTTTACTGTATCCCTCTGACCTTCTTATTGACGATGAAACACAGAAATTACATCGGAATTAAATACAAAAGGCACAGTGCCGACTCAAATAGAAGATGACTGGCTCTTCTTACTCTCTATGTTTTGAACCTTTCCTGTGAGACCGGTTTTAGATTCCGATGCTTCACTCCAGGATTACTGTATCCCTTGGACCTCCTTATTGACGACGAAACACAAATTGCATCGTAATTAAATAGAAAAGGCACAATGCTGACATACGTACAAGCAGTATGACTCTTCTTACTGACTATGATTTGAACACTTCCTGTGAGCCCAGTTTTAGATTCCGATGCTTCACTATATGTTTACTGTATCCCTTGGACGTTCTTGTTTACGATGAAACACAGAAATTGCATCGTAATTACATACAAAAGGCACAATGCCGACTTAAGTATAAGAAGACTGACTCTTCTTACTGACTATGATTTGAACTTTTCCTGTGAGACCAGTTTTAGATTCCGATGCTTCACTATATGTTTACTGTATCTCTTGGACCTTCTTATTGATGCTGAAACACAGAAAGTGCATCGGAATTAAATACAATAGGCACAATGCCGACTTAAGTATAAGAAGACTGAATCTTCTTACTGACTATGATTTGAACTTTTCCTGTGAGACCAGTTTTAGATTCCGATGCTTCACTATATGTTAACTGTATCCCTTGCACCATCTTATTGACGTAGAAACACAGAAATTGCATCGGAATTAAATACAAAATACACAATGCCGACTTAAGTACAAGAAGACAGACTCTTCTTACTGTCTATGTTTTGAACCATTACTGTGACACTAGTTATAGATTCCGATGCTTCACTTCAGGTTTACTGTATCCCTTGGACCTTGTTATTAACGATGAAACACAGAAATTGCATGGGAATTAAATACAAAAGGCACAATTCCGACTTAAGTACAAGAAGACTGACTCTTCCTACTGTCTATGTTTTAAACCATTCCTGTGACACTAGTTATAGATTCCGATGCTTCACTTCAGGTTTACTGTATCCCTTGGACAAAGGCACAATGCCGACTTAAGTACAAGAAGACTGACTCTTCCTACTGTCTATGTTTTAATCATTCCTGTGACACTAGTTATAGATTCCGATGCTTAACTTCAGGTTTACTGTATCCCTCTGACCTTCTTATTGACGATCAAACACAGAAATTGCATCGGACTTAAATAGAAAAGGCAAAATGCCGACTTAAGTATAAGGGGACTGACTCTTCTTACTGACTATGATTTAAACATTACTGTGAGACCAGTTTTAGATTCCGATGCTTCACTATATGTTTACTGTATCCCTTGGACCTTCTTATTGACGATGAAACACAGAAATTGCATCGGAACTAAATGCTTATGGCACAATGCCGACTTAAGTACAAGAAGACTGACTCTTCTAACTGTCTATGTTTTGAACCATTCCTGTGACACTAGTTATAGATTCCGATGCTCCACTTCTGGTTTACTGTATCCCTTGGACCTTGTTATAGACGATGAAACACAGAAATTGCATCAGAATTAAATAGAAAAGGCACAATGCCGACTTAAGTAGAAGAAGACTGACTCTTCCTACTGTCTATGTTTTGAACCATTCCTGTGACACTGGTTATAGATTCCGATGCACCACTTCAGGTTTACTGTATCCCTTGGACCTTCTCAAGACGATGAAACACAGAAATTGCATCGGAATTAAATACAAAAGGCACAATGCCGACTTAAGTACAACAAGACTGACTCTTCTTGCTGTGTATGTTATGAACCAATCCTGTGACGCTAGTTATAGATTCCGATGCTTCACTTCAGGTTTACTGTATCTCTTGGACTTCTTATTGACTATGAAACACAGAAATTGCATCGGAATTAAATACAAAAGGCAAAATGATGACTTAAGTACATGAAGACTGACTCTTCTTACTGTCTATGTTTTGAACCTTTTCTCTGATACTAGTTACAGATTCCGATGCTTAACTTCAGGTTTACTGTATCCCTTGGACCCTCTTATTGACGACGAAAAACAGAAATTGCATCGGAATTCAATAGATAAGGCACAATGCCGACTTAAGTACAAGAAGACTGACTCTTCCGTATCTATGTTTAGAACCATTCCTGTGACACTTGATATAGATTCCGATGCTTCACTTCAGGTTTACTGTATCCCTTGGACCTTCTCATTAACGACGAAACACAGAAATTGCATCGGGATTAAATAAAAAAGGCACAATGCCGACTTAAGTACAAGAAGACTGACTCTTCCTACTGTCTATGGTTTAACCATTCCTGTGACACTAGTTATAGATTCCGATGCTTCACTTCAGGTTTACAGTATCCCTCTGACCTTCTTATAGACGATGAAACACAGAAATTGCATCGGAATTAAATATAGAAAGCACAATGCTGACTCAAATTCAAGATGACTGGCTCTTTTTACTCTCTATGTTTTGAACCTTTCCTGTGAGACCGGTTTTAGATTCCGATGCTTCACTTCAGGGTTACTGTATCCCTTGGACCTTCTTATTGATGACGAAACACAGAAAGTGCATCGGAATTAAATAGAAAAGTCACAATGCCGACATAAGTACAACAAGACTGACTCTTCTTACTGACTATGATTTGAACATTTCCTGTGAGACCAGTTTTAGATTCCGATGCTTCACTATATGTTTACTGTATCCCTTGGACCTTCTTTCTGACGATGAAACACAGAAATTGCATCGGAATTAAATACAAAGGGCACAATGCCTACTTAAGTACAAGAAGACTGACTCTTCATGCTGTGTATGATTTGAACCATTCCTGTGACACTAGTTACAGATTCCGATGCTTCACTTCAGGTTTACTGTATCCCTCTGACGTTCTTATTGACGATGAAAAACAGTAATTGCATCGTAATCAAATTCAAAAGGCACAATGCCGACTCATGTACAAGATGACTCACTCTTCTTACTGTCTATGTTTTGAACCTTTCCTGTGACACTAGCTATAGATTCCGATGCTTCACTTCAGGTTTATTGTATCCCTCTTACCTTCTTATTGACGACGAAACACTGAAATAGCATGAGAATTAAATAGAAAAGGCACAATGCCGACTTAAGTACAAGCAGACTGACTCTTCCAACTGTCTATGCTTTGAACCATTCCTGTGACACTAGTTATAGATTCCGATGCTTCACTTCAGGTTTACTGTATCCCTCTGACACTCTTATTAACGATGAAACACAGAAATTGCATCGGAATTAAATACAAAAGGCACAATGCCGACTTAAGTACAAGAAGACACACTATTCTTACTGTCTATGTTTTGAACCGTTCCTGTGACACTAGTTATAGATTCCGAAGCTTCACTTCAGGTTTACTGTACCCTTTGGACCTTCTTATTGACGATGAAACACAGAATTTGCATCGGAATTAAATTCAAAAAGTACAATGCCGACTTAAGTACAAGAAGACTGACTCTTCTTACTGTCTATGTTTTGAGAAATTCCATTGACTTTAGTTATAGATTACGATGCTTCACTTTAGGTTTACTGTAACCCTTGGACCTTCTTATCGACGATGAAACACAGAAATAGCATCGCAATTAAATACAAAAGGCACAGTGCCGACTCAAATAGAAGATGACTGGCTCTTCTTACTCTCTATGTTTTGAACCTTTCCTGTGAGACCGGTTTTAGATTCCGATGCTTCACTCCAGGATTACTGTATCCCTTGGACCTCCTTATTGACGACGAAACACAGAAATTGCATCGGAATTAAATAAAAAATACGCAATGCCGACTTAAGTACAAGAAGACAGACTCTTCTTACTGTCTATGTTTTAAACCATTCCTGTGACACTAGTTTTAGATTCCGATGCTTCACTTCAGGTTAACTGTATCCCTCTGACCTTCTTATTGACGACGAAACACAGAAATTGCATCGGAATTAAATACAAAAGGCACAATGCCGACTTAAGTATAAGAGGACTGACTCTTCTTACTGACTATGATTTGAACTTTTCCTGTGAGACCAGTTTTAGATTCCGATGCTTCACTATATGTTTACTGTATCCCTTGCACCTTCTTATTGACGAAGAAACACAGAAATTGCATCGGAATTAAATACAAAATACGCAATGCCGACTTAAGTACAAGAAGACAGACTCTTCTTACTGTCTATGTTTTAAACCATTCCTGTGACACTAGTTTTAGATTCCGATGCTTCACTTCAGGTTAACTGTATCCCTCTGACCTTCTTATTGACGACGAAACACAGAAATTGCATCGTAATTAAATAGAAAAGGCACAATGCCGACTTAAGTACAGGAAGACTGACTCTTCCTACTGTCTATGTTTTGATCCATTCCTGTGACTCTAGTTATAGATTCCGATGCTTCACTTCAGGTTTACTGTATCCCTTGGACCATCTTATTGACGATAAAACACAGAAATTGCATCGGAATTAAATACAAAAGGCACAATGCCGACTTAAGTACAAAAAGACTGACAGTTCTTTCTGTCTATGTTTTGAACCTTTTCTCTGACACTAGTTACAGATTCCGATGCTTCACTTCAGGATTACTGTATCGCTTGGACCTTCTTATTGACGACGAAACACAGAAATTGCATCGGAATTAAATAGAAAAGGCACAATGTCGACTTAAGTACAAGAAGACTGAATCTTCCGTGTCTATGCTTAGAACCACTCCTGTGACACTTGATATAGATTCCGATGCTTCACTTCAGGTTTACTGTATCCTTTGGACCTTCTTATTGACGATGAAACACAGAATTTGCATCGGAAATAAATACAAGAGGCACAATGCCGACTTAAGTACAAGAAGACTGACTCTACTTACTGTCTATGTTTTGAGCAATTCCTGTGACACTAGTTATAGATTCGGATGCTTCACTTCAGATTTACTGTATCCCTTGGACCTTCTTATCGACGATGAAACACAGAAATGGCATCGGAATTAAATACAAAAGGCACAAGGCCGACTTAAGTACAAGAAGACTGACTCTTCCTGCTGTCTATGTTTTAATCATTCCTGTGACACTAGTTATAGATTCCGATGCTTTACTTCAGGTTTACTGTATCCCTCTGACCTTCTTATTGACGATCAAACACAGAAATTGCATCGGACTTAAATAGAAAAGGCAAAATGCCGACTTAAGTATAAGGGGACTGACTCTTCTTACTGGCTATGATTTAAACATTACTGTTAGACCAGGTTTAGATTCCGATGCTTCACTATATGTTTACTGTATCCCTTGGACCTTCTTATTGACGAAATAACACAGAAATTGCATCGGAATTAAATGCTTATGGCACAATTCTGACTTAAGTACAAGAAGACTGACTCTCCTAACTGTCTATGTTTTGAACCATTCCTGTGACACTAGTTATAGATTCCGATACTCCACTTCTGGTTTACTGTATCCCTTGGACCTTGTTATAGACGATGAAACACAGAAATGGCATCGGAATTAAATAGAAAAGGCACAATGCCGACTTAAGTAGAAGAAGACTGACTCTTCCTACTGTCTATGTTTTGAACCATTCCTGTGACACTGGTTATAGTTTCCGATGCACCACTTCAGGTTTACTGTATCCCTTGGACCTTCTCAAGACGATGAATCACAGAAATTGCATCGGAATTAAATACAAAAATCTACAAAAGGCACAATGCCGACTTTAGTACAAGAAGACTGACTGTTCTTGCTGTGTATGGTTTGAACCATTCCTGTGACACTAATTATAGATTCCGATGCTTCACTTCACGTTTACTGTATCCCGCTGACCTTCTTATTGACGACGAAAGACAGAAATTGCATCGGAATTAAATAGAAAATGCACACTGCCGACTTAAGTACAAGAAGACTGACCCATCCTACTGTCTATGTTTTGAACCATTCCTGTGAAACTAGTTATAGATTCCGATGCTTCACTTTAGGTTTACTGTATCCATTGGACCTTATTATTGACGATGAAACACAGAAATTGCATCGGAATTAAATACAAAAGGAACAATGCCGACTCAAGTACAAGAAGACTGACTCTTCTTACTGTCTGTGTTTTGAACCTTTTCTGTGACACTAGTTATAGATTCCGATGCTTCATTTCAGGTTTACTGTATCCCTTGGACCTTCTTATTGACGACGAAACACAGAAATTGCATCGGAATTAAATAGAAAAGGCAAAATGCCGACTTAAGTACAAGAAGACTGACTCTTCCGTGTCTAAGTTTTGAACCATTCCTGTGACACTAGATATAGATTCCGATGCTTCACTTCAGGTTTACTGTATCCCTTGGACCTTCTTATTAACGACGAAATACAGAAATTGCATCGGGATTAAATACAAATGGCACAATGCCGACTCATGTACAAGAAGACTGACTCTTCTTGCTGTGTATGTTTTGAACCATTCCTGTAACACTAGTTATAGATTCCGATGCTTCACTTCAGGTTTACTGTATCCCACTGACCTTCTTATTTACGATGAAGCACAGTAATTGCATCGGAATTAGATACAAATGGCACAATGCCGACTCATGTCCAAGAAGACTGATTCTTCTTACTGTCTATGTTTTGAACCTTTCCTGTGACACTAGATATAGATTCTGATGCTTCACTTCAGGTTTTAATGTATCCCTCTGACCTTCTTATTGACGACGATACACAGAAATTGCATTAGAATTAAATAGGAAAGGCACAATCCCGACTTAAGTACAAGAAGACTGAATCTTCCTACTGTCTATGTTTTGAACCATTCCTGTGACACTAGTTATAGATTCCGATGCTTCACTTCAGGTTTACTGTATCCCTCTGACATTCTTATTGACGATGAAACACAGAAATTGCATCGGAATTAATACAAACGGCACAATGCCGACTTAAGTACAAGAAGACTGACTCTTCCTACTGTCTATGTTTTAACCATTCCTGTGACACTAGTTATAGACTCCGATGCTTCACTTCAGGTTTACTGTATCCCTGTGACCTTCTTATTGACGATGAAACACAGAAATTGCATCGGAATTAAATACAAACGCACAATGCCGACTCAAATACAAGATGACTGGCCCTTCTTACTCTCTGTGATTTGACCGTTCCCTGTGAGACCGGTTTTAGATTCCGTTTCTTCACTTCAGGTTTACTGTATCCCATGGACCTTCTTATTGTCGAGGAAACACAGAAATTGCATCGGAATTAAATAGAAAAGTCACATTGCCGACTTAAGTACAAGAAGACCGACTCTTCTTACTGACTATGTTATGAACATTCCCTGTGAGACCAGTTTTAGATTCCGATGCTTCACTATATGTTTACTGTCTCCCTTGGACCTTCTTATTGACGATGAAACACAGATATTGCATCGGAATTAAACAGAAAAGGCACAATGCCGACTTAAGTACAAGTAGACTAAATCTTCTTACTGTCAATATTTTGAACCATTCCTGTGACGCTAGTTATAGATTCCGATGCTTCACTTCAGGTTCACTGTATCCCCTGGACCTTCTTAATGACGTCGAAACACAGAAATTGCATCGGAATTAAATAGAATAGGTACAATGCCGACTTAAGTACGAGAAGACTGACTCTTCTTACTGACTATGTTTTGAACATTTCATGTGAGACCCGTTTTAGGTTCAGATGCTTCACTATATGTTTACTGTATCCCTTGGACCTTCTTATTGTCGACGAAACACAGAAATTGCATCCGAATTAAATAGAAATGGCACAATGCCGACTCATGTCCAAGAAGACTGACTCTTCTTACTGTCTATGTTATGAACCTTTCCTGTGACACTAGATATAGATTCCGATGCTTCACTTCAGGTTTTGCTGTATCCCTCTGACCTTCTTATTGACGACGAAACACAGAAATTAAATTAGAATTAAATAGAAAAGGCACAATGCCGACTTAAGTACAAGAAGACTGAATCTTCTTACTGTCTATATCTTTGAACCATTCCTGTGACACTAGTTATAGATTCCGATGCTTCACTTCAGATACACTGTATCCCCTGGACCATCCTATTGACGTCGAAACACAGAAATTGCATCGGAATTAAGTAGAAAAGGCACAATGCCGACTTAAGTACAAGAAGACTGACTCTTCTTACTGACTATGTTTTGAACATTTCCTGTGAGACCCGTTTTAGGTTCTGATGCTTCACTATATGTTTACTGTATCCTATGGACCTTCTTATTGACGACGAAACACAGAAATTGCATCGGAATTAAATAGAAAAGGCACAATGCCGACTGAAGTTCAAGAAAACTGACTATTCCTTCTGCTGTGTTTTGAAAGATTCCTTTGACACTAGTTATAGATTCCGATGCTTCACTTCAGGTTTACAGTATCCCTTGGACCTTCTTAATGACGATGAAACACAGAAATTGCATCGGAATTAAGTAGAAAAGGCACAATGCCGACTTAAGTACAAGAAGACTGACTCTCCTTACTGTCTATGTTTTGAACCTTTCCTGTGACACTAGTTATAGATTCCGATGCTTCACTTCAGGTTTACTGTATCCCTAGGACCTTCTTATTGACGATGAAACACAGAAATTGCATCGGAATTAAATAGAAAAGGCACAATGCCGACTTAAGTACACGTAGACTAAATCTTCTTACTGTCTATGTTTTGAACCATTCCTGTGACACTAGTTATAGATTCCGATGCTTCACTTCAGGTTCACTGTATCCCGTGGACCTTCTTATTGACGTCGAAACACAGAAATTGCATCGGAATTACATAGAAAAGGCCCAATGCCGACTTAAGTACAAGAAGACAGACTCTTCTTACTGACTATGTTTTGAACATTTCCTGTGAGACCCGTTGTAGGTTCCGATGCTTCACTATATGTTTACTGTATCCCTTGGACCTTCTTATTGACGACGAAACACAGAAATTGCATCGGAATTAAATAGAAAATACACAATGCTGACTTAAGTACAAGAAACCTAACTCTTCTTACTGTCTATGTTTTGAACCTTATATGTGAGACCAGTTTTAGATTCCGATGCTTCATTTCAGTTTTACTGTATCCCTTGGACCTTCCATATTGATGATGAAACACAGAAATTGCATCGGAATTAAATATAAAAGGCACAATGCCGACTTAAGTACAAGAAGACTGACTCTTCTTACTGACTATGATTGGAACATTTCCTGTGAGACCAGTTTTAGATTCTGATGCATCACTATATGTTTACTGTATGCCTTGGACCTTCTTATTGACGATGAAACTCAGAAATTGCATAGGAATTGAATACAAATGGCACAATGCCGACTTAAGTACAAGAAAACTGACTCCTCTCACTGTCTTTGTTTTGAACCATTCCTGTGACACTAGTTATGGATTTCGATGCTTCACTTAAGGTTTACTGTATCCCTCTGACCATCTTATTGACGATGAAACCCAGAAATTGCATCAAAATTAAATACAAAAGGCACAATGCCGAATTAAGTACATGAAGACTGACTCTTCTTACTGTCTATGTTTTGAACCATTCCTGTGACACTAATTATAGATTCCGATGCTTTACTTCAGGTTTACTGTATCGCTCTGACCTTCTTATTGACGATGAAACACAGAAATTGCATCGGAATTAAATACAAAAGGGACAATGCCGACTTAAGTACAAGAAATCGAACTCTTTCTACAGTCTGTGTTTTGAACCATTCCTGTGACATTAGTTATCGATTCCGATGCTTCACTTCAGGTTTACTGTATCGCTCTGACCTTCTTGTTGACGATGAAACACGGAAATTGCATCGGAATTAAATACAAAAGGCACAATGTCGAATTAAGTACAAGAAAACTGACTCTTCTTACTGTCTATGTTTTGAACCATTCTTGTGACACTAGTTATAGATTCCGATGCTTCACTTCAGGTTTACTGTATCTCTCTGACCATCGTATTGACGATGAAACACAGAAATTGCTTCGGAATTAAATACATAAGGCACAATGCCGAATTAAGTACAAGAAGACTGACTCTTCTTACTGTCTATGTTTTGAACCATTCCTGTGACACTAATTACAGATTCCGATGCTTTACTTCAGGTATACTGTATCCCTCTGACATTCTTATTGACGACGAAACACAGAAATTGCATCGGAATTAAATAGAAAAGGCACAATTCCGACTTAAGTACAAGAATACTGACTCTTCCTACTGTCTATGTTTTGAGCCATTCCTGTGAAACTAGTTATGGATTCCGATGCTTCACTTCAGGTTTACTGTATCCCTTCGACCTTCTTATTGACGATGAAACACAGAAATTGGATCGGAATTAAATACAAAAGACACAATGCCGACTTAAGTACAATACGACTGACTCTTCTTACTGTCTATGTTTTGAACCTTTTCTGAGACACTAGTTATAGATTCCGATGCTTCACTTCAGGTTTACTGTATCCCTTGGACCTTTTCATTGACGAGGAAACACAGAAATTGCATCGGAATTAAATAGAAAAGGCAAAATGCCGACTTATGTACAAGACGACTGACTCTTCCATGTCTATATTTTAAACCATACCTGTGACACTAGATACAAATACCGTTGCTTCACTTCAGGTTTACTGTATCCCTCTGACTTTCTTATTGACGATGAAGCACAGTAATTGCATCGGAATTAAATAAAAAAGGCACAATACCGACTTAAGTACAAGAAGACTGACTCTTCCCACTGTCTATGCTTTTGAACCATTCCTGTGACTCTAGTTATAGATTCCGATGCTTCACTTCAGGTTTACTGTATCCCTTGGACCTTCGTATTGACGAAGAAACACAGAAATTGCATCGGAATTAAATACAAAAGGCACAATGCCGACTTAAGTACAGTAAGACTGACTCTTCTTACTGTCTATGTTTTGAACCTTTTCAGTGACACTACTTATAGATTCCGATGCTTCACTTCAGGTTTACTGTATCCCTCTGACCTTCTTATTGACGTCGAAACACAGAAATTGCATCGGAATTAAATAGAATAGGTACAATGCCGACTTAAGTACGAGAAGACTGACTCTTCTTACTGACTATGTTTTGAACATTTCATGTGAGACCCGTTTTAGGTTCAGATGCTTCACTATATGTTTACTGTATCCCTTGGACCTTCTTATTGTCGACGAAACACAGAAATTGCATCCGAATTAAATAGAAATGGCACAATGCCGACTCATGTCCAAGAAGACTGACTCTTCTTACTGTCTATGTTATGAACCTTTCCTGTGACACTAGATATAGATTCCGATGCTTCACTTCAGGTTTTGCTGTATCCCTCTGACCTTCTTATTGACGACGAAACACAGAAATTAAATTAGAATTAAATAGAAAAGGCACAATGCCGACTTAAGTACAAGAAGACTGAATCTTCTTACTGTCTATATCTTTGAACCATTCCTGTGACACTAGTTATAGATTCCGATGCTTCACTTCAGATACACTGTATCCCCTGGACCATCCTATTGACGTCGAAACACAGAAATTGCATCGGAATTAAGTAGAAAAGGCACAATGCCGACTTAAGTACAAGAAGACTGACTCTTCTTACTGACTATGTTTTGAACATTTCCTGTGAGACCCGTTTTAGGTTCTGATGCTTCACTATATGTTTACTGTATCCTATGGACCTTCTTATTGACGACGAAACACAGAAATTGCATCGGAATTAAATAGAAAAGGCACAATGCCGACTGACGTTCAAGAAAACTGACTATTCCTTCTGCTGTGTTTTGAAAGATTCCTTTGACACTAGTTATAGATTCCGATGCTTCACTTCAGGTTTACAGTATCCCTTGGACCTTCTTAATGACGATGAAACACAGAAATTGCATCGGAATTAAGTAGAAAAGGCACAATGCCGACTTAAGTACAAGAAGACTGACTCTCCTTACTGTCTATGTTTTGAACCTTTCCTGTGACACTAGTTATAGATTCCGATGCTTCACTTCAGGTTTACTGTATCCCTAGGACCTTCTTATTGACGATGAAACACAGAAATTGCATCGGAATTAAATAGAAAAGGCACAATGCCGACTTAAGTACACGTAGACTAAATCTTCTTACTGTCTATGTTTTGAACCATTCCTGTGACACTAGTTATAGATTCCGATGCTTCACTTCAGGTTCACTGTATCCCGTGGACCTTCTTATTGACGTCGAAACACAGAAATTGCATCGGAATTACATAGAAAAGGCCCAATGCCGACTTAAGTACAAGAAGACAGACTCTTCTTACTGACTATGTTTTGAACATTTCCTGTGAGACCCGTTGTAGGTTCCGATGCTTCACTATATGTTTACTGTATCCCTTGGACCTTCTTATTGACGACGAAACACAGAAATTGCATCGGAATTAAATAGAAAATACACAATGCTGACTTAAGTACAAGAAACCTAACTCTTCTTACTGTCTATGTTTTGAACCTTATATGTGAGACCAGTTTTAGATTCCGATGCTTCATTTCAGTTTTACTGTATCCCTTGGACCTTCCATATTGATGATGAAACACAGAAATTGCATCGGAATTAAATATAAAAGGCACAATGCCGACTTAAGTACAAGAAGACTGACTCTTCTTACTGACTATGATTGGAACATTTCCTGTGAGACCAGTTTTAGATTCTGATGCATCACTATATGTTTACTGTATGCCTTGGACCTTCTTATTGACGATGAAACTCAGAAATTGCATAGGAATTGAATACAAATGGCACAATGCCGACTTAAGTACAAGAAAACTGACTCCTCTCACTGTCTTTGTTTTGAACCATTCCTGTGACACTAGTTATGGATTTCGATGCTTCACTTAAGGTTTACTGTATCCCTCTGACCATCTTATTGACGATGAAACCCAGAAATTGCATCAAAATTAAATACAAAAGGCACAATGCCGAATTAAGTACATGAAGACTGACTCTTCTTACTGTCTATGTTTTGAACCATTCCTGTGACACTAATTATAGATTCCGATGCTTTACTTCAGGTTTACTGTATCGCTCTGACCTTCTTATTGACGATGAAACACAGAAATTGCATCGGAATTAAATACAAAAGGGACAATGCCGACTTAAGTACAAGAAATCGAACTCTTTCTACAGTCTGTGTTTTGAACCATTCCTGTGACATTAGTTATCGATTCCGATGCTTCACTTCAGGTTTACTGTATCGCTCTGACCTTCTTGTTGACGATGAAACACGGAAATTGCATCGGAATTAAATACAAAAGGCACAATGTCGAATTAAGTACAAGAAAACTGACTCTTCTTACTGTCTATGTTTTGAACCATTCTTGTGACACTAGTTATAGATTCCGATGCTTCACTTCAGGTTTACTGTATCTCTCTGACCATCGTATTGACGATGAAACACAGAAATTGCTTCGGAATTAAATACATAAGGCACAATGCCGAATTAAGTACAAGAAGACTGACTCTTCTTACTGTCTATGTTTTGAACCATTCCTGTGACACTAATTACAGATTCCGATGCTTTACTTCAGGTATACTGTATCCCTCTGACATTCTTATTGACGACGAAACACAGAAATTGCATCGGAATTAAATAGAAAAGGCACAATTCCGACTTAAGTACAAGAATACTGACTCTTCCTACTGTCTATGTTTTGAGCCATTCCTGTGAAACTAGTTATGGATTCCGATGCTTCACTTCAGGTTTACTGTATCCCTTCGACCTTCTTATTGACGATGAAACACAGAAATTGGATCGGAATTAAATACAAAAGACACAATGCCGACTTAAGTACAATACGACTGACTCTTCTTACTGTCTATGTTTTGAACCTTTTCTGAGACACTAGTTATAGATTCCGATGCTTCACTTCAGGTTTACTGTATCCCTTGGACCTTTTCATTGACGAGGAAACACAGAAATTGCATCGGAATTAAATAGAAAAGGCAAAATGCCGACTTATGTACAAGACGACTGACTCTTCCATGTCTATATTTTAAACCATACCTGTGACACTAGATACAAATACCGTTGCTTCACTTCAGGTTTACTGTATCCCTCTGACTTTCTTATTGACGATGAAGCACAGTAATTGCATCGGAATTAAATAAAAAAGGCACAATACCGACTTAAGTACAAGAAGACTGACTCTTCCCACTGTCTATGCTTTTGAACCATTCCTGTGACTCTAGTTATAGATTCCGATGCTTCACTTCAGGTTTACTGTATCCCTTGGACCTTCGTATTGACGAAGAAACACAGAAATTGCATCGGAATTAAATACAAAAGGCACAATGCCGACTTAAGTACAGTAAGACTGACTCTTCTTACTGTCTATGTTTTGAACCTTTTCAGTGACACTACTTATAGATTCCGATGCTTCACTTCAGGTTTACTGTATCCCTCTGACCTTCTTATTGACGACGAAACACAGAAATTGCATCGGGATTAAATACAAAAGACACAATGCCGACTTAAGTACAAAACGACTGACTCTTCTTACTCTCTATGTTTTGAACCTTTCCTGTGAGTCCGGTTTTCGATTCCGATGCTTCACTTCAGGTTTACTCTATCCCTTGGACCTTCTTATTGACGACGAAACACAGAAATTGCATCGGAATTAAATAGAAAAGGCACAATGCCGACTTAAGTACAAGAATACTGACTCTTCTTACTGACTATGTTTTGAACATTTCCTGTGAGACCCGTTGTAAGTTCTGATGCTTCACTATATGTTTACTGTATCCCTTGGACCTTCTTATTGACGACGAAACACAGAAATTGCATCGGAATTAAATAGAAAAGGCACAATGCCGACTTAAGTTCAAGAAGACTAACTCTTCCTACTCTCTATGTTTTGAACCATTCCTGTGATACTAGTTATAGATTGCGATGCTTCACTCCAGGTTTACTGTATCCCTTGGTCCTTCTTATTGACGACGAAACACAGAAATTGCATCGGAATTAAATAGAAAAGGCACAATGCCAACTTAAGTACAAGAAGACTGACTCTTCTTACTGACTATGTTTTGAACCTTTCCTGTGAGACCGGTTTTAGATTCCGATGCTTCACTTCAGGTTTACTGTATCCCATGGACCTTCTTTTTGACGTCGAAACAAAGAAATTGAATCGAAATTAAATAGAAAATTCACAATGCCGACTTAAGTACAAGAAGACTGACTCTTCTTACTGTCTATGTTTTGAACCATTCCTGTGACACTAGTTATAGATTCCGGTGCTTCACTTCAGGTTTTCTGTATCTCTCTGACCTTCTTATTGACGAAGAAAGACAGAAATTGCATCGGAATTAAATAGAAAAGTCACAATGCCTACTCAAGTACAAGTAGACTGTCTCTTCTTACTGTCTATGTTATAAAGCTGTCCTCTGAGACCGGTTTCAGATTCCGATGTTTCACATAAGGTTTACTGTATCCCTTGGACCTTCTTACTGACGACGAAACACAGAAATTGAATCAGAATTAAATAGAAAATACACAATGCTGACTTAAGTACAGGAAACCTAACTCTTCTTACTCTCTGTGTTTTGAACTTTTCCTGTGAGACCAGTTTTAGATTCCTATGCTTCATTTCAGTTTTACTGTATCCCGTGGACCTTCCGTATTGACGATGAAACACAGAAATTGCATCGGAATTGAATACAAAAGGCACTATGCCGACTTAAGTACAACTAGACTGACTCTTCTTACTGACTATCTTTTGAACACTTCCTGTGAGACCAGTTTTAGATTCCGATGCTTCACTATTTGTTTACTGTATACCTTGGAGCTTCTTATTGACGATGAAACACAGATTGTATCGGAATTAAATACAAAACGCACAATGCCGAGTTAAGTACAAGAAGACTGAGTCTTCTTACTGATTATGTTTTGAACATTTTCTGTGAGACCAGTTTTAGATTCCGATGCTTCACTAAATGTTTACTGTATCCCTTGGACAATCTTATTGACGATGAAACACAGAAATTGCATCAGAATTAAATACAAAAGGCACAATGCCGACTTAAGTACATGAAGACTGATTTATCCTATTGACTATGATTTCAACATTTCCTGTGAGACCAGTTTTACATTCCGATGCTTCACTATATGTTTACCGTATCCCTTGGACGTTCTTATCGACGATGAAACACAGAAATTGCATCGGAATTAGATAGAAAAGGCACAATGCCGACTTAAGTACAAGCAAACTGACTCCTCTCACAGTCTTTGTTTTGAACCATTCCTGTGACACTAGTTATGGATTTCGATGCTTCACTTAAGGTTTACTGTATCCCTCTGACCATCTTATTGACGATGAAACACAGAAATTGCATCAAAATTAAATACAAAAGGCACAATGCCGAATTAAGTACAAGAAGACTGACTCTTCTTACTGTCTATGTTTTGAACCATTCCTGTGACACTAATTATAGATTCCGATGCTTCACTTCAGGTTTACTGTATCGCTCTGACCTTCTTATTGACGATGAAACACAGAAATTGCATCGGAATTAAATACAAAAGGGACAATGCCGACTTAAGTACAAGAAATCGAACTCTTTTTACAGTCTGTATTTTGAACCATTCCTGTGACATTAGTTATCGATTCCGATGCTTCACTTCAGGTTTACTGTATCGCTCTGACCTTCTTATTGACGATGAAACACGGAAATTGCATCGGAATTAAATACAAGAGGCACAATGCCGAATTAAGTACAAGAAAACTGACTCTTCTTACTGTCTATGTTTTGAAACATTCTTGTGACACTAGTTATAGATTCCGATGCTTCACTTCAGGTTTACTGTATCTCTCTGACCATCGTATTGACGATGAAACACAGAAATTGCTTCGGAATTAAATACATAAGGCACAATGCCGAATTAAGTACAAGAAGACTGACTCTTCTTACTGTCTATGTTTTGAACCATTCCTGTGACACTAATTATAGATTCCGATGCTTTACTTCAGGTATACTGTATCCCTCTGACCTTCTTATTGACGACGAAACACAGAAATTGCATCGGAATTAAATAGAAAAGGCACAATTCCGACTTAAGTACAAGAATACTGACTCTTCCTACTGTCTATGTTTTGAGCCATTCCTGTGAAACTAGTTATGGATTCCGATGCTTCACTTCAGGTTTACTGTATCCCTTGGACCTTCTTATTGACGATGAAACACAGAAATTGGATCGGAATTAAATACAAAAGGCACAATGCCGACTTAAGTACAATACGTCTGACTCTTCTTACTGTCTATGTTTTGAACCTTTTCTGAGACACTAGTTATAGATTCCGATGCTTCACTTCAGGTTTACTGTATCCCTTGGACCTTCTCATTGACGAGGAAACACAGAAATTGCATCGGAATTAAATAGAAAAGGCAAAATGCCGACTTATGTACAAGACGACTGACTCTTCCATGTCTATATTTTAAACCATACCTGTGACACTAGATACAAATACCGTTGCTTCACTTCAGGTTTACTGTATCCCTCCGACTTTCTTATTGACGATGAAGCACAGTAATTGCATCGGAATTAAATACAAATGGCACAATGCCGACTCATGTCCAAGAATACTGACTCTTCCTACTGTCTATGTTTTATACCATTCCTGTGACTTTAGATATAGATTCCGATGCTTCACTTCAGGTTTACTGTATCCCTTGGACCTTCTTATTGACGGCGAAACACAGAAATTGCATCGGGATTAAATACAAAAGACACAATGCCGACTTAAGTACAAAACGACTGACTCTTCCTACTCTCTATGTTTTAACCATTCCTGTGACACTAGTTATAGATTCTGATGCTTCACTTCAGGTTTACTGTATCCCTCTGACCTTCTTTTTGACGATGAAACACAGAAATTGCATCGGAATTAAATACTAAAGGCACAATGCCGACTCAAGTACAAGATAACTGACTCTTCTTACTCTCTATGTTTTGAACCTTTCCTGTGAGTCCGGTTTTCGATTCCGATGCTTCACTTCAGGTTTACTGTATCCCATGGACCTTCTTTTTGACGTCGAAACAAAGAAATTGAATCGAAATTAAATAGAAAATTCACAATGCCGACTTAAGTACAAGAAGACTGACTCTTCTTACTGTCTATGTTTTGAACCATTCCTGTGACACTAGTTATAGATTCCGGTGCTTCACTTCAGGTTTTCTGTATCTCTCTGACCTTCTTATTGACGAAGAAAGACAGAAATTGCATCGGAATTAAATAGAAAAGTCACAATGCCTTCTCAAGTACAAGTAGACTGTCTCTTCTTACTGTCTATGTTATAAAGCTTTCCTGTGAGACCGGTTTCAGATTCCGATGCTTCACATAAGGTTTACTGTATCCCTTGGACCTTCTTACTGACGACGAAACACAGAAATTGAATCAGAATTAAATAGAAAATACACAATGCTGACTTAAGTACAGGAAACCTAACTCTTCTTACTCTCTGTGTTTTGAACTTTTCCTGTGAGACCAGTTTTAGATTCCTATGCTTCATTTCAGTTTTACTGTATCCCGTGGACCTTCCGTATTGACGATGAAACACAGAAATTGCATCGGAATTGAATACAAAAGGCACTATGCCGACTTAAGTACAACTAGACTGACTCTTCTTACTGACTATCTTTTGAACACTTCCTGTGAGACCAGTTTTGGATTCCGATGCTTTACTATTTGTTTACTGTATACCTTGGAGCTTCTTATTGACGATGAAACACAGATTGTATCGGAATTAAATACAAAACGCACAATGCCGAGTTAAGTACAAGAAGACTGAGTCTTCTTACTGATTATGTTTTGAACATTTTCTGTGAGACCAGTTTTAGATTCCGATGCTTCACTAAATGTTTACTGTATCCCTTGGACAATCTTATTGACGATGAAACACAGAAATTGCATCAGAATTAAATACAAAAGGCACAATGCCGACTTAAGTACATGAAGACTGATGCATCCTATTGACTATGATTTCAACATTTCCTGTGAGACCAGTTTTACATTCCGATGCTTCACTATATGTTTGCCGTATCCCTTGGACGTTCTTATCGACGATGAAACACAGAAATTGCATCGGAATTAGATAGAAAAGGCACAATGCCGACTTAAGTACAAGCAAACTGACTCCTCTCACAGTCTTTGTTTTGAACCATTCCTGTGACACTAGTTATGGATTTCGATGCTTCACTTAAGGTTTACTGTATCCCTCTGACCATCTTATTGACGATGAAACACAGAAATTGCATCAAAATTAAATACAAAAGGCACAATGCCGAATTAAGTACAAGAAGACTGACTCTTCTTACTGTCTATGTCTTGAACCATTCCTGTGACACTAATTATAGATTCCGATGCTTCACTTCAGGTTTACTGTATCGCTCTGACCTTCTTATTGACGATGAAACACAGAAATTGCATCGGAATTAAATACAAAAGGGACAATGCCGACTTAAGTACAAGAAATCGAACTCTTTTTACAGTCTGTGTTTTGAACCATTCCTGTGACATTAGTTATCGATTCCGATGCTTCACTTCAGGTTTACTGTATCGCTCTGATCTTCTTATTGGCGATGAAACACGGAAATTGCATCGGAATTAAATGCAAGAGGCACAATGCCGAATTAAGTACAAGAAAACTGACTCTTCTTACTGTCTATGTTTTGAAACATTCTTGTGACACTAGTTATAGATTCCGATGCTTCACTTCAGGTTTACTGTATCTCTCTGACCATCGTATTGACGATGAAACACAGAAATTGCTTCGGAATTAAATACATAAGGCACAATGCCGAATTAAGTACAAGAAGACTGACTCTTCTTACTGTCTATGCTTTGAACCATTCCTGTGACACTAATTATAGATTCCGATGCTTTACTTCAGGTATACTGTATCCCTCTGACCTTCTTATTGACGACGAAACACAGAAATTGCATCGGAATTAAATAGAAAAGGCACAATTCCGACTTAAGTACAAGAATACTGACTCTTCCTACTGTCTATGCTTTGAGCCATTCCTGTGAAACTAGTTATGGATTCCGATGCTTCACTTCAGGTTTACTGTATCCCTTGGACCTTCTTATTGACGATGAAACACAGAAATTGGATCGGAATTAAATACAAAAGGCACAATG
The DNA here is from genome assembly GCF_021461395.2 of Schistocerca americana. NCBI lineage: Eukaryota > Metazoa > Arthropoda > Insecta > Orthoptera > Acrididae > Schistocerca > Schistocerca americana. Next base: position 3,997,426 of record NW_025726093.1, read on the forward strand.
CCGACTTAAGTACAATACGTCTGACTCTTATTACTGTCTAAGTTATGAACCTTTTCTGAGACACTAGTTATAGATTCCGATGCTTCACTCCAGGTTTACTGTATCCCTTGGACCTTCTCATTGACGAGGAAACACAGAAATTGCATCGGAATTAAATAGAAAAGGCAAAATGCCGACTTATGTACAAGACGACTGACTCTTCCATGTCTATATTTTAAACCATTCCTGTGACACTAGATACAAATACCGTTGCTTCACTTCAGGTTTACTGTATCCCTCTGACTTTCTTATTGACGATGAAGCACAGTAATTGCATCGGAATTAAATACAAATGGCACAATGCCGACTCATGTCCAAGGATACTGACTCTTCCTACTGTCTATGTTTTATACCATTCCTGTGACTTTAGATATAGATTCCGATGCTTCACTTCAGGCTTACTGTATCCCTTGGACCTTCTTATTGACGACGAAACACAGAAATTGCATCGCGATTAAATACAAAAGACACAATGCCGACTTAAGTACAAAACGACTGACTCTTCTTACTGTCTATGTTTTGAACCATTCCTGTGACACTAGTTATAGATTCCGGTGCTTCACTTCAGGTTTTCTGTATCCCTCTGACCTTCTTATAGACGAAGAAAGACAGAAATTGCATCGGAATTAAATAGAAAAGTCACAATGCCTACTCAAGTACAATAGACTGTCTCTTCTTACTGTCTAGGTTATAAAGCTTTCCTGTGAGACCGGTTTCAGATTCCGATGCTTCACATTAGGTTTACTGTATCCCTTGGACCTTCTTACTGACGACGAAACACAGAAATTGAATCAGAATTAAAAAGAAAATACACAATGCTGACTTAAGTACAAGAAACCTAACTCTTCTTACTCTCTATGTTTTGAACTTTTCCTGTGAGACCAGTTTTAGATTCCTATGCTTCATTTCAGTTTTACTGTATCCCGTGGACCTTCCGTATTGACGATGAAACACAGAAATTGCATCGGAATTAAATATAAAAGGCACAATGCCGACTTAAGTACAAGAAGACTGACTCTTCTTACTGACTATGTTTTGAACATTTACTGTGTGAAGAGTTTTAGATTCTGATGCTCCACTATATGTTCACTGTATCCCTTGGACCTTCTTATTGACGATGAAACACAGAAATTACATCGGAATTAAATACAAAAGGCACAATGCCGACTTAAGTACAACAAGACCGACTCTTCTTACTGACCATCTTTTGAACACTTATTGTGAGACCAGTTTTAGATTCCGATGCTTCACTATATGTTTATTGTATACCTTGGAGCTTCTTATTGACGATGAAACACAGAAATTGCATCGTTATTAAATACAAAACGCACAATGCCGACTTAAGTACAAGAAGACTGAGTCTTCTTACTGATTATATTTTGAACATTTTCTGTGAGACCAGTTTTAGATTCCGATGCTTCACTATATGTTTACTGTATCCCTTGGACCTTCTTATTGACGATGAAACACAGAAATTGCATCAGAATTAAATATAAAAGGAACAATGTCGATTTAAGTACATGAAGGTTGACTCCTCCTACTGACTATGATTTCAACATTTCCTGTGAGACCAGTTTTACATTCCGATGCTTCACTATATGTTTCCTGTATCCCTTGGACCTTGTAGTTGACGATGAAACACAGAAATTGCATCGGAATTACATACAAAAGGCACAATGCCGAATTAAGTACAAGAAAACTGACTCTTCTTACTGTCTATGTTTTGAACCATTCCTGAGATACTAGTTACACATTCCGATGCTTCACTTCAGGTTTACTGTATCCCTCTGACCTTCTTATTGACGATGAAACACAGAAATTGCATCGGAATTAAATACAAAAGGCAAAATGCCGACTTAAGTACAAGAAAACTGACTCTTCTCACTCTCTTTGTTTTGAACCATTCCTGTGACACTAGTTATGGATTTCGATGCTTCACTTAAGGTTTACTGTATCCCTCTGACCATCTTATTGACGATGAAACACAGAAATTGCATCAACATTAAATACAAAAGGCACAATGCCGAATTAAGTACAAGAAGACTGACTCCTCTTACTGTCTATGTTTTGAACCATTCCTGTGACACTAATCATAGATTCCGATGTTTTACTTCAGGTTTACTGTATCGCTCTGACCTTCTTATTGACGGAGAAACACAGAAATTGCATCGGAAATAAATACAAAAGGCACAATGCCGACTTAAATACAAGAAATCGAACACTTCTTACAGTCTGTGTTTTGAACCATTCCTGTGACATTAGTTATCGATTCCGATGCTTCACTTCAGGTTTACTGTATCGCTCTGACCTTCTTATTGACGACGAAACACAGAAATTGCATCGGAATTAAATACAAAAGGCACAATGCCGAATTAAGTACAAGAAAACTGACTCTTCTTACAGTCTATGTTTGAACCATTCCTGTGACACTAGTTATAGATTCCGATGCTTCACTTCAGGTTTACTGTATCTCTCTGACCATCGTATTGACGATGAAACACAGAAATTGCTACGGAATTAAATACAAAAGGCACAATGCCGAATTATGTACAAGAAGACTGACGCTTCTCACTGTCTATGTTTTGAACCATTCCTGTGACACTAATTATAGATTCCGATGCTTTACTTCAGGTTTACTGTATCCCTCTGACGTTCTTATTGACGACGAAACACAGAAATTGCATCGGAATTAAATAGAAAAGGCACAATGCCGACTTAAGTACAAGAAGACTGACTCTTCCTACTGTCTATGTTTTGAACCATTCCTGTGACTCTAGTTATAGATTCCGATGCTTCACTTCAGGTTTACTGTATCCCTTGGACATTCTTATTGACGATGAAACACAGAAATTGGATCGGAATTAAATACAAAAGGCACAATGCCGACTTAAGTACAATACGACTGACTCTTCTTACTGTCTATGTTTTGAACCTTTTCTGAGACACTAGTTATAGATTCCGATGCTTCACTTCAGGTTTACTGTAACCCTTGGACCTTCTCATTGACGACGAAACACAGAAATTGCATCGGAATTATATAGAAAAGGCAAAATGCCGACTTAAGTACAAGAAGACTGACTCTCCCGTGTCTATGTTTTAAACCATTCCTGTGACACTAGATACAGATTCCGATCTTTCACTTCAGGTTTACTGTATCCCTCTGACCTTCTTATTGACGATGAAGCACAGTAATTGCATCGGAATTAAATACAAATGGCACAATGCCGACTCATGTCCAAGAAGACTGACTCTTCTTACTGTCTATGTTTTGAACCTTTCCTGTGACACCAGATATAGATTCCGATGCTTCACTTCTGGTTTACTATATCCCTCTGACCTTCGTATTGACGACGAAACACAGAAATTGCATTTGAATTGAATAGAAATGGCACAATGCCGACTTAAGTACAAGAAGACTGAATCTTCCTACTGTCTATGTTGTGAACCATTCCTGTGACACTTGTTATAGATTCCGATGCTTCGCTTCAGCTTTACTGTATCCCTCTGACATTCTTATTGACGATGAAACACAGAAACTGCATCGGAATTAAGTACAAACGGCACAATGCCGACTTAAGTACATGAAGACTGACTCTTCTTACTGACTATGTTGTGGACATTTCCTGTGAGACCAGTTTTAGATTCCGATGCTTCACTATATGTTTACTGTATCCCTTGGACCTTCTTATTGACGATGAACCACAGAAATTGCATCGGAATTAAATAGAAAAGGCACAATGCCGACTTAAGTACAAGGAAACTGACTCTTCTTACTGACTCTGTTTTGAACCTTTCCTGTGAGACCGGTTTTAGATTCCGATGCTTCACTTCAGGTTTACTGTATCCCATGGACCTTCTCTTTGACGTCTAAACAAAGAAATTGCACCGGAATTAAATAGAAAATTCACAATGCCGACTTAAGTACAAGAAGACTGACTCTTCTTACTGTCTATGTTTTGAACCATTCCTGTGACACTAGTTATAGATTCCGGTGCTTCACTTCATGTTTTCTGTGTCCCTCTGACCTTCTTATTGACGAAGAAAGACAGAAATTGCATCGGAATTAAATAGAAAAGTCACAATGCCTACTCAAGTACAAGTAGACTGTCTCTTCTTACTGTCTATGTTATAAAGCTTTCCTGTGAGACCGGTTTCAGATTACGATGCATCACATTAGGTTTACTGTATCCCTTGGACCTTCTTACTGACGACGAAACACAGAAATTGAATCAGAATTAAATAGAAAATACACAATGCTGACTTAAGTACAAGAAACCTAACCCTTCTTACTCTCTATGTTATGCCCCTCTCCTGTGAGACCAGTTTTACATTCCGATGCTTCATTTCAGATTTACTGTATCCCGTGGACCTTCCATATTGACGATGAAACACAGAAATTGCATCGGAATTAAATATAAAAGGCACAATGCCGACTTAAGTACAAGAAGACTGACTCTTCTTACTGACTATGTTTTGAAAATTTCCTGTGTGACCAGTTTAAGATTCTGATGCTTCACTATATGTTCACTGTATCCCTTGGACCTTCTTATTGACGATGAAACACAGAAATTGCATCGGAACTAAATACAAAAGGCACAATGCCGACTTAAGTACAACAAGACCGACTCTTCTTACTGACCATCTTTTGAACACTTCCTGTGAGACCAGTTTTAGATTCCGATGCTTCACTATATGCTTACTGTATACCTTGGAGCTTCTTATTGACGATGAAACACAGAAATTGCATCAGAATTAAATACAAAACGCACAATGCCGACTTAAGCACAAGAAGACTGAGTCTTCTTACTGATTATGTTTTGAACATTTTCTGTGAGACCAGTTTTAGATTCCGATGCTTCACTATATGTTTGCTGTATCCCTTGGACCTTCTTATTGACGATGAAACACAGAAATTGCATCAGAATTAAATACAAAAGGAACAATGTCGACTTAAGTACATGAAGACTGACTTCTCCTACTGACTATGATTTCAACATTTCCTGTGAGACCAGTTTTACATTCCGATGCTTCACTATATGTTTACTGTATACCTTGGACCTTCTTATCGACGATGAAACACAGAAATTGCATCAACATTAAATACAAAAGGCACAATGCCGAATTAAGTACAAGAAAACTGACTCTTCTTTCAGTCTATGTTTTGAACCATTCCTGTGTCACTAGTTATAGATTCCGATGCTTCACTACAGGTTTACTGTATCAGTCTGACCTTCTTATTGACGATGAAACACAGAAATTGCATCGGAATTATATACAAAAGGCACAATGCCTACTTAAGTACAAGAAAACTGACTCTTCTTACTGTCTAAGTTTTGAACCATTCCTGTGACACTAGTTATAGATTCTGATGCTTCATTTCAGGTGTACTGTATCCCTCTGACCTTCTTATTGACGATGAAACACAGAAATTGGATCGGAATTAAATACAAAAGGCACAATGCCGAATTAAGTACAAGAAAACTGACTCTTCTTACAGTCTATGTTTTGAACCATTCCTGTGACTCTAGTTATAGATTCCGATGCTTCGCTTCAGGTTTACTGTATCCCTTGGACATTCTTATTGACGATGAATCACAGAATTTGCATCGGAATTAAATAGGAAAGGCACAATGCCGACTTAAGAACAAGAAGACTGACTCTTCCGTGTCTATGTTTTAAACCATTCCTGTGACACTAGATACAGATTCCGATGCTTCACTTCAGGTTTACTGTATCCCTCTGACCTTCTTATTGACGATGAAACACAGAAATTGCATCGGAATTAAATAAAACAGGCACAATGCCGACTTAAGTACAAGAAGACTGACTCTTCCTGCTGTCTATGTTTTGAACCATTCCTGTGACTCTAGTTATAGATTGCGATGCTTCACTTCAGGTTTACTGTATCCCTTGGACCTTCTTACTGACCATCTTTTGAGCACTTCCTGTGAGACCGATTTTAGATCCCGATGCTTCACTATATGTTTACTGTATACCTTTGAGCTTCTTATTGACGATCAAACACAGAAATTACATCGGAATTAAATACAAAACGCACAATGCTACCTTAAGTACAAGAAGACTGAGTCTTCTTACTGATTGTGATTTGAACATTTTCTGTGAGGCCAGTTTTAGATTCCGATACTTCACTATATGTATACTGTATCCCTTGGACCTTCTTATTGACGATGAAACACAGTAATTGCATCAGAATTAAATACAAAAGGCACAATGCCGACTTAAGTACATGAAGACTGACTCCTCCAACTGACTATGATTTCAACATTTCCTGTGAGACCAGTTTTACATTCCGATGCTTCACTATATGTTTACTGTATCCCTTGGACCTTCTTATAGACGATGAAACACAGAAATTGCATCGGAATTAAATAGAAAAGGCACAATGCCGACTTAAGTACAAGAAAACTGACTCTTCTTACTGACTATGTTTTGAACCATTCCTGAGATACTAGTTACACATTCCGATACTTCACTTCAGGTTTACTGTATCCCTCTGACCTTCATATTGACGATGAAACACAGAAATTGCATCGGAATTAAATACAATAGGCAAAATGCCGACTTAAGTACAAGAAAACTAACTCTTCTCACTGTCTTTGTTTTGATCCATTCCTGTGACACAAGTTGTGGATTTCGATGCTTCACTTAAGGTTTACTGTATCCCTCTGACCATCTTATTGACGATGAAACACAGAAATTGCATCAAAATTAAATACAAAAGGCACAATGCCGAATTAAGTACAAGAAGACTGACTCTTCTTACTGTCTATGTTTTGAACCATTCCTGTGACACTAATAATAGATTCCGATGCTTTACTTCAGGTTTACTGTATCGCTCTGACCTTGTTATTGACGATGAAACACAGAAATTGCATCGGAATTAAATACAAAAGGCACAATGCCGACTTAAGTACAAGAAGACTGACTCTTAATACTGTCTATGTTTTGAACCATTCCTGTGACTCTAGTTATAGATTCCGATGCTTCACTTCAGGTTTACTGTATCCCTTGGACCTTATTGTTGACGATGAAACACAGAAATTGGATCGGAATTAAATACAAAAGGTACAATGCCGACTTAAGTACAATACGACTGACTCTTCTTACTGTCTATGTTTTGAACCTTTTATGAGACACTAGTTATAGTTTCCGATGCTTCACTTCAGGTTTACTGTATCCCTTGGACCCTCTCATTGACGACGAAACACAGAAATTGCATCGGAATTAAATAGAAAATTCACAATGCCAACTTAAGTACAAGATGACTGATTCTTCTTACTGACTATGTTTTGAACCTTTCCTGTGAGACCGGTTTTAGATTCCGATGCTTCACTTCAGGTTTACTGTATCCCGTGGACCATCCATATTGACGATGAAACACAGAAATTGCATCGGAATTAAATATAAAAGGCACAATGCCGACTTAAGTACAAGAAGACTGACTCTTCTTACTGACTATGTTTTGAACATTTCCTGTGTGACCAGTTTTAGATTCTGATGCTCCACTATATGTTCACTGTATCCCTTGGACCTTCTTATTGACGATGAAACACAGAAATTGCGTCGGAATTAAATACAAAAGGCACAATGCCGACTTAAGTACAACAAGACCGACTGTTCTTACTGACCATCTTTTGAACACTTCCTGTGAGACCAGTTTTAGATTCCGATGCTTCACTATATGTTTACTGTATACCTTGGAGCTTCTTATTGACGATGAAACACAGAAATTGCATCGGAATTAAATACAAAACGCACAATGCCGACTTAAGTACAAGAAGACTGAGTCTTCTTACTGATTATGTTTTGAACATTTTCTGTGAGACCAGTTTTAGATTCCTATGCTTCACTATATGTTTACTGTATCCCTTGGACCTTCTTATTGACGATGAAACACAGAAATTGCATCAGAATTAAATACAAAAGGAACAATGTCGACTTAAGTACATGAAGACTGACTCCTCCTACTGACTATGATTTCAACATTTCCTGTGAGACCGGTTTTACATTCCGATGCTTCACTATATGTTTACTGTATCCCTTGGACCTTCTTATCGACGATGAAACACAGAAATTGCATCGGAATTAAATAGAAAAGGCACAATGCCGACATAAGTACAAGAAAACTGACTCTTCTTACTGTCTATGTTTTGAACCATTCCTGAGATACTAGTTACACATTCCGATGCTTCACTTCAGGTTTACTGTATCCCTCTGACCTTCTTATTGACGATGAAACACAGAAATTGCATCGGAATTATATACAAAAGGCAAAATGCCGACATAAGTCCAAGAAAACTGACTCTTCTCACTCTCTTTGTTTTGAACCATTCCTGTGACACTAGTTATGGATTTCGATGCTTCACTTAAGGTTTACTGTATCCCACTGACCATCTTATTGACGATGAAACACAGAAATTGCATCAACATTAAATAAAAAAGGCACAATGCCGAATTAAGTACAAGAAGACTGACTCCTCTTACTGTCTATGTTTTGAACCATTCCTGTGACACTAATTATAGATTCCGATGTTTTACTTCAGGTTTACTGTATTGCTCTGACCTTCTTATTGACGATGAAACACAGAAATTGCATCGGAATTAAATACAAAAGGCACAATGCCGACTTAAATACAAAAATCGAACTCTTCTTACAGTCTGTGTTTTGAACCATTCCGGTGACATTAGTTATCGATTCCGATGCTTCACTTCAGGTTTACTGTATCGCCCTGACCTTCTTATTGACGATGAAACACAGAAATTGTATCGGAATTAAATACAAAAGGCACAATGCCGAATTAAGTACAAGAAAACTGACTCTTCTTACAGTCTATGTTTTGAACCATTCCTGAGACACTAGTTATAGATTCCGATGCTTCACTTCAGGTTTACTGTATCCCTCTGACCATCGTATTGACGATGAAACACAGAAATTGCTTCGGAATTAAATACAAAAGCACAATGCCTAATTAAGTACAAGAAGACTGACTCTTCTTACTGTCTATGTTTTGAACCATTCCTGTGACACTAATTATAGATTCCGATGCTTTACTTCAGGTTTACTGTATCCCTCTGAGGTTCTTATTGACGACGAAACACAGAAATTGCATCAGAATTAAATAGAAAAGGCACAATGCCGACTTAAGTACAAGAAGACTGACTATTCCTACTGTCTATGATTTGAACCATTCCTGTGACTCTAGTTATAGATTCCGATGCTTCACTTCAGGTTTACTGTATCCCTTGGACATTCTTATTGACGATGAAACACAGAAATTGGATCGGAATTAAATACAAAAGGCACAATGCCGACTTAAGTACAATACGACTGACTCTTCTTACTGTCTATGTTTTGAACCTTTTCTGAGACACTAGTTATAGATTCCGATGCTTCACTTCAGGTTTACTGTAACCCTTGGACCTTCTCATTGACGACGAAACACAGAAATTGCATCGGAATCAAATAGAAAAGGCACAATGCCAACTTAAGTACTAGAAGACTGATTCTTCTTACTGACTATGTTTTGAACCTTTCCTGTGAGACCGGTTTTAGATTCCGATGCTTCACTTCAGGTTTACTGTATCCCATGGACCTTCTTTTTGACGTCGAAACAAAGAAATTGCATCGGAATTAAATAGAAAATTCACAATGCCGACTTAAGTACAAGAAATCGAACTCTTCTCACTGTCTGTGTTTTGAACCATTCCTGTGACATTAGTTATCGATTCCGATGCTTCACTTCAGGTTTACTATATCGCTCTGACCTTCTTATTGTCGATGAAACACAGAAATTGCATCGGAATTAAATATAAAAGGCACAATGCCGAATTAAGTACAAGAAACCTGACTCTTCTTACAGTCTATGTTTTGAACCATTCCTGTGACACTAGTTATAGATTCCGATGCTTAACTTCAGGTTTACTGTATCTCTCTGACCATCGTATTGACGATGAAACACAGAAATTGCTTCGGAATTAAATACAAAAGGCACAATGCCGAATTAAGTACAAGAAGACTGACTCTTCTTACTGTCTATGTTTTGAACCATTCCTGTGACACTAATTATAGATTCCGATGCTTTACTTCAGGTTTACTGTATCCCTCTGACCTTCTTATTGACGACGAAACACAGAAATTGCATCGGAATTAAATAGTAAAGGCACAATGCCGACATAAGTACAAGAAGACTGACTCTTAATACTGTCTATGTTTTGAACCATTCCTGTGACTCTAGTTATAGATTCCGATGCTTCACTTCAGGTTTACTGTATCCCTTGGACCTTATTGTTGACGATGAAACACAGAAATTGGATCAGAATTAAATACAAAAGGTACAATGCCGACTTAAGTACAATACGACTGACTCTTCTTACTGTCTATGTTTTGAACCTTTTCTGAGACACTAGTTATAGTTTCCGATGCTTCACTTCAGGTTTACTGTATCCCTTGGACCCTCTCATTGACGACGAAACACAGAAATTGCATCGGAATTAAATAGAAAAGGCACAATGCCAACTTAAGTACAAGAAGACGGATTCTTCTTACTGACTATGTTTTGAACCTTTCCTGTGAGACCGGTTTTAGATTCTGATGCTTCACTTCAGGTTTACTGTATCCCATGGACCTTCTTTTTGACGTCGAAACAAAGAAATTGCATCGGAATTAAATAGAAAATTCACAATGCCGACTTAAGTACAAGAAGACTGACTCTTCTTACTGTCTATGTTTTGAACCATTCCTGTGACACTAGTTATAGATTCCGGTGCTTCAGGTTTTCTGTATCCCTCTGACCTTCTTATTGACGAAGAAAGACAGAAATTGCATCGGAATTAAATAGAAAAGTCACAATGCCTACTCAAGTACAAGTAGACTGTCTCTTCTTACTGTCAATGTTATAAAGCTTTCCTGTGAGACCGGTTTCAGATTCCGATGCTTCACATTAGGTTTACTGTATCCCTTGGACCTTCTTACTGACGACGAAACAAAGAAATTGAATCAGAATTAAATAGAAAATACACAATGCTGACTTAAGTACAAGAAACCTAACTCTTCTTACTCTCTATGTTTTGAACCTTTCCTGTGAGACCAGTTTTAGATTCCGATGCTTCATTTCAGTTTTACTGTATCCCGTGGACCATCCATATTGACGATGAAACACAGAAATTGCATCGGAATTAAATATAAAAGGCACAATGCCGACTTAAGTACAAGAAGACTGACTCTTCTTACTGACTATGTTTTGAACATTTCCTGTGTGACCAGTTTTAGATTCTGATGCTCCACTATATGTTCACTGTATCCCATGGACCTTCTTATTGACGATGAAACACAGAAATTGCATCGGAATTAAATACAAAAGGCACAATGCCGACTTAAGTACAACAAGACCGACTGTTCTTAATGACCATCTTTTGAACACTTCCTGTGAGACCAGTTTTAGATTCCGATGCTTCACTATATGTTTACTGTATACCTTGGAGCTTCTTATTGACGATGAAACACAGAAATTGCATCGGAATTAAATACAAAACGCACAATGCCGACTTAAGTACAAGAAGACTGAGTCTTCTTACTGATTATATTTTGAACATTTTCTGTGAGACCAGTTTTAGATTCCTATGCTTCACTACATGTTTACTGTATCCCTTGGACCTTCTTATTGACGATGAAACACAGAAATTGCATCAGAATTAAATACAAAAGGAACAATGTCGACTTAAGTACATGAAGACTGACTCCTCCTACTGACTATGATTTCAACATTTCCTGTGAGACCAGTTTTACATTCCGATGCTTCACTATATGTTTACTGTATCCCTTGGACCTTCTTATCGACCATGAAACACAGAAATTGCATCGGAATTAAATAGAAAAGGCACAATGCAGACATAAGTACAAGAAAACTGACTCTTCTCACTCTCTTTGTTTTGAACCATTCCTGTGACACTAGTTATGGATTTCGATGCTTCACTTAAGGTTTACTGTATCCCACTGACCATCTTATTGACGATGAAACACAGAAATTGCATCAACATTAAATACAAAAGGCACAATGCCGAATTAAGTACAAGAAGACTGACTCCTCTTACTGTCTATGTTTTGAACCATTCCTGTGACACTAATTATAGATTCCGATGCTTCACTTCAGGTTTACTGTATCGCTCTGACCTTCTTATTGACGATGAAACACAGAAATTGTATCGGAATTAAATACATAAGGCACAATACAGAATTAAGTACAAGAAAACTGACTCTTCTTACAGTCTATGTTTTGAACCATTCCTGAGACACTAGTTATAGATTCCGATGCTTCACTTCAGGTTTACTGTATCCCTCTGACCATCGTATTGACGATGTAACACAGAAATTGCTTCGGAATTAAATACAAAAGCACAATGCCTAATTAAGTACAAGAAGACTGACTCTTCTTACTGTCTATGTTTTGAACCATTCCTGTGACACTAATTATAGATTCCGATGCTTTACTTCAGGTTTACTGTATCCCTCTGACGTTCTTATTGACGACGAAACACAGAAATTGCATCAGAATTAAATAGAAAGGGCACAATGCCGACTTAAGTACAAGAAGACTGACTCTTCCTACTGTCTATGATTTGAACCATTCCTGTGACTCTAGTTATAGATTCCGATGCTTCACTTCAGGTTTACTGAATCCCTTGGACATTCTTATTGACCATGAAACACAGAAATTGGATCGGAATTAAATACAAAAGGCACAATGCCGACTTAAGTACAATACGACTGACTCTTCTTACTGTCTATGTTTTGAACCTTTTCTGAGACACTAGTTATAGATTCCGATGCTTCACTTCAGGTTTACTGTAACCCTTGGACCTTCTCATTGACGACGAAACACAGAAATTGCATCGGAATTAAATAGAAAAGGCAAAATGCCGACTTAAGTACAAGAAGACTGACTCTTCCGTGTCTATGTTTAAAACCATTCCTGTGACACGAGATACAGATTCCGATGCTTCACTTCAGGTTTACTGTATCCCTCTGACCTTCTTATTGACGATGAAGCACAGTAATTGCATCGGAATTAAATGCAAATGGCACAATGCCGACTCATGTCCAAGAAGACTGACTCTTCTTACTGTCTATGTTTTGAACCATTCCTGTGACACTAGTTATAGATTCCGGTGCTTCACTTCAGGTTTTCTGTATCCCTCTGACCTGCTTATTGACGAAGAAAGACAGAAATTGCATCGGAATGAAATAGAAAAGTCACAATGCCTACTCAAGTACAAGTAGACTGTCTCTTCTTACTGTCTATGTTATAAAGCTTTCCTGTGAGACCGGTTTCAGATTCCGATGCATCACATTAGGTTTACTGTATCCCTTGGACCTTCTTACTGACGACGAAACACAGAAATTGAATCAGAATTAAATAGAAAATACACAATGCTGACTTAAGTACAAGAAACCTAACTCTTCTTACTCTCTATGTTATGCCCCTCTCCTGTGAGACCAGTTTTACATTCCGATGCTTCATTTCAGATTTACTGTATCCCGTGGACCTTCCATATTGACGATGAAACACAGAAATTGCATCGGAATTAAATATAAAAGGCACTATGCCGACTTAAGTACAAGAAGTCTGACTCTTCTTACTGACTATGTTTTGAAAATTTCCTGTGTGACCAGTTTTAGATTCTGATGCTTCACTATATGTTCACTGTATCCCTTGGACCTTCTTATTGACGATGAAACACAGAAATTGCATCGGAACTAAATACAAAAGGCACAATGCCGACTTAAGTACAACAAGACCGACTCTTCTTACTGACCATCTTTTGAACACTTCCTGTGAGACCAGTTTTAGATTCCGATGCTTCACTATATGCTTACTGTATACCTTGGAGCTTCTTATTGACGATGAAACACAGAAATTGCATCGGAATTAAATACAAAACGCACAATGCCGACTTAAGCACAAGAAGACTGAGTCTTCTTACTGATTATGTTTTGAACATTTTCTGTGAGACCAGTTTTAGATTCCGATGCTTCACTATATGTTTGCTGTATCCCTTCGACCTTCTTATTGACGATGAAACACAGAAATTGCATCAGAATTAAATACAAAAGGAACAATGTCGACTTAAGTACATGAAGACTGACTTCTCCTACTGACTATGATTTCAACATTTCCTGTGAGACCAGTTTTACATTCCGATGCTTCACTATATGTTTACTGTATACCTTGGACCTTTTTATCGACGATGAAACACAGAAATTGCATCGGAATTAAATAGAAAAGGCACAATGCCGACTTAAGTACAAGAAAACTGACTCTTCTTACTGTCTATGTTTTGAACCATTCCTGAGATACTAGTTACACATTCCGATGCTTCACTTCAGGTTTACTGTATCCCTCTGACCTTCTTATTAACGATGAAACACAGAAATTTCATCGGAATTAAATACAAAAGCAAAATGCCGACTTAAGTACAAGAAAACTGACTCTTCTCACTCTCTTTGATTTGAACGACTCCTGTGACACTAGTTATGGATTTCGATGCTTCACTTAAGGTTTACTGTATCCCTCTGACCATCTTATTGACGATGAAACACTGAAATTGCATCAACATTAAATACAAAAGGCACAATGCCGAATTAAGTACAAGAAGACTGACTCCTCTTACTGTCTATGTTCTGAACCATTCCTGTGACACTAATTATAGATTCCGATGTTTTGCTTCAGGTTTACTGTATCGCTCTGACTTTCTTATTGACGATGAAACACAGAAATTGCATCGGAATTAAATACAAAAGGCACAATGCCGACTTAAATACAAGAAATCGAACTCATCTTACAGTCTGTGTTTTGAACCATTCCTGTGACATTAGTTATCGATTCCGATGCTTCACTTCAGGTTTACTGTATCGCTCTGACCTTCTTATTGACGATGAAACACAGAAATTGCTTCGGAATTAAATACAAAAGGCACAATGCCGAATTAAGTACAAGAAGACTGACTCTTCTTACTGTCTATGTTTTGAACCATTCCTGTGTCACTAATTATAGATTCCGATGCTTTACTTCAGGTTTACTGTATCCCTCTGACCTTCTTATTGACGACGAAACACAGAAATTGCATCGGAATTAAATAGAAAAGGCACAATGCCGACTTAAATACAAGAAGACTGACTCTTCCTACTGTCTATGTTTTGAACCATTCCTGTGACTCTAGTTATAGATTCCGATGCTTCGCTTCAGGTTTACTGTATCCCTTGGACATTCTTATTGACGATGAAACACAGAAATTGGATCGGAATTAAATACAAAAGGCACAATGCCGAATTAAGTACAAGAAAACTGACTCTTCTTACAGTCTATGTTTTGAACCATTCCTGTGACTCTAGTTATAGATTCCGATGCTTCGCTTCAGGTTTACTGTATCCCTTGGACATTCTTATTGACGATGAAACACAGAAATTGCATCGGAATTAAATAGAAAAGGCACAATGCCGACTTAAGAACAAGAAGACTGACTCTTCCGTGTCTATGTTTTAAACCATTCCTGTGACACTAGATACAGATTCCGATGCTTCACTTCAGGTTTACTGTATCCCTCTGACCTTCTTATTGACGATGAAGCACAGTAATTGCATCGGAATTAAATACAAATGGCACAATGCCGACTCGTGTCCAAGAAGACTGACTCTTCTTACTGTCTATGTTTTGAACCTTTCCTGTGACACTAGATATAGATTCCGATGCTTCACTTCAGGTTTACTGTATCCCTCTGACCTTCGTATTGACGACGAAACACAGAAATTGCATTTGAATTAAATAGAAAAGGCACAATGCCGACTTAAGTACAAGAAGACTGAATCTTCCTACTGTCTATGTTTTGGTCCATTCCTGTGACACTTGTTATAGATTCCGATGCTTCGCTTCAGGTTTACTGCATCCCTCTGACATTCTTATTGACGATGAAGCACAGAAACTGCATCGGAATTAAGTACAAACGGCACAATGCCGACTTACGTACATGAAGACTGACTCTTCTTACTTACTATGTTGTGAACATTTCCTGTGAGACCAGTTTTAGATTCCGATGCTTCACTATATGTTTACTGTATCCCTTGGACCTTCTTATTGACGACGAAACAGAGAAATTGCATCGGGATTAAATACAAAAGACACAATGCCGACTTAAGTACAAAACGACTGACTCTTCCTACTGTCTATGTTTTAACCATTCCTGTGACACTAGTTATAGATTCTGATGCTTCACTTCAGGTTTACTGTAACCCTCTGACCTTCTTTTTGACGATGAAACACAGAAATTGCATTGGAAATAAATACAAAAGGCACAATGCCGACTCAAATACAAGATGACTGACTCTTCTTACTCTCTATGTTTTGAACCTTTCCTGTGAGTCCGGTTTTAGATTCCGGTGCTTCACTTCAGGTTTACTCTATCCCTTGGAAATTCTTATTGACGTCGAAACACATAAATTGCGTCGAATTTAAATAGAAAAGGCACAATGCCGGCTTAAGTACAATACGACTGACTCTTCTTACTGTATATGTTTTGAACCTTTTCTGAGACACTAGTTATAGATCCGATGCTTCACTTCAGGTTTACTGTATCCCTTGGCCTTCTCATTGACGACGAAACACAGAAATTGCATCGGAATTGAATAGAAAATGCAAAATGCCGACTTAAGTACAAGAAAACTGACTCTTCTCACTCTCTTTGATTTGAACGACTCCTGTGACACTAGTTATGGATTTCGATGCTTCACTTAAGGTTTACTGTATCCCTCTGACCATCTTATTGACGATGAAACACAGACATTGCATCAACATTAAATACAAAAGGCACAATGCCGAATTAAGTACAACAAGACTGACTCCTCTTACTGTCTATGTTCTGAACCATTCCTGTGACACTAATTATAGATTCCGATGTTTTGCTTCAGGTTTACTGTATCGCTCTGACTTTCTTATTGACGATGAAACACAGAAATTGCATCGGAATTAAATACAACAGGCACAATGCCGACTTAAATACAAGAAATCGAACTCTTCTTACAGTCTGTGTTTTGAACCATTCCTGTGACATTAGTTATCGATTCCGATGCTTCACTTCAGGTTTACTGTATCGCTCTGACCTTCTTATTGACGATGAAACACAGAAATTGCTTCGGAATTAAATACAAAAGGCACAATGCCGAATTAAGTACAAGAAGACTGACTCTTCTTACTGTCTATGTTTTGAACCATTCCTGTGACACTAATTATAGATTCCGATGCTTTACTTCAGGTTTACTGTATCCCTCTGACCTTCTTATTGACGACGAAACACAGAAATTGCATCGGAATTAAATAGAAAAGGCACAATGCCGACTTAAGTACAAGAAGACTGACTCTTCCTACTGTCTATGTTTTGAACCATTCCTGTGACTCTAGTTATAGATTCCGATGCTTCGCTTCAGGTTTACTGTATCCCTTGGACATTCTTATTGACGATGAAACACAGAAATTGGATCGGAATTAAATACAAAAGGCACAATGCCGAATTAAGTACAAGAAAACTGACTCTTCTTACAGTCTATGTTTTGAACCATTCCTGTGACTCTAGTTATAGATTCCGATGCTTCGCTTCAGGTTTACTGTATCCCTTGGACATTCTTATTGACGATGAAACACAGAAATTGCATCGGAATTAAATAGAAAAGGCACAATGCCGACTTAAGAACAAGAAGACTGACTCTTCCGTGTCTATGCTTTTAACCATTCCTGTGACACTAGATACAGATTCCGATGCTTCACTTCAGGTTTACTGTATCCCTCTGACCTTCTTATTGACGATGAAGCACAGTAATTGCATCGGAATTAAATACAAATGGCACAATGCCGACTCGTGTCCAAGAAGACTGACTCTTCTTACTGTCTATGTTTTGAACCTTTCCTGTGACACTAGATATAGATTCCGATGCTTCACTTCAGGTTTACTGTATCCCTCTGACCTTCGTATTGACGACGAAACACAGAAATTGCATTTGAATTAAATAGAAAAGGCACAATGCCGACTTAAGTACAAGAAGACTGAATCTTCCTACTGTCTATGTTTTGGTCCATTCCTGTGACACTTGTTATAGATTCCGATGCTTCGCTTCAGGTTTACTGCATCCCTCTGACATTCTTATTGACGATGAAGCACAGAAACTGCATCGGAATTAAGTACAAACGGCACAATGCCGACTTACGTACATGAAGACTGACTCTTCTTACTTACTATGTTGTGAACATTTCCTGTGAGACCAGTTTTAGATTCCGATGCTTCACTATATGTTTACTGTATCCCTTGGACCTTCTTATTGACGACGAAACAGAGAAATTGCATCGGGATTAAATACAAAAGACACAATGCCGACTTAAGTACAAAACGACTGACTCTTCCTACTGTCTATGTTTTAACCATTCCTGTGACACTAGTTATAGATTCTGATGCTTCACTTCAGGTTTACTGTAACCCTCTGACCTTCTTTTTGACGATGAAACACAGAAATTGCATTGGAAATAAATACAAAAGGCACAATGCCGACTCAAATACAAGATGACTGACTCTTCTTACTCTCTATGTTTTGAACCTTTCCTGTGAGTCCGGTTTTAGATTCCGGTGCTTCACTTCAGGTTTACTCTATCCCTTGGAAATTCTTATTGACGACGAAACACATAAATTGCGTCGAAATTAAATAGAAAAGGCACAATGCCGGCTTAAGTACAATACGACTGACTCTTCTTACTGTATATGTTTTGAACCTTTTCTGAGACACTAGTTATAGATTCCGATGCTTCACTTCAGGTTTACTGTATCCCTTGGCCTTCTCATTGACGACGAAACACAGAAATTGCATCGGAATTGAATAGAAAATGCAAAATGCCGACTTAAGTACAAGAAAACTGACTCTTCTCACTCTCTTTGATTTGAACGACTCCTGTGACACTAGTTATGGATTTCGATGCTTCACTTAAGGTTTACTGTATCCCTCTGACCATCTTATTGACGATGAAACACAGACATTGCATCAACATTAAATACAAAAGGCACAATGCCGAATTAAGTACAACAAGACTGACTCCTCTTACTGTCTATGTTCTGAACCATTCCTGTGACACTAATTATAGATTCCGATGTTTTGCTTCAGGTTTACTGTATCGCTCTGACTTTCTTATTGACGATGAAACACAGAAATTGCATCGGAATTAAATACAACAGGCACAATGCCGACTTAAATACAAGAAATCGAACTCTTCTTACAGTCTGTGTTTTGAACCATTCCTGTGACATTAGTTATCGATTCCGATGCTTCACTTCAGGTTTACTGTATCGCTCCGACCTTCTTATTGACGATGAAACACAGAAATTGCTTCGGAATTAAATACAAAAGGCACAATGCCGAATTAAGTACAAGAAGACTGACTCTTCTTACTGTCTATGTTTTGAACCATTCCTGTGACACTAATTATAGATTCCGATGCTTTACTTCAGGTTTACTGTATCCCTCTGACCTTCTTATTGACGACGAAACACAGAAATTGCATCGGAATTAAATAGAAAAGGCACAATGCCGACTTAAGTACAAGAAGACTGACTCTTCCTACTGTCTATGTTTTCAACCATTCCTGTGACTCTAGTTATAGATTCCGATGCTTCGCTTCAGGTTTACTGTATCCCTTGGACATTCTTATTGACGATGAAACACAGAAATTGGATCGGAATTAAATACAAAAGGCACAATGCCGAATTAAGTACAAGAAAACTGACTCTTCTTACAGTCTATGTTTTGAACCATTCCTGTGACTCTAGTTATAGATTCCGATGCTTCGCTTCAGGTTTACTGTATCCCTTGGACATTCTTATTGACGATGAAACACAGAAATTGCATCGGAATTAAATAGAAAAGGCACAATGCCGACTTAAGAACAAGAAGACTGACTCTTCCGTGTCTATGTTTTAACCATTCCTGTGACACTAGATACAGATTCCGATGCTTCACTTCAGGTTTACTGTATCCCTCTGACCTTCTTATTGGCGATGAAGCACAGTAATTGCATCGGAATTAAATACAAATGGCACAATGCCGACTCGTGTCCAAGAAGACTGACTCTTCTTACTGTCTATGTTTTGAACCTTTCCTGTGACACTAGATATAGATTCCGATGCTTCACTTCAGGTTTACTGTATCCCTCTGACCTTCGTATTGGCGACGAAACACAGAAATTGCATTTGAATTAAATAGAAAAGGCACAATGCCGACTTAAGTACAAGAAGACTGAATCTTCCTACTGTCTATGTTTTGGTCCATTCCTGTGACACTTGTTATAGATTCCGATGCTTCGCTTCAGGTTTACTGCATCCCTCTGACATTCTTATTGACGATGAAGCACAGAAACTGCATCGGAATTAAGTACAAACGGCACAATGCCGACTTACGTACATGAAGACTGACTCTTCTTACTTACTATGTTGTGAACATTTCCTGTGAGACCAGTTTTAGATTCCGATGCTTCACTATATGTTTACTGTATCCCTTGGACCTTCTTATTGACGACGAAACAGAGAAATTGCATCGGGATTAAATACAAAAGACACAATGCCGACTTAAGTACAAAACGACTGACTCTTCCTACTGTCTATGTTTTAACCATTCCTGTGACACTAGTTATAGATTCTGATGCTTCACTTCAGGTTTACTGTAACCCTCTGACCTTCTTTTTGACGATGAAACACAGAAATTGCATTGGAAATAAATACAAAAGGCACAATGCCGACTCAAATACAAGATGACTGACTCTTCTTACTGTCTATGTTTTGAACCTTTTCTGAGACACTAGTTATAGATTCCGATGCTTCACTTCAGGTTTACTGTATCCCTTGGCCTTCTCATTGACGACGAAACACAGAAATTGCATCGGAATTGAATAGAAAATGCAAAATGAAGACTTAAGTACAAGAAGACTGACTCTTCTCACTGACTATGTTTTGAACATTTCCTGTGAGACCACTTTTAGATTCTGATGCTTCACTATATGTTTACTGTATCCCTTGGACCTTCTTATTCACGATGAAACACAGAAATTGCATCGGAATTAAATACAAAAGGCAGAATGCCGACTTAAGTACAACAAGACTGACTCTTCTTACTGACCATCTTTTGAGCACTTCCTGTGAGACCGATTTTAGATCCCGATGCTTCACTATATGTTTACTGTATACCTTTGAGCTTCTTATTGACGATGAAACACAGATATTGCATCGGAATTAAATACCAAACGCACAATGCTGCCTTAAGTACAAGAAGACTGAGTCTTCTTACTGATTGTGATTTGAACATTTTCTGTGAGACCAGTTTTAGATTCCGATACTTCACTATATGTATACTGTATCCCTTGGACCTTCTTATTGACGATGAAAAACAGTAATTGCATCAGAATTAAATACAAAAGGCACAATGCCGACTTAAGTACATGAAGACTGACTCCTCCAACTGACTATGATTTCAACATTTCCTGTGAGACCAGTTTTACATTCCGATGCTTCACTATATGTTTACTGTATCCCTTGGACCTTCTTATAGACGATGAAACTCAGAAATTGCATCGGAATTAAATAGAAAAGGCACAATGCCGACTTATGTACAAGAAAACTGACTCTTCTTACTGACTATGTTTTGAACCATTCTTGAGATACTAGTTACACATTCCGATACTTCACTTCAGGTTTACTGTATCCCTCTGACCTTCATATTGACGATGAAACACAGAAATTGCATCGGAATTAAATACAATAGGCAAAATGCCGACTTAAGTACAAGAAAACTAACTCTTCTCACTGTCTTTGTTTTGATCCATTCCTGTGACACAAGTTATGGATTTCGATGCTTCACTTAAGGTTTACTGTATCCCTCTGACCATCTTATTGACGATGAAACACAGAAATTGCATCAAAATTAAATACAAAAGGCACAATGCCGAATTAAGTACAAGAAGACTGACTCTTCTTACTGTCTATGTTTTGAACCATTCCTGTGACACTAATTATAGATTCCGATGCTTCACTTCAGGTTTACTGTATCGCTCTGACCTTCTTATTGTCGATGAAACACAGAAATTGCATCGGAATTAAATATAAAAGGCACAATGCCGAATTAAGTACAAGAAAACTGACTCTTCTTACAGTCTATGTTTTGAACCATTCCTGTGACACTAGTTATAGATTCCGATGCTTCACTTCAGGTTTACTGTATTCCTTGGACCTTATTGTTGACGATGAAACACAGAAATTGGATCGGAATTAAATACAAAAGGTACAATGCCAACTTAAGTACAAGAAGACTGATTCTTCTTACTGACTATGTTTTGAACCTTTCCTGTGAGACCGGTTTTAGATTCCGATGCTTCACTTCAGGTTTACTGTATCCCATGGACCTTCTTTTTGACGTCGAAACAAAGAAATTGCATCGGAATTAAATAGAAAATTCACAATGCCGACTTAAGTACAAGAAGACTGACTCTTCTTACTGTCTATGTTTTGAACCATTCCTGTGACACTAGTTATAGATTCCGGTGCTTCAGGTTTTCTGTATCCCTCTGACCTTCTTATTGACGAAGAAAGACAGAAATTGCATCGGAATTAAATAGAAAAGTCACAATGCCTACTCAAGTACAAGTAGACTGTCTCTTCTTACTGTCTATGTTATAAAGCTTTCCTGTGAGACCGGTTTCAGATTCCGATGCTTCACATTAGGTTTACTGTATCCCTTGGACCTTCTTACTGACGACGAAACACAGAAATTGAATCATAATTAAATAGAAAATACACAATGCTGACTTAAGTACAAGAAACCTAACTCTTCTTACTCTCTATGTTTTGAACCTTTCCTGTGAGACCAGTTTTAGATTCCGATGCTTCATTTCAGTTTTACTGTATCCCGTGGACCATCCATATTGACGATGAAACACAGAAATTGCATCGGAATTAAATATAAAAGGCACAATGCCGACTTAAGTACAAGAAGACTGACTCTTCTTACTGACTATGTTTTGAACATTTCCTGTGTGACCAGTTTTAGATTCTGATGCTCCACTATATGTTCACTGTATCCCTTGGACCTTCTTATTGACGATGAAACACAGAAATTGCATCGGAATTAAATATAAAAGGCACAATGCCGAATTAAGTACAAGAAACCTGACTCTTCTTATAGTCTATGTTTTGAACCATTCCTGTGACACTAGTTATAGATTCCGATGCTTAACTTCAGGATTACTGTATCTCTCTGACCATCGTATTGACGATGAAACACGGAAATTGCTTCGGAATTAAATACAAAAGGGAAAATTCCGAATTAAGTACAAGAAGACTGACTCTTCTTACTGTCTATGTTTTGAACCATTCCTGTGACACTAATTATAGATTCCGATGCTTTACTTCAGGTTTACTGTATCCCTCTGACCTTCTTATTGACGACGAAACACAGAAATTGCATCGGAATTAAATAGTAAAGGCACAATGCCGACTTAAGTACAAGAAGACTGACTCTTAATACTGTCTATGTTTTGAACCATTCCTGTGACTCTAGTTATAGATTCCGATGCTTCACTTCAGGTTTACTGTATCCCTTGGACCTTATTGTTGACGATGAAACACAGAAATTGGATCGAAATTAAATACAAAAGGTACAATGCCGACTTAAGTACAATACGACTGACTCTTCTTACTGTCTATGTTTTGAACCTTTTCTGAGACACTAGTTATAGTTTCCGATGCTTTACTTCAGGTTTACTGTATCCCTCTGACCTTCTTATTGACGACGAAACACAGAAATTGCATCGGAATTAAATAGTAAAGGCACAATGCCGACTTAAGTACAAGAAGACTGACTCTTAATACTGTCTATGTTTTGAACCATTCCTGTGACTCTAGTTATAGATTCCGATGCTTCACTTCAGGTTTACTGTATCCCTCTGACCTTCTTATTGACGATGAAACACAGAAATTGCATCGGAATTATATACAAAAGGCAAAATGCCGACATAAGTCCAAGAAAACTGACTCTTCTCACTCTCTTTGTTTTGAACCATTCTTGTGACACTAGTTATGGATTTCGATGCTTCACTTAAGGTTTACTGTATCCCACTGACCATCTTATTGACGATGAAACACAGAAATTGCATCAACATTAAATACAAAAGGCACAATGCCGAATTAAGTACAAGAAGACTGACTCCTCTTACTGTCTATGTTTTGAACCATTCCTGTGACACTAATTATGGATTCCGATGTTTTACTTCAGGTTTACTGTATTGCTCTGACCTTCTTATTGACGATGAAACACAGAAATTGCATCGGAATTAAATACAAAAGGCACAATGCCGACTTAAATACAAAAATCGAACTCTTCTCACTGTCTGTGTTTTGAACCATTCCTGTGACATTAGTTATCGATTCCGATGCTTCACTTCAGGTTTACTATATCGCTCTGACCTTCTTATTGTCGATGAAACACAGAAATTGCATCGGAATTAAATATAAAAGGCACAATGCCGAATTAAGTACAAGAAACCTGACTCTTCTTACAGTCTATGTTTTGAACCATTCCTGTGACACTAATTATAGATTCCGATGCTTTACTTCAGGTTTACTGTATCCCTCTGACCATCGTATTGACGACGAAACACAGAAATTGCATCGGAATTAAATAGAAAAGGCACAATGCCAACTTAAGTACAAGAAGACTGATTCTTCTTACTGACTATGTTTTGAACCTTTCCTGTGAGACCGGTTTTAGATTCCGATGCTTCACTTCAGGTTTACTGTATCCCATGGACCTTCTTTTTGACGTCGAAACAAAGAAATTGCATCGGAATTAAATAGAAAATTCACAATGCCGACTTAAGTACAAGAAGACTGACTCTTCTTACTGTCTATGTTTTGAACCATTCCTGAGATACTAGTTACACATTCCGATGCTTCACTTCAGGTTTACTGTATCCCTCTGACCTTCTTATTGACGATGAAACACAGAAATTGCATCGGAATTATATACAAAAGGCAAAATGCCGACATAAGTCCAAGAAAACTGACTCTTCTCACTCTCTTTGTTTTGAACCATTCCTGTGACACTAGTTATGGATTTAGATGCTTCACTTAAGGTTTACTGTATCCCACTGACCATCTTATTGACGATGAAACACTGAAATTGCATCAACATTAAATACAAAAGGCACAATGCCGAATTAAGTACATGAAGACTGACTCCTCTTACTGTCTATGTTTTGAACCATTCCTGTGACACTAATTATAGATTCCGATGTTTTACTTCAGGTTTACTGTATTGCTCTGACCTTCTTATTGACGATGAAACACAGAAATTGCATCGGAATTAAATACAAAAGGCACAATGCCGACTTAAATACAAAAATCGAACTCTTCTTACAGTCTGTGTTTTGAACCATTCCGGTGACATTAGTTATCGATTCCGATGCTTCACTTCAGGTTTACTGTATCGCTCTGACCTTCTTATTGACGATGAAACACAGAAATTGTATCGGAATTAAATACAAAAGGCACAATGCCGAATTAAGTACAAGAGAACTGACTCTTCTTACAGTCTATGTTTTGAACCATTCCTGAGACACTAGTTATAGATTCCGATGCTTCATTTCAGGTTTACTGTATCCCTCTGACCATCGTATTGACGATGAAACACAGAAATTGCTTCGGAATTAAATACAAAAGCACAATGCCTAATTAAGTACAAGAAGACTGACTCTTCTTACTGTCTATGTTTTGAACCATTCCTGTGACACTAATTATAGATTCCGATGCTTTACTTCAGTTTTACTGTATCCCTCTGACGTTCTTATTGACGACGAAACACAGAAATTGCATCAGAATTAAATAGAAAAGGCACAATGCCGACTTAAGTACAAGAAGACTGACTCTTCCTACTGTCTATGATTTGAACCATTCCTGTGACTCTAGTTATAGATTCCGATGCTTCACTTCAGGTTTACTGTATCCCTTGGACATTCTTATTGACGATGAAACACAGAAATTGGATCGGAATTAAATACAAAAGGCACAATGCCGACTTAAGTACAATACGACTGACTCTTCTTACTGTCTATGTTTTGAACCTTTTCTGAGACACTAGTTATAGATTCCGATGCTTCACTTCAGGTTTACTGTAACCCTTGGACCTTCTCATTGACGACGAAACACAGAAATTGCATCGGAATTAATTAGAAAAGGCACAATGCCAACTTAAGTACAAGAAGACTGATTCTTCTTACTGACTATGTTTTGAACCTTTCCTGTGAGACCGGTTTTAGATTCCGACCCTTCACTTCAGGTTTACTGTATCCCATGGACCTTCTTTTTGACGTCGAAACAAAGAAATTGCATCGGAATTAAATAGAAAATTCACAATGCCGACTTAAGTACAAGAAATCGAACTCTTCTCACTGTCTGTGTTTTGAACCATTCCTGTGACATTAGTTATCGATTCCGATGCTTCACTTCAGGTTTACTGTATCGCTCTGACCTTCTTATTGTCGATGAAACACAGAAATTGCATCGGAATTAAATATAAAAGGCACAATGCCGAATTAAGTACAAGAAACCTGACTCTTCTTATAGTCTATGTTTTGAACCATTCCTGTGACACTAGTTATAGATTCCGATGCTTAACTTCAGGATTACTGTATCTCTCTGACCATCGTATTGACGATGAAACACGGAAATTGCTTCGGAATTAAATACAAAAGGGAAAATTCCGAATTAAGTACAAGAAGACTGACTCTTCTTACTGTCTATGTTTTGAACCATTCCTGTGACACTAATTATAGATTCCGATGCTTTACTTCAGGTTTACTGTATCCCTCTGACCTTCTTATTGACGACGAAACACAGAAATTGCATCGGAATTAAATAGTAAAGGCACAATGCCGACTTAAGTACAAGAAGACTGACTCTTAATACTGTCTATGTTTTGAACCATTCCTGTGACTCTAGTTATAGATTCCGATGCTTCACTTCAGGTTTACTGTATCCCTTGGACCTTATTGTTGACGATGAAACACAGAAATTGGATCGAAATTAAATACAAAAGGTACAATGCCGACTTAAGTACAATACGACTGACTCTTCTTACTGTCTATGTTTTGAACCTTTTCTGAGACACTAGTTATAGTTTCCGATGCTTTACTTCAGGTTTACTGTATCCCTCTGACCTTCTTATTGACGACGAAACACAGAAATTGCATCGGAATTAAATAGTAAAGGCACAATGCCGACTTAAGTACAAGAAGACTGACTCTTAATACTGTCTATGTTTTGAACCATTCCTGTGACTCTAGTTATAGATTCCGATGCTTCACTTCAGGTTTACTGTATCCCTCTGACCTTCTTATTGACGATGAAACACAGAAATTGCATCGGAATTATATACAAAAGGCAAAATGCCGACATAAGTCCAAGAAAACTGACTCTTCTCACTCTCTTTGTTTTGAACCATTCTTGTGACACTAGTTATGGATTTCGATGCTTCACTTAAGGTTTACTGTATCCCACTGACCATCTTATTGACGATGAAACACAGAAATTGCATCAACATTAAATACAAAAGGCACAATGCCGAATTAAGTACAAGAAGACTGACTCCTCTTACTGTCTATGTTTTGAACCATTCCTGTGACACTAATTATGGATTCCGATGTTTTACTTCAGGTTTACTGTATTGCTCTGACCTTCTTATTGACGATGAAACACAGAAATTGCATCGGAATTAAATACAAAAGGCACAATGCCGACTTAAATACAAAAATCGAACTCTTCTCACTGTCTGTGTTTTGAACCATTCCTGTGACATTAGTTATCGATTCCGATGCTTCACTTCAGGTTTACTATATCGCTCTGACCTTCTTATTGTCGATGAAACACAGAAATTGCATCGGAATTAAATATAAAAGGCACAATGCCGAATTAAGTACAAGAAACCTGACTCTTCTTACAGTCTATGTTTTGAACCATTCCTGTGACACTAATTATAGATTCCGATGCTTTACTTCAGGTTTACTGTATCCCTCTGACCATCGTATTGACGACGAAACACAGAAATTGCATCGGAATTAAATAGAAAAGGCACAATGCCAACTTAAGTACAAGAAGACTGATTCTTCTTACTGACTATGTTTTGAACCTTTCCTGTGAGACCGGTTTTAGATTCCGATGCTTCACTTCAGGTTTACTGTATCCCATGGACCTTCTTTTTGACGTCGAAACAAAGAAATTGCATCGGAATTAAATAGAAAATTCACAATGCCGACTTAAGTACAAGAAGACTGACTCTTCTTACTGTCTATGTTTTGAACCATTCCTGTGGCACTAGTTATAGATTCCGGTGCTTCAGGTTTTCTGTATCCCTCTGATCTTCTCATTGACGAAGAAAGACAGAAATTGCATCGGAATTAAATAGAAAAGTCACAATGCCTACTCAAGTACAAGTAGACTGTCTCTTCTTACTGTCTGTGTTATAAAGCTTTCCTGTGAGACCGGTTTCAGATTCCGATGCTTCACATTAGGTTTACTGTATCCCTTGGACCTTCTTACTGACGACGAAACAAAGAAATTGAATCAGAATTAAATAGAAAATACACAATGCTGACTTAAGTACAAGAAACCTAACTCTTCTTACTCTCTATGTTTTGAACCTTTCCTGTGAGACCAGTTTTAGATTCCGATGCTTCATTTCAGTTTTACTGTATCCTGTGGACCATCCATATTGACGATGAAACACAGAAATTGCATCGGAATTAAATATAAAGGGCACAATGCCGACTTAAGTACAAGAAGACTGACTCTTCTTACTGACTATGTTTTGAACATTTCCTGTGTGACCAGTTTTAGATTCTGATGCTCCACTATATGTTCACTGTATCCCTTGGACCTTCTTATTGACGATGAAACACAGAAATTGCATCGGAATTAAATACAAAAGGCACAATGCCGACTTAAGTACAACAAGACCGACTGTTCTTACTGACCATCTTTTGAACACTTCCTGTGAGACCAGTTTTAGATTCCGATGCTTCACTATATGTTTACTGTATCCCTTGGACCTTCTTATTGACGATGAAACACAGAAATTGCATCAGAATTAAATACAAAAGGAACAATGTCGACTTAAGTACATGAAGACTGACTCCTCCTACTGACTATGATTTCAACATTTCCTGTGAGACCAGTTTTACATTCCGATGCTTCACTATATGTTTACTGTATCCCTTGGACCTTCTTATCGACGATGAAACACAGAAATTGCATCGGAATTAAATAGAAAAGGCACAACGCCGACATAAGTACAAAAAAACTGACTCTTCTTACTGTCTATGTTTTGAACCATTCCTGAGATACTAGTTACACATTCCGATGCTTCACTTCAGGTTTACTGTATCCCTCTGACCTTCTTATTGACGATGAAACACAGAAATTGCATCGGAATTATATACAAAAGGCAAAATGCCGACATAAGTCCAAGAAAACTGACTCTTCTCACTCTCTTTGTTTTGAACCATTCCTGTGACACTAGTTATGGATTTCGATGCTTCACTTAAGGTTTACTGTATCCCACTGACCATCTTATTGACGATGAAACACAGAAATTGCATCAACATTAAATACAAAAGGCACAATGCCGAATTAAGTACAAGAAGCTTGCCTCCTCTTACTGTCTATGTTTTGAACCATTCCTGTGACACTAATTATAGATTCCGCTGTTTTACTTCAGGTTTACTGTATTGCTCTGACCTTCTTATTGACGATGAAACACAGAAATTGCATCGGAATTAAATACAAAAGGCACAATGCCGACTTAAATACAAAAATCGAACTCTTCTTACAGTCTGTGTTTTGAACCATTCCGGTGACATTAGTTATCGATTCCGATGCTTCACTTCAGGTTTACTGTATCGCTCTGACCTTCTTATTGACGATGAAACACAGAAATTGTATCGGAATTAAATACAAAAGGCACAATGCCGAATTAAGTACAAGAAAACTGACTCTTCTTACAGTCTATGTTTTGAACCATTCCTGAGACACTAGTTATAGATTCCGATGCTTCACTTCAGGTTTACTGTATCCCTCTGACCATCGTATTGACGATGAAACACAGAAATTGCTTCGGAATTAAATACAAAAGCACAATGCCTAATTAAGTACAAGAATACTGACTCTTCTTACTGTCTATGTTTTGAACCATTCCTGTGACACTAATTATAGATTCCGATGCTTTACTTCAGGTTTACTGTATCCCTCTGACGTTCTTATTGACGACGAAACACAGAAATTGCATCAGAATTAAATAGAAAAGGCACAATGCCGACTTAAGTACAAGAAGACTGACTCTTCCTACTGTCTATGATTTGAACCATTCCTGTGACTAGTTATAGATTCCGATGCTTCACTTCAGGTTTACTGTATCCCTTGGACATTCTTATTGACGATGAAACACAGAAATTGGATCGGAATTAAATACAAAAGGCACAATGCCGACTTAAGTACAATACGACTGACTCTTCTTACTGTCTATGTTTTGAACCTTTTCTGAGACACTAGTTATAGATTCCGATGCTTCACTTCAGGTTTACTGTAACCCTTGGACCTTCTCATTGACGACGAAACACAGAAATTGCATCGGAATTAAATAGAAAAGGCAAAATGCCGACTTAAGTACAAGAAGACTGACTCTCCCGTGTCTATGTTTAAAACCATTCCTGTGACACGAGATACAGATTCCGATGCTTCACTTCAGGTTTACTGTATCCCTCTGACCTTCTTATTGACGATGAAGCACAGTAATTGCATCGGAATTAAATGCAAATGGCACAATGCCGACTCATGTCCAAGAAGACTGACTCTTCTTACTGTCTAAGTTTTGAACCATTCCTGTGACACTAGTTTTAGATTCCGGTGCTTCACTTCAGGTTTTCTGTATCCCTCTGACCTTCTTATTGACGAAGAAAGACAGAAATTGCATCGGAATTAAATAGAAAAGTCACAATGCCTACTCAAGTACAAGTAGACTGTCTCTTCTTACTGTCTATGTTATAAAGCTTTCCTGTGAGACCGGTTTCAGATTCCGATGCATCACATTAGGTTTACTGTATCCCTTGGACCTTCTTACTGACGACGAAACACAGAAATTGAATCAGAATTAAATAGAAAATACACAATGCTGACTTAAGTACAAGAAACCTAACTCTTCTTACTCTCTATGTTATGCCCCTCTCCTGTGAGACCAGTTTCACATTCCGATGCTTCATTTCAGATTTACTGTATCCCGTGGACCTTCCATATTGACGATGAAACAGAGAAATTGCATCGGAATTAAATATAAAAGGCACAATGCCGACTTAAGTACAAGAAGACTGACTCTTCTTACTGACTATGTTTTGAAAATTTCCTGTGTGACCAGTTTTAGATTCTGATGCTTCACTATATGTTCACTGTATCCCTTGGACCTTCTTATTGACGATGAAACACAGAAATTGCATCGGAATTAAATACAATAGGCACAATGCCGACTTAAGTACAACAAGACCGACTCTTCTTACTGACCATCTTTTGAACACTTCCTGTGAGACCAGTTTTAGATTCCGATGCTTCACTATATGCTTACTGTATACCTTGGAGCTTCTTATTGACGATGAAACACAGAAATTGCATCGGAATTAAATACAAAACGCACAATGCCGACTTAAGCACAAGAAGACTGAGTCTTCTTACTGATTATGTTTTGAACATTTTCTGTGAGACCAGTTTTAGATTCCGATGCTTCACTATATGTTTGCTGTATCCCTTCGACCTTCTTATTGACGATGAAACACAGAAATTGCATCAGAATTAAATACAAAAGGAACAATGTCGACTTAAGTACATGAAGACTGACTTCTCCTACTGACTATGATTTCAACATTTCCTGTGAGACCAGTTTTACATTCCGATGCTTCACTATATGTTTACTGTATACCTCGGACCTTCTTATCGACGATGAAACACAGAAATTGCATCGGAATTAAATAGAAAAGGCACAATGCCGACTTAAGTACAAGAAAACTGACTCTTCTTACTGTCTTTGTTTTGAACCATTCCTGAGATTCTAGTTACACATTCCGATGCTTCACTTCAGGTTTACTGTATCCCTCTGACCTTCTTATTAACGATGAAACACAGAAATTTCATCGGAAGTAAATACAAAAGCAAAATGCCGACTTAAGTACAAGAAAACTGACTCTTCTCACTCTCTTTGATTTGAACGACTCCTGTGACACTAGTTATGGATTTCGATGCTTCACTTAAGGTTTACTGTATCCCTCTGACCATCTTATTGACGATGAAACACAGAAATTGCATCAACATTAAATACAAAAGGCACAATGCCGAATTAAGTACAAGAAGACTGACTCCTCTTACTGTCTATGTTCTGAACCATTCCTGTGACACTAATTATAGATTCCGATGTTTTGCTTCAAGTTTACTGTATCGCTCTGACTTTCTTATTGACGATGAAACACAGAAATTGCATCGGAATTAAATACAAAAGGCACAATGCCGACTTAAATACAAGAAATCGAACTCATCTTACAGTCTGTGTTTTGAACCATTCCTGTGACATTAGTTATCGATTCCGATGCTTCACTTCAGGTTTACTGTATCGCTCTGACCTTCTTATTGACGATGAAACACAGATATTGCTTCGGAATTAAATACAAAAGGCACAATGCCGAATTAAGTACAAGAAGACTGACTCTTCTTACTGTCTATGTTTTGAACCATTCCTGTGACACTAATTATAGATTCCGATGCTTTACTTCAGGTTTACTGTATCCCTCTGACCTTCTTATTGACGACGAAACACAGAAATTGCATCGGAATTAAATAGAAAAGGCACAATGCCGACTTAAGTACAAGAAGACTGACTCTTCCTACTGTCTATGTTTTGAACCATTCCTGTGACTCTAGTTATAGATTCCGATGCTTCGCTTCAGGTTTACTGTATCCCTTGGACATTCTTATTGACGATGAAACACAGAAATTGGATCGGAATTAAATACAAAAGGCACAATGCCGAATTAAGTACAAGAAAACTGACTCTTCTTACAGTCTATGTTTTGAACCATTGCTGTGACTCTAGTTATAGATTCCGATGCTTCGCTTCAGGTTTACTGTATCCCTTGGTCATTCTTATTGACGATGAAACACAGAAATTGCATCGGAATTAAATATAAAAGGCACAATGCCGACTTAAGAACAAGAAGACTGACTCTTCCGTGACTATGTTTTAAACCATTCCTGTGACACTAGATACAGATTCCGATGCTTCACTTCAGGTTTACTGTATCCCTCTGACCTTCTTATTGACGATGAAGCACAGTAATTGCATCGGAATTAAATACAAATGGCACAATGCCGACTCGTGTCCAAGAAGACTGACTCTTCTTACTGTCTATGTTTTGAACCTTTCCTGTGACACTAGATATAGATTCCGATGCTTCACTTCAGGTTTACTGTATCCCTCTGACCTTCGTATTGACGACGAAACACAGAAATTGCATTTGAATTAAATAGAAAAGGCACAATGCCGACTTAAGTACAAGAAGACTGAATCTTCCTACTGTCTATGTTTTGGTCCATTCTTGTGACACTTGTTATAGATTCCGATGCTTCGCTTCAGGTTTACTGCATCCCTCTGACATTCTTATTGACGATGAAGCACAGAAACTGCATCGGAATTAAGTACAAACGGCACAATGCCGACTTACGTACATGAAGACTGACTCTTCTTACTTACTATGTTGTGAACATTTCCTGTGAGACCAGTTTTAGATTCCGATGCTTCACTATATGTTTACTGTATCCCTTGGACCTTCTTATTGACGACGAAACAGAGAAATTGCATTGGGATTAAATACAAAAGACACAATGCCGACTTAAGTACAAAACGACTGACTCTTCCTACTGTCTATGTTTTAACCATTCCTGTGACACTAGTTATAGATTCTGATGCTTCACTTCAGGTTTACTGTAACCCTCTGACCTTCTTTTTGACGATGAAACACAGAAATTGCATTGGAAATAAATACAAAAGGCACAATGCCGACTCAAATACAAGATGACTGACTCTTCTTACTCTCTATGTTTTGAACCTTTCCTGTGAGTCCGGTTTTAGATTCCGGTGCTTCACTTCAGGTTTACTCTATCCCTTGGACCTTCTTATTGACGACGAAACACATAAATTGCGTCGAAATTAAATAGAAAAGGCACAATGCCGGCTTAAGTACAACACGACTGACCCTTCTTACTGTCTATGTTTTGAACCTTTTCTGAGACACTAGTTATAGATTCCGATGCTTCACTTCAGGTTTACTGTATCCCTTGGCCTTCTCATTGACGACGAAACACAGAAATTGCATCGGAATTGAATAGAAAATGCAAAATGAAGACTTATGTACAAGAAGACTGACTCTTCTCACTGACTATGTTTTGAACATTTACTGTGAGACCACTTTTAGATTCTGATGCTTCACTATATGTTTACTGTATCCCTTGCACCTTCTTATTGACGATGAAACACAGAAATTGCATCGGAATTAAATACAAAAGGCAGAATGCCGACTTAAGTACAACAAGACTGACTCTTCTTACTGACCATCTTTTGAGCACTTCCTGTGAGACCGATTTTAGATCCCGATGCTTCACTATATGTTTACTGTATACCTTTGAGCTTCTTATTGACGATGAAACACAGAAATTGCATCGGAATTAAATACAAAACGCACAATGCTGCCTTAAGTACAAGAAGACTGAGTCTTCTTACTGATTGTGATTTGAACATTTTCTGTAAGACCAGTTTTAGATTCCGATACTTCACTATATGTATACTGTATCCCTTGGACCTTCTTATTGACGATGAAAAACAGTAATTGCATCAGAATTAAATACAAAAGGCACAATGCCGACTTAAGTACATGAAGACTGACTCTTCTTACTGTCTATGTTTTGAACCATTCCTGTGACACTAATTATAGATTCCGATGCTTTACTTCAGGTTTACTGTATCGCTCTGACCTTGTTATTGACGATGAAACACAGAAATTGCATCGGAATTAAATACAAAAGGCACAATGCCGACTTAAGTACAAGATATCGAACTCTTCTCACTGTCTGTGTTTTGAACCATTCCTGTGACATTAGTTATCGATTCCGATGCTTCACTTCAGGTTTACTATATCGCTCTGACCTTCTTATTGTCGATGAAACACAGAAATTGCATCGGAATTAAATATAAAAGGCACAATGCCGAATTAAGTACAAGAAAACTGACTCTTCTTACAGTCTATGTTTTGAACCATTCCTGTGACACTAGTTATAGATTCCGATGCTTAACTTCAGGTTTACTGTATCTCTCTGACCATCGTATTGACGATGAAACACAGAAATTGCTTCGGAATTAAATACAAAAGGCACAATGCCGAATTAAGTACTAGAAGACTGACTCTTCTTACTGTCTATGTTTTGAACCATTCCTGTGACACTAATTATAGATTCCGATGCTTTACTTCAGGTTTACTGTATCCCTCTGACCTTCTTATTGACGACGAAACACAGTAATTGCATCGGAATTAAATAGTAAGGGCACAATGCCGACTTAAGTACAAGAAGACTGACTCTTAATACTGTCTATGTTTTGAACCATCCCTGTGACTCTAGTTATAGATTCCGATGCTTCACTTCAGGTTTACTGTATCCCTTGGACCTTATTATTGACGATGAAACACAGAAATTGGATCGGAATTAAATACAAAAGGTACAATGCCGACTTAAGTACAATACGACTGACTCTTCTTACTGTCTATGTTTTGAACCTTTTCTGAGACATTAGTTATAGTTTCCGATGCTTCACTTCAGGTTTACTGTATCCCTTGGACCCTCTCATTGACGACGAAACACAGAAATTGCATCGGAATTAAATAGAAAAGGCACAATGCCAACTTAAGTACAAGAAGACTGATTCTTCTTACTGACTATGTTTTGAACCTTTTCTGTGAGACCGGTTTTAGATTCCGATGCTTCACTTCAGGTTTACTGTATCCCATGGACCTTCTTTTTGACGTCGAAACAAAGAAATTGCATCGGAATTAAATAGAAAATTCACAATGCCGACTTAAGTACAAGAAGACTGACTCTTCTTACTGTCTATGTTTTGAACCATTCCTGTGACACTAGTTATAGATTCCGGTGCTTCAGGTTTTCTGTATCCCTCTGACCCTCTTATTGACGAAGAAAGACAGAAATTGCATCGGAATTAAATAGAAAAGTCACAATGCCTACTCAAGTACAAGTAGACTGTCTCTTCTTACTGTCTATGTTATAAAGCTTTCCTCTGAGACCGGTTTCATATTCCGATGCTTCACATTAGGTTCACTGTATCCCTTGGACCTTCTTACTGACGACGAAACACAGAAATTGAATCAGAATTAAATAGAAAATACACAATGCTGACTTAAGTACAAGAAATCTAACTCTTCTTACTCTCTATGTTTTGAACCTTTCCTGTGAGACCAGTTTTAGATTCTGATGCTTCATTTCAGTTTTACTGTATCCCGTGGACCATCCATATTGACGATGAAACACAGAAATTGCATCGGAATTAAATATAAAAGGCACAATGCCGACTTAAGTACAAGAAGACTGACTCTTCTTACTGACTATGTTTTGAACATTTCCTGTGTGACCAGTTTTAGATTCTGATGCTCCACTATATGTTCACTGTATCCCTTGGACCTTCTTATTGACGATGAAACACAGAAACTGCATCGGAATTAAATACAAAAGGCACAATGCCGACTTAAGTACAACAAGACCGACTGTTCTTACTGACCATCTTTTGAACACTTCCTGTGAGACGAGTTTTAGATTCCGATGCTTCACTATATGTTTACTGTATACCTTGGAGCTTCTTATTGACGATGAAACACAGAAATTGCATCGGAATTAAATACAAAACGCACAATGCCGACTTAAGTACAAGAAGACTGAGTCTTCTTACTGATTATGTTTTGAACATTTTCTGTGAGACCAGTTTTAGATTCCGATGCTTCACTATATGTTTACTGTATCCCTTGGACCTTCTTATTGACGATGAAACACAGAAATTGCATCATAATTAAATACAAAAGGAACAATGTCGACTTAAGTACATGAAGACTGACTCCTCCTACTGACTATGATTTCAACATTTCCTGTGAGACCAGTTTTACATTCCGATGCTTCACTATATGTTTACTGTATCCCTTGGACCTTCTTATCGACGATGAAACACAGAAATTGCATCGGAATTAAATAGAAAAGGCACAATGCCGACATAAGTACAAGAAAACTGACTCTTCTTACTGTCTATGTTTTGAACCATTCCTGAGATACTAGTTACACATTCCGATGCTTCACTTCAGGTTTACTGTATCCCTCTGACCTTCTTATTGACGATGAAACACAGAAATTGCATCGGAATTATATACAAAAGGCAAAATGCCGACATAAGTCCAAGAAAACTGACTCTTCTCACTCTCTTTGTTTTGAACCATTGCTGTGGCACTAGTTATGGATTTCGATGTATCACTTAAGGTTTACTGTATCCCACTGACCATCTTATTTACGATGAAACACAGAAATTGCATCAACATTAAATACAAAAGGCACAATGCCGAATTAAGTACAAGAAGACTGACTCCTCTTACTGTCTATGTTTTGAACCATTCCTGTGACACTAATTATAGATTCCGATGTTTTACTTCAGGTTTACTGTATTGCTCTGACCTTCTTATTGACGATGAAACACAGAAATTGCATCGGAATTAAATACAAAAGGCACAATGCCGACTTAAATACAAAAATCGAACTCTTCTTACAGTCTGTGTTTTGAACCATTCCTGTGACATTAGTTATCGATTCCGATGCTTCACTTCAGGTTTACTGTATCGCTGTGACCTTCTTATTGACGATGAAACACAGAAATTGTATCGGAATTAAATACAAAAGGCACAATGCCGAATTAAGTACAAGAAAACTGACTCTTCTTACAGTCTATGTTTTGAACCATTCCTGAGACACTAGTTATAGATTCCGATGCTTCACTTCAGGTTTACTGTATCCCTCTGACCATCGTATTGACGATGAAACACAGAAATTGCTTCGGAATTAAATACAAAAGCACAATGCCTAATTAAGTACAAGAAGACTGACTCTTCTTACTGTCTATGTTTTGAACCATTACTGTGACACTAATTATAGATTCCGATGCTTTACTTCAGGTTTACTGTATCCCTCTGACCTTCTTATTGACGATGAAGCACAGTAATTGCATCGGAATTAAATGCAAATGGCACAATGCCGACTCATGTCCAAGAAGACTGACTCTTCTTACTGTCTATGTTATGAACCTTTCCTGTGACACTAGATATAGATTCCGAGGCTTCACTTCAGGTTTACTATATCCCTCTGACCTACGTATTGACGACGAAACACAGAAATTGCATTTGAATTGAATAGAAAAGGCACAATGCCGACTTAAGTACAAGAAGGATGAATCTTCCTACTGTCTATGTTTTGAACCATTCCTGTGACACTTGTTATAGATTCCGATGCTTCGCTTCAGGTTTACTGTATCCCTCTGACATTCTTATTGACGATGAAACACAGAAACTGCATCGGAATTAAGTACAAACGGCACAATGCCGACTTAAGTACATGAAGACTGACTCTTCTTACTGACTATGCTGTGAACATTTCCTGTGAGACCAGTTTTAGATTCCGATGCTTAATTATATGTTTACTGTATCCCATGGACCTTCTTATTGACGATGAAACACAGAAATTGCATCGGAATTAAATAGAAAAGGCACAATGCCGACTTAAGTACAAGAAAAATGACTCTTCTTACTGACTATGTTTTGAACCTTTCTGTGAGACCGGTTTTAGATTCCGATGCTTCACTTCAGGTTTACTGTATCCCATGGATCTTCTTTTTGACGTCTAAACAAATAAATTGCATCGGAATTAAACAGAAAATTCACAATGCCGACTTAAGTACAAGAAGACTGACTCTTCTTACTGTCTATGTTTTGAACCATTCCTGTGACACTAGTTATAGATTCCGGTGCTTCACTTCAGGTTTTCTGTATCCCTCTGACCTTCTTATTGACGAAGAAAGACAGAAATTGCATCGGATTTAAATAGAAAAGTCAAATTGCTTACTCAAGTACAAGTAGACTGTCTCTTCTTACTGTCTATGTTATAAAGCTTTGCTGTGAGACCGGTTTCAGATTCCGATGCTTCACATTAGGTTTACTGTATCCCTTGGACCTTCTTACTGACGAAAAAACACAGAAATTGAATCAGAATTAAATAGAAAATACACAATGCTGACTTAAGTACAAGAAACCTATCTCTTCTTACTCTCTATGTATTAAACCTTTCCTGTGAGACCAGTTTTACATTCCGATGCTTCATTTCAGATTTACTGTATCCCGTGGACCTTCCATATTGACGATGAAACACAGAAATTGCATCGGAATTAAATATAAAAGGCACAATGCCGACTTAAGTACAAGAAGACTGACTCTTCTTACTGACTATGTTTTGAAAATTTCCTGCGTGACCAGTTAAATATTCTGATGCTTCACTATATGTTCACTGTATCCCTTGGACCATCTTATTGACGATGAAACACAGAAATTGCATCGGAATTAAATACAAAAGGCACAATGCCGACTTAAGTACAACAAGACCGACTCTTCTTACTGACCATCTTTTCAACACTTCCTGTGAGACCAGTTTTGGATTCCGATGCTTCACTATATGCTTACTGTATACCTTGGAGCTTCTTATTGACGATGAAACACAGAAATTGCATCGAAATTAAATACAAAACGCACAATGCCGACTTAAGCACAAGAAGACTGATTCTTCTTACTGATTATGTTTTGAACATTTTCTGTGAGACCAGTTTTAGATTCCGATGCTTCACTATATGTTTGCTGTATCCCTTGGACCTCCTTATTGACGATGAAACACAGAAATTGCATCAGAATTAAATACAAAAGGCACAATGCCGAATTAAGTACAAGGTGACTGACTCCTATTACTGTCTATGTTCTGAACCATTCCTGTGACACTAATTATAGATTCCGATGTTTTACTTCAGGTTTACTGTAACGCTCTGACTTTCTTATTGACGATGAAACACAGAAATTGCATCGAAATGAAATACAAAAGGCACAAAGCCGACTTAAATACAAGAAATCGAACTCTTCTTACGGTCTGTGTTTTGAACCATTCCTGTAACATTAGTTATCGATTCCGGTGCTTCACTTCAGGTTTACTGTATCGCTCTGACCTTCTTATTGACGATGAAACACAGAAATTGCATCGGAATTAAATACAAAGGGCACAATGCCGAATTAAGTACAAGAAAACTGACTCTTCTTACAGTCTATGTTTTGAACCTTTCCTGTGACACTAATTATAGATTCCGATGCTTTACTTCAGGTTTACTGTATCCCTCTGACCTTCTTATTGACGACGAAACACAGAAATAGCATCAGAATTAAATAGAAAAGTCACAATGCCGACTTAAGTACAAGAAGACTGACTCTTCCTACTGTCTATGTTTTGAACCATTCCTGTAACTCTAGTTATAGATTCCGTTGCTTCGCTTCAGGTTTACTGTATCCCTTGGACATTCTTATTGACGATGAAACACAGAAATTGGATCGGAATTAAATACAAAAGGCACAATGCCGACTTAAGTACAATACGACTGACTCTTCTTACTGTCTATGTTTTGAACCTTTTCTGAGACATTAGTTATAGATTCCGATGCTTCACTTCAGGTTTACTGTAACCCTTGGCCCTTCTCATTGACGACGAAACACAGAAATTGCATCGGAATTAAATAGATAAGGCACAATGCCGACTTAAGTACAAGAAGACTGACTCTTCCGTGTCTATGTTTTAAACCATTCCTGTGACACTAGATACAGATTCCGATGCTTCACTTCAGGTTTACTGTATCCCTTGGACCTTCTTATTGACGACGAAACACAGAAATTGCATCGGGATTAAATACAAAAGACACAATGCCGACTTAAGTACAAAACGACTGACTAATCCTACTGTCTATGTCTTAACCACTCCTGTGACACTAGTTATAGATTCTGATGCTTCACTTCAGGTTTACTGTATCCCTCTGACCTTCTTTTTGACGATGAAACACAGAAATTGCATCGGAAATAAATACAAAAGGCACAATGCCGACTCAAATGCAAGATGACTGACTCTTCTTACTCTCTATGTTTTGAACCTTTCCTGTGAGTCCGGTTTTAGATTCCGATGCTTCACTTCAGGTTTACTCTATCCCTTGGACCTTCTTATTGACGACGAAACACATAAATTGCATCGAAATTAAATAGAAAAGGCACAATGCCGACTTAAGTACAATACGACTGACTCTTCTTACTGTCTATGTTTTGAACCTTTTCTGAGACACTAGTTATAGATTCCGATGCTTCACTTCAGGTTTACTGTATCCCTTGGCCTTCTCATTGACGACGAAACACAGAAATTGCATCGGAATTAAATAGAAAATGCAAAATGAGGACTTAAGTACAAGAAGACTGACTCTTCTCACTGACTACGTTTTGAACATTTCCTGTGAGACCAGTTTTAGATTCTGATGCTTCACTATATGTTTACTGTATCCCTTGGACCTTCTTATTGACGATGAAACACAAAAATTGCATCGGAATTAAATACAAAAGGCAGAATGCCGACTTAAGTACAACAAGACTGACTCTTCTTACTGACCATCTTTTGAACACTTCCTGTGAGACCAGTTTTAGATTCCGATGCTTCACTATATGTTTACTGTATACCTTTGAGCTTCTTATTGACGATGAAACACAGAAATTGCATCGGAATTAAATACAAAACGCACAATGGTGACATAAGTACAAGAAGACTGAGTCTTCTTACTGATTATGATTTGAACGTTTTCTGTGAGACCAGTTTTAGATTCCGATACTTCACTATATGTTTACTGTATCCCTTGGACCTTCTTATTGACGATGAAACACAGTATTTGCATCAGAATTAAATACAAAAGGCACAATGCCGACTTAAGTACATGAAGACTGACTCCTCCAACTGACTATGATTTCAACATTTCCTGTGAGACCAGTTTTACATTCCGATGCTTCACTATATGTTTACTGTATCCTTTGGACCTTCTTATCGACTATGAGACACAGAAATTACGTCGGAATGAAATAGGAAAGTCATATTGCCGACTTAAGTACAAGAAAACTGACTCTTCTTACTGTCTATGTTTTGAACCATTCCTGAGATACTAGTTACACATTCCGATACTTCACTTCAGGTTTACTGTATCCCTCTGACCATCATATTGACGATGAAACACAGAAATTGTATCGGAATTTAATGCAAAATGCAAAATGCCGACTTAAGTACAAGAAAACTAACTCTTCTCACTGTCTTTGTTTTGAACCATTCCTGTGACACTAGTTATGGATTTCGATTCTTCACTTAAGGTTTACTGTATCCCTCTGACCATCTTATTGACGATGAAAGACAGAAATTGCATCAAAATTAAATACAAAAGGCACAATGCCGACTTAAGTACAATACGACTGACTCTTCTTACTGTCTATGTTTTGTACCATTCCTGTGACACTAGATATAGATTCCGATGCTTCACTTTAGGTTTACTGTATCCCTTGGACCTTCTTATTGACGACGAAACACAGAAATTGCATCGGGATTAAATACAAAAGACACAATGCCGACTTAAGTACAAAACGACTGACTCTTCCTACTGTCTACGTTTTAACCATTCCTGTGACACTAGTTATAGATTCTTATGCTTCACTTCAGGTTTACTGTATCCCTCTGACTTTCTTTTTGACGATGAAACACAGAAATTGCACCGGAATTAAATACAAAAGGCACAATGCCGACTCAAATACAAGATGACAGACTTTTCTTACTCTCTATGTTTTGAACCTTTCCTGTTTGTCCGGTTTTAGATTCCGATGCTTCACTTCAGGTTCACTCTATCCCTTGGACCTTCTTATTGACGACGAAACACAGAAATTGCATCGGAATTAAATAGAAAAGGCACAATGCCGACATAAGTACAAGAAGACTGACTCTTCTTACTGACTATGATTTGAACATTTCCTGTGAGACCAGTTTTAGATTCTGATGCTTCACTATATGTTTACTGTATCCCTTGGACCTTCTTGTTGACGATGAAACAGAGAAATTGCATCGGAATTAAATACAAAAGGCACAATGCCGACTTATGTACAAGAAGACTGACTCTTCATGCTGTGTATGATTTGAACCATTCCTGTGACACTAGTTATAGATTCCGATGCTTCACTTCAGGTTTACTGTATCCCTCTGACCTTCTTATTGACGATGAAGCACAGTAATTGCATCGGAGTTAAATACAAATGGCACAATGTTGACTCATGTCCAAGAAGTCTGACACTTCTTACTGTCTATGTTTTGAACCTTTCCTGTGACACTAGATATAGATTCCGATGCTTCACTTCAGGTTTACTGTATCCCTCTGACCTTCTTATTGACGACGAAACACAGAAATTGCATTTGAATTAATTAGAAAAGGCAGAATGCCGACTTATGTACAAGATGACTGAATCTTCCTACTGTCTATGTTTTGAACCATTCCTGTGACACTTTTTATAGATTCCGATGCTTCACTTCAGGTTTACTGAAACCCTCTGACATTCTTATTGACGATGAAACACAGAAATTGCATCGGAATTAAATACAAACGGCAGAATGCCGACTTAAGTACATGAAGACTGACTCTTCTTACTGACTATTTTGTGAACATTTCCTGTGAGACCAGTTTTAGATTCCGATGCTTCACTATATGTTTACTGTATTCCTTGGACCTTCTTATTGACGATGAAACACAGAAATTGCATCGGAATCAAATACAAAAGGCACAATGCCGACTTAAGTACAAGAAGACTGACTCTTCCTACGGTCTATGTTTTAACCATTCCAGTGAAACTGGTTATAGACTCCGAAGCTTCACTTCAGGTTTACTGTATCCCTGTATACTTCTTATTGACGATTAAACACAGAAATTGCATCGGAATTTAATACAAAAGTCACAATGCCG
This sequence comes from Schistocerca americana, assembly GCF_021461395.2. NCBI lineage: Eukaryota > Metazoa > Arthropoda > Insecta > Orthoptera > Acrididae > Schistocerca > Schistocerca americana. The sequence continues at coordinate 4,041,830 of NW_025726093.1, forward strand.
ACTCAAATACAAGATGACTCTCTCTTCTTACTCTCTATGTTTTGAGCTTTTCCTGTGAGACCGGTTTTAGATTCCGTTGCTTGACTTAAGGTTTACTGTATCCCTTGGACCTTCTTATTGACGACGAAACACAGAAATTGCATCGGAATTAAATACAAAAGGCACATTGCCGACTTAAGTACAAGAAGACTGACTCTTCTTACTGACTATGTTTTGAACATTTCCTGTGAGACCAGTTTTAGATTCCGATGCTTCACTATATGTTTACAGTATCCTTTGGACCATCTTATTGACGATGAAACACAGAAATTGCATCGGAATTAAATAAAAGGGGCACAATGCCGACTTAAGTACACGAAGACTGACTCTTCCTACTGTCTATGTTTTGAACCATTCCTGTGACTCTAGTTATAGATTTCGATGCTTCACTCCAGGTTTACTTTATCCCTTGGACCTTCTTATTGACGGTGAAACACAGAAATTGCATCGGAATTAAATACAAAAGGCACAATGCCGACTTCAGTACAATAAGACTGACTCTTCTTACTGTCTATGTCTTGAACCTTTTCTGTGACACTTCTTATAGATTCCGATGCTTCACTTCAGGTTTTGTGTATCCCTTGGACCTTCTTATTGACGACGATACACAGAAATAGCATCGGAATTAAATAGAAAAGCCAAAAGGCCGACTTAAGTACAAGAAGACTGACTCTTCCGTGTCTATGTTTTATACCATTCCTGTGACACTAGATATAGATTCCGATGCTTCACTTCAGGTTTACTGTATCCCTTAGACCTTCTTATTGACGACGAAACACAGAAATTGCATCGAGATTAAATAGAAAAGACACAATGCCGACTTAAGTACAAAACGACTGACTCTTCCTACTGTCTATGTTTTAACCATTCCTGTGACACTAGTTATAGTTTCTCATGCTTCACTTCAGGTTTACTGTATCCCTCTAACCTTCTTTTTGACGATGAAACACAGAAATTGCATCGGAATGAAATACAAAACGCACAATGCCGACTCAAATACAAGATGACTGACTCTTCTTACTCTCTATCTTTTGAACATTTCCTGTGAGTCCGGATTTGGATTCCGATGCTTCACTTCAGGTTTACTCTATCCCTTGGACCTTCTTATTGACGACGAAACACAGAAATTGCATCGGAATTAAATAGAAAAGGCACAATGCCGACATAAGTTCAAGAAGACTGACTCTTCTTACTCACTATGATCTGAACATTTCCTGTGAGACCAGTTTTAGAAACTGATGCATCACTTCAGGTTTACTGTATCCCTTGGACCTTCTTATTGACGACGAAACACAGAAATTACATCGGGATTAAATACAAAAGACAGAATGCCGATTTAAGTACAAAACGACTGACTCTTCCTACTGTCTATGTTTTAACCATTCCTGTGACAGTAGTTATACATTCCGATGCTTCACTTCAGGTTTACTGTATCCCTCTGACCTTCTTATTGACGATGAAACACAGAAATTGCATCGGAATTAAATACAAACGGCACAATGCCGACTGAAATACAAGATGACTGACTCTTCTTACTCTCTATGTTTTGAGCCTTTCCTGTGAGACCGGTTTTAGGTTCCGTTGCCTCACTTCAGGTTTACTGTAGCCCTTGGACCTTCTTGTTGACGACGAAACACAGAAATTGCATCGGAATTAAATAGAAAAGGCACATTGCCGACTTAAGTACAAAAAGACTGGCTCTTCTTACTGACTATGATTTGAACATTTCCTGTGAGACCAGTTTTAGATTGCGATGCTTCACTATATGTTTACTGTATCCGTTGGACCTTCTTGTTGACGATGAAACAAAGAAATTGCATCGGAATTAAATACAAAAGGCACAATGCCGACTTAAGTTCAAGAAGACTGACTCTTCTTACTGCCTATGTTTTGAACCTTTCCTGTGACACTCGTTATAGATTTCGATGCTTCACTTCAGGTTTACTGTATCCCTCTGACCCTCTTATTGACGACGAAACGCCGAAATAGCATCGGAATTAAATAGAAAAGGCACAATGCAAATTAAGTACAATAAGACTGACTCTTCCTCCTGTCTATGTTTTGAACCATTCCTGTGACACTAGTTGTAAATTCCGATGCTACACTTCAGGTTTACTGTATCCCTCTGACCATCTAATTGACGATGAAACACATATATTGCATCGGAATGAAATACAAAAGGCACAATGCAGACTTAAGTACAAGAAGACTGACTCTTCTTACTGTCTGTGTTTTGAACTTTTCCTGTGACACTAGCTATAGATTCCGATGCCTCAATTCAGATTTACTGCATCCCTTGGACCTTCTTAATGACGACGAAACACAGAAATTGCATCGGAATGAAATAGAAAAGGCACAATGCCGACTTAAGTAAAGAAGACTGACTCTTCCTACTGTATATGTTTTGAACCATTCCTGAGAACTAGTTATAGATTCCGATGCTTCACTTCAGGTTCACTGTATCCCTCTGACATTCTTATTGACGATGAAACACAGAAGTTGCATCGGAATTAAATAGAAAAGGCACAATGCCGACTTAAGATCGAGAAAATTAACTCATCCTACTCTCTATGTTTTGAACCATTCCTGTGACACTAGTTATAGATTCCGATGCTTCACTTCAGGTTTACTGTATCCCTTGGACCTTGTTATTGACGACGAAACACAGAAATTGCATCGGAATTAAATAGAAAAAGCACAATGCTGACTTAAGTACATGAAGACTGACTCATCTTACAGACTGTGTTTTGATTCATTCCTGTGACACTAGTTATAGATTCCGATGCTTCACTTTAGGTATACTGTGTCCCTCTGACCTTCTTATTGACGATGTAACGCAGAAATTGCATCGGAATTAAATAGAAAAGGCACAATGCTCACTTAAGTAAAGAAGACTGACTCTTCCTACTGTATATGTTTTGAACCATTCCTGAGACACTATTTATTGATTCCGATGCTTCACTTCAGGTTTACTGTATCCCCTGGACCTTCTTATTGACGTCGAAACACAGAAATTGCATCGGAATTAAATAGAAAAGGCACAATGCCGACTTAAGTACAAGAAGACTGACTCTTCTTACAGACTATGTTTTGAACATATCCTGTGAGACCAGTTTTAGTTTCCCATGCTTCACTATATGTTTACTGTATCCCTTGGACCTTCTTATTGACGACGAAACACAGAAATTGCATCTGAATTAAATACAAAAGGCACAATGCCGACTTAAGTACAAGAAAACTGACTCTTCTTACTGTCTATGCTTTGAACCATTCCTGTGACACTAGTTATAGATTCCGATGCTACACTTCAGGTTCACTGTATCCCTTGGAACTTCTTATTGACGGCGAAACACAGAAATTGCATCGGAATTAAATAGAAAAGACAAATTGCCGACTTAAGTACAAGAAGACTGACTCTTCCGTGTCTATGTTATAAACCATTCCTGTGACACTAGATATAGATTCCGAAGCTTCACTTCTGGTTTACTGTATCCCTTGGACCTTCTTATTGACGACGAAACACAGAAATTGCATCGGGATTAAATACAAAAGACAGAATGCGGATTTAAGTACAAAACGACTGACTCTTCCTACTGTCTATGTTTTAACCATTCCTGTGACAGTAGTTATACATTCCGATGCTTCACTTCAGGTTTACTGTATCCCTCTGACCTTCTTATTGACGTCTAAACACAGAAATTGCATCGGAATTAATTAGAAAAGGCACAATGCCGACTTAAGTGGAAGAAGACTGACTCTTCTTACTGACTATGATTTGAACATTTCCTGTGAGACCAGTTTTAGATTCCGATGCTTCACTATATGTTTACTGTATCCCTTGGACCTTCTTATTGACGATGAAACACAGAAATTGCATTGGAATTAAATACAAAGGGCACAATGCCGACTTAAGTACATGAAGACTGACTCTTCTTACTGTCTATGTTTTGAACCATTCCTGTGACACTAGTTATAGATTCCGATGCTTCACTTCATGTTTACTGTATCCCCTGGACCTTCTTATTGACGTCTAAACACAGAAATTGCATCGGAATTAATTAGAAAAGGCACAATGCCGACTTAAGTGCAAGAAGACTGACTCTTCTTACTGACTATGTTTTCAACATTTCCTGTGAGACCCGTTTTAGGTTCCCATGCTTCACTATATGTTTACTGCATCCCTTGGACCTGCATAATGACGACGAAACACACAGAAATTGCATCGGAATTAAATAGAAAAGGCACAATGCCGACTTAAGTAAAGAAGACTGACTCTTCCTACTGTATATGTTTTGAAACATTCCTGAGACACTAGTTATAGATTCCGATGCTTCACTTCAGGTTCACTGTATCCCTCTGACATTCTTATTGACGATGAAACACAGAAGTTGCATCGGAATTAAATAGAAAAGGTACAATGCCGACTTAAGATCAAGAAAAATAACTCATCCTACTCTCTATGTTTTGAACCATTCCTGTGACACTAGTTATAGATTCCGATGCTTCACTTCAGGTTTACTGTATCCCTTGGACCTTCTTATTGACGACGAAACACAGAAATTGCATCGGAATTAAATAGAAAAAGCACAGTGCCGACTTAAGTACATGAAGACTGACTCATCTTACAGACTGTGTTTTGAACCATTCCTGTGACACTAGTTATAGATTCCGATGCTTCACTTTAGGTTTACTGTATCCCTCTGACCTTCTTGTTGACGATGTAACGCAGAAATTGCATCGGAATTAAATTGAAAAGGCACAATGCTGACTTGAGTACAAGAAGACTGACTCTTCCTACTGTATATGTTTTGAACCATTCCTGTGACACTAGTTATAGATTCCGATGCTTCACTTCAGGTTTACTGCATCCCTTGGACATTCTTATTGACGACGAAACACAGAAATTGCATCGGAATTAAATAGGAAAAGCACAATGCCGACTTAAGTACATGAAGACTTACTCATCTTACAGACTGTGTTTTGAACCATTCCTGTGACACTAGTTATAGATTCCGATGCTTCACTTTAGGTTTACTTTATCCCTCTGACCTTCTTATTCACGATGTAACGCAGAAATTGCATCGGAATTAAATAGAAAATGCACAATGCCCACTTAAGTAAAGAAGACTGACTCTTCCTACTGTATATGTTTTGAACCATTCCTGAGACACTAGTTATAGATTCCGATGCTTCACTTCAGGTTAACTGTATCCCTCTGACATTTCTATTGACGATGATACACAGAATTGCATCGGAATTAAATAGAAAAGGCACAATGCCGACTTAAGTACAAGAAGACTGACTCTTCTTACTGTCTAAATTTTGAACCACTCCTGTGACACTAGTTATAGATTCCGATGCTTCACTTCAGGTTTACTGTATCCCCTGGACCTTCTTATTGACGTCGAAACACAGAAATTGCATCGGGATTAAATACAAAAGACAGAATGCCGATTTAAGTACAAAACGACTGACTCTTCCTACTGTCTATGTTTTAACCATTCCTGTGACAGTAGTTATACATTCCGATGCTTCACTTCAGGTTTACTGTCTCCCTCTGACCTTCTTATTGACGATGAAACACAGAAATTGCATCGGAATTAATTACAAAAGGCACAATGCCGACTGAAATACAAGATGACTGACTCTTCTTACTCTCTATGTTTTAAGCCTTTCCTGTGAGACCGGTTTTAGGTTCCATTGCCTCACTTCAGGTTTACTGTAGCCCTTGGACCTTCTTGTTGACGACGAAACACAGAAATTGCATCGGAATTAAATAGAAAAGGCACAATGCCGACATAAGTACAAGATGACTGACTCTTCTTACTGACTATGATTTGAACATTTCCTGTGAGACCAGTTTTAGATTCCGATGATTCACTATATGTTTACTGTATCCCTTGGACCTTCTTATTGACGACGAAACACAGAAATTGCATCGGAATTAAATACAAAATGCACAATGCCGACTTAAGTACAAGAAGACTGACTCTTCTTGCTGTGTATGATTTGAACCATTCCTGTGACACTAGTTATAGATTCCGATGCTTCACTTCAGGTTTACTGTATCCCTCTGACCTTCTTATTGACGATGAAGCACAGTAATTGCAACGGAATTAAATACAAATGGCACAATGCTGACTCATGTCCAAGAAGACTGACTCTTCTTACTGTCTATGTTTTGAACCTTTCCTGTGACACTAGATATAGCTTCCGATGCTTCACTTCAGATTTACTGTATCCCTTGGACCTCATTAATGACGACGAAACACAGAAATTGCAACGGAATTAAATAGAAAAGGCACAATGCCGACTTAAGTACAGGAAGACTGACTCTTCTTACTGTCTGTGTTTTGAACTTTTCCTGTGACACTAGCTATAGATTCCGATGCTTCAATTCAGACTTACTGCATCCTTTGGACCTTCTTAATGACGACAAAACACAGAAATTGCATCGGAATTAAATAGAAAAGGCACAATGCCGACTTAAGTAAAGATGACTGACTCTTCCTAATGTATATGTTTTGAACCATTCCTGAGACACAAGTTATAGATTCCAATGCTTCACTTCAGGGTTCACTGTATCCCTCTGACATTCTTATTGACGATGAAAGACAGAAGTTGCATCGGAATTAAATAGAAAAGGCACAATGCCGACTTAAGATCAAGAAGACTAACTCTTCCTACTCTCTATGTTTTGAACCATTCCTGTGACACTAGTTATAGATTCCGATGCTTCACTTCAGGTTTACTGTATCCCTTGGACCTTCTTATTGACGACGAAACACAGAAATTGCATCGGAATTAAATATAAAAAGCACAATGCCGACTTAAGTACATAAAGACTGACTCATCTTACAGACTGTGCTTTGAACCATTCCTGTGACACTAGTTATAGATTCCGATGCTTCACATTACGTTTACAGTATCCCTCTGTCCTTCTTATTGACGATGTAACGCAGAAATTGAATCGGTATTAAATACATAAGGCACAATGGCGACTTAAGTACAAGAAGACTGACTCCTCTTACTGTCTATAATTTGAACCCTTCCTGTGACACTAGTTATATATTCCTATGTTCCACTTCAGGTTTGCTGTATCCGTTGGACCTCCTTATTGGCGACGAAACACAGAAATTGCATCGGAATTAAATAGAAAAAGCACAATGCCGACTTAAGTACAAGAAGACTGACACTTCCTACTGAACAATGTTTTGACCATTCCTGTGACACTAGTTATAGATTCCGATGCTTCACTTCAGGTTTACTGTATCCCTCTGACCTTCTTATTGACGATGAAACACAGAAATTGCATCGGAATTAAATAAAAAGGCACAATGCCGACTTAAGTACAAGAAGACTGACTCTTCCCACTGTCTATGCCTTTGAACCATTCCTGTGACTCTAGTTATAGATTCCGATGCTTCACTTCAGGTTTACTGTATCCCTTGGACCTTCGTATTGACGATGAAACACAGAAATTGCATCGGAATTAAATACAAAAGGCACAATGCCGACTTAAGTACAATAAGACTGACTCTTCTTACTGTCTATGTTTTGAACCTTTTCAGTGACACTACTTATAGATTCCGATGCTTCACTTCAGGTTTAATGTATCCCTTGGACCTTCTTATTGACGACGAAATACAGAAATAGCATCGGAATTAAATAGCAAAGGCAAAATGCCGACTTAAGTACAAGAAGACTGACTCTTCCGTGTCTATGTTTTAAACCATTCCTGTGACACTAGATATAGATTCCGATGCTTCACTTCAGGTTTACTGTATCCCTTGGACCTTCTTATTGACGACGAAACACAGAAATTGCATCGGTATTAAATACAAAACACACAATGCCGACTTAAGTACAAAACGACTGACTCTTTCTACTGTCTATGTTTTAACCATTACTGTGACACTAGTTATAGATTCCGATGCTTCACTTCAGGTTTACTGTATCCCTCTGACTTTCTTATTGACGATGAAGCACAGTAATTGCATCGGAATTAAATACAAATGGCACAATGCTGACTCATGTCCATGAAGACTGACTCTTCTTACTGTCTATGTTTTGATCCTTTCCTGTGACACTAGATATAACTTCCGATGCTTCACTTTAGGTTTACTGTATCCCTTGGACCTTCTTAATGACGACGAAACACAGAAATTGCAACGGAATTAAATAGGAAGGGCACAATGCCGACTTAAGTACAGGCAGACTGACTCTTCTTACTGTCTGTGTTTTGAACTTTTCCTGTGACACTAGTTATAGATTCCGATGCTTCACTTTACGTTTACAGTATCCCTCTGACCTTCTTATTGACGATGTAACGCAGAAATTGCATCGGAATTAAATACAAATGGCACAATGCTGACTCATGTCCAAGAAGACTGACTCTTCTTACTGACTATGATTTGAACCCTTCCTGTGACACTAGTTATATATTCCTATGTTCCACTTCAGGTTTGCTGTATCCCTTGGACCTTCTTATTGGCGACGAAACACAGAAATTGCATCGGATTTAAATAGAGAAGGCACAATGCCAACTTAAGTACAAGAAGACTGACTCTTCTTACTGACTATGTTTTGAACATTTCCTGTGAGACCAGTTTTAGATTCCGATGCTTCACTGTATGTTTACTGTATCCCTTGGACCTTCTTATTGACGACGAAACACAGAAATTGCATTGGGTTTAAATAGAAGAGGCACAATGCCGGCTTAAGTTCAAGAAGACTGACTCTTCCTTCTGTCTATGTTTTGAACCTTTCCTTTGACACTACTTATAGATTCCGATGCCTCACTTCAGGTTTACTGTATCCCTTGGACCTTCTTATTGACGACGAAACACAGAAATTGCATCGGAATTAAATAGAAAAGGCACAATGCCGACATAAGTACAAGAAGACTGACTCTTCTTACTGACTATGATTTGAACATTTCCTGTGAGACCAGTTTTAGATTCCGATGCTTCACTATATGTTTACTGTATCCCTTGGACCTTCTTATTGACGACGAAACACAGGAAATGCATCGGAATTAAATACAAAATGCACAATGCCGACTTAAGTACAAGAAGACTGACTCTTCTTGCTGTGTATGATTTGAACCGTTCCTGTGACACTAGTTATAGATTTCGATGCTTCACTTCAGGTTTACTGTATACCTCTGACCTTCTTATTGACGATGAAGCACAGTACTTGCATCGGAATTAAATACAAATGGCACAATGCTGACTCATGTCCAAGAAGACTGACTCTTCTTACTGTCTATGTTTTGAACCTTTCCTGTGACACTAGATATAGCTTCCGATGCTCACTTCAGGTTTACTGTATCCCTTGGACCTTATTAATGACGACGAAACACAGAAATTGCTTCGGAATTAAATAGAAAAGGCACAATGCCGACTTAAGTACAAGCAGACTGACTCTTCTTACTGTCTGTGTTTTGAACTTTTCCTGTGAACCTAGCTATAGATTCCGATGCTTCAATTCAGATTTACTGCATCCCTTGGACCTTCTTAATTACGACAAAACACAGAAATTGCATCGGAATTACATAGAAAAGGCACAATGCCGACTTAAGTAAAGAAGACTGACTCTTCCTACTGTATATGTTTTTAACCATTCCTGAGACACTAGTTATAGATTCCGATGCGTCACTTCAGGTTCACTGTATCCCTCTGACACTCTTATTGACGATGAAACACAGAAGTTGAATCGGAATTAAATAGAAAAGGCACAATGCCGACTTAAGATCAAGAAGACTAACTCTTCCTACTCTCTATGTTTTGAACCATTCCTGTGACACTAGTTATTGATTCCCATGCTTCACTTCAGGTTTACTGTATCCCTTGGACCTTCTTATTGACGACGAAACACAGAAATTGCATCGGAATTAAATAGAAAAAGCACAATGCTGACTTAAGTACATGAAGACTGACTCATCTTACAGACTGTGTTTTGATTCATTCCTGTGACACTAGTTATAGATTCCGATGCTTCACTTTAGGTTTACTGTGTTCCTCTGACCTTCTTATTGACGATGTAACGCAGAAATTGCATCGGAATTAAATAGAAAAGGCACAATGCCCACTTAAGTAAAGAAGACTGACTCTTCCTACTGTATATGTTTTGAACCATTCCTGAGACACTATTTATTGATTCCGATGCTTCACTTCAGGTTAACTGTATCCCCTGGACCTTCTTATTGACGTCGAAACACAGAAATTGCATCGGAATTAAATAGAAAAGGCACAATGCCGACTTAAGTACAAGAAGACTGACTCTTCTTACAGACTATGTTTTGAACATATCCTGTGAGACCCGTTTTAGTTTCCCATGCTTCACTATATGTTTACTGTATCCCTTGGACCATCTTATTGACGACGAAACACAGAAATTGCATCTGAATTAAATACAAAAGGCACAATGCCGACTTAAGTACAAGAAAACTGACTCTTCTTACTGTCTATGTTTTGAACCATTCCTGTGACACTAGTTATAGATTCCGATGCTACACTTCAGGTTCACTGTATCCCTTGGAACTTCTTATTGACGGCGAAACACAGAAATTGCATCGGAATTAAATAGAAAAGACAAATTGCCGACTTAAGTACAAGAAGACTGACTCTTCCGTGTCTATGTTATAAACCATTCCTGTGACACTAGATATAGATTCCGAAGCTTCACTTCAAGTTTACTGTATCCCTTGGACCTTCTTATTGACGACGAAACACAGAAATTGCATCGGGATTAAATACAAAAGACAGAATGCGGATTTAAGTACAAAACGACTGACTCTTCCTACTGTCTATGTTTTAACCATTCCTGTGACAGTAGTTATACATTCCGATGCTTCACTTCAGGTTTACTGTATCCCTCTGACCTTCTTATTGACGATGAAACACAGAAATTGCATCGGAATTAAATACAAAAGGCACAATGCCGACTGTGATACAAGATGACTGACTCTTCTTACTCTCTATGTTTTGAGCCTTTCCTGTGAGACCGGTTTTAGGTTCCGTTGCCTCTCTTCAGGTTTACTGTAGCCCTTGGACCTTCTTGTTAACGACGAAACACAGAAATTGCATCGGTATTAAATAGAAAAGGCACATTGCCGACTTAAATACAAGAATACTGACTCTTCTTACTGACTATGATTTGAACATTTCCTGTGAGACCAGTTTTAGATTCCGATGCTTCACTATATGTTTACTGTATCCCTTGGACCTTCTTATTGACGATGAAACACAGAAATTGCATTGGAATTAAATACAAAGGGCACAATGCCGACTTAAGTACATGAAGACTGACTCTTCTTACTGTCTATGTTTTGAACCATTCCTGTGACACTAGTTATAGATTCCGATGCTTCACTTCAGGTTTACTGTATCCCCTGGACCTTCTTATTGACGTCTAAACACAGAAATTGCATCGGAATTAATTAGAAAAGGCACAATGCCGACTTAAGTGCAAGAAGACTGACTCTTCTTACTGACTATGTTTTCAACATTTCCTGTGAGACCCGTTTTAGGTTCCCATGCTTCACTATATGTTTACTGTATCCCTTGGACCTTCTTATTGACGACGAAACACAGAAATTGCATCTGAATTACATACAAAAGGCACAATGCCGACTTAATTACAAGAAAACTGGCTCTTCTTACTGTCTATGTTTTGAACCATTCCTGTGACACTAGTTATAGATTCCGATGCTTCACTTCAGGTTCACTGCATCCCTCTGACCATCTTATTGACGATGAAACACATATATTGCATCGGAATGAAATACAAAAGGCACAATGCAGACTTAAGTAAAAGAAGACTGACTCTTCTTACTGTCTGTGTTTTGAACTATTCCTGTGACACTAGCTATAGATTCCGATGCTTCAATTCAGATTTACTGCATCCCTTGGACCTGCATAATGACGACGAAACACACAGAAATTGCATCGGAATTAAATAGAAAAGGCACAATGTCGACTTAAGTAAAGAAGACTGACTCTTCCTACTGTATATGTTTTGAAATATTCCTGAGACACTAGTTATAGATTCCGATCCTTCACTTCAGGTTCACTGTATCCCTCTGACATTCTTATTTACGATGAAACACAGAAGTTGCGTCGGAATTAAATAGAAAAGGTACAATGCCGACTTAAGATCAAGAAAAATAACTCATCCTACTCTCTATGTTTTGAACCATTCCTGTGACACTAGTTATAGATTCCGATGCTTCACTTCAGGTTTACTGTATCCCTTGGACCTTCTTATTGACGACGAAACACAGAAATTGCATCGGAATTAAATAGAAAAAGCACAGTGCCGACTTAAGTACATGAAGACTGACTCATCTTACAGACTGTGTTTTGAACCATTCCTGTGACACTAGTTATAGATTCCGATGCTTCACTTTAGGTTTACTGTATCCCTCTGACCTTCTTGTTGACGATGTAACGCAGAAATTGCATCGGAATTAAATTGAAAAGGCACAATGCTGACTTGAGTACAAGAAGACTGACTCTTCCTACTGTATATGTTTTGAACCATTCCTGTGACACTAGTTATAGATTCCGATGCTTCACTTCAGGTGTAATGTATCCCTTGGACATTCTTATTGACGACGAAACACAGAAATTGCATCGGAATTAAATAGGAAAAGCACAATGCCGACTTAAGTACATGAAGACTTACTCATCTTACAGACTGTGTTTTGAACCATTCCTGTGACACTAGTTATAGATTCCGATGCTTCACTTTAGGTTTACTTTATCCCTCTGACCTTCGTATTCACGATGTAACGCAGAAATTGCATCGGAATTAAATAGAAAATGCACAATGCCCACTTAAGTAAAGAAGACTGACTCTTCCTACTGTATATGTTTTGAACCATTCCTGAGACACTAGTTATAGATTCCGATGCTTCACTTCATGTTAACTGTATCCCTCTGACATTTCTATTGACGATGAAACACAGAAATTGCATCGGAATTAAATAGAAAAGGCACAATGCCGACTTAAGTACAAGAAGACTGACTCTTCTTACTGTCTAAATTTTGAACCACTCCTGTGACACTAGTTATAGATTCCGATGCTTCACTTCAGGTTTACTGTATCCCCTGGACCTTCTTATTGACGTCGAAACACAGAAATTGCATCGGAATTAAATAGAAAAGGCACAAAGCCGACTTAAGTACAAGAAGACTGACTCTTCTTACTGACTATGTTTTGAACATTTTCTGTGAGACACGTTTTAGGTTCCCATGCTTCACTATATGTTTACTGTATCCCTTGGACCTTCTTATTGACGACGAAACACAGAAATTGCATCTGAATTAAATACAAAAGGCACAATGCCGATTTAAGTACAAGAAAACTGACTCTTCTTACTGTCTATGCTTAGAACCATTCCTGTGACACTAGTTATAGATTCCGATGCTTCACTTTAGGTTCACTGTATCCCTTGGAACTTCTTATTGACGACGAAACACAGAAATTGCATCGGAAGTAAATACAAAAGACAGAATGCCGACTTACGTACAATTAGACTGACTCTTCTTACTGTCTATGTTTTGAACCTTTTCTGTGACACTAGTTAAAGATTCCGATGCTTCACTTCACGTTTACTGTATCCCTTGGACCTTCTTATTGACGACGAAACACAGAAATTGCATCGGAATTAAATACAAAAGGCAAAATGCCGACTTAAGTACAAGAAGACTGACTCTTCCGTGTCTATGTTATAAACCATTCCTGTGACACTAGTTATAGATTCCGATGCTTCACTTCAGGTTTACTGTATCCCTTGGACCTTCTTATTGACGACGAAACACAGAAATTGCATCGGGATTAAATACAAAAGACAGAATGCCGATTTAAGTACAAAACGACTGACTCTTCCTACTGTCTATGTTTTAACCATTCCTGTGACAGTAGTTATACATTCCGATGCTTCACTTCAGGTTTACTGTCTCCCTCTGACCTTCTTATTGACGATGAAACACAGAAATTGCATCGGAATTAATTACAAAAGGCACAATGCCGACTGAAATACAAGATGACTGACTCTTCTTACTCTCTATGTTTTAAGCCTTTCCTGTGAGACCGGTTTTAGGTTCCGTTGCCTCACTTCAGGTTTACTGTAGCCCTTGGACCTTCTTGTTGACGACGAAACACAGAAATTGCATCGGAATTAAATAGAAAAGGCACATTGCCGACTTAAGTACAAGAAGACTGGCTCTTCTTGCTGACTATGATTTGAACATTTCCTGTGAGACCAGTTTTAGATTCCGATGCTTCACTATATGTTTACTGTATCCCTTGGACCTTCTTATTGACGATGAAACACAGATATTGCATCGGAATTAAATACAAAAGGCAAAATGCCGACTTAAGTACAAGAAGACTGACTCTTCTTGCTGTGTATGATTTGAACCATTCCTGTGACACTAGTTATAGATTCCGATGCTTCACTTCAGGTTTACTGTATCCCTCTGACCTTCTTATTGACGATGAAGCACAGTAATTGCAACGGAATTAAATACAAATGGCACAATGCTGACTCATGTCCAAGAAGTCTGACTCTTCTTACTGTCTATGATTTGAACCTTTCCTGTGACACTAGATATAGCTTCCGATGCTTCACTTCAGATTTACTGTATCCCTTGGACCTCATTAATGACGACGAAACACAGAAATTGCAACGGAATTAAATAGAAAAGGCACAATGCCGACTTAAGTACAGGAAGACTGACTCTTCTTACTGTCTGTGTTTTGAACTTTTCCTTTGACACTAGCTATAGATTCCGATGCTTCAATTCAGACTTACTGCATCCTTTGGACCTTCTTAATGACGACAAAACACAGAAATTGCATCGGAATTAAATAGAAAAGGCACAATGCCGACTTAAGTAAAGATGACTGACTCTTCCTAATGTATATGTTTTGAACCATTCCTGAGACACAAGTTATAGATTCCAATGCTTCACTTCAGGGTTCACTGTATCCCTCTGACATTCTTATTGACGATGAAAGACAGAAGTTGCATCGGAATTAAATAGAAAAGGCACAATGCCGACTTAAGATCAAGAAGACTAACTCTTCCTACTCTCTATGTTTTGAACCATTCCTGTGACACTAGTTATAGATTCCGATGCTTCACTTCAGGTATACTGTATCCCTTGGACCTTCTTATTGACGACGAAACACAGAAATTGCATCGGAATTAAATATAAAAAGCACAATGCCGACTTAAGTACATAAAGACTGACTCATCTTACAGACTGTGCTTTGAACCATTCCTGTGACACTAGTTATAGATTCCGATGCTTCACTTTACGTTTACAGTATCCCTCTGTCCTTCTTATTGACGATGTAACGCAGAAATTGAATCGGTATTAAATACATAAGGCACAATGGCGACTTAAGTACAAGAAGACTGACTCTTCTTACTGTCTATAATTTGAACCCTTCCTGTGACACTAGTTATATATTCCTATGTTCCACTTCAGGTTTGCTGTATCCGTTGGACCTTCTTATTGGCGACGAAACACAGAAATTGCATCGGAATTAAATAGAAAAGGCACAATGCCGACTTAAGTACAAGAAGACTGACACTTCCTACTGAATGATGTTTTGACCATTCCTGTGACACTAGTTATAGATTCCGATGCTTCACTTCAGGTTTACTGTATCCCTCTGACCTTCTTATTGACGATGAAACACAGAAATTGCATCGGAATTAAATAAAAAGGCACAATGCTGACTTAAGTACAAGAAGACTGACTCTTCCCACTGTCTATGCCTTTGATCCATTCCTGTGACTCTAGTTATAGATTCCGATGCTTCACTTCAGGTTTACTGTATCCCTTGGACCTTCGTATTGACGATGAAACACAGAAATTGCATCGGAATTAAATACAAAAGGCACAATGCCGACTTAAGTACAATAAGACTGACTCTTCTTACTGTCTATGTTTTGAACCTTTTCAGTGACACTACTTATAGATTCCGATGCTTCACTTCAGGTTTAATGTATCCCTTGGACCTTCTTATTGACGACGAAATACAGAAATAGCATCGGAATTAAATAGCAAAGGCAAAATGCCGACTTAAGTACAAGAAGACTGACTCTTCCGTGTCTATGTTTTAAACCATTCCTGTGACACTAGATATAGATTCCGATGCTTCACTTCAGGTTTACTGTATCCCTTGGACCTTCTTATTGACGACGAAATACAGAAATTCCATCGGTATTAAATACAAAAGACAAAATGCCGACTTAAGTACAAGACGACTGACTCTTTCTACTGTCTATGTTTTAACCATTACTGTGACACTAGTTATAGATTCCGATGCTTCACTTCAGGTTTACTGTATCCCTCTGACTTTCTTATTGACGATGAAGCACAGTAATTGCATCGGAATTAAATACAAATGGCACAATGCTGACTCATGTCCAAGAAGACTGACTCTTCTTACTGTCTATGTTTTGATCCTTTCCTGTGACACTAGATATAACTTCCGATGCTTCACTTTAGGTTTACTGTATCCCTTGGACCTTCTTAATGACGACGAAACACAGAAATTGCAACGGAATTAAATAGAAAAGACACAATGCCGACTTAAGTACAGGCAGACTGACTCTTCTTACTGTCTGTGTTTTGAACTTTTCCTGTGACACTAGTTATAGATTCCGATGCTTCACTTTACGTTTACAGTATCCCTCTGACCTTCTTATTGACGATGTAACGCAGAAATTGCATCGGAATTAAATACAAATGGCACAATGCTGACTCATGTCCAAGAAGACTGACTCTTCTTACTGACTATGATTTGAACCCTTCCTGTGACACTAGTTATATATTCCTATGTTCCACTTCAGGTTTGCTGTATCCCTTGGACCTTCTTATTGGCGACGAAACACAGAAATTGCATCGGATTTAAATAGAGAAGGCACAATGCCAACTTAAGTACAAGAAGACTGACTCTTCTTACTGACTATGTTTTGAACATTTCCTGTGAGACCAGTTTTAGATTCCGATGCTTCACTGTATGTTTACTGTATCCCTTGGACCTTCTTATTGACGACGAAACACAGAAATTGCATTGGGTTTAAATAGAAGAGGCACAATGCCGGCTTAAGTTCAAGAAGACTGACTCTTCCTTCTGTCTATGTTTTGAACCTTTCCTTTGACACTACTTATAGATTCCGATGCCTCACTTCAGGTTTACTGTATCCCTTGGACCTTCTTATTGACGACGAAACACAGAAATTGCATCGGAATTAAATAGAAAAGGCACAATGCCGACATAAGTACAAGAAGACTGACTCTTCTTACTGACTATGATTTGAACATTTCCTGTGAGACCAGTTTTAGATTCCGATGCTTCACTATATGTTTACTGTATCCCTTGGACCTTCTTATTGACGACGAAACACAGGAAATGCATCGGAATTAAATACAAAATGCACAATGCCGACTTAAGTACAAGAAGACTGACTCTTCTTGCTGTGTATGATTTGAACCGTTCCTGTGACACTAGTTATAGATTCCGATGCTTCACTTCAGGTTTACTGTATACCTCTGACCTTCTTATTGACGATGAAGCACAGTAATTGCATCGGAATTAAATACAAATGGCACAATGCTGACTCATGTCCAAGAAGACTGACTCTTCTTACTGTCTATGTTTTGAACCTTTCCTGTGACACTAGATATAGCTTCCGATGCTTCACTTCAGGTTTACTGTATCCCTTGGACCTTATTAATGACGACGAAACACAGAAATTGCTTCGGAATTAAATAGAAAAGGCACAATGCCGACTTAAGTACAAGAAGACTGACTCTTCCTACTGTATATGTTTTTAACCATTCCTGAGACACTAGTTATAGATTCCGATGCGTCACTTCAGGTTCACTGTATCCCTCTGACATTCTTATTGACGATGAAACACAGAAGTTGAATCGGAATTAAATAGAAAAGGCACAATGCCGACTTAAGATCAAGAAGACTAACTCTTCCTACTCTCTATGTTTTGAACCATTCCTGTGACACTAGTTATTGATTCCCATGCTTCACTTCAGGTTTACTGTATCCCTTGGACCTTCTTATTGACGACGAAACACAGAAATTGCATCTGAATTAAATAGAAAAAGCACAATGCCGACTTAAGTACATGAAGACTGACTCATCTTACAGACTGTGCTTTGAACCATTCCTGTGACACTAGTTATAGATTCCGATGCTTCACTTCGCTTTACAGTATCCCTCTGACCTTCTTATTGACGATGTAACGCAGAAATTGCATCGGAATTACATACAAAAGGCACAATGGGGACTTAAGTACAAGAAGACTGACTCTTCTTACTGTCTATGTTTTGAACCTTTCCTGTGACACTAGTTATATATTCCTATGTTCCACTTCAGGTTTGCTGTATCCCTTGGATCTTCTTATTGGCGACGAAACACAGAAATTGCATCGGAATTAAATAGAGAAGGCACAATGTCAACTTAAGTACAAGAAGACTTACTCTTCTTATTGACTATGCTCTGAACATTTCCTGTGAGACCAGTTTTAGATTCCGATGCGTCACTGTATGTTTACTGTATCCCTTGGACCTTCTTATTGACGACGAAACACAGAAATTGCATCGGATGTAAATAGAAGAGGCACAATGCCGACTTAAGTTCATGAAGACTGACCCTTCCTTCTGTCTATGTTTTGAACCTTTCCTTTGACACTAGTTATAGATTCCGATGCTTCACTTCAGGTTTACTGTATCGCTTGGACCTTCTTATTGACGATGAAACCAGAAATTGCATCGGAATTAAGTAGATAATTCACAATGCCGACTTAAGTACAAGAAGACTGCCTCTTCTTACTGTCTATGTTTTGAACCATTCCTGTGACTCTAGTTATAGATTCCGATGCTTCACTTCAGGTTTACTGTATCCCTTGGACCTTCTTATTGACGATGAAACACAGAAATTGCATCGGAATTAAATACAAAAGGCACAATGCCGACTTAAGTACAATAAGACTGACTCTTCTTACTGTCTATGTTTTGAACCTTTTCAGTGGCACTACTTATATATTCCGATGCTTCACTTCCCAGTTTAATGTATCCCTTGGACCTTCTTATTGACGAAGAAATACAGAAATAGCATCGGAATTAAATAGCAAAGGCAAAATGCCGACTTAAGTACAGGAAGACTGACTCTTCTTACTGTCTGTGTTTTGAACTTTTCCTGTGACACTAGCTATAGATTCCGATGCTTCAATTCAGACTTACTGCATCCCTTGGACCTTCTTGTTGACGACGAAACACAGAAATTGCATCGGAATTAAATACAAAATGCACAATGCCGACTTAAGTACAAGAAGACTGACTCTTCTTGCTGTGTATGATTTGAACCATTCCTGTGACACTAGTTATAGATTCCGATGCTTCACTTCAGGTTTACTGTATCCCTCTGAACCTTCTTATTGACGTCGAAGCACAGTAATTGCATCGGAATTAAATACAAATGGCACAATGCTGACTCATGTCCAAGAAGACTGACTCTTCTTACTGTCTATGTTTTGAACCTTTCCTGTGACACTAGATATAGCTTCCGATGCTTCACTTCAGGTTTACTGTATCCCTTGGACCTTCTTAATGACGACGAAACACAGAAATTGCAACGGAATTAAATAGAAAAGGCACAATGCCGACTTAAGTACAGGAAGACTGACTCTTCTTACTGTCTGTGTTTTGAACTTTTCCTGTGACACTAGCTATAGATTCCGATGCTTCAATTCAGACTTACTGCATCCCTTGGACCTTCTTAATGACGACAAAACACAGAAATTGCATCGGAATTAAATAGAAAGGGCACAATGCCGACTTAAGTAAAGAAGACTGACTCTTCCTAACGTATATGTTTTGAACCATTCCTGAGACACAAGTTATAGATTCCAATGCTTCACTTCAGGGTTCACTGTATCCCTCTGACATTCTTATTGACGATGAAAGACAGAGGTTGCATCGGAATTAAATAGAAAAGGCACAATGCCGACTTAAGATCAAGAAGACTAACTCTTCCTACTCTCTATGTTTTGAACCATTTCTGTGGCACTAGTTATAGATTCCGATGCTTCACTTCAGGTTTACTGTATCCCTTGTACCTTCTTATTGACGACGAAACACAGAAATTGCATCGGAATTAAATAGAAAAAGCACAATGCCGACTTAAGTACATAAAGACTGACTCATCTTACAGACTGTGCTTTGAACCATTCCTGTGACACTAGTTATAGATTCCGATGCTTCACTTTACGTTTACAGTATCCCTCTGACCTTCTTATTGACGATGTAACGCAGAAATTGAATCGGAATTAAATACATAAGGCACAATGGCGACTTAAGTACAAGAAGACTGACTCTTCTTACTGTCTATGATTTGAACCCTTCCTGTGACACTAGTTATATATTCCTATGTTCCACTTCAGGTTTGCTGTATCCGTTGGACCTTCATATTGGCGACGAAACACAGAAATTGCATCGGAATTAATTAGAGAAGGCACAATGCCAACTTAAGTACAAGAAGACTGACTCTTCTTACTGACTATGTTTTGAACATTTCCTGTGAGACCAGTTTTAGATTCCGATGCTTCACTATATGTTTACTGTATCCCTTGGACCTTCTTATTGACGACGAAACACAGAAATTGCATCGGAATTAAATACAAAATGCACAATGCCGACTTAAGTACAAGAAGACTGACTCTTCTTGCTGTGTATGATTTGAACCGTTCCTGTGACACTAGTTATAGATTCCGATGCTTCACTTCAGGTTTACTGTATCCCTTGGACCTTATTAATGACGACGAAACACAGAAATTGCATCGGAATTAAATAGAAAAGGCACAATGCCGACTTAAGTACAAGAAGACTGACTCTTCTTACTGTCTGTGTTTTGAACTTTTCCTGTGACACTAGCTATAGATTCCGATGCTTCAATTCAGATTTACTGCATCCCTTGGACCTTCTTAATGACGACAAAACAAAGAAATTGCATGGGAATTAGATAGAAAAGGCACAATGCCGACTTAAGTAAAGAAGACTGACACTTCCTACTGTATATGTTTTGAACCATTCCTGAGACACTAATTATAGATTCCGATGCTTCACTTCAGGTTCACTGTATCCCTCTGACATTCTTATTGACGATGAAACACAGAAGTTGCATCGGAATTAAATAGAAAAGGCACAATGCCGACTTAAGATCAAGAAGACTAACTCTTCCTACTCTCTATGTTTTGAACCATTCCTGTGACACTAGATATTGATTCCCATGCTTCACTTCAGGTTTACTGTATCCCTTGGACCTTCTTATTGACGACGAAACACAGAAATTGCATCGGAATTAAATAGAAAAAGCACAATGCCGACTTAAGTACATGAAGACTGACTCATCTTAGAGACAGTGCTTTGAACCATTCCTGTGACACTAGTTATAGATTCCGATGCTTCACTTTAGCTTTACAGTATCCCTCTGACCTTCTTATTGACGATGTAACGCAGAAATTGCATCGGAATTAAATACAAAAGGCACAATGGGGACTTAAGTACAAGAAGACTGACTCTTCTTACTGACTAGCTTTGAACATTTCCTGTGAGACCAGTTTTAGATTCCGATGCTTCACTGTATGTTTACTGTATCCCTTGGACCTTCTTATTGACGACGAAACACAGAAATTGCATCGGATTTAAATGGAAGAGGCACAATGCCGACTTAAGTTCAAGTAGACTGGCCCTTCCTTCTCTCTATGTTTTGAACCTTTCCTTTGACACTAGTTATAGATTCCGATGCTTCACTTCAGGTTTACTGTATCCCTTGGACCTTCTTATTGACGATGAAACCAGATATTGCATCGGAATTAAGTAGAAAATTCACAATGCCGACTTAAGTACAAGAAGACTGCCTCTTCTTACTGTCTATGTTTTGAACCTTATCTCTGACACTAGATATAGATTCCGATGCTTCACTTCAGGTTTACTGTATCCCTTGGACCTTCTTATTGACGACGAAACACAGAAATTGCATCGGAATTAAATAGAAAAGGCACAATGCCGACTTAAGTACAAGAAGACTGACACTCCGACTGAATAATGTTTTGAACCATTCCTGTGACACTAGTTATAGATTCCGATGCTTCACTTCAGGTTTACTGTATAGCTCTGACCTTCTTATTGACGATGAAGCACAGTAATTGCATCGGAATTAAATACAAATGGCACAATGCTGACTCATGTCCAAGAGGACTGACTCTTCTTACTGTCTATGTTTTGAACCTTTCCTGTGACACTAGATATAGCTTCCGATGCTTCACTTCAGGTTTACTGTATCCCTTGGACCTTCTTATTGACGATGAAACCAGAAATTGCATCGGAATTAAGTAGATAATTCACAATGCCGACTTAAGTACAAGAAGACTGCCTCTTCTTACTGTCTATGTTTTGAACCATTCCTGTGACTCTAGTTATAGATTCCGACGCTTCACTTCAGGTTTACTGTATCCCTTGGACCTTCTTATTGACGATGAAACACAGAAATTGCATCGGAATTAAATACACAAGGCACAATGCCGACTTAAGTACAATAAGACTGACTCTTCTTACTGTCTATGTTTTGAACCTTTTCAGTGGCACTACTTATAGATTCCGATGCTTCACTTCAGGTTTAATGTATCCCTTGGACCTTCTTATTGACGACGAAATACAGAAATAGCATCGGAATTAAATAGAAAAGGCAAAATGCCGACTTAAGTACAAAACGACTGACTCTTCCTACTGTCTATGTTTTAACCATTCCTGTGACACTAGTTATAGATTCCGATGCTTCACTTCAGGTTTACTGTATCCCTCTGGCCTTCTCATTGACGACGAAACACAGAAATTGCATCGGAATTAAATACAAAATTGACAATGCCAACTTAAGTACAAGAAGACTGACTCTTCTTGCTGTGTATGATTTGAACCATTCCTGTGACACTAGTTATAGATTCCGATGCTTCACTTCAGGTTTACTGTATCCCTCTGACCCTCTTATTGACGACGAAACACAGAAACAGCATCGGAATTAAATGGAAAAGGCACAATGCAAATTAAGTACAATAAGACTGACTCTTCCTCCTGTCTATGTTTTGAACCATTCCTGTGACACTAGTTGTAAATTCCGATGCTTCACTTCAGGTTTACTGTATCCCTCTGACCTTCTTATTGACGATGAAGCACAGTAATTGCATCGGAATTAAATACAAATGGCACAATGCTGACTCATGTCCAAGAAGACTGACTCTTCTTACTGTCTATGTTTTGAACCTTTCCTGTGACACTAGATATAGCTTCCGATGCTTCACTTCAGGTTTGCTGTATCCCTTGGACCTTCTTAATGACGACGAAACACAGAAATTGCAACGGAATTAAATAGAAAAGGCACAATGCCGACTTAAGTACAGGAAGACTGACTCTTCTTACTGTCTGTGTTTTGAACTTTTCCTGTGACACTAGCTATAGATTCCGATGCTTCAATTCAGACTTACTGCATCCCTTGGACCTTCTTAATGGCGACAAAACACAGAAATTGCATCGGAATTAAATAGAAAAGGCACAATGCCGACTTAAGTAAAGAAGACTGACTCTTCCTAATGTATATGTTTTGAACCATTCCTGAGACACAAGTTATAGATTCCAATGCTTCACTTCAGGGTTCGCTGTATCCCTCTGACATTCTTATTGACGATGAAAGACAGAAGTTGCATCGGAATTAAATAGAAAAGGCACAATGCCGACTTAAGATCAAGAAGACTAACTCTAACTACTCTCTATGTTTTGAACCATTTCTGTGACACTAGTTATAGATTCCGATGCTTCACTTCAGGTTTACTGTATCCCTTGGACCTTCTTATTGACGACGAAACACAGAAATTGCATCGGAATTAAATAGAAAAAGCACAATGCCGACTTAAGTACATAAAGACTGACTCATCTTACAGACTGTGCTTTGAACCATTCCTGTGACACTAGTTATAGATTCCGATGCTTCACTTTACGTTTACAGTATCCCTCTGACCTTCCTATTGACGATGTAACGCAGAAATTGAATCGGAATTAAATACATAAGGCACAATGGCGACTTAAGTACAAGAAGACAGACTCTTCTTACTGTCTATGATTTGAACCCTTCCTGTGACACTAGTTATATATTCCTATGTTCCACTTCAGGTTTGCTGTATCCGTTGGACCTTCATATTGGCGACGAAACACAGAAATTGCATCGGAATTAATTAGAGAAGGCACAATGCCAACTTAAGTACAAGAAGACTGACTCTTCTTACTGACTATGTTTTGAACATTTCCTGTGAGACCAGTTTTAGATTCCGATGCTTCACTATATGTTTACTGTATCCCTTGGACCTTCTTATTGACGACGAAACACAGAAATTGCATCGGAATTAAATACAAAATGCACAATGCCGACTTAAGTACAAGAAGACTGACTCTTATTGCTGTGTATGATTTGAACCGTTCCTGTGACACTAGTTATAGATTCCGATGCTTCACTTCAGGTTTACTGTATCCCTTGGATCTTATTAATGACGACGAAACACAGATTGCATCGGAATTAAATAGAAAAGGCACAATGCCGACTTAAGTACAAGAAGACTGACTCTTCTTACTGTCTGTGTTTTGAAATTTTCCTGTGACACTAGCTATAGATTCCGATGCTTCAATTCAGATTTACTGCATCCCTTGGACCTTCTTAATGACGACAAAACACAGAAATTGCATCGGAATTACATAGAAAAGGCACAATGCCGACTTAAGTAAAGAAGACTGACTCTTCCTACTGTATATGTTTTGAACCATTCCTGAGACACTAATTATAGATTCCGATGCTTCACTTCAGGTTCACTGTTACCCTCTGACATTCTTATTGACGATGAAACACAGGAGTTGCATCGGAATTAAATAGAAAAGGCACAATGCCGACTTAAGGTCAAGAAGACTAACTCTTCCTACTCTCTATGTTTTGAACCATTCCTGTGACACTAGTTATTGATTCCCAAGCTTCACTTCAGGTTTACTGTATCCCTTGGACCTTCTTATTGACGACGAAACACAGAAATTGCATCGGAATTAAATAGAAAAAGCCCAATGCCGACTTAAGTACATGAAGACTGACTCATCTTAGAGACAGTGCTTTGAACCATTCCTGTGACACTAGTTATAGATTCCGATGCTTCACTTTAGCTTTACAGTATCCCTCTGACCTTCTTATTGACGATGTAACGCAGAAATTGCATCGGAATTAAATACAAAAGGCACAATGGGGACTTAAGTACATGAAGACTGACTCTTCTTACTGTCTATGTTTTGAACCTTTCCTGTGACACTAGTTATATATTCCTATGTTCCACTTCAGGTTTGCAGTATCCCTTGGACCTTCTTATTGGCGACGAAACACAGAAATTGCATCGGAATTAAATAGAGAAGGCACAATGTCAACTTAAGTACAAGAAGACTTACTCTTCTTACTGACTATGCTCTGAACATTTCCTGTGAGACCAGTTTTAGATTCCGATGCTTCACTGTATGTTTACTGTATCCCTTGGACCTTCTTAGTGACGACGAAACACAGAAATTGCATCGGATTTAAATAGAAGAGGCACAATGCCGACTTAAGTTCAAGTAGACTGACCCTTCCTTCTGTCTATGTTTTGAACCTTTCCTTTGACACTAGTTATAGATTCCGATGCTTCACTTCAGGTTTACTGTATCCCTTGGACCTTCTTATTGACGATGAAACCAGAAATTGCATCGGAATTAAGTAGAAAATTCACAATGCCGACTTAATTACAAGAAGACTGCCTCTTCTTACTGTCTATGTTTTGAACCTTATCTCTGACACTAGATATAGATTCCGATGCTTCACTTCAGGTTTACTGTATCCCTTGGACCTTCTTATTGACGACGAAACACAGAAATTGCATCGGAATTAAATAGAAAAGGCACAATGCCGACTTAAGTACAAGAAGACTGACACTTCCTACTGAATAATGTTTTGAACCATTCCTGTGACACTAGTTATAGATTCCGATGCTTCACTTCAGGTTTACTGTACCCCTCTGACCTTCTTATTGACGATGAAACACAGAAATTACATCGGAATTAAATAAAGAAGGCACAATGCCGACTTAAGTACAAGAAGGCTGAGTCTTCCCACTGTCTATGCTTTTGAACCATTCCTGTGACTCTAGTTATAGATTCCGATGCTTTACTTCAGGTTTACTGCATCCCTTGGACCTTCTTATTGGCGATGAAACACAGAAATTGCATCGGAATTAAATACAAAAGGCACAATGCCGACTTAAGTACAATAAGACTGACTCTTCTTACTGTCTATGTTTTGAACCTTTTCAGTGACACTACTTTTAGATTCTGATGTTTCACTTCAGGTTTAATGTATCCCTTGGACCTTCTTATTGACGACGAAATACAGAAATACCATCGGAATTAAATAGCAAAGGCAAAATGCCGACTTAAGTACAAGATGACTGACTCTTCCGTGTCTATGTTTTAAACCTTTCCTGTGACACTAGACATAGATTCCGATGGTTCACTTCAGGTTTACTGTATCCCTTGGACCTTCTTATTGACGACGAAACACAGAAATTGCATCGGTATTAAATACAAAAGACACAATGCCGACTTAAGTACAAAACGACTGACTCTGCCTACTGTCTATGTTTTAACCATTACTGTGACACTAGTTATAGATTCCGATGCTTCACTTCAGGTTTACTGTTTCCCTCTGACCTTCGTATTGACGATGAAGCACTGTAATTGCATCGGAATTAAATACAAATGGCACAATGCTGACTCATGTCCAAGAAGACTGACTCTTCTTACTGTCTATGTTTTGATCCTTTCCTGTGACACTAGATATAGCTTCCGATGCTTCACTTTAGGTTTACTGTATCCCTTGGACCTTCTTAATGACGACGAAACACAGAAATTGCAACGGAATTACATAGAAAAGGCACAATGCCGAATTAAGTACAGGAAGACTGACTCTTCTTACTGTCTGTGATTTGAACTTTTCCTGTGACACTAGCTATAGATTCCGATGCTTCAATTCAGACTTACTGCATCCCTTGGACCTTCTTAATGACGACAAAACACAGATATTGCATCGGAATTAAATAGAAAAGGCACAATGCCGACTTAAGTAAAGAAGACTGACTCTTCCTAATGTATATGTTTTGAACCATTCCTGAGACACAAGTTATAGATTCCAATGCTTCACTTCAGGTTCACTGTATCCCTCTGACATTCTTATTGACGATGAAAGACAGAAGTTGCATCGGAATAAAATATAAAAGGCACAATGCCGACTTAAGATCAAGATGACTAACTCTTCCTACTCTCTATGTTTTGAACCATTCCTGTGGCACTAGTTATAGATTCCGATGCTTCACTTTACGTTTACAGTATCCCTCTGACCTTCTTATTGACGATGTAACGTAGAAATTGCATCGGAATTAAATACAAAAGGCACAATGGCGACTTAAGTACAAGAAGACTGACTCTTCTTACTGTCTATGATTTGAACCCTTCCTGTGACACTAGTTATATATTCCTATGTTCCACTTCAGGTTTGCTGTATCACTTGGACCTTCTTATTGGCGACGAAACACAGAAATTGCATCGGATTTAAATAGAGAAGGCACAATGCCAACTTAAGTACAAGAAGACTGACTCTTCTTACTGACTATGTGTTGAACATTTCCTGTGAGACCAGTTTTAGATTCCGATGCTTCACTGTATGTTTACTGTATCCCTTGGACCTTCTTATTGACGACGAAACACAGAAATTGCATCGGAATTAAATAGAAAAGGCACATTGCCGACATAAGTACAAGAAGACTGACTCTTCTTACTGACTATGTTTTGAACATTTCCTGTGAGACCAGTTTTAGATTCCGATGCTTCACTATATGTTTACTGTATCCCTTGGTCCTTCTTATTGACGGCGAAACTCAGAAATTGCATCGGAATTAAATACAAAATGCACAATGCCGACTTAAGTAAAAGAAGACTGACTCTTCTTGCTGTGTATGATTTGAACCGTTCCTGTGACACTAGTTATAGATTCCGATGCTTCACTTCAGGTTTACTGTATCCCTCTGACCTTGTTATTGTCGATGAAGCACAGTAATTGCATCGGAATTAAATACAAATGGCACAATGCTGACTCATGTCCAAGAAGACTGACTCTTCTTACTGTCTATGTTTTGAACCATTCCTGTGACACTAGTTATCGATTCCCATGCTTGACTTCAGGTTTACTGTATTACTTGGACCTTCTTATTGACGACGAAACACAGAAATTGCATCGGAATTAAATAGAAAAAGCACAATGCCGACTTAAGTACATGAAGACTGACTCATCTTACAGACTGTGCTTTGAACCATTCTTGTGACACTAGTTATAGATTCCGATGCTTCACTTCGCTTTACAGTATCCCTCTGACCTTCTTATTGACGATGTAACGCAGAAATTGCATCGGAATTAAATACAAAAGGCACAATGGGGACTTAAGTACAAGAAGACTGACTCTTCTTACTGTCTATGTTTTGAACCTTTCCTGTGACACTAGTTATATATTCCTATGTTCCACTTCAGGTTTGCTGTATCCCTTGGACTTTCTTATTGGCGACGAAACACAGAAATTTCATCGGAATTAAATAGAGAAGGCACAATGTCAACTTAAGTACAAGAAGACTTACTCTTCTTACTGACTATGCTTTGAACATTTCCTGTGAGACCAGTTTTAGATTCCGATGCTTCACTGTATGTTTACTGTATCCCTTGGACCTTCTTATTGACGACGAAACACAGAAATTGCATCGGATTTAAATAGAAGAGGCACAATGCCGACTCAAGTTCATGTAGACTGACCCTTCCTTCTGTCTATGTTTTGAACCTTTCCTTTGACACTAGTTATAGATTCCGATGCTTCACTTCAGGTTTACTGTATCCCTTGGACCTTCTTATTGACGATGAAACCAGAAATTGCATCGGAATTAAGTAGATAATTCACAATGCCGACTTAAGTACAAGAAGACTGCCTCTTCTTACTGTCTATGTTTTGAACCTTATCTGTGACACTAGATATAGATTCCGATGCTTCACTTCAGGTTTACTGTATCCCTTGGACCTTCTTATTGACGACGAAACACAGAAATTGCATCTGAATTAAATAGTAAAGGCACAATGTCGGCTTAAGTACAGTAAGACTGACTCTTCTTACTGTCTATGTTTTGAACCTTTTCAGTGACACTACTTATAGATTCCGATGCTTCACTTCAGGTTTACTGTATCCCTCTGACCTTCTTATTGACGATGAAGCACAGTAATTGCATCGGAATTAAATACAAATGGCACAATGCTGACT
Source organism: Schistocerca americana (assembly GCF_021461395.2). Classification (NCBI taxonomy): domain Eukaryota; kingdom Metazoa; phylum Arthropoda; class Insecta; order Orthoptera; family Acrididae; genus Schistocerca; species Schistocerca americana. Next base: position 4,071,375 of record NW_025726093.1, read on the forward strand.
CATGGCCAAGAAGACTGACTCTTCTTACTGTCTGTGTTTTGAACTTTTCCTGTGACACTAGCTATAGATTCCAATGCTTCAATTCAGACTTACTGCATCCCTTGGACCTTCTTAATGACGACAAAACACAGAAATTGCATCGGAATTAAATAGAAAAGGCACAATGCCGACTTAAGTAAAGAAGACTGACTCTTCCTAATGTATATGTATTGAACCATTCCTGAGACACAAGTTATAGATTCCAATGCTTCTCTTCAGGTTCAGTGTATCCCTCTGACATTCTTATTGACGATGAAAGACAGAAGTTGCATCGGAATAAAATATAAAAGGCACAATGCCGACTTAAGATCAAGAAGACTAACTCTTCCTTCTCTCTATGTTTTAAACCATTCCTGTGACACTAGTTATAGATTCCGATGCTTCACTTTACGTTTACAGTATCCCTCTGACCTTCTTATTGGCGATGTAACGTAGAAATTGCATCGGAATTAAATACAAAAGGCACAACGGCGACTTAAGTACAAGAAGACTGACTCTTCTTACTGTCTATGATTTGAACCCTTCCTGTGTCACTAGTTATATATTCCTATGTTCCACTTCAGGTTTGCTGTATCCCTTGGACCTTCTTATTGGCAACGAAACACAGAAATTGCATCGGATTTAAATAGAGAAGGCACAATGCCAACTTAAGTACAAGAAGACTGACTCTTCTTACTGACTATGTTTTGAACTTTTCCTGTGAGACCAGTTTTAGATTCCGATGCTTCACTGTATGTTTACTGTATCCCTTGGACCTTCTTATTGACGACGAAACACAGAAATTGCATTGGATTTAAATAGAAGAGGCAGAATGCCGGCTTAAGTTCAAGAAGACTGACTCTTCCTTCTGTCTATGATTTGAACCTTTCCTTTGACACTACTTATAGATTCCGATGCCTCACTTCAGGTTTACTGTATCCCTTGGACCTTCTTATTGACGACGAAACACAGAAATTGCATCGGAATTAAATAGAAAAGGCACATTGCCGACATAAGTACAAGAAGACTGACTCTTCTTACTGACTATGATTTGAACACTTCCTGTGAGACCAGTTTTAGATTCCGATGCTTCACTATATGTTTACTGTATCCCTTGGACGTTCTTATTGACGACGAAACACAGAAATTGCATCGGAATTAAATACAAAATGCACAATGCCGACTTAAGTACAAGAAGACTGACTCTTCTTGCTGTGTATGATTTGAACCGTTCCTGTGACTCTAGTTATAGATTCAGATGCTTCACTTTAGGTTTACTGTATCCCTCTGACCTTCTTATTGTCGATGAAGCACAGTAATTGCATCGGAATTAAATACAAATGGCACAATGCTGACTCATGTCCAAGAAGACTGACTCTTCTTACTGTCTATGTTTTGAACCTTTCCTGTGACACTAGATATAGCTTCCGATGCTTCACTTCAGGTTTACTGTATCCCTTGGACCTTATTAATGACGACGAAACACAGAAATTGCTTCGGAATTAAATAGAAAAGGCACAATGCCGACTTAAGTACAAGAAGACTGACTCTTCTTACTGTCTGTGTTTTGAATTTTTCCTGTGACACTAGCTATAGATTCCGATGCTTCAATTCAGATTTACTGCATCCCTTGGACCTTCTTAATGACGACAAAACACAGAAATTGCATCGGAATTACATAGAAAAGGCACAATGCCGACTTAAGTAAAGAAGACTGACTCTTCCTACTGTATATGTTTTGAACCATTCCTGAGAAACTAGTTATAGATTCCGATGCTTCACTTCAGGTTCACTGTATCCCTCTGACATTCTTATTAACGATGAAACACAGAAGTTGAATCGGAATTAAATAGAAAAGGCACAATGCCGACTTAAGATCAAGAAGACTAACTCTTCCTACTCTCTATGCTTTGAACCATTCCTGTGACACTAGTTATTGATTCCCATGCTTCACTTCAGGTTTACTGTATCCCTTGGACCTTCTTATTGACGACGAAACACAGAAATTGCATCGGAATTAAATAGAAAAAGCACAATGCCGACTTAAGTACATGAAGACTGACTCATCTTACAGACTGTGCTTTGAACCATTCCTGTGACACTAGTTATAGATTCCGATGCTTCACTTCGCTTTACAGTATCCCTCTGACCTTCTTATTGACGATGTAACGCAGAAATTGCATCGGAATTATATACAAAAGGCACAATTGGGACTTAAGTACAAGAAGACTGACTCTTCTTACTGTCTATGTTTTGAACCTTTCCTGTGACACTAGTTATATATTCCTATGTTCCACTTCAGGTTTGCTGTATACCTTGGACCTTCTCATTGGCGACGAAACACAGAAATTGCATCGGAATTAAATAGAGAAGGCACAATAACAACTTAAGTACAAGAAGACTTACTCTTCTTACTGACTATGCTTTGAACATTTCCTGTGAGACCAGTTTTAGATTCTGATGCTTCACTGTATGTTTACTGTATCCCTTGGATCTTCTTATTGACGATGAAACCAGAAATTGCATCGGAATTAAGTGGATAATTCACAATGCCGACTTAAGTACAAGAAGACTGCCTCTTCTTACTGTCTATGTTTTGAACCTTATCTGTGACACTAGATATAGATTCCGATGCTTCACTTCAGTTTTACTGTATCCCTTGGACCTTCTTATTGACGACGAAACACAGAAATTGCATCGGAATTAAATACAAAAGGCACAATGCCGACTTAAGTACAATAGGACTGACTCTTCGTACTGTCTATGTCTTGAACCTTTTCAGTGGCACTACTTATAGATTCCGATGCTTCACTTCAGGTTTAATGTATCCCTTGGACCTTCTTATTGACGACGAAATACAGAAATAGCATCGGAATTAAATAGCAAAGGCAAATTGCCGACTTAAGTACAAAACGACTGACTCTTTCTACTGTCTATGTTTTAACCATTCCTGTGACACTAGTTATAGATTCCGATGCTTCACTTCAGGTTTACTGTATCCCTCTGGCCTTCTTATTGACGACGAAACACAGAAATTGCATCGGAATTAAATACAAAATGCACAATGCCAACTTAAGTACAAGAAGACTGACTCTTCTTGCTGTGTATGATTTGAACCATTCCTGTGACACTAGTTATAGATTCCGATGCTTCACTTCAGGTTTACTGTATCCCTCTGACCCTCTTATTGACGACGAAACACAGAAATAGCATCGGAATTAAATACAAAAGGCAAAATGCCGACTTAAGTACAAGAAGACTGTCTCTTTCGTGTCTATGTTATAAACCATTCCTGTGACACTAGATATAGATTCCGATGCTTCACTTCAGGTTTACTGTATCCCTTGGACCTTCTTATTGACGACGAAACACAGAAATTGCATCGGGATTAAATACAAAAGAGAGAATGCCGATTTAAGTACAAAACGACTGACTCTTCCTACTGTCTATGTTTTAACCATTCCTGTGACAGTAGTTATACATTCCGATTCTTCACTTTAGGTTTACTGTATCCCTCTGACCTTCTTATTGACGATGAAACACAGAAATTGCATCGAAATTAAATACAAAAGGCACAATGCCGACTGAAATACAAGATGACCGACTCTTCTTACTCTCTATGTTTTGAGCCTTTCCTGTGAGACCGGTTTTAGGTTCCGTTGCTCACGTCAGGTTTACTGTAGCCCTTGGACCTTCTTGTTGACGACGAAACACAGAAATTGCATCGGAATTAAATAGAAAAGGCACATTGCCGACTTAAGTACAAGAAGACTGACTCTTCTTACTGACTATGATTTGAACATTTCCTGTAAGACCAGTTTTAGATTCCGATGCTTCACTATATGTTTACTGTATCTCTTGGACCTTCTTATTGACGATGAAACACAGAAATTGCATCGGAATTAAATACAAAAGGCACAATGCCGACTTAAGTACAAGAAGACTGACTCTTCTTACTGCCTATGTTTTGAACCATTCCTGTGACACTAGTTGTAGATTCCGATGCTTCACTTCAGGTTTACTGTATCCCTCTGACCCTCTTATTGACGACGAAACACAGAAATAGCTTCGGAATTAAATGGAAAAGGCACAATGCAAATTAAGTACAATAAGACTGACTCTTCCTTCTGTCTATGTTTCGAACCATTCCTGCGACACTAGTTGTAAATTCCGATGCTACACTTCAGGTTTTCTGTATCCCTCTGACCATCTTATTGACGCTGAAACACATATATTGCATCGGAATGAAATACAAAGGGCACAATGCAGACTTAAGTACAAGAAGACTGACTCTTCTTACTGTCTGTGTTTTGAACTTTTCCTGTGACACTAGCTATAGATTCCGATGCTTCAATTCAGATTTACTGCATCCCTTTGACCTTCTTAATGACGATGAAACACAGAAATTGCATCGGAATTAAATAGAAAAGGCACAATGCCGTTTTAAGTAAAGAAGACTGACTCTTCCTACTGTATATGTTTTGAACCATTCCTGAGACACTAGTTATAGATTCCGATGCTACACTCCAGGTTCACTGTATCCCTCTGACATTCTTATTGACGATGAAACACAGAAGTTGCATCGCAATTAAATAGAAAAGGTACAATGCCGACTTAAGATCGAGAAAACTAACTCATCCTACTCTCTATGTTTTGAACCATTTCTGTGACACTAGTTATAGATTCCGATGCTTCACTTCAGGTTTACTGTATCCCTTGGACCTTCTTATTGACGACGAAACACAGAAATTGCATCGGAATTAAATAGAAACAGCACAATGCCGACTTAAGTACATGAAGACTGACTCATCTTACAGACTGTGTTTTGAACCATTCCTGTGACGCTAGTTATAGATTCCGATGCTTCACTTTAGGTTTACTGTATCCCTCTGACCTTCTTATTGACGATGTAACGCAGAAATTGCATCGGAATTAAATTGAAAAGGCACAATGCCGACTTGAGTACAAGAAGACTGACTCTTCCTACTGAATAATGTTTTGAACCATTCCTGTGACACTAGTTATAGATTCCGATGCTTCACTGTATATTTACTGTAGCCCTTGGACGTTCTTATTGACGAGGAAACACAGAAATTGCATCGGATTTAAATAGAAGAGGCACAATGCCGTTTTAAGTAAAGAAGACTGACTCTTCCTTCTGTCTATGTTTTGAACCTTTCCTTTGACACTAGTTATAGATTCCGATGCTTCACTTCAGGTTTACTGTATCCCTTGGACCTTCTTATTGTAGATGAAACACAGAAATTGCATCGGAATTAAGGAGAAAAGGCACAATGCCGACTTAAGTACAAGAAGACTGTCTCTTCTCACTGTCTATGTTTTGAACCTTTCCTGTGACACTAGTTACAGATTCCGATGCTTCACTTCAGGTTTACTGTATCCCTTGGACCTTCTTACTGACGACGAAACACAGAAATTGCATCGGAATTAGATGAAAAAGGCAACATGCCGACTTAAGTACAAGAAGACTGACTCTTCCTACTGATTAATGTTTTGAACCATTCCTGTGACACTAGTTATAGATTCCGATGCTTCACTTCAGGTTTACTGTATCCCTTGGACCTTCTTATTGACGATGAAACACAGAAATTGCATCGGAATTAAATAAAAATGGCACAATGCCGACTTAATTACAAGAAGACTGACTTTTGCTACTGTCTATGTTTTGAACCGTTCCTGTGACTCTAGTTATAGATTCCGATGCTTCACTTCAGGTTTACTGTATCCCTTGGACCTTCTTATTGACGATGAAACACAGAAATTGCATCGGAATTAAATACAAAAGGCACAATGCCGACTTAAGTACAATAGGACTGACTCTTCTTACTGTCTATGATTTGAACCTTTTCAGTGACACTACTTATAGATTCCGATGCTTCACTTCAGGTTTAATGTATCCCTTGGAACTTCTTATTGACGACGAAACACAGAAATAGCATCGGAATTAAATAGCAAAGGCAAAATGCCGACTTATGTACAAGAAGACTGACTCTTCCGTGTCTATGTTTTAAACCATTCCTGTGACACTAGATATAGATTCCGATGCTTCACTTCAGGTTTACTGTATCCCTTGGACCTTCTTATTGACGACGAAACACAGAAATTGCATCGGTATTAAATACAAAAGACACAATGCCGACTTAAGTACAAAACGACTGACTCTTCCTACTGTCTATGTTTTAACCACTCCTGTGACACTAGTTATAGATTCCGATGCTCAACTTCAGGTTTACTGTATCCCTCTGGCCTTCTTATTGACGATGAAACACAGAAATTGCATCGGAATTAAATACAAAAGGCACAATGCCGACTCAAATACAAGATTACTGACTCTTCTTACTCTCTATGTTTTGAACCTTTCCTGTGAGTCCGGTTTTAGATTCCGATGCTTCACTTCAGGTTTACTCTATCCCTTGGACCCTCTTATTGACGACGCAACACAGAAATTTCATCGGAATTAAATAGAAAAGGCACAAGGCCGACTTAAGTACAGGAAGACTGACTCTTCTTACTGTCTGTGTTTTGAAATTTTCCTGTGACACTAGCTATAGATCCCGATGCTTCAATTCAGACTTACTGCATCCCTTGGACCTTCTTAATGACGACAAAACACTGAAATTGCATCGGAATTAAGTAGAAAAGGCACAATGCCGACTTAAGTAAAGAAGACTGACTCTTCCTACTGTATATGTTTTGAACCATTCCTGAGACACAAGTTATAGATTCCAATGCTTCACTTCAGGTTCACTGTGTCCCTCTGACATTCTTATTGACGATGAAAGACAGAAGTTGCATCGGAATTAAATAGAAAAGGCACAATGCCAACTTAAGATCAAGAAGACTAACTCTTCCTACTCTCTACGTTTTGAACCATTCCTGTGACACTAGTTATAGATTCCGATACTTCACTTCAGGTTTACTGTATCCCTTGGACCTTCTTATTGACGACGAAACACAGAAATTGCATCGGAATTGAATAGAAAAAGCACAATGCCGACTTAAGTACATGAAGACTGACTCATCTTACAGACTGTGCTTTGAATCATTCCTGTGACACTAGTTATAGATTCCGATGCTTCACTTTACGTTTACAGGATCCCTCTGACCTTCTTATTGACGATGTAACGCAGAAAATGCATCGGAATTAAATACAAAAGGCACAATGGCGACTTAAGTACAAGAAGACTGACTCTTCTTACTGTCTATGATTTGAAACCTTCCAGTGACACTAGTTATATATTCCTATGTTCCACTTCAGGTTTGCTGTATCCCTTGGACCTTCTTATTGGCGACGAAACACAGAAATTGCATCGAAATTAAATAGAGAAGGGACAATGCCAACTTAAGTACAAGAAGACTGACTCTTCCTACTGACTATGTTTTGAACATTTCCTGTGAGACCAGTTTTAGATTCCGATGCTTCACTGTATGTTTACTGTATCCCTTGGACCTTCTTATTGACGACGAAACACAGAAATTGCATCGGATTTAAATACAAGAGGCACAATGCCGGCTTAAGTTCAAGAAGACTGACTCTGTCTTCTGTTTATGTTTTGAACCTTTAATTTGACACTACTTATAGATTCCGATGCCTCACTTCAGGTTTACTGTATCCCTTGGACCTTCTTATTGACGACGAAACACAGAAATTGCATCGGATTTAAATAGAAGAGGCACAATGCCGACTAAAGTTCAAGAAGACTGACCCTTCCTTCTGTCTATGTTTTTAACCTTTCCTTTGACACTAGTTATAGATTCCGATGCTTCACTTCAGGTTTACTGTATCCCTTGGACCTTCTTATTGACGATGAAACCAGAAATTGCATCGGAATTAAGTAGAAAAGGCACAATGGTGACTTAAGTACAAGAAGACTGCCACTTCTTACTGTCTATGTTTTGAACCTTATCTGTGACACTAGTTATAGATTCCGATGCTTCACTTCAAGTTTACTGTATCCCTTGGACCTTCTTATTGACGACGAAACACAGAAATTGCATCGGAATTAAATAGAAAAGGCACAATGCCGACTTAAGTACAAGAAGACTGACACTTCCTACTGAATAATGTTTTGAACCATTCCTGTGACACTAGTTAAAGATTCCGATGCTTCACTTCAGGTTTACTGTATCCCTCTGACCTTCTTATTGACGATGAAACACAGAAATTGCATCGGAATTAAATAAAAAATGCACAATGCCGACTTAAGTACAAGAAGACTGACTCTTCCTACTGTCTATGTTTTGAACAATTCCTGTGACTCTAGTTATAGATTCCGATGCTTCACTTCAGGTTTACTGTATCCCTTGGACCTTCTTATTGACGATGAAACACAGAAATTGCATCGGAATTAAATACAAAAGGCACAATGCCGACTTAAGTACAAGAAGACTGACTCTTCCGTGTCTATGTTTTAAACCATTCCTGTGACACTAGTTATAGATTCCGATGCTTCACTTCAGGTTTACTGTATCCCTTTGGCCTTCTTATTTACGATGAAACACAGAAATTGCATCGGAATTAAATACAAAAGGCACAATGCCGACTCAAATACAAGATGACTGACACTTCTTACTCTCTACGTTTTGAACCTTTCCTGTGAGTCCGGTTTTAGATTCCGATGCTTCACTTCAGGTTTACTCTATCCCTTGGACCTTCTTATTGACGACGAAACACAGAAATTGCATTGGAATTAAATAGAAAAAGCACAATGCCGACATAAGTACAAGAAGACTGACTCTTCTTACTGACTAT